>NC_088380.1:23302500-23927500 GCF_037993035.2 Macaca fascicularis
GAAATCACCACAAACATATAGACCAATGGAATAGAGACATCAGAAATAACACCACAAATCTACAACCATCTGATCTTTGACAAACCTGACAAAAACAAGCAATGGGGAAAGGATTCCCTATTTAATAAATGGTGCTGGGAAAACTGGCTAGTCATATGAAGAAAACAAACATATTATATTTGAAATTTATAATACAGTTTTAAATTTTTATTATTCTAAATTTTCTAGTTGCCTCTTGACAATCTTTGTGTATTCTTTCTAATAAAACATAGCAATAATTTTTTATTGTCACTTTCAATTAAAATTGCTTGGAATTTACAGACTAAATCTTGGCATTTGGATAACATTTTTAATGATATCTCAGAATTTAGTATACTATATTCAAGTTTTCTTGGTTGATATTTAGGAAGATTTTATATTTTTCTCACTGTGTGCCTTGTGCATTTCTTGGCAAAATTTCTTTCCCTATTTTTTCAAGTCTGAAATTATGAATTAAATTTATGTATTTACTATTCCAATTAGCCATAATTGTATGAACACTAATTTTTTATTCAGCAATCCTAACCAACCCTGGTTCTTTTCAGTTGAGTTTTAAATTAGATAAACCTATCTGTAAATAGTATTTTTCTCTTAACCCCACTAGAATTGTTTTAGTGTCCATCCTTAAAAACATTATTTTTCTCTTTTATTTTACTTTTCTCCCCATCTGCATCAACTTAAAATAGCATATTGACTTTAATGTGAAAACAGAAATGTTCAATATTTGTCATGAATGAATATTAAATTCTGTCAAATACCTTTTAGCACCTTTTTAGTATTAATACATGTCTTTAATACACTATTACAAAGACAATATATATTTTTTCAATATTTTAATTTTGTACATTCATCAGAATATTGCTCAGTGGGTGTTTTCTATTCACATAACCGTAGGTAGCTTAACATATTTCTTAATAAGAAAATAAGCTTCTTTTTAAGGTGTAGCTTTCTAGCAGCTAGAATGGCTTCTGAAGATGTTTCTTCTTCCACACCAATACATACTTCAGTGCTCATTTTGACAGTATTATTTCTATGCCATCTTGGTATTTTTAAAATAGTTATGCATACAGTGTTTTAGGGAATATTCTCTATAATATTGCAGGGCTAGGATGCCTGGAATTCCATTTCTATTGAAACAAGCTAGCAGGAAAGTCTAGAGACCAGAACCTTGGTCTCTAGCACTCAAACCCAGTGTGTAATGCTCAAGAAAAAAAAAAAAAATCTTAAAAAGAACTCCTACCTTGTAACCTAGATTGAAGTGATTTAAGAAAATCTTTCATTAATCCTGGACCTTGAATTCTGAGCCCAGGATTAGATTCACAGGGCATTTCACCAGGGGAATTCCTTTAGAGCACGATTATAAAAACTGCCATTTGATGACACATCATGCTATTTGTAGTCTTTTTTTCCCTCCCGTGAAACAGTAAAGCAGATGATATTAAATTAGAGAAGAGATGATTTCAGGTGACAGAGTAAAGGGCTTTGATACAGAGACGTTGCAGGTGAGGTTCAGAGCGAAACATTGTTTTATAGAAAAGAAAACATATATTCGGGGAGCACATGTTTTTATCTACTCAATTATCCACTCTGAAGTATTTTCCAAATACTTTGGCAAAGCACAGTGTTATGGACTAAATTGTGTCCCCTTAAAATTTATACGTTGAAGCCCAAATCCACGGTGAATTTATCTGTAGATAGAGACTTTAAGAAGGTAGTTAGGTCATAAAGGTGGGACCCTAATACCATATAACTGGTGTTCTCATAGAGAAAGAAAGAGATACCTGAGATTCCTCTCTGCAGGTGCACAGAGGAGAGGCCACGAGAAGACACACGGAACAGGTGGCTGTCTCCAAGCCAGGAAGAGAGACATCACCAGAAACCAATCTTTGATCTTGGACCTCTAGCCTCCAGGACTGGAAGAAAGTAAATTTCTACTGCAAAAACCACCCATCCTGAGGTGTTTTGTTATAGCAGCCTGAGCTAATACAATTGAACTCATTTTATATTTTAGAGACTGTCATATAGGTTACATTCCCTTAATGCCCACATAAAGGAAGGCCCTTTTTTTTTTTCATTTTAATTTTATTTATTTATTTTTTTGAGATGGAGTTTCTATCTCGTTGGCCAGGCTGGAGTGCAATGGCACAATCTCGGCTTACTAGAACTTCTGCCTCCCAGGTTCAAGCAATTCTCCTGCCTCAGCCTCCCAAGTAGCTGGGATTACAGGCATGCATCACCACACCCAGCCAATTTTTGTATTGTTAGCAGAGACAGGGTTTCACCATGTTGGTCAGGCTGATTTCAAACTCCTGACCTCAAGTAATCCACCCACCTCGGCCTCCCAAAATGCTGAGATTACAGGAGTGAGCCACCGTGCCTGGCCAAAGGCCAGCTTTTTACTAGGAAAGCAAAACTCTATTGATTTATAGAATCCCAGACTCACTTAGTCATTGAGGCTCATTAAAGCCTGAAATACTTAGGAAAGTTTATATGGAAGATCACAACATGTCTTTTTCATGAATGACTGACAGGATGAATTTCCCTAGGCATGTCAATCACAGTTTTAATTGATGCCATTCTCAACTACCATGCATGTTGTTGAAAAGCATTACATTTAGCTGCATGCAATCCCCAGATATATAATGTGTGTGTGTGTGTGTGTGTGAGAGAGAGAAAGAGAAAGAGAAGAAAATTAGACAATTATTAGAAATTTGGCAGCTCAACAATAAAAACTAAATAATTCTCATGCACATGATTTATGGTGGGAAAATGGTGTTGAGTTTTATCCATTTATCCACATACAGTTAGGTATAGTTTCTCTATGTAGTTGTGATACCAATATTTCTTTGTGTTTGATGTGCATTTCTTATCAAGACAAAGAAGTTGTGTATTCTGTGAACAGAATGCATAAGAATTTACTGATCTGTAAAGTAATTTGTTGAATTGCCCCTAAAACAGTGATGCAAGCAAGGAAGAAATAAAAGGCTATAAGCACTTACATATTTCTTCTCATGTGCATCAAAACCCAAAAGTGTAACCAAATGAGATGATTCAGTCTTATTTATGCATCTGATGTGCTTTTTCTTTAACGTAAAAGGGTTCTAACACTGACCACTATCATCTATCTTTTAGAACTTATTTCTTGTTAGTGATTTAATAGTTAAAAATGTATCTTTAGTGTTGTGGTTAAACTTAAAATATAGGTTAATATAGGAAAACTTTTTAGAACAAGTATTTAGAAATGATATGAATACGTGTGTGTTAACACTATTAACTACAAAGTGGAATTTCATGTGAACGAATTCCCTGAGGGTACTGAGATTTACTAACGTATCAAAATATCAGAAAGACTTTACTACACAAAAGCTCTAAATTATATGTGAACAATAGCATTGAAATAAAAGCATAGTCAGACAGTAGTGCCCCCTGGAGAAGACCTGTCGAATTGCTAGCAGTGTCTTATGGAAGCAATGGATGGCTCAATACCTTTCTAGGATCTAGTCCCAAGAAGATTACCACACATGATTTGCCAAGATACACAAATATCATCAATAAAACAAGAATTAATACATATTAACCAAACTCACAAATGTACATGTAAATATAAGGCAGAATGTATTATAAGACATAATATTATTTCTATTTTAGAAAGAATATTCTCTTCCTATAAGTACATTGAAATGAAAAGCCACATGACAATCAGAAGATTTTCTAATGAACTAAAATTTCATTCAAAGTTGGGAAAGTTCGGTGAATCATATTAACGTCCATTGCTATTAGATTATGTTAATATAATGCATCCACAGCCAGGAACGATGGTGCACGCCTGTAATCCCGGCACTTCGAGGGGCTGAGGCAGGCAGATTGTTTGCAGCCAGAAGTTTGAGACCAGCCTGGTCAATATGGTAAAGTCCCGGGTCTACAAAAATTACAAAAATTAGCTACGTGTCTTGGCGCATGCCTGTAATCTCAGCTCTATCAAGAGGCTGAAGCTGGAGAATTGCTTGAACCCAGGAGGCAGAGGTTGCAATGAGCTGAGATCATACCACTGCACTCCAGTCTGGGTGAAAAAGTGAGACTCTGTCTCAAAAAAAAAAAAAAAAAGAAAGAAAATTAACCTGGGTAGTGCTAATGACAAGCTGACAAATTAAAACTCTCCAAGAGATACCCTCCAGATCCTTCCCCTATGAACAAATTTCTTTTCCTTTTCCACTTCAAACCTCCTATGGACAAATGTTTTGTGTTAAATGTTGCAGGTTGCCCACTGAACATCTTCTGTCACATCCTCATCACCCATGAGAACTCTGTGTTTAAGAATCTTCCCCACACCACATGGGCATGTGTCAAGGCATGACTGCCTATAGTCCCAGGTCAAATAAGGCCTGGTGTATTACTTTATCTCTTGTCAATGATCACTTCAAACATAGTTATGTTATTTAACTCTGGCCTATGAAATGCATGATGAAATATGTTAAATAACTTTTGACAGTTTCTTATCGCCTAAGCAGAAACCATGAAAAGAAAATGTTTTCTATTCCTTTTGAGTATGGTTGAATCTATATATCCTAGGGAAGAATTGCTACACTGATGGTCTTACTAAACCACCTTCTTACTATCCTAAGGAGAGAGCCAATACTGGTGGTAACATACAGAGAAATGAAAATTACCTAGATCATTGATGATTTTCAGTCATTGAATCCATTAATTCTAATGCCTCTCTATATCTGAATTACCAGGTAAATGAGATATAAACTAGCCCTTAATTTTGAGCCAATTTAAAGTGATGTTTATATTACATCTGAAAAGACTTTTTAATAAACAGAGAGTTGTAAGATATTCTTAGAACACCTCCTCATTTTCTTGCTAGTTTCTACTTAAGAGAAATATAGCTGGGATTTCTTCCTTTTCCACTGACTACTCCTTCGTTCCTTCTACTAGTTTATCTGTCTTCAAAGCTCAGTCACTGACCCACTTCCTTTTCCCGTTTATACTCTTTGATTGTTAATCTGATCTAATATTAAGGCTTTGATTCTATCCATATGCCCCAAACTTGCACATTTATTTCTCTAAGAAGGTCACTTTAGAGGCTCCTTTAGCCAGCCGCCTACTTCACATATTCATTTGTAGGTTTGATAGTCACCTCAAAGTGAACACAAACAATTCATCTACTGTTACTCTCCAAGTTCTCCTATATCAGTAAATTGCACCCTCGTTGATGTCTAATCAATGAATAGCTTTATCTCCAAACATAACCTGAATTATCCTAATGTTCTCCAACTCTACAGTCTTGAAATGCTACAGTCTTTACTGTAAATATCATCATTGAATCCCTATTCTACAGCAATAAGATTTAAAAAAACTGATTGTCACTCTTCATATTAAAAATTTCAGGACTTCTTATCCTGAAAACAAAATTGAACTTCTTATAATATCAAGGAAAATCCTTCATAAGCTGGTTTGGCCCACCTTTCTTATTTTAACTAACACTATGTTCATTCTCCCTAAGTAAGATCTAGCTCTCTGGATTTCCTCTAGATCCCCAATATCTTTCATGTCCTAAAGCATTGCTTTTTATTACTGGTTTTAGATCAATTTGGGAAGAACCTTTTACTCCCATATTTTACTTACCAAGTTTCTTCATATCATTTTAATCTCAGTTCAAACACTATGTTCTGAAAACCTTTTCCCTCACTACTCAATCTAAACAATTTCCTTTCCTGGTACTCTACAACATCACTCACACAACCTTGTAAATGGTTTCAAATATTATGGGTTGACAGGAAAACGTGGTGCTTTTGTTAGAGTCTTGATGGGCCAATGCTGTTTAAAATATCAACTCAATCACATTACATTCCCATCTTTCCTAAAATCTCTGCTTTACTTCTTTCCATTTGATGTACTGACATTTGATATAACAAAAATTTATTACCTGTTCTAAACACAGGACTAAACACAAGACTTCCAGCTACTTGACAGCTACAGTTGTTGTTGTTTTATTCAGTGTTACATCATCATTGTCTAGAGGTGTCTGGAACAATCATGAATGATAAAGACAGCAGTATCTATCGCAGGATGAAAGAGTTAGCATGAGGCCAGGGCCTGCCTTACATTAACTACTCAATGTGTATTGAATATTATTATATTAGTCGTTCACTCTATACAACCTAAGTGGAAAGACTCCCAGCTCCATTCCTTAGTTAGGAGGAGGCATAGACCCACTAGCAATTATAAGGGGTGTGTTTAGAAAGTTCAGATTTCGTTACCCATATACAGATAGGAACCACTGATACAAGGCAGATTCTGATAATCTCTCGCCAATCAGATTGTAATCTCTGCTTTGTTATGGTCAAGTTTTTCTGCTCTTCAGCCACCTCCTTCTCTGGTGTTTTCTATTTTTTCTAGTCTCATGCAATACATACAGTGGTTCAATGGCCTAAGAAAGTCTCCCCTTCTCTTGGAATCTCTTCCTCTCTCTTCCCCTTCTCCTTGATCTATTTTGACTTTTTATGTAGCTGGTAACAATGTGATACCTTCTCATAGTTATGAATGGGCTAAGAAGAAAGTGAGTATAGATTTTTTTCCCCTCCAGCTCAGTCAGATCTTCCCACCTAGACTATCAAATCTCTTTATTCTTTCCATCAGAATGCAAGCTTAATAACAATTAAAAAAAAAAAAAAGACTTCACTTTCCTTTGCTGTTCTTACTACTGGGATACCTTGAACAGTTTGAATCTCATATGGTTTGCATGAGAGACCCTGGTCTTTTCATTTGACATTATCCAATAATGCTCCAAATTGTATCTCTTTTCCCGAAAACCTTACCACTTTTTACAATAGTTACATTTTGTTAAATAAATAAACTAATTTTTCTGCAATAAACAGTCTTTTTCTTCTCATTTCTTCTTCTCTGATTCAACCAAACTGGCCAAGGAATAAAGATGAATTTTACCGTATCTCTCCTCTCAATGTTCCATTACCCTGCTCACAAATCTTCAGCAACTTTCTATTTGCTGCAGGATAACCTCCCACATCTTTGACATTGATTACCATGTATCTATGAATACTCTAATGCTTACCAACATTTCCAAAACTTTATTTTCCCTCAGTTGTTAAAAAAAAAACCCTGTTCAAGTCAAAGGGATCTTTGTGCTATAAAACAATAGACCTTGTGCTATATTTTGTGTGCCTTCAGATATCCTTTCCTCGACTACACACCACATAATGCTTATACATCTAAACTCTCAGCTGAAATGTCATTTTTTTCTCCCTTTCTGAGCAACATTGCCTTATGTGAATTTTCTTTTCTCTGAATTTGACTTGCATTAACATCCTATACCATCTGTATGACATTTTCCCATGATAACTTTTTAAACTGAATTTGTTTTTGAATCTTTGTTAATATCAACTTTTTAAAAACAGTATTTTAAGATGCTTAGCACCTTTTTCCCCCAAAATGAGTGAGTGTCTAAATGAAAAGTTGAATCAGCTCCTGAAATTATAAAACAAGATGTCATGTTAATAGTGTTAACCCCACATGATAGTTCAGTGTTAAGAAAAATGTGGCAAAAAAATGTTTAAGTATTCCCTACATTCTTTGATCCTATCTTCTCTTTTTATTTTCCAATGCAGTTAATTTGGTATTCTTACTATACATCGGTGAGTCAAAATAAGTATTGTGAAAGAGAAATTGTAGAATTGAAAACCATAGAAAAGACAATAAAACTTTAAATAAAACGTAATTTTAATAGGAAATGTTGGAGCTGGTTTTTCATCCTAAATATCTCTACTGCCTTTCTTCACAAAGAAAATAAAGGCAATGACTGTATTGTGTATACATGCTATTTTTTTTATTAAAACTCCTGGACAAATAGTTAAGGTTAATATAATAGACATATTTGGAGTGACTGTGCCATGTAAAACAACCTGCTTTCTTTGATAACTGTCTGCTCACCAAAGGTGGGGGCATCGAATTGGTCCTCAAACACTTTTTTTCGGGTACTATGTGCTCTTCACATTCATGACTTGGGTTTACATTTGATGTTTAGATTCTTTCCACCAGAAAATCGGAAACATTTTTCACAGACAATTAAGTTGTAAAAGTTTTGCAACTGAGGATTTCTACACGTGGAAATATTTTGTGGCTATCTTATCCAATATGTACAGAGAGGTAGGCAGTGAAAGGCAGCAGCAGGAGAAGCTGGAGAGAGAGGATGCTAAGATGTGTAGAGCAGTGGGGACAGCGATGTCTAACTAACAGGTGCCACCACCATAAAGGCCTTAAAATAGTCCTGTTTGCTTGTGGTAAAACCCATTTGCATAATCCAGTGCAAGTGACTTTCTGTTATTTGCAAATAAATTTTTTTTCAACTAAGCAAAGCTATTTTAAAATAATCCTGAGGGAAATTTCATAAAATATTAGGGTTATCTCACTAGAGTTCCAAAAGTCCAGTAAAATATTCACAAGCAAGAAACTGGGAAAGAGTAAACTTTACAATTTTATACAACAATGTATTACAATGTTTGGCAGCTGATAAAAAAATCTGTTGAAATATTTACAAGAGGTAATGATAATTACAGAAAATCCAGAACTACCTGAACTGACGGGGAGTAGTTTGGAAAAAGTTAGAAATAACACCTTACCATTATTGATAAGATTATCTAGATCTATTATGTTCTTTAGAGAACTATAAACCCAAATTTTTAAGGCAGATTTCAAAACTATATTATCATATGTGTGGTATTTAGGCTGTGGCTTTCACTTTTTGGAAACTTGAATTGTTGATGAATCCATTATGATTTGTTTTCTTTTGCCTCACTTATTATGGTTTGAATTAATAAATTCTACCTTCTTTATACAAGATATGAAAAACATAATGTTAGAAATAAAGGTAAGTCCTCTTCTTAGCTCACACAAAAAATTCTGATTGAATGAATTATAAATCATCTTTGTATACCGCATGGATCTGAATATATGTATGTTTATATTTATATACACACACGCATATATAATGTGCGTGTGTGGGGGGGGAGTGGAGTGATGTATTTCTCGGTCATATCTTCCCACTCAGTCATATATATGTATATAGTGTAGAGATATGTGTGTGTGTGTGTGTGTGTGTGTGTGTACCTTGCATTTGTTCTTTGGATTTGCAACTTATATTTCCTCAAAATGCAGAAGAAGGAATTGAGATGCAGAGAGCTTACATTTACTTGCTTAGGACTACAAAGTTAATAAATGGTTAATCACCAAGGATATTAACAAGGTCAGTCAGACATACTTACTGCTTTTCCATAAGAAATCCAAAATCATGTCATCTAACCCTCAGCTCCTAATTCTTGAGATTTTGGTAGTAATGCAAACTGTCTAGTTTCCATTTCACAATACTAATTCAAAGTAAACTTTTTGCAAAAATAATGGTTTCATTAAGAAGTCATCTCACACACACACACACACACACACACATACACAAATGCACCATTCAGGCACTTATGTATTTCCCAAATTATAAAATGGGAGTTAATAAACCCTTTCAATATTATAGTGTTTTTGGGAAGAAAAAATAAAGAGCACTCCTCAAATTCTGTAAATGGTGCAGCTAAAAAATAAAGCTATGTATGCCACCAAGGGAGAAGATAATTACATTTTTTTTCCTTTTAATATACGCTGAGGGATAAGGAGATATAATACAATGAAAAAAAGCATTACCACATGGTTTGGTATTTAATCATTGCTTTCATGTGTTTGTTAATAAGACTAAAAATGATGATGATTTCTTCAGCATTCTTTTTTTCATATTCTAATGGTATACTTAATCAAAATGCTATAATAAGGTGAATGGAAAGATGTTCCTATTACATTAGGTTTACTTTCCTTGTTCCTTGAATAACTGTCATAAAACATGATATGACATATGTTATTTATGTCATTTAATTTTGGAGAGGTTTCAGAAAGTGAGTAAATGTAATTTGTAGAATTGGTATCTCAAAGCATTAAATGAGTTTTGGGCAGAAGAAACCATTTTCCAGATAAAATGTAGTTGGTCTAGTAGTTTTAACTAAATTAATAGGTTTCCACTGGCAGGTACTAGCATCCATCCCATTCAATATCTACATATTTTAGATCTATTTTAATATGTAGATACAGTGTAATCTTAAATACTTCTGTTAACAATAAAATTGTTTTAACTTACAATTATTCCCTTGATTATCTTTCTAAAAAGAACATGCATGCTTATATTTTTCCACTTTAGTATTTCTAAACATATCTGTATAAGGATTCATAAATCATTCATAAATCATAAGTCATTTATAAATCATTAGAAAACATATATACAAACTAAAAAGAAAGTCAATCATGTATCACAAATTTTACCTTGATAAATAAAATAAATGTTTTGGTATATTACATTTATTTTAATAATTTGTTTGTTTTATTTCATTTTATATTCCAAATTCAATTTAAATGTTGGCTTTTCTCTTAAATTCTCCTGGGCATTTGAATAATGTTACATATCTCAATTAGAGAGTATATAATATTTAACTATTTTAATATATCATAGTTTAGTTAGCTCTTAATCCACAAATTAATATCTGTTTTGAATATATTGCTACTATAAATATTGCTAGAATGAACATCATTGTATATCAATTTTCATTACATTAAATTTCCATATTTGAATTATTGAGAAAAAGTTGTTGGAATTTTAAATGCTGTTCATAGATATCTAAGCCAGCAAAACCATGGTTTAAAATTTTTTAAATAAATGGCCTCATAATATCCTTTTCTTTTTCACACTATTCTGAAAAGGGGGAAAATCTCATTGCAATATCCCATTACATTCTTCCTAAGAAAATAGATTCACACCCAAACAAGACAGGCTCATTTCAGAAACAGCTCCCACATCTGAGGATTCAAGTGCAGACAGTCTTTTCTGCTGCTATCACGTTTTTCTTCAGCAGGGTACCATTTGAACTGGTCAGGCCTCTGGACTCTCATTGTGGATGCAACATTGTGAATTGGCCTTATTACAACCTAATCACACCCCACCCACATTACGCAGCAGAGTGATTCAAGAAGACGCAACATTAAGCCTACTAAATATGCATAAATCCCTTCAATTAAAACTCTGCAGGATTGTTTTCATGTTGAACATACAGACTAATTGTTAATGTCCCTTAACTGTGCTAATGTAATCATTTGCGCAAATTAAATCCGTCTTTGTAAATTTTTCTCGGAAATTTTCACTGTGCGATAACTAATAGGAAGGAAATGTCTTCTATATTGAAATGATAATTAACTTTTAACTACGATTTCGCCCTTATTTTCACATTTACTCTGTCCTTTAATGTCATGTTTTAGTCAGGAATGTATACTCTCTTTCGTCTAAAGTGTATGCAGTAAGCTCTTTGAAGGAAGAAATGGTGTATTTGTCTTTGAACTATCATCAGTGTAATTTATGATAACAGGAACATCTAAACAACATCAACAACAAAACCATCACATTGAAAGGGGCCTTAGAAAATGTACTGATTTGGTGAGGAAATAAATTTTTTGAACATTTATTAAAAACTGTTGGCTTCTCCATTAAGACATATGGAATATTTTGTCTATTTACTCTGGCTCAAATCTGAAATCAAATGTACTTATCCTCTCAAAAATACAAAATCAGAAGGTGGACTTAAAGTTTACATTTTGTGCTACACATATTGATGTTAAAACGTTTTTTTTTTAAGGTAAAATTAGTAACACATTTATTTGGGGTAGTATTTTTAAATCCTATGAGTATGGCAGGCACTAAATTAATTAGCCTTCAAAAACATATGCTATTTCTGAGAAACTGTAGTCCTTTGAAAAATAAGATTTTTTCTTCAGTTTGTAATCAGCTCTATAACATTGACACTGTAAAGCCAAATCCATTCTTAATAAAATGATTTGAAGACTGTCCTAAAATACATTAATGTGGCAGTGAATTTCTAGACATGCTAACACATAGCCCTCTTATAAACAAACATGTCAATATCTTAGAAAACGCTGCATTGAAATGGAAAAAAATAAATTATCAAGGCTCTTTCCTTCACTTTGTCTTTTAAGTAGATTATTCTCTCATTATTTCATGTATGAAACACACATACACATATACATTTACAGTTCACTCTGTATTAGGCACTTTGGTGAGTATTGGAGATACAAAGTTTGCTCTAACACAGGGTGGCTTTATTTACAGCACACTTACTCAACACAAACGTGTACAAAGAGACACACACTCTCCCAAACCCACGTAACTATAAAATAACAATTCTTCTAAAGTCTTTGCGGTTCTGCCGAGAAATTCTAGTAGGGATTTGTTAAAGAAAGGGAGGTCAGAGAGTTTGTTCTGTGAAAAGACTGACCACACGGAAGTTGGAGAAATGTGTAAAACGGGTGGACGGAGTAAAAGGAAAAGCCTCCTGAGACAAAGGGTATGGTGTGCCCACGAACACACTAGGGTAGAAGGAAGCAGGACAATTTTCAAGTGTAGTTAGAGCACAGAGAGAAGATAGCCCGGCATGTGGTGGGGGCCATGGGTGTGTGGCTGGAGTTATTTAGGCCGGATTTGATAATGTAATCTATTAAAATCTATATAAAATTTATTTTTAGAGCTTATTAAAGACACAGACCACAGATATTGAGCGTGAAATAAGAAATATGAATATAAGATAAATGTAGAACTAGTTTTCCTAAATTTAGAAAATTATTTGCTTTTATCAGAGAATCACAAAAGCACTAGCAGGAGCAAAGTGAAGCATCCATGAACGGGAAGTTAGATGCCACCGGCCACTGAAACCGCTGCCACTCTGTGGTCACTTGTCTTGATTCAGAACAAGGGGCTTGCACTCCTGACAGAAAGAGCACAGGGGGCAGGTCTTTGGCACCAACAAACAGGAGTTCGAACTGGGATCTAAAAAGAAAGAGGGATGCTCAAGTATAGAAATGTGGATGGGGGTGAGATTTTCCTACCAACACCAAAAACATCAAGACAGTTGCAGTCTCCCCCAGGACCTGTATGGTGATGGGAAGAGAGAGAGTGGCCAGAAATTCTGAGAATTTCTAAATGCAGGTCAGTTCTATGAGATTTGGGAAACAAAAAGAATAGGAAATTATAATGCAAACAAATAATAACTGGAAAGAGATGAAATATTTCCATTGAAAAGCTGTATTTGTTATATTTGAAAAGCTATATTTGTTACAAGCTGTATTTGTTACATAAAATGACAGAAATACGGAGAAAATTTGTGTGTACGCACCTAAAAAATAGCCTGAAAATGTATACAGCAAAAATTGGTAAGATTACAGGGACCAGTTGAGCCATCCTTGATCTTAAAAGATTTTACATCTCATCCGTCAGCAATTTTGCAATCAAACAGAAAAAAATATATATAATTTTAAATTTGTGCCAGTCTAACTGTGCAATTAACAAGCTTGATCTAATGTGTATTTCTGCACTGAATAATTAGAGAATGTATATTCTTCTTTTGCATACATGGGCTATTTATAAAAATAAATCTTAAATCATAAAGCATTCTCAACCAAGTTCAAAGATTCAACGTACAGAACCACCTTCACCAAATACAATATGAGTAGCCCATCAAAAAATGAACACCCATGTGATGTTGACAGATTACTGTTGGAGTAAAGTATTCATAAAGTTTAAAATGTAATTTATTCTCAGCAACATTGAGAGCTCAGATGATTGAGCCTATGGTACAGACTGAAAGTTGTGTCTCTATGATTGGAATTCATTTTTCTTTTCCTTTTAGAAAGCCACACTGGAGTAGAGTCCATACTTCCTGGTTCTCTTGCACTCAGGTGTGGTTATGTGTAGGTTTTCTGGCCAGTAGGAACATGGTGTAGGTGAGTTACCTCAGACCATGAAGATACAAGTCATAGCCTAGTCAAGAAAATGCGACAAAATAAAAAAAGTAGCTTAGGTTTCTAACCATTCTGAAACAAAATCCTTGCTTTACTAAATTACTTAAGCCTAGACTGCTACATCAAAGCAAAGTCACCCTCTATTTCCTGTAATTTATATTAGGTTATGTCTTTATTTCACAGCCAACTTTATTTCCTAAGTACAGAAATCAAATTGATTTCAAAAATACAAAGTGACCAACAAGTACCTCAAGCCACTTGTTTTGACTTTGCAAACTTTATATGTTTCATAGTTTTCATTTCCAAATATACAGTTAAGAAAAATTAAATATATTTCAGTTTATTTCATGTAAGTGTTGACTAAAACAAAATTTCATTTATCAGCAATTAGAATTGTCCACTACATGTGTGCTGTTCAGATTATAAAACAGAAAAAAGTACACGGCAGCTGGCGTAATAGCTTAAGACAGTAATGGCTGTTGACAACCAAGGTACACAATAATTTTTAGAATGAAGTTTCTACCATGTACAAATGAGTTGGCTTTTGAAAAGTTGATTCATAATATTATTTATCTCAGCCTCTTGAGGGTAAGGATTTTTGCTTAATCTATAGAGTATGATAATGATATGTTCTAACTTCAGATGCAATTGAATATTAAGAATTTGCAAAAGAGAAAGCACTACCAGAAAGGAGGCAGTCAACTTCTTTCAGTCTCCTATCCCAGAATTAGAGAATATTAAAAGTCTACTTCACAATTAGTTGGTCTTTTGCTTATTCTAGTTGACAGTCTCAGTGGAGAGGGCATGGTACTTGTGGTCAGAAGAGCTGTGCCTATCTGGATTCTGCAACTTAAAATTATCTGCTCATGACCTCACACAAAAATAGATTCGTGATGACCTTATAGGATTCTTGTGAGGGTTAGAAATATATTTGGAAGTTATTGTCGCGATTATTTGCATATGTCATTTGCTTGTTACATAGTGTATTGTCTGGTCACTATGCCTCAAGTAGGAATGTCTTGTGCCAATTAAACTATTAATGTCTAGAATTAGGAGATTTCATCTGAAATAGTTATATTTATTCCTTAGTACATTACACAGTGTTTTAATCCTAGTACTTAATCAAAACTCTTTGTAAAATTGGGAAAATTTAGAAAAAAAAAGTGAATGATAAAGAACAAAAAGCATAATAAAGGAGATAAGAGAATAGAAAAGTGTAAACAGATATCATAGCATCATATGAAATACAACAGGTCGAAGTAAAGTAATGGGAATATATTGAGACCTTGGATGTTCATATTTGGCTGAAATGGATTCCAGATATCAAACCAAGGTGGATAAGTAAATGGTTAAACAAAACAGCAAGGAGTTAATATGAAGTCACAGAGCATAGAAACAGTTCTAGAGATTGCTTACCACTCCAGATGAAATATGTGGTATGACAATTTTTTAGAAGATTGAGCACACCATTAACAAAATACCCAGGCTTAACAAAGGGTATTGTTAAGAAACAAAGGTCATCATTGGAAAACAAACAGCAATTATAGTTTTACCTGTTTTTGTTCTTAAGTATTCTGCAAGTTCACTGACAACTAGGTCTTGTCATAAATAATTGAAATAATATGGCACTATGTTTAGAGTTAAGAATTCCCAGTAAATAATTCTGTACCAAACGAAGTAAAGGATTACCATATACATATTCATAGGGAATTTTTTATTGATTTTCTTAAACAATCTATCAATTTACTCAATTCTTTAGCGAAAAATAAAAAATTTTGTGAAATATCAAAGGAGAAATTAAGAATTGATTGATTTTCAAAAGACACTTGAACTAAATGTGTTAAAATTAGAGAAGTAATAACTTTGTGCTCTCTGAAAGGAATTCTTGAGGGAATTCATCACAAAATCAAATTCGTAATGTATCCAAGCCTTAAAGTAACTCACAACTGTTGAATAGAAAGCTACCCTTTAAGGTCCACATTTTCTAATATTTGCTGTGTTAGTATTTAGCACATTTATTGAGCCCAAATTAAATTTATTACATAAATGTTGATGCACATGTCTATGCCTACATTAATATCCATGTCTACATCACCTAACACAGTGTAGTACACACAGTAAATGTTCAGTAAGTTATCCCTATAACATCATCACAATGTTACACCTGTAGTAATACCTAAAACATAATTTGAAAATAATGCTTCCTTATTTTTCATAAATATGGGTAAAAATGACATTTGAAAATGGAAAATACAATTACTTTTTAAAATATGCTTTGACATAAAAACATGATCTCAAACACTTCTGCCCCGAAATCAGTACATTCGTTGGTACTAATAAAAGTTTGTTTTATTATTAGAGTTCCATAACTTTATAAATTCCTTTTAATTTTATTAAAAATATAAGATATATTTTGCAAGTTCCTCAGCATCAAAACCTCTCCCTTTTTAAATGTACTCATCAATAAAGGCCTTTTGGCTAGAATAGATGTTCCTGGGTCATTTCATAGGATAATCTGATGCAACTCTCCATGATTCTATTTTCAGCTCTCATTTCCCCATTACTCCTACTTTATAATCATCATGATATAAAAATAACTAATTGTTTTAATTGGTTTCTCTGTTGTAGACATTGTTCTGAAAGCTTAACTTCTATTTATTATTTTTATCCTTACAACAACCTTATGAAGTACACATTAAAGGCTCTTTTTTTACAGTTGGAGATAATAAAATATAATAAAGTTTATGTTATTTGCTAAATGTCACAAAATGAACAAGAGGTGAAGTCAGGATTTGTACAAAAGAAGCTCTGGCTCTTCAGAAATCATTTTTCCAACAAATGAAAAATATACTGCCTCTCCAATACCATACAGTCCTTTGGAAGGAATATTGCCCATTTAGATAGTTTGACAACTCCTACACAAGCTAGTTTTAAAATTTCTACTAAATTCAATTATATAATCAGCAATCCACTTTGTAATGAGCTCTATGGTAGTGGCCAGGCATGTATACACCAGGAAACTGGGCACACGTGGCATACATCAGAGAATACTTAAGATTCTCAAATTTTAGAGATAGACTGGATTAAAATCCATGCTCTGTCATTTACTTTCCATATGATCTTATGCTAAATTTTTTTTTTTTTTTTTTGAGACAGAGTCTTGCCCTCCTGCCAGTCTGGAGTGCAGTGGCATGATCTCGGCTCACTGCAACCTCTGCCTCCCAGGTTCAAGCAATTCTCCTGCCTCAGCTCCTGAGTAGCTGGGACTAGAGGCGCACACCACCATGCCCTTTTGCTTTTTTTTTTGTATTTTTAGTAGAGACGGGGTTTCACCATGTTGGCCAGGATGGTCTCGATCTCTTGACCTCACGATTCGCCCACCTCGGGCTCCCAAAGTGATGGGATTACAGGCGTGAGCCATCGCGCCTGGCCGAACTTATGCTAATTCTTTGGCTCCCTTGTCTTAGTTTTCTCATGTGTAAAATAAGGACAGTAACATTCATGTCTCAGGGTTGTTGTGAGGATTGAGTCTACTTATGAAAAATGCTGGAAAAATGTGTAACACAATATGCACTGCATAAGTGTTTTCAATAAATTATCGATTAGAGATATGTATAAAGAGATTGTGGCATAATAAATATGTAACATAATAAATAGGTAGATAGATACATAGATACATACACTGGCTGTAGATGGGAGGGTGGGTGTATGTGTGTGTGTGCCTGTGTTATTAAACACATTATTTTATTTCAGTGTTTGGTCTTATCCCCATCCTACTGCTAATGTAACCCAGAATTCAGCTTATCCTGACTTTTAAAACTCAAACTTTTAAAACTCACATATTCCATGTCTTCTAGAAAATCTAATGCTATTACCAATGTATCATTGAGTTTGAAGGTATACAATATTCCCATCCTCATCCATAGCTCTACATCAGTTTTCCTAGGTATTAATTCAATGTTAAGGTCAACTTACCTTATTGTCCTTGTCCTATTTCACATTATCTTGTTCCAGACATAAAATTCAGTCCCTCTCTTTTATTTTTACTCCTCAGTCACCTCAATAACGACTTATAATGTTATATTACAATTGTCTGTTTCTAAAATGTTCTGACCCATTCCATCAACTGGAGATCTAATGTTCAAGCAAAATTGCTTCTCCTCTTGATTTCCTTCCCCCTCCCTAGTTTTTCTCTTTTCTAACGCAGAGCGATTTGGACACTTGATTCTAAGTAGACCATCAGTTAACCCGTGACGTCTGAACTTAACCTTTTTTCATAGGATGTAGAAGCAAACTTTCTAAATAGAGTGGTTCGTGTATGATGGGAGAGTTTCTCATTAGCTTGAAGGTGGGTATGACCTAGGAATGCACACCTGCTCCATGGAGCAAGTATAACTCTTTTCATTTGATCACCAGCCATTTCCAGCAATTACTGGCCTGTAATTATGCTAGTGACCTATTGCAAGTAAAATAATTAGAGAAATATGCTCTGCTATCTGATGGCAGGTCATGAGGAGCCCATTTAAGAAACCAGTTATATCTTTTATTCTATATATGGATAGAGGGGGGAAAAGAAAAGTGGGAAAAAGGTTAATTCTAACTTAAAACTGGGATAATTCATAAATATTCATATGACCCAGCCCTAATAAAAGCCTCATTACCACCACACCAGACAGCTAATTTATCCCAATAGGCCCTTCTAATATTGCAATAATATTTAAAATTAGATGTTCTGGAGTAATCATATTGAGATTTGTTTAGTTCAGAAAACTTGTTCCAAGAAAAATATGCAAAGCAGAATGATCTTTTCCATGCCATTTAAAATTGAATTCTGGGGCTTAACATGGTACTTTGTTGGTATTTTTCAAACGCTTGAACAGATGTAAAACTCCTTTTTTGATGGAACACTTTTTAGGCGGAGTACTGGTCCATCTCTTAGAATGTCTTTCCCAGGCATAAGGTAATTGTATTTCCCTTTAAGTAAAGTACAAGTTATGTTTCTAAACTTTCAGTTATCAGCCTTAACTTTGCCATCCCACACATCTGCCGTCTAGAGTGCCTGAATTCCTCTTTAATCAGTATCACGGGCACTCAACGCTTGTCAAAATCACACCTTCAGATCACAGGGTTATTTGGCACGTCTGATATTAATCAGTAAATCTGAGAATCATGTTAATTATGCATCTCTTTAGTTACTCTGAAAAATGTAATTTGACTATATTACCTCAGCTGCCTAAGCCTATTTTAACGGCTTATAGTTTGATATTATTTATTCAGCTTATTGAAGAACAATCTAAGTCAGTCCCATCTGAAGGCTGCATCTGCCTCTTTAATAAAAACCTATTTGAAAGCATTAGTTTTTATTTCACTTGCCCACTGATTCATCAGCCACTGATTGTGCTCCTGGTCTGTACCAAATACTGTGATAGATGATTGACCAGCAGATGGAAAAGGTGATGAGTACCTGTCTCAGGGTTCAAAACGGAGCACAACAGCGAATACATAGAAATACATACATATTTGGGAGGCCAAGGCGGGCGGATCACGAGGTCAGGAGTTTGAGACTAGCCTGACCAACATGATGAAACCGCGTCTCTACTAAAAATACAAAAATTAGCCAGGCATGGTGTCGGGAGCCTGTAATCTCAGCTACTCAGGAGGCTGAGGCAGGAGAATCACTTGAACCCAGGAGGCAGAGGTTGTAGTGAGCCAAGATCACGCCACTGCACTCCAGCCTGAGCTACAGAGTGAGATCCTGTCTAAAAAAAAAAAAAAGGACACTAAAAGAGAAAAGAAAGAAAGAAAGAAATACATATATGGCTGGGCATGTTGGGTTACGCCTGTAATCCCAGCACTTTGGGAGGCCTAGGTGTGCAGTTCACTTGAGGTTAGGAGTTCAAGACAAGAAGCCTGGCCCACATGGTGAAACTCCGTCTCTACTAAAAATACAAAAATTAGCTGAGTGTGGTGGTGCATGCCTGTAATCCCAGGTACTTGGGAGGCTGAGTCAGGAGAATTGCCTGAACCTGGGAGGCAGAGGTTGCAGTGAGCCGAGATTGTGCCACTGCCCTCCAGTACGGGTGACAGAGCAAGACTCCGTCTCAAAAACAAACAAACAAACAAAAAAATACATATAACTCAATGGACAGCACTGAAACAACAGAAGACTAGAAGTAAACCCAAAATATTAACAGAATCAGTGCGAAGAGAGGAGCAGAGCGTTTACTGGATGGTTGGTGAAGGGCAAGATGAGAATATAATCGTATACTGCATCTGAACATTTCTATTAATACTGAGGCATATATGATGGTGTGGTCCCATGAGATTATAAAGAAGCTGAAAAACTATCACCTAGTGACATTGCTGCTATTGTAACTTGCTGCAACATACTACTCATGTGCTTGTGAGTAGGCCAGTGTGAACAAATCTACGTGCTGCCAGTCACATACAATTATCACACATACAGTTATGTACAGGACATAATACTTGATAATAATCATAAACAATTATATCATTGGTTTTTGTATTTTATCATTATTTTAGTGTGTGCTCCTTAAGCCTATTGAGATTAAAAATTACCTGAAAACTAAAAAAAAACCCCAAAAAACAAAAAATAAACAGTCTCAGACTGGTCCTTCGGGAGGTATCCAGAAGAAGGCATCATCATCATGGGAGATGAGAGCTTTATTGGCCCTGAAGACCTTCCAGTGGGACAAGATGTGGAGATAAAAAACAGTGATATTGATGATCCTGGCCCTGTGTAGGTCTAGGATAACATGTCTGCTTGTGTATTCATTTTTAACAAAAAGTTTTAAAAAGTAAAAAAAAAAAAGACAAAGTTGAAAAAGAAAAAAGATTATAGAATAAGAATATAAAGAAAGGAATAAAATAGAGAAAAGAATGTAGACTAAGGATATAAAGGATATCATATTTTTGTATAGCTGTGCAATGTGTTTGGGTTTTAAGCTAAGTGTTATTACAAGAGCCAAAACGTTAAAAATATTAAAATGTTTGTAAAGTGGAATAGTTGTAAGAAGCTAAACTTAATTTATTACTGAAGAAAGAAATATGTTTTTAATAAATTTAGTGTAGCCCAAGCAGTGTTGATAAAGTCTACAGTGGTGACCACTAATATCCTAGGCCTTCACGTTCACACACCTCTCACTCACTGATTCACCCAGAGCAACTTCCAATACTGCAGGCTCCATTCATGGTATATGCCCTATACAGGTGAACCATTTTTTATCTTTTACCTCACTTTTACTACGTCATTTCAATGTTTAAACACACAAATATTTACCATGTGTTACAACTGCCTACAGTATTTAGCACAGTAAAATCCTGTACAGATCAGTAATGTAGGAGCAACAGACTATACCATATAACCTAGGTGTGTAGTAGGCTGTACCACTTAGGTTTGTGCGAATCCATTCTTTGATGTCCATTCAATGACAAAACTGCCTAAGGACACATTTCTCAGAACATATACCTCTCATTAAGTGATACATATCTGTATAGGTAAGTGGAGTGTATTTCCTACAGTCGAAATAATACACAAATGTGCCCAAAATGCCAGGCAAGTTTAGAAATGGTGGGTCGATATCCAATACGAAGAAAAACATGTTTTTAGGAGTTCATTTCTTAGGGAGTTGTCTGTATTTGGAATGAATACTTAGAGTACGAAGTAAGGTGTATGTGTTTGAGGATGAGAGGTAAACTTCTATTTGTTCTAAGAATACATATTCTTTACAGTTAGCGTATTGTTGCCTGAGGTTTGCAATTGGGGGACCACTTCCTGCCAAGATTAGAGAGAAATAAGAAAATGCTCAAACCTTTTCTTATTTGAGACAGACCTTGTGTCTAAAGGTTAATATTTTTCCTGATCTTGCCTAAAATCTATTATTTACATCCACAAAGAAAAACAAGCATCTTTGTAGCTAGGATTCTGTTTTAATTGAGATAATTTTCTGTCTTTCGGCCTGTGTGTTTAATTCATAAGTACAGCCCTAGAGTTAGCTAATGCTTTCATATTCTAAGTGCCTCCTGCATTTTAAGAATGCCCATTTTAGCTAATACATGTTTATTAAATACAAATTTATTGTGAAAATTACTCAAATTCATCAAATGTTCAATTATCATTTCCTGAAAAGAACATCAGTTTAGGTATTGAGAAAGTAATGTAAATATCCAGTTATACAATTCAGATTACAGAAAGCTACACCGTGTGCCTCAGCTTGAAAAAAATACAATGGCAAACACTAGATTGAAAAATTATACTACTCTTTCCATCCACCCCCACTCCCACACCTCTCAAAGTGGGAACTCTAGTAATTTTTAAATGGTAAGTGCTTTACACAAATGTGAAACAGGTGCCTGACATCTTCTAGTGACACATGTACTGGGAATGAAAGGGAAATATCTCATTGTTGTCATTTACATATCACTGAGTTTTGGCTCAAGGAATAAAGGTTGATGAAAACTAACCAAGTAAAGGTATTGGAAATATTATCAGTTTCTTACCTTAAATTTATGGGCCACTGTGTAGGACCCTTACTGAGAGACAGCCCTGGAAAGCTTTCCTGTTAGGAATATTTTTGCACAGGGATGGTGCCCACCGTGCGGTATAACACTGTGATGTATGGTGGGGGCTCAGGTTCACTCGATATCAGTCCTGACCTCCAGAGACAATGGAGACTCAGAGTATTGGCCTGAATCTCCAGAAGAGACTGCAAACTGAAGGCCAGCGAGGCAGACACGAGGGGATCAAATTGCAGTAAGGACTGAAGACACCAAAAACTCCAGTGAACATTCTGGGGGCCATTGCTTTGTCTACTCTCAATCATTGTGGCCAAAAGGAGCTAAACTCATCCGCTACTCCAAGAGAGAGAATGACTGGAAGCTCTGCATGTGGATCTCTCTGGGACTCTGCCCTGTGTGACTCTTTCCTTGGCTGATTTTGAGTCTTTTCATTATCATAAAACTGTAATTGTAAATATAGTGCTTTTACTGAGTTCTGTGGGTTATTCTAGTGAATTATCACACCTGAGGGTGGTTATGAGGACCCCAATTGATAGCCGACTAGTCTGAGGTAGAAGTGGTCCTGGAGACACCCAGCTTATGGCTGCTATCTGAAGGGCAGTCTTGTGGGGATGATTCCCTCAGCCTTTGCAGTTTGGCTTAAGTCCTTGCGGACACTAAAAGTTATTGTTATCTATATCATATTTATAATCTTATGCTAAGAGTTGGCATCCCTGCTTGTTACAAAGTATAGTGCTAAATGTATAATGGTATGCTAAATGTATAATGGTACCTTGATTGGTAGTTGTAAACAAATAATCAAAAATGAAAATATAACTAGATCGATCTTATCAGAATCATGGAAGAGACGGTTACAGTGATGGTAGAACTCTTCAACATTCTTTGTGAGAGAATAGCAAATGTGGAAAAGATAGCCTTCCATCTTTGCATTTGCATAGTGAGGTAAAGCTATTGTGGTCATGAGGACATGAAGGCATGTGACTGCAAATGTGTGTCTAATGGCATTTCTTGGGCCAGGTGCATGTTTCAGAGAATGAGGGAGCACATCAAAAATATTTAATAGGAATGTCCTGGGGTTGTGAAACATTCCTCCATGTGGGCCATAATTTCTGGATATGCTTTGCTAAGTGCAGGAGGCAGAAAGGTATTAGATGTCATTTTGTGGGTAGAGGAGGCTACAGAGCAGGGAAAAGAATCATAATTTATAGATCCTAAAATACTGTTCCTTATTTCACTTACCATGCTTAGTGGACTCTACATGGTTTCCAGAAAGATCTTTGATTCTTCCATTTGCTATAATTGGAAATATTAGCTTGAACATATTACTCAGTCTCTGTTAGAGTAGGCAGATAGCCAGTAACGAGCAGGAAAGGGAGCCCTTGGGAAAAGAAGTTTGCACAGCAGCTTCCCTGCTTCCTCCAAACCTCCTTTAAGACATTTGGGGCCATGCAATATGTACGTGTCTTTTCAACCAACAAACTGCTGCCTCGGCACTAGGAGTCACAAAAACACAACACAACACACACACACACACACACACATAAACACAAAGACAGAAGAAAACAGAATAGAAAATATCTTTGTGACACTGATATAGTTTGGCTACATGTCCCCACCCAAATCTTATCTCAAATTATAATCCCTATGTGTTGAGGGAGGGACCCGGTGGGAGGTGATTGAATCATGGGGGCTGTTTCTCTCATGCTGTCCTTGTGATAATAAGTGACTTCTCACAATATCTGATGGTTTTATAAGGGGCTTTTCCCCCTTTGCTCACTCTTTCCCATCAGTTTGTGAAGAAGATACTTGCTTCTCCTTCACCTTGTGTCATGATTGTAAGTTTCCCGATGCCTCCCCCTCCATGCAGAACTGTAAGTCAATTAAATTTCTTTTCTTTATAAATTACCCAGTCTTTCTGCATAGCAGTGTGAAAATGAACTAATATTGGAAACTGGTACTGCAGAGAGTGAGGCGCTGCTATAAAGGTAACCTGAAATATGGAAGTGACTTTGGAACCGGGTAACAGGAAGAGGTTGGAGCAGTTTGGAGGGCTCAGAAAAAGACAGAAAGATGTGGGAAGTTTGGAACTTCCTAGGGTTCTGGACTCAGAAGACATTGACGATGTGGGAAAATTTGGAACTTCCTAGCGACTTGTTGGATGGTTTTGACCAAAATGCTGATAGTGATACGGACAATGAAATCCGGCTGAGGTGGTTGCAGATGAAAATGAGGAACTCATTGGGAACTGAAACAAAAGTCACCCTTGCTATGGTTTAGCAAAGAGACTGGTGGCATTTTGCCCTTGCCCTAGAGATCTGTGGAACTTTGAACTTGAGAGAGATTATCTGAAATTGGAATTTATGTTTAAAGGGGAAGGAGAGTGCAAAAGTTTGGAAAATTTTTATCCTAGCTATGTGGTAGAAAAGAAAAACCCATTTTCTGTGGAGAAATTCAAGCCAGCTTAAGAAACTTGCATGAGTAACAAGGAACTGAATGTTAACAGCCAAAATAACGGGGAACATGTCTCCAGGGCATGTCAGATATCTTTTGTGTCAGCCTCTCCCATTGAGAGGTGAAGCTAGCTGGGCTTCTGGGTCCAGTGGGAACTTGGAGAACTTTTCTGTCCAGCTAGAGGATTGTAAATGCACCAATCAGCACTCTGTGTCTAGCTAAAGGATTGTAAACACTAATCAGCACTCTGTAAAAACGCACCAACCAGCACTCTGTGTCTAGATAAAGGTTTGTAGACGCACCAATCAGCACTCTGTAAAAACTCACCAATCAGCTCTCTGTAAAACGAACCACTCAGCAGGATGTGGGCGGGGCCAAATAAGGAACTACAAGCTGGCCACCCTGAGCCAGCCATGGCAACCCACTCTGGTGGCAACCCACTTGGGTCCCCTTCCACATTGTGGAAGCTTTATTCTGTAGCTCTTCACAATAAATCTTGCTGCTGCTCACTCTTTGGGTCTGTACTGCCTTTATGAGCTGTAACACTCACTGCAAGGGTCTGCGGCTTCATTCCCAAAGTCAGTGAGACCACGAACCCACCCGAAGGAAGAAACTCTGGACACATCAGAACATCTGAAGGAACAAACTCTGGACACACCATCTTTAAGAGCTATAACACTCACCGTGAAGGTCCGCGGCTTCATTCTTGAAGTCAGCAAGACCAAGAACCCACCAGAAGGAATAAATTCTGGACACATTTTGGTGACCACGAAGGGACACAATTGATTTTAAAATGTGAGGACATAAGATTTGAGAGGGGCCAGAGGCAGAATGATATGTCTTGGCTTAGTTTTCCCACTCAAATCTCATCTTGAATTGTAGTACCCATGTGTTGAGGGAGGGACATGGTGGGAGGTGAATGGATTGTGGGGGCAGTTTTTTCCCATGCCGTTCTCATGATATAGAGTGAACTTTCATTAGATCTGTTGATTTTATAAAGGGCTCTTCCTCTTTAGCTTACTCTCTTTCCTGCTGCCTTGTGAAGAAGGTGCTTGCTTCTCCTTCTCCTTCCACCATGATTGTGAGTTTCCTGATGCCTCCCCAGTCATGCAGAACTGTGAGTCAATTAAACCTCTTTTCTTCATAAATTACCTAGTCTTAGGCAGTCCCTTATAGCAGTGTGAAAATGGACTAGTACAGACATGTCTAAATTGGCTCCCCCATGAATAGGTTTTGCTGAAATATGTCACCTTTTCTCTTTGGCTACACCCTCAGGTGTCTCCTCTAACCTTTGTGACACTCGTAACATGGATTATGGAGCCTACCTGATCAAGCTGTAGTTATTTGTTTCCCTACTGTACATTGAGTTTCTAGAAAAGACTAACATCTCTTATGCAACCCTATATCCCAAGCAGCAAGCATATTGCCTGACATGCAATCAGCATGCTTCTCTTCCAATTAAGTAGTCCGAAACACAGAAAATCAGAGTATGTGGTGGTGTTTTGCTTATTGTCTAGCAAGTTACAACCAAGTCCCTTACAGAGTTATATGACGAAGTCACATTGTGGCACTTCATTTAAAAACCACTATATGGAGCAGGGACTTAAACAATAAAGAAAGATTTTCCCTTAAGTGATAACAGTTAAAATTTATAATGACTCTCTCTTATATATTCAATTATAACCATGATAAATAACTATGATAAAATGTGCACAGTGATATAAATCTCATGTCAGGGCAGAATCAAGAGCCTACAATTGATTTAAATACTCACAAGTTCAAGTGACATAGATGAATTTTGCAAAGTCAAATTAGGTAAAATAAATCTACGCAGATGTCTTGCCAAATATGTGTACACATAGTTGCAGCCTTCAGCTACATCATACATACGTCCCCTTGAAACAGATGTATATCCATATTCACTCAGGAAATTGTGTGTGCTTGCATGTGAAATATAAAAGAAGAATGAATGTGCAGTGAAAATAACTGCTCTCTAAGGGAAAACTCTAAAATTGACGCTAAATTTGTGTTTCTGTCCATATGTGTTTATGCACCTTGAGTTGTATATGAGCAAAGTGTGTAATTCTGGTATTCCTATTCCTGTTGCATCATTCAGGCACAAAATTAATATAAAATATCACCCTAAATGAAGCTTCATTTCACTGGAGGCATTCCTTTAAATATAGCAGGTAAACACTGAAAAGCACTTCGTGGTTGAGGAGCAATATAACTCAAAATGTCTCCATAGGAAATCAGAAAATATAATGCTACTGTAAAAAATGTAATTGCTAATTCTTTTCTTTAAAAGGGTTATGAGGCTTTCATTTTGCAGTCTTTTTCTTCTCACAAATGCAAGGCATGCTCGTTTTTTGAAAATTTCACAAATTCACAGAGGTACAAAAGGTAGAAAGGGGTTAGAAGAAAATATAAACTCACTCCTTCACACATCCCTCATTCAAATACACATCACCATGTCAGTTTTACACAAAGCATTTGTATGTATTACTTTGTATGAAAAATACAAAGTGTAACATAAGATTTGTCAGACTATAGAAGTCTTCATTCATTTCTGTAACCTACCCAATGTAACAGAAGACAGAGGATGAGTTAAAAGTGTTAACATTAAATTTTGACTTGATAGTATATAGAGCAATACTTATATTAATATTAAATGTAAAGCAGCAGTTTAGTCAAGAGCTAAGAGCTAAGATTGCTGTGAAGGCATTATAGACAGACAACACAAAAACATTCCCTTTATTCTAGACAGAGCTCTAAAGCTTGGGATACCTCCTGGCACAATCATCATTCTAGAAGTCTAGAACCTTCATAACATTTAGTGTTGATTCTAAATGTTGAGACAATAATTTTGAGAAACTCTAGTCTATTTTCCCTGTTTTCTAAAGATTTATTCAGATAATTACAAGTGGAGAAGGAGGTGATTTAATCTTTAACTATGTATGTGGCACTAATAAGGGATTGTGTCACTAATTTCCAATGGTTTCTTGATGTAAAGTTTCTGGAAACAACATCTGAAAGAGATGGAAGATAGTAATCACACACCCAGCTCATAGAGTTATAATAACACACAAACGTTTCACATACTGTGTAATGGAAACTCTTCTAAGCCCTTTATGTCTGCTTTCCTCTTGATTCTCTCAACAACTTGATTAATATGTGATACCGTTTTCTCAGTTTTACAATTGAGCAAACTGAGGCAAAGAAACATTATGTTAAATTCTTAATATCACATAGGTAGCAATTGCAAAAGATAGGCTGTCAACTTAGGTACCCTGGAATTGGGGTTGGCATCTATAATCACTGAAACAGAGTTTAGAATCATCTATCATTAACATATTACTTAGCTTTACCCCCTAAACTTGAATTTTGATGTCATCAAAAATTTTTAAAGATATTATTTTTAATTTTCTAAATTGTTTTTTATTTCAATTGTTTTTGGGGTACAGGTGGGTTTCTGTTACATGGGTAAGTTCTTTAGTGGTGATTTCTGAGATTTTAGTGCACCCATCACCTGAGCAGTGTATACTGTACGCAGTAAGTAGTCGTTTATTCCTCATCACTTTTCCAACCTTCTCCCTGAGTCCCCAAAGTCCATTATATCGTTCCTATGCCTTTGCATCCTCATAGCTTAGCTCCCACGAATAAGTGAGAACTTACGATATTTAGTTTTCCATTTCTGAGTTACCTCACTTAGAATAATTGCCTCCAGCTCCATTCGAGTTGCTGCAAAGACATTATTTCATTCATTTTTATGACTGAGTAGTATTCCGTGGTGTATATATACCACATTTTCTTTATCCATTCATTGGTTTATAGGCACTTAGGTTGGTTCCATATCTTTTCAGTTGTGAATTGTGCTGCGCTAAGCATGTGTGGACATGTGTTAAAGATATTGTTTTAAATGATGGCATAATGTTCCATCTTTTAGAAATATTATAACTGATCTAATAATTTCTCTATTTTTAAATTGTTTCTACTTTCTTGCTATCACCATTATGGCTGTGAGCATCTGGAATTAATATCTTGTTACTAAGTTAATAACTTTGAATTTTAAAAATTTCTATATAAATTTAAAAATAGTTTTCCAAAACAGTTTTACCAATTATATTTTCATCAGGGGCCTATGAGAACACTCAGATCACCACATTTTCAGTAATAGCAAATATTATCAACATAATTTTACTGTGTTGGAACTTTGTGATCTTTGAGGTGATTCTTGTGGACTTTATACATCAACTTTCATGATTATTTCTATGAATTGGAATAATAAAACAGATGAGAAAAATCCAGATTTGAAAGTGATTCTGGCAAACTTTAGCTCTAGACATCACACCTAAATTCTCTCTGTGTTTCAGTTTTCTTTTCTACCTGTTCTCCTTAATTTAGTGGTTTGTGGTTTTATAAAGGTGGAAATAAAATATTATGTGAACATATTTCATCAAGCATAAAGTATAATCTAAATTTATTATATTAGTTATTGATAATATACACAATGGATGAGTCATATTTTTTCCCTGTGGGGGAAACAGAAAGTGCTGAGAACCTTGATACTGTTTATTATAGTATTGAAATTAATCTAGCTCAGTCTCTTATTCTTTAACGCTGATCTATTCATTCAGCGTGAGTTGAGTATAACAATAAGCTAAATCTACAATACATGTGTCTTAGCCTATCTGGGCTGCTGTAACAAAATATCATAGACTAAGTATCTCATAAGCAACAGAAATTTATTTTGGTGGACAAGAAGAGGCAGGTCCTTCAAGCCTTTTTTTTTTTAAATAAAGACACTAATCTCACTCCTGAGGGTCCCATGCCAAGGGACCTACCTCCTAATACTGCCACATTGTGGATTAGGTTTCAACATATGAATTTTTTTAGGGACAAAAACATTCAGACTATAGCAGCACATTTCCAAAGAAAGGGACATTAATAGATGCATATTCTTTTAAGGTCATGAGTCAAACACCAGAAACTAAATTGAGGTCCATAGAATTTTATCCTCATGTAAAACATAAATATATGTTTTATAACATACACTCAGACATGATTTTTTCCACTTTTATTTTTAAATGAACATTATTTTTCAAGCAGTTTTAGTTTTACAGCAAAATTTAGGGGAGAATACAGAGTTTTCTGTCCCCACTATCAACATTTTGCACCAGAGTGTCACATATGTTGCAACCGATGAACCTACATTGACACATAATTATCAGTCTGTATATTAACGCCCATTCTTGGTGTGTATTTTATGTGTTATGACAAATGTACAATAACACATATTCTTCATAGTATCATACAGAGTATTTCCACTACCTTCAAAATGCTCTGTCCTCCATGTATTCATTCATCCCTTCCCCTAAACCTTAGCAACCATTGATCCTTTGATTGTCTTCATAGTTTGTCCTTTTCTGGAATGTCATACGGTTGGAATTATGTGTTATATGGCCTTTTCAGATTGGCTTATTTCACTTAAAAATATGCATTTAAGGTTCCTCCATGTCTTTTTGTTGCCTGATAGCTCATTTCTTTTTAGTGCTAAATAATAATTCATCGTCTAGATGTATTTTTATCTATTCATTCACCTACTGAAGGACATCTTGATTGGCTAGGTAAGTACCAAGAAGTGTGATTGCTGGATAGTATAGTAAACATAGGTTTCATTTTGTAAGAAACTGCTAAACTCTCCTCCAAAGTGGCTGTATCATAATGTATTTCCACCAGCAATGAATGAGAGCTCCTACTGCTTCACATTCTAGGCAACATTTGTTGTTGTTACTGTTTCATATTTTGGCCATTGCTATAAGAGTGTAGTGTCACATGATGTTTTTACAGCAGAACACATATCAGAGTGTACAATAGCTCTATGCTTATTTTAATACAATTGAACCTGTTCTTGAAAAGTCTGAGGATTCTTTTATTTTTATTTTTTATTTTTTTTATTTTTATTTTAGCCTGAGGATTCTTAGAGAGCTTTCTTCCTGGACAAAAAAATAATCTCAGACCTTCATTATAGAAGTAATAAAAACAGGACCTATATTGATTGCTAGAGCAGTGGATTATATATTCACATAAAAACCAAAAGAATACTTATATATTGTTTTGCTTTATAGACACTCTTATTCTCTTAAAATATGTAATATTACCCTAGTATTATGTACTTCTGGCCTCTAGTGTCCTTAAGGCATTTTTCAGATACTATTTAAGCAATTATTACAATCAGATGAAATGAATTAATGGGAGATATTATGTCCAATCTGCATATAATAGGAGTACAAGGCATTTGTTTATTAGCTGAATTATGAACATAAATTTTTCACTCTGACCTTTATTGGGTGTGTGACTAAGAATTAACCGGGAACTTGCAGTATAGAAAAACCAATTAACAGGAGCTTGAATAGGTCTATCATGAATGTTTCTACCAGCACTAAGTATAATCAAACAAAACATTAAGTAGAATATCAATTGCCTATATATTTGACTGTTACTTAGTCTGCTTTTGTATATTTTCTTATTAAATATTTTGAAAAGATTGAGATGATGCCCCTTTTTACTCCTTCTATCTTCTTTATTATTAACTTCTAAAAACTACAATTTAGTGGTTTTATTTTGTATTGTAACTCATCATACTAGAAAAGACAAGAAAATTATAACTCTACTAATCATATCCATACTTCACATATTATTTCACTGTGTATTTTATTTATATATGACATTGTTGTTTATATAGTCATTACTCATTTAGATTTGCATATTTAGTATTTCATTCCTCTTTGTCACTTCTAGATCTTTGAAATATACTCTAGAATTCCTGTAGAAGAATAGTGTTTATTAGCGTGACTTTGTGGTAATAAACTCCTTTTTCTTCTGTCTGAAAATGTTTGCATTTCACTTTTATTATTGAAGGATATTTTAGGTAAAGAAGTTCTAGGTTGACTTTTGTAAAATCATGTATTTCATCACATTGAAGATGTTCCATAGTCTCTGGCTTCTTTTCTTTTTAGAAGTCACCTTTCAGTTGTTCCTCTTAATGTAGTGTATCATTTTTCTCATGGCATTTTTCGTTGGTTTTACTTTTGTTATCTGCATTCTGACACTGCTATGTCTAGCTGTAAATTTCCTTGAATTTATCTCACTGAAAAATTGTTGAGTTTTTTAATTTAGAAATTGCTGTTGCCTCCATTTCTAATAAATTTTAGTCAGAATCTTCCAAATTTAACTACTTCCCCATTTATTATCTTATAATGTGAGATTTCAATTAAATGCATTATCTCTTCTAACATTACTGTCAATATATATTAAATCTCTTACAATTTTTATCCTTTTATTTCCTCCCACCATTAATTATTCTTCATTTTATCTATTTACTTTAAAACTGTTGATTTAATTCTTAATTTCAGCTATTTTTCCCCAGTTCTAATAATTCCATTTGGCACCTTTTGAATTCTGATATGTAACTTTTAATTTCCTGAATCACTGCCCAAATTTTTATTCCTGTCATTTTTCTCTTGAGTAGATGAGGTAGTGATTTTAAATTCTATGATGATTCTACTTATGAAGAGATAAATAGAATCTGAGTCTGTTTCTGTGATCTTGTTTCTTCTGGTTGTTCACGTTGTTTTATCTCCTCAATTGCTTTATCTATTTATATTTCATGGTGGATATTTTATTCATAAAACTCTGTAGTAATACCTTGAGAATTTAAATAATATTAAATTATTCAAGAAAAAAAATTCTGTTTGCTTCTCCTAGGCATCCACAGGTACTGGCCATCTGGGAACGCTTTGATACATTATTTGAGAACTGAAGGATTACTGTCATTGTGGGAAAGATAAATATTTTGGTATGATGCCGACAAATCCAGTGTCTGTTAAGAGTCAGCCTCCTAATTTGCACATGTCTGTCTTCTTGCTGTGTTCTCACGTGATGGAGAGCAGAGAGAGGAAGCAAGCTTTCTCATGTTTCATCTCATAAGGGCACTAATTCTAGCATGAGGGCTCCACCTTCATGACCTAATTACCCACACAGAGCCCTACATCCTAGTACCATACCATTGATGCTTAGGGTTTGAATCCATCAGTTCTGAGGGGACAACAGCATGCAATCCATAACAGCCTCCTAGCTTCTTTTGAATTAGCAAATGTCTCCAAGGCAAAAGCATCCCATGCTGGCTTACTTCAGAATTTTACACCAGCAGTTCCTCATTACCATGTTAGCCTCTGTATTAATTAATGTTCTACGACTGTTGCAACAACAATTGATCTCAAACTTAGCAACTCAAAATAACTATGTATGTGTGTGTGTGTGTATATATATATATATATATATTTAACAGTTTCTGTGGGTTAGAAATCAGGATTTTTCTCAGGGTCTCATAAAGACAAAATTAAGGTGGCAACAGGGGCATGGTTCTCATCTCAGTTTCAGGATCCTTTCCAAATTCCCTGTTGAGGAAAGTTATTTCCTTCTTACCTGTTCGATGGCTCCCTGTAACTTCAAGCCATCCACGGCATGATGAATCCCTCTTCATGCTTCAAATCTCTGAATTCCTCTTCAGCTTATGCTTTTAAGGGCTCACGTTATTACACTGCACTACCTGGATAATCCAGGATAATCTCCCTATTTTAAGACCAACTGTTTAGTGATCTTAATTACATCTGGAGAGTCCTTGTGACTGTAACAAATGCATGCATATGATAGCATACTTGCCAGCCCAGGAATTAAGGCATAGCATCATCTTGGGGACTGTACTTCTACCATATTCACCAGTGCCTCTAGGAGGGATTTGTTTCTCTCTAATATTTTTTCAGTTTTTTGGTGTTTACAGCTGAAGCATTAGACTGAATACTTATTCTGACACTACTGGAAGCAGAAATCCTCTTAGTAGAATTTTAGTTTAATGATTTAAAAGCCCGTCTTGTAGTTTTCTCTTCTTGTCCAGCAGAGCAGGTAAGAATGCCAGCCTGTGTGATTGGCTAAGTTCACTTTCAGGTTTCCATTGCCTTCTATACAGCTCTCTGCAATGTTCTTCATTTAGTTCTGATTCTGTCTTTATCTATTAATTTGAAGTGACATTACCTACCATATCGAATTATTGTGAGGATTAAATGAACATACACAAAATTATTCAGAGCACTAAAACTTGTACAGTAAATGTAAGTTTTCAGAATGTTAGTTATTATTAATCAGACCTTAGTATAATGTGTTTATATTACAAAAAAACTACAATTAAATAGGAAAGCAGGCTATTTACCTGTGTTTTTATCTCTAAGGAAAATACGTCTTTTGAAATTTTGGACCTCATTTTATATTTCTGATACCAATTTTGCCAGTAAGTTACAACTAGATATTTAAATAAAATAAAAACAGCAACAACAACAAAAAAGAAAACCAACAGTGACATCAATGAAATTAAATCATTTTGTCCTTCTTTAGTCTTGATTTCTATGACATTCTAGGGTAGATATTTAGAAAATAATTTAAGAGGATAAGACCCAGTCATGACCAAAACAAATTGTTTTGCTCCAAGATCAGTTTTTCATGAGCTATATTTATTTTTTTTTCAGTCCATACTTTCAAAAAATGTCTCAGCCGCAGGCAGTAGACAACGTCAAAAAAAAAAAAATATATGAGTCCTAGAGCTACATATTCAGCAGATATCATTGCAGCTTTTACCTTCAACATTGTTGAACATGTTTGAATTCAAGTTAAAATATAATGTTTCAGTACATTCACACCTACTGTCAAAGAACAGTGTCACAAATAATTATAAAGAACTCAGAAAATAGCACAAAAGGCCATCTATGAGATCTGAACAGATGTAGCTGTTCAAATCCTTTGTTCACATTGAAATTGGGAATTCTCAAGTTTTAGCAATTGGTGTTTAGATGTGCAGAAACCAACAATGGAAAAAAATCAATTATAGGAAAAATGATTTTTATAATTTGGGTTAAGGGTTCTTTTTCCTATTATATATAATGTATTCCTTTTATGCACAAAAATGATTCCCTGTAAGAAAAATAAAATTACAATAGACACAATAAAAGATTAAACAGAAGAAATAGCAACCATTAGAAATTCCTTTATGTCGCTAATCAAATTTAACACTTTGTATTAGACATAACACAATTGAAAGATTAGGAAGATTTTGTTGCTAAGAATGAGGAAGTTGCTGTCTCCTAAATCAAATGTTCAGATGTGTTTACTCTTCTTCATTTTCATCAAAAGCATCCTTTAAGACTGTGGTCTTGAGCTTTGTCACACTTTCGACTTCTTAGGAGATATTGTTTAAAATCCTCTGTCTGACTTTACCACAATTAATCAGAATCTTTAGAGATAAGACCCAATTATTATTTGCATTTCACTTATTTGGTTATCATTTCCCAAGTGATTCTCATATGCAACCAAGTTTAAGAACCAGTGTTTTAAGAGCTATTGTAAGCTAGGCATAGGTGGTGTTTGAAATAAAAGTTTATGTAAAATAAGGAAATAAGCCAAAAATAACTATGAATGTTATGGATTATAAAATTAGTAAGTATACCATTGTCATTAAAACATTGGGGTTTTCATAAAAGTTGATGTATATCAAATTACCTACTTTTCACTTCCTATATAGAACTCAATCACTTAATGAAAGTTAAAATGTGGAAATTAGTAGATACACATCTTTCATTTACTGTAACACAAAAGACTAAAATGTTTGTGTTGGAGAATTAATGGAGGTAATCTAGTTAACTTTCTACAAAATCTCAATTGTATTCTTCAACACCCTTTTAATGAATATTTGACCTCTGAGCATTTCAAGTTTCCTTCTGGAAGTATAGGCCATATTGTTGGAAATGTTTAATTCTTGGAATATCCTCCTTTACAGTGAATTTACATATACTTCTAAATTGTCACAGTTGGTCCTCTTTTGGCCTTCTGGATCACTTTGCAACAAGAGAATTGTTCTCTAAACATCTTTCAGTTTTTCATACTGAACTATGACATGACTTAGCTAAAAAATAAATTCCTCTTAAATAATTAAAATGGCATAGGTGAATTGCTTTAAACATGAACTTAGTAATAACCCAAATTAAAGGGAAGGCAAGACATTTGCCTAAATATATAGCAACAATAGTGAAGGAAAACAAAAAGAAACCCTGAGAGAAACTAAGGGTTGAACTGTTGCTTCCAAACTTCGTATGTTGAAGTCTTCTTTTGTTTGCTACAGCTGCAATAACAAAGCACCACAGACTTGGTATTTTAAGCAACAGAAATATATTTTCTCACAATTCTGGAGACTGGAAGTCTGTGGTCAAGATATTTGGCAGGGTTGGCACAGTTGTTTCTTTGCAGGTCTCTTTCCTTGGGTTATAGCTGGCAGTTTTCTTCCGGCATCTTCACACGGTCTTCCCTCTGTACATATCTCTGTCCTAATCTTCACTTGTTATAAGTGTACCAAACATGCATGATTAGGGCCCACTCTAATGACTTAATTCAAACTTAATCACCATTTTCAAGACCTTGTGTCCAAATATTGTCACATTCTGAGGTACAAGGTGTTTCGACTTCAACATATGGATTTGGGAGAGAGACAATTTAGTCTATCTATGTATCTATGTATCTATCTATCTGTGTATCTATCTATCTATCTATCTATCTATCTATCTATTGAGATGTGTTGTATGTGTGTGTATATATATTATATGTGTGTATATATATAAAATATGTGTGTATATATATACACATATAAATTCCAAACCCCTAGTTTCCCAGAGTATGTCATTCACTGAAAATAGAGTTAGTGGAATTAGTTGCTGCAGATGTAGTGGTTAAGTTAGAGGAAGGACTTAGTCCACTCCAATGTGAACAGTGCCCTCCTGTAAAGAAGAATGAATACAGACACACACAAGGAGAATGCTGAGTGAAGACAAATGCAGAGATCAAGGTTGTATTGTACATCATCTAGAAGCCAAGGAATACCAGCTTGCCAGCAAACTGCCAGAAGCTAGAAGAGAAGCATGGGGCAGATTCTTCTTTGCAGTCCTCAAAAGGAATCAACCCTGCTGATACCTTGGTCACAGACTTCCTGCCCCGGAACTGTGAGACAATAAATGGCCATTGTTCTAAACCACCCAGTTTGTGGTACTGATACAGCAGCCCCAGAAAACTAATATACTCACTTTTAGAACAGTCTTTGAACACTGATAAAAATTTAAAAACTAGTTTTATTTTTTATAAAATGAACATTTAAGTATTTGATGAGCAAATCATCTGAAATAATGTATGTGATTAGGTGTATCATGCCAAAACAAGAGTTTTTGAGAAATAACTGAAGTTGTCCCTATTAAGAATCCAGAAGAGATAATGAACACAATATTAAATACTAGTTGGCCTTAAATGAACTTTTAAATTAAGGTTAAAATTACTTTATTCCTATCTGAGTTATTCACAGAGCTCTCCTGAATAAGTAAAAAATAATTTGTCACCAGGATTTACTTAATTAGTTTCATCACAATGTTAATTAAATATTTTTAAAAATAAAATATGGTATGAATTTCTTAACATTTAGCTTTTATACAGTTGTAAGCCTAAGCATATTTCAAAAACTATGTTAAAAAGCAGCAAAATTCAAAAAATATGCATTTATATGAACAGTGATCTTTTATCGAAATTAAACTGCCATTTTATTGGTGAATCATTTTTTCTTTTTTTTTTTTTTTAGTTTAGCATATTCATCTTATGTGTCATACTGTGATTCATTTCTCCCACTGAGTTTTCCTCTTTTAACATCTATGAACACTGTGTTGGTTGATTTATATGCACCCATGATGTCATATTTTTCCAATATAACTTTAAATTGATGTACATCAATTTCCATGTAAAGTCAGCCTCTCTTCTTCCCTCATAAGCCCAAGTCCATGAAATGAACAATACATGTTGTAGTCTGGACAAAAAGCATAAATGAAATACAAATATTGTCATAAGGTATTTATCAAAGTGAGGGGTGGCATTTATTCCATACTTCCCATATTTCCCTGTGGAGAAAACTGTTTTCATGATACACATTTGGCCTCATTGGCTCCTTCCTGGACAGGATTGACTTTATTTGACTAGTTAGATTGATAGAAGAAACTGAGGCATATGTATTTCAGCCTCTTCTTTCTTCATTTCCAGATTGGCCAGCTTGCAGAGAAGGCATATTCTAGTTGCTATCCTATAATCAAATAGAGGGCCTGCTCAGACTTGCAGCTGTGAAGACTGGGGAAGTGTTGGGACAGCCAGTCAACAATATCCCCCTAGGTTTCCCATCCTCCAGTCAACATTGAACAGACACAGAGTTAAACCTCTGCAGACCTGGGTGTGAAATCTTGTACCCTATGTTGACTAGCTGTGTGACTTTAGGAAAGTTTTTAAAACACACTGCATCTCAGTTTCTTCAAATGTAAAATGGATCTGATTCTATAATCTCCTTCTTCCAGGTTCTGCACAATATACCTGTGCTAATACATAAGCTTAGAAACTGTCTGTATTCAAGAACAGTATTCACTATTATTGATCACCAACTGATTGCCTTTTATATTCTGTTCTTAATTGTTCAGAATTTGGCTATAGCAGATAGTAGTATCATTTGTTGACATCTGATTCCCAACATTTTTAGAGCAACAACATAATAAAAAATGTAAAAAAGTTACAAAAATTACGACTATCCCACAAGGATATATTTTCAGAAACCACATGGGAAACCCTAATCTAGAGAAAGAAAATGAAAGTAAATATAAACCCATTGCTATGTTTTCAACACTTTTCACATTATCTAATTAAGTGTAATAAAACCATGGCTACAGCCATTAATTTAGGGAAGGGTTGTAGTTCAAGGGCCGGCTGGTTTAAAGACTTATTTTTGAAACTCTGCAGCATACTTTATATCCAGCTTCTGCTCCAAACACTGGTAACTCATTGCTTTAGGATGCAGGAATCAATCTCTGCCACTACCATGAAAAAGAATGATTCACTCACTAATAAGTTGAATGTTCCCCGCTATGACGCCCATGCACAGGTCTTGAGATGGGGTATCCAATAATGTTCTTAGTAGCAGTATTCACAAGAACCACTGTAAACCTGTTTCTTAAAATATAAAATGGAAATGAGTAAGACAGCTACAACATAACATTGTTATGACCCCAACATGATAAATTTATGTAAATTTATCAATAAGACAATGAAAACAGATAAGTGTTTTGTAAAGATTAGACATTTTCCTTCAAAAATAGTCTCAATTATGAAATATTATTCCTTGTTGGCTGTCTATGCTCAGTTTAAGGATTCAATTCAACTTATAGTGGAAAATGCACTTTAGGTCAGTGATATCAGTATCTGAATTGCTGAATCTGCAATTTACAAGTTGTGTGACCTTGAAGAAATACGTGATCTCTTCTGAATTCCAACTTCTTCATTTATCAAAGATGTTACTGCTACCTATCACAACTACCTCAACATAATACAACCCTATGTGACATGTGTAGCCGTACATTAAATGTATGGCTATAGGAGTAGTATTGTTACTTTATTGCCTCATTCTTCTTTCCTGATTACATATAAATAATATACGTGAGATTTTATGAGAAACTAGCCATTTAATGATACAGGGTTACCCTTCAGAATGTCTTGAAAATTTATGAAATACACACACATACACACACAGATGTTTAAGAAGCCTTGGGAGAAAAATTGTATTTACATATAAAATACGAATTTACAGGGAAAATGTGCTGCTTAAAGTATACCACACCCTAAAATGTGCTGTTATATACTAACCCATGGTATACTATAATTAAAGTATATAAATCCTCACCCGAATGTCATCTTTGAAGTTTTAGTTCCTAAAGCAGTCTTCTATACGTGTGTGTGCGCACACACAAACTTTAGTATGCCAAACAACTTATTTTTACACATTATATCAGAAAACAAATCTCCTTAGAACTTCTAACTTCTAGAATTGACCCATCTATTCCTGTAAAAAATAGGTTAAAGTTAAGGGATTTTAACACATCCATGATTGAAAATCTTATTCATTTAGTTTACTTGAAAAACGAGTGTTTATTCATGTGTCATCTTGGGCTTTGGTGTGTCACATACTTCTTGTTGAAGTTATTGCAAATTAATCTGGAGAAGTGTCTATACTAAAAGTTATAAGATAGTCTTTAAGAGGTTAATAACAGACGCACTAGACCAGGATCAATGACTAAGTCTCTGACTCAAATATTAGTTTGGAATAATTCCAACATAAATATAATTTATATTCTGATTTTCTATTATCTAACAATTATTTGACCACATCACTTAAATTACCTAAAGTACTTAAACATTTCGAGCTCAGACTCCTTACCTAAAAACTAGAATAAAGTTTTAGTCCAAAGCATGGTTATAGAGATTAAAAATGTCATTTTATACACAAGAATAAAAAGATTTGTTATTTCCTCCATCCTAACCCACATTAACAAGTTTTGAACCATTAATTAAATAGTGTATACTTTAAAATTGAGATATACATAACCTCCTCTGGTTAGATATATTAGTATAATTACATAACTTGTATATATAGATGAATGTGCATATATGTAGTTTTTAAGTAATATGAGATAGTCCGTTGGTTGAATAATGCAAAATCCTTTGCAGTATTTGCAAGAGAGATAATTGTATTTAGTTTTGCTGTTGCCTCTGCTTTTTTGAAGATTCAAATGTTTAACAAAAATGTATGCTCTTAATAGCATTCCTTATATGCACACACATCTGTGATGTTATTGGAAATAAAGTATGTTGTCTGTTAGATTCAGCAATTTTTTTTTTTACTTTAAAATTTATTTTAATTGAGGGATACAATTTCAAAAAAAGGCTATGAATACTTTTCCTTGTTATAGTTTAGTCAGCATTTTCACATATGTATCAGATAGATTAGGAAAAAAATTGAAATACAACCTGGAGGCTGAAAGTTTAAATGCAAAAAAAAAAAAAAAAAGAAGAAAAAGAAAAAAGCCTAGAAATACAGAAGTCATAGTTGTCATAGCAACATAATCTGGCTACATTCACATTATCCTTTTCCTCACTAGAAATATTTTCAAAGCTCCATAGAGTTGTACCAACTGGAATGGGAATGTAGTCTGTGTGCATTTAATACAGAACTTTAAGCCACTGTTAGTACAGTCCATAGTCACCAGAAGCAACACTTTATTTGAAATGTAATTCAGAGAGTATAATCATTTAGGTGGATTCCTAGTAATTTAATCATTATGAAATAATGTATAGTTAAGACTAGGCTTTTACTACTATTCAGGAGATACAGAGAGAAAGCATCCCATAGTAATATTTTAAAATCTTCCCAAGGTTTTACTAAATCTGTTTCCTGTTATTTCCCAGTGGCTTTTCACTGATGTTTATAATAAAGCAGCAGGTGCTAGATATCTTCTTGCACCAGGAAATTTTGTGTGTATTATTCTGTATCTTTAATCTGAATATAGGCATGATTCTTTGAATCTTTTTATTCCCCTATTTTCACTTTGAGATGCATCAGAAAATGAATAATATGTTTAAATGAATCCCCTAGTCTGATCCCTACCTGATGTTTTGCTAGAAAATAAATAATAATAACAAAAAACCTCTACTTTGGAGAACATAAATATGAAGCTCAAAATAATGTATTTAGTTTCATTTCAGAAACACGTTTTTTAGCTTTCTTTGCTGATTTAACTGATTAAAAGTATTAGTGTAATTAATCACCAAACCAGCACATATTTGTGTAATAAAAATTATAGCATGAGAAAAATATTTAATAAGATTAGCTGAAAAAATAGAAATAGAAATTACTAACAAAAAATATAATATAAATGAGAGTGAGCTTCAGTGACTTAAAAGGAGCTACATCTCTGCCTTAAAAAACATCTAAGACAGAGTCAGCAAAGTTGTGACATTTTAAGCCTAAGTATTTAACAAATATGATGTGAAATGGTCAAAATGTAATAACTGTTCAAAACATTAAATTCACCTAGAACTTTTGGTGGGATACAGATATATTCTTTGTATATTTTAATGAAAATTAGTGATTAAATAGTGCAGAATACATGGATTCATTTAGCAATTAATAATCATACAAATGCCAAACAACGTAATTTTCTTTCTCCACATTAAGTTATTGGAAAGTCTTTGTCCAGTTCTTCATAAAATGAGACACTTTTGAGAATGGGGTAAGGGGTGCAAAGTTTGTTAGTTATGATTATCTGGGAAGGAGTGGCACAGTTCTTGGAGGGTCTGAAAATTGTACTGACATGACACATTGGGTGAGGCCAAGTGAAAGCCCAGCCAGAATTGAGAATATAAAACCTTGAGTAGCTGGAAACTGTTTAGAGCTGGAGAATGCTACAAAGGGACCACAGCAAGGACCTTATCCAAGGTGATTGGCAGAATTTATCTCCATGACTCTCAGGGCTGTCTAGCAGAGCAGATGTTACATTGTAAAAATCATTTAGGAATCATAAAGTCTATGGTAATGGTCTACTTTTACTAACATTTGGTTTGCTCTGGTTTTGATCCATTGTTGCTTCCTGTGCTTAGAGACACATACGTTAGGCAATTTCAGGGAAAAGGTATTATCTTAAACCTAGAGTGCAGCCAAATTGACAATGTCTGCTTTGTCCATAAGCAAGATGACCATTTTTCAGATTTGACTCTGATATCATTATGTATAAATAACCGACCCAATGGTGGTGAAGAGCAAGCTAGTTACCTTATATATAGGAGAAAATTTACTATTGTGATAGACCTTAGTTCATGCGTTAAGGTTTGTAGGGGATTTGGAGATTGGTAATCCTTTAAATTATGAAAAATATACAAAAATAGCTAACTTCAAGGGAACATGTTTAAAAATGTCATAATTCATATAAAAACAATGTATTTCCTTTACCACAAATATGCTAAAATATTGGGAAAAATAAACTAATGCAATAAAACCATGAAATTGCACGATCATAGGGACTTATATTAATATGTTAATTACTTCAAAGGCACACATGAAAAGAAAGAAGCTACCAATTGACATTAGACTTTTGCCAGAGCTTTGTGTATTTGATTTTAATATAATAATAGCATCACCTCTTCCTGGTTCTAATATACTTTCTCAACTCTACAAGAATAATAATGACATTTTCATATTAAACAACTGACACACTTAGTGAATTTTGGTAAAGCTCTGTACCAATTTGTAAACTAATTTTGGTGTGCCCTTTTTAATGTTTAACATGAAAAGTTATATATTAATTTCATTATTCCATTTATGTCTTTTAAAATCATGATTAAAACTAAAGCTTAAATGTCACTAAAGAAAGAAAATTCAAGATAGTTATCATATTAGTTTGGTTTCAATGAAAATTTTCATTTGTAATTGTATTTTTAAATCACTTTTATAAAAGACATACGTTCAATGTATAAAAAGGAAAGAAATCATGAAAATGAATGTATTAGGGCCTATCTAATTTTGAACATAGTGAAATAAACATATATACAACATTTTGTTTGAATTTAAAAATTTTATTTTATTTTTTACTTACATTAAAGAAAATGACACCCACAATACTATGTAAAATAAATGTCAATGAACGTTGTCCACTTTTTTCCCCCCTTTGGACAAATGTTACATTTAAGAACCTATTTTATCATCCTATAAGTAAATATTTTAGGAGAAAACTAAAATATTCCTAGTATTTCTAAACAATGAAAACAGAAACAAATAAAATAAGCACAAGATTTCTGTATAATAGTCTCCCTTATTGTTGTTGTTGTTTTGTAAGAATGCTTAACATAAGATCTATTGTCTTACAAAATTTTAAGTATAAACATGCAGTATCATTGGCTATAGGTACTATGCTGTAGAACAAATCTCTGGAAGTTATTTATTATGCATAACTGAAACTTTGTACCCTTTAACCATCACCTCTCCATTTTCCCCCAGCCCCTGGCAACCCACATCCTTCTTCCAGCTGCTTTTCAGCCCTCTGTTATAAAGTATTTAACATTAGTGTGAAGTAGTACAATGGAGTCATGTACCCTTAGAATCTAAACTTCATTCTGACACTTAATTGCTTTGTGACCTTAAGCAATTTCCTTAAACCATTAGCTTCCAAATATATAAAATGGGGTACATTATGTCACTAGACCTTGCTTGATGTAAGGCAGAATAAATGACATTAAATTAAACCTCTTGCTCAAGGATTAATGTATTCCAAGATGTCAAATTCAAATGAAACTTGGGATTTCTAAATTAGAATATTAAATAATTTTATTTGAGGCAAACAGGAATAAATTCTTGTATAATTGAATTTAATATTATTTTCAGTTTCTTATCAGAGACAAAGTTTCCTTGTTGGTATGGACACTCCTCACATTGCAGTGTAATCTTACATATTTGGAAATTGAACAATATATTTCACAGGAAAAGAAGCTCCTGATTCCTTAGTTTTATACCATTTACTTCACATAACATGGATCTTACTAGCTCTCCTTATAGCGGATTTTCTTTGCTTGAATTACTTTACTAATTTGTTCAGCATTAACCACTTTTCTTACATAATGGAGAAATTGTTCTTTTATAGACACATGATCATGTATTTATGCTAAACATATCTTCTCCAGTTATATATTCATTAGGTAAAAAAAGCTCAACTCTAATTGTCTTAGGGTGAGTTAAAAGGCTACTGCTTATGATTCCACTATATCTATGCTGATGATTGTTAAAAGTCACTGTTAAATATTTCATGTTTAAAATGTGTGTTTCGAGAAAACATATTACCATCTTCTTTGTAAATATCAAATAAATTATTATGAGTATTTTTAGGACTGATATATTTACAACTTATTCTAAATGAGGAAAAGACGTAAAAAACAGAATTATGTACATTTTGGAATCTGTTATTGATTCCTTCTGTAGACATTTTAATACTTAGTATCCCTGGACTTGGGGTGGGGAAAGGCTTAAATGAACCATTTTTTTATTCAAAGAATACTTGTATACTGCCATTCCATGAGCTAAGATTACCTACAGAACTGAATAAAAACTTAAATGATAAACTTGCAAACTCTTGTGAGAAAGATAATATGTCTTGAAAAATAATGCATTAAATGAACATTGAGATATTGTTAAACATCCCTATTTACGAAAACAAAATATAAGACTAGTACATTTTGGAAACAATAGGGGCTTTCAAGTGCCTTCTCTATTCTAATTTTAAAATCTCACACAATATGATACCAAAGTAGAAGAGAGTTTAGAAAATGATTCACACTGATATCTAGTGTAACTCAGGAGATATTTATTACAAAAGGTTATTTCTGAAAATTAACCATTGTTTTGCTTGGACTGAATCATCCTGTCTAAAGGTAAGTCTACTTGAAGGAAAATTTTTAGATGACTCAATGAAGAAGAGCAGTTCTCATGAAACATGCCCACAAAATCAGGTCCAGGGATTGTCTTTTAGAAAATCTTCTCTTTAAAAACCTGTGATGAACATTGTAGACTCTTTGCTTTTACATTAATTAATCTTAACATGCATGTTTCTACAGATTTGAGGTTAAGTTTTAATGAAACAAGTATGTTATTTCCCATATTTGCCATTTACATTATTAGCATTTTATCTGTTAGGATGCTTTTGGTAGGAAACATCAGAATATTTCAAATCAAACTGGTTTAAATGGTAGGTTTTGTTGTTGTTCTTGTTTTTAATTCAAAGTATGTCTAGAGGTAGGGTGGGCTCCAAGATTGTAGGCTGCCTTTTAGCCTCCATCATCTCACGCAAAATGTGAAAAGCTTTGCTTTTAAGTTAGCCTCCCTCAGTGTTGTAAGATGGATACAGCAGATGGAAGAGTAATATTCACATTTGTATGTGTCTCCTTCTTAGGAGCAGTGACAACTTTCTAAAAGCTCTCTCAGCATTCTTCCTTCTATAATACATGGTCAAGCATTGGATCAGAAACTCAGTGATACACTAATCTCTAGCAAGTGCAAGAGTTTACCACCATTTGGGTTGGAAGAGATATTGTGGATTGAATCACAAAGACCTCCATACAGAGAATTTCTTATTATGAACAACATGCTTTAGAAAGTTTAAGAACAACAGACAAGGGGCAGTGGCTCATGCCTGTAAACACAGCACTTTGAGAGGCAGAAGCAGTTGGATCACCTGAGGTGAAGAGTTCGAGACCAACCTGGCCAATACGGTGAAACCCTGTCTCTGTAAAAATACAAAAAGTAGCCAGGCATGATGGCAGGCTGTGCCTGTAGTCCCAGCTACTCAGGGAGGCTAAGGCAGGAGAATCACTTGAATGTGGGAGGTGGAAGTTGCAGTGAGCTGAGATTGTGCCACTGCACTCCAGCCTGGGTGACAGAGCAAGACTCCAAAAAAAAAAAAAAAAAAAAGAAAGAAAGAAAGAGAAGATAAGACAAGAAAAAGCCTTTCCAACAAGAAGAGCAAGAACAAAGGATTTATTGTCACTGCAATCAAGATCCTGAGGACCAGAGAAGTCTGATTATGAGCTGTCCTCTGTCTTAAGGAACAAGAAAACCAAGGGAAAATAGCAATAAGACAAAAAAAGCAAAATAAGACCACATGGCTTGCTCTAAGAAAGAAAGCTGGTGAAGAATCAGACTGGACCTAATCTTTAGAAAGTCTGTGGAAATATCTTCAAAAAACAGTAGATGAAAAATGGGTTACTCTGTTATTTATCTGTCTAGGATAGACGAATCAGACAATCTACAAAACTTTCTCCACCAGGAGGCATTCATTTTCTACCTTTGACATTTGGAAGAAGGAACTATCAACTAATCATAATATGCTGCCAGAATTAATTAACAGACATATATCAATAGATATCAATACATATATTTATGATCTATTGCACAATTGAAAAAGTACATTTATCTATTTTATATATTATATAATTTTACCATGTTATGTATTAATTTCATATGCATACATATAAACACACATATATTCATATACACAGTTATATTTGCATTCTACTGTGTGGTGGTTAATTTTATGTGTCAACTTGACTGGACCACAGGGTGCCTAGATATTTGGTCAAACATTAATCCATGTGTTTCCGTGAAAGTGTTTTGGATGAGACTAACATTTAAATGGAAAAGACTGACTGGGTGAGCAGATTACCATTCCTAATGTGCTTCGGCCTCATTCAATCAGTTGAAAGCCTGAATAGAACCAAAAAACTGACCCTTGCCCAAAGCAAGAGACATTTCCTCCTGTTCAACTGCATCAAACCAAAATATTAGCTCTTTTCAGTACTTCAGCTTGTCAGTCTTCAGACTGAAACTTATACCATGAGTTCTCCTGGTTCTGAGGCCTTCAGACTCAGAGGAACTCCACCATCAACTCTCCTGGTCTCCAGCTCTCCAGCTTGCTCACTCATACTGCAAATCTTGGGACTTCTCAGGATCCATAATAGCATGGATATGTATGTGTATATATATATGCATCTTATTGGATTCATATCTCTGGAGAACTCTGATGAATGCATGCTATTAAGCATAAAATCTTATGAGAGAATGCTCCTGGCTGGGGGAAGCAGTATTGACACTATAAATTGGAAGAAAAATGATGACATAGAAATGGTTAAATGTGTCTTTGTCTTCTGTGAGAGCTAAGACAAAAAGCTATTCCCTTCAGGATGTAGTCACCCAGATTTTTAGCATTCTCATTTGTAAGCCTGTCTGTACAGGTGAATATTTTTGGAAGACAAATTATTAAAGGTCATTATACATGAAATGTTTTACTGATCATTTTACTTACAGTTCCCAGGAGTTACATATGTTCAAATATTAACTTTCATACTTTATATATTAAATGCATATTAACTTATTAAAGACAGAAAGACATTTTTAAAAATCTTTCTTTGGCATAGCAATTTTTATCTCTGCTTCATGAAAAATATATAAAATCTCTGTTAAAACTGTCAAAGTCTTCAATGGCTGACATTATTTAACATTACGGCGAAGTTCTTATCAGTCTCTGGCTACGTAAAGGTTGTTTTTCATGTGGTATGTCACATTCAGTAGTTTATTAAGTCAGGTTTTGTACTGTTGGGCATTTTGTTGTTTGAAATTCATTTATAATCCTTCCTTAGAAATAGAATTTATGGTTCAAAGAGTATGCATATATTTTAACATTTTTAGTGTGAAACAACAAGTTGTTGTTCCAGAACATGTAACACCTCCTAACAGAGGCATTATAGAACAGGGTCTCTATGACCAAACCCAAGACAATGCTTCTTATTAACATTTTAAAACTCCAGCATAATCATTCAATGCATAAATCTGAATTGTTTAATTCATCTCATTGATAATTAAACTTTTATATTTCATATTATTTAATCTACAAATAAGTCATTTTTTCCTTATTTACATTTAGAGCTTTTCTATAATAAAATAAATGGGGTCATTGTATCACTTTAAAAGGTACGTGTCTCCTAGCAACTTTATAGATAGCAACTGTATGTTTTCATTGTTTGTTTAAATCTTCAATCATCTCTCTCTCTACATGTCATCAGGTAAGCATTTAACTTTTATTTTTTTTCCAAATAATCTGGTAATCGATTAAAATAAAATGTTAATGCGGCTATATGTTACCATGAATTGAACGGTTCCCTTTATCATGATAGAGTGCCCACACCAGTTGTGTGACTCTGGGAAGACTCTGAGACTTCTGGTTTCCGCAACCTCGTCTGTAAATGGGAATAATAATTGTACATTCCTGACAGGGTGGGTAGGAGAATTAGTTAATATATCTATGTAGAAAACTTAAAAAGAACCTGACACATAATTAACACTCAATAATTAACTATTGGCTAGCTAAAATATATTTATATATTATACATGTTAAATATTTCTAATTGTCAGATCTGCTGGAATTATTGACTTTTCATTGACCCATCTATAGTGATACTACAATGAAACATTCTTGTTTATGAAATGTTCACTAAATCATAAAGTCAGGAAAGTCATGTCATTCTTCAAATACTATCCATTGCTCTTCTATAGATTAAAATTAGTATCATGGTACTAAGTTCTCAATTGAAGAGTTAGGCAAATAAACCAACAAAAAAGCGTCACATTGAGATTTTAAAAAAAATTTTAAATTGCATTAAAGAGCACTTTCGGAAGATTTACCATGTTTTCAAATGTAAATCTTTCACTTAGGAACATTGAAGTTATGTAATCCAAAGATAGAAGTATCATTTGACCCAGCAATCCCATTACTGGGTATATACTCAAAGGAATATAAATCATTCTATTTTAAAGACACATGCATGCGTATGTTCATTGCAACACTATTCACAATAGTAAAATCACAAAGTCAATCTAAAAGCCCATCAATAATAGACTGGATAAAGAAAATGTGGCACATATACGCTATAGAATACTATGCAGCCATAAAAAAGAACAAGATCACGTCCTTTGTAGAGACATGAATGGAGCTGGAGGCTGTTATCCTTAGCAAACTAACAAAGGAACAGAAAATAAAATACCACATGTTCTCACTTACAACTGGGAGCTAAATGATGAGAACACATGTACACACAGAGGGGAACATATTCACTGGGGCCTTTTGGAGAGTGGAGGGAAGCAGCAAGGAGAGATTCGGAAAAATAACTAATGGGTACTAGGCTTAACACCTGGGTGATAAGTTAATCTGTACAGCAAACACCCATGACACATATTTACCTTATAACAGGCCTGCAAGTGTAGCCCAGAACTTAAAATAACCATTAAAAAATAAAATCAAATATAATGGAGTGGTTATTTGTCATTCTAGGAACTAAGCTGTAATCTTATAATGACAGAGCAATTTAAAAGGTCAAAAATACTTCCCCTGTGTGAAATATAATAGTAAGTCCATGTATGAAATATAATAATTGGTTCATCTGTCAATTGAAATAAATATTTTAATATTTAGTAATTAATTTCTCCAAAGTATTATTAGTATGGGCATAGCAAGAAGACAGTTTGTATATATAGAAGTTGTATATACAGTTTGTATATATAGAAGTTGTATCACCTAAAGTAGGCATTTAATTGAAACACAGGCTGGCACTTTACACATCATCCTTTGCAAATTGGTCTTTGGAGGCTGTTTGGAGGTTTCCAATTATCAATCCCCCAAGTCCCACAACAATAACAACATTTAAAAAAAAAGAAGGTCACCTTTTCTTTCTACTAATGAGTAGTGCCAAAAAGTGACAGAAGGAAGAGCAAATATCACTGTTTTATTATGTTTATATCTGGTTTATCAGAGATCTGTTTAAAAAGCTATAAATATGGACATGGTATAAACTTAGCCAAAGTAGGGACTTTATTGTGATTGTATTTGGAAAACAAAAATCAACACCAAGAAAATGTTAAACATTACAGGCATGCATGTGAACATATGTATTTCTGACAGTACGTTTAGGAAAAATGCAATGCATTTAAAACCACATGTAAATGCTTTTGAAATATAACAGACATAAGTATCACATTTGACCATTCATAACTTAATTTGCAATATTTGTCACTGTAACATATTAAATTATTTTTATTGTACATCTGTAAAGCCAGCACAGCAACCTACTAAATCAGCTTGCTATCTAGTTCCATGCAAAATGCATTTGGAAAATGCCATGGTAAGCTTAAAGAAGAAAATTTAGCTTCAGATGTTTACATCAGAATTTTTACACTTCAAACTATGACTGGAAAAGACAAAAGTATATAATCATTATGTGATAGACACAGATAGTAGCAGTTCCCTAAACACAGCTGTACACAGTGTCATTGTTAGAAACTTAATCCAAGATAAAAACTTGAAAAATTGAGAATGGTAAAAGCACAATGAGACATTGGGCAACTCGAATTTCTTCTCTGTCTTCCAACGTCTACTTCCATTCTGATGTCCTAGTTAATTTCCTCAGTGCTTCTAGATCTTGAAAGTGATGTGTACTTTAATAAGTTGAATATGGGTAAAAATTAGTTACAACTAAAAATGCTATGCCATGTAAATAATTTTTAAATAAGAAAAATGGTTAAACACTTATTATATGTTTATTTTACGGAAAGACTTTACCCATAATCAATAAAATGTGATTTTAAAAATGATGATAATATTCAAACAAAGAAAATGTCCAAATTATTTCTTATCGTACTCATTTAGTATGTTTCCCCATTTATAAACAGTGAAACCAGGTGTAGTGGTTCACACCTGTAATCTGAGCAGTTTAGGAGGCCGAGGAGGGCAGACTGCTTCAGTTGAGGAATTCAAGAACAGCCTGAGCAACAAAGTGAGACCCTGTCTGTACAAAAAAAAAAAAAAAAAAAAACCTATAAAAATTGACCAGGCATGGTGCTGTGAGCCTGTAGTCCAAGTTACTCGCCTGGGAGGTGGAGGCTGCAGTGCAGTGAGCCCAGATTGCACTACTGCACTCCAACCTGGTAACAGAGTGAGATACTGTCTGAAAAAGAAAAGAAAAGAAAAGAAAAGAAAAGAAAAGAAAAGAAAAGAAAAATAGTAATAAATAGTGAAACAATGAATTTATAGCTGAAGTTTCATTTGAGTTCTTGTAACTTATGATTTCTTCAATAAGAGCATTAAAAGTATGTGATTCTTAAATAATGATGTATGATTCCTAGTGTTTTAAACTTTGCCCTTGCAGCAAAATAGAATTAAAAATTTCTTATTAATCTGAGTATTTTATTTTTCAAAATGTATTCAGGAATAAATGGGTAGATAGCTATAGGAATAGGGTACACTTGCACTTTTCAAATTCTTATATTCCGGTAACTCAAGAAATGCTATTTGTCTCCATCTAAATAAATCTAAGTAGAGAAGAATTGGTTCCCATAAAAAGCGCACATTTGCTAGAATCATTGAAAGCAACACTGATAAAATGCCAAAGTGAAGATGTTTGCCACTGTGATGGGTGTGGAAAAATAAAATGTTTAAAACATTTTCAAGAGAATAAACTATTTGAAAGGTATATTTAAATAAAATATGTGTAAATTGAAACAAGACAAAAATAAGTATTTTTTTTTAAATGGAACAACTGAGCTGATAAGCATAAATTTTATTTTCTGTATACCACTGAATAAATTGATTTTTAGTATCACGCTGTGTAAAGTGAAATATAGGAGCTAGTGCTGAAATACTTTAATATTGGAAGTGGTTACATATAAAATAAGATGATGGAATACACAAGACATAAATGAGTAGACTGGATGTAGCAAAGTGCTCCCAAAATATAGATAATACTGGCAGCACAGAAAATGAAGACTCAAGTAAAATATTTGTGAGACCTGAGTGAATAAGGGAAAAAAAAGGTAAAGATAAAAGCAGGGTCTCAAAACATTGACCTGCTCAGTATAGCATACTGTGTGAACAAGAATAAAGATGTATTTTGTTTTCTTTTGGGCCCTATTTCCAGAAGCTTAATGAAAGACTTAGGCTATCTCTTATAATTCAAAGGAAGAAAAGCACACTTTTAAGATCTAAAGAAACCTCTGTGTATAGAGTACAACAAGGACTCAATTTCAAGTATATCCACAGAAATGAAATCTTAAGAGAAATATTAGTAGAGACTGTGGCGATTGTAATGATGTGATGAATTTCCATATTAAGTTTATTATGGCAAATGCCTCTCACCAAATCTCTTCTTTAGAAATGCTGTTTCATTACATTTTAGTGAGAACATAAACAAAAACAATCTCTCTCAATGTTTTAGCATAGGGGCTCTTTGACTTCAGTTCATCAGTTATTGACTGCCTTCATGCCAGGCTATTTTTCCTGGAGTCACAATACCTGTCCTTGAAACTCACTGGGCTGGGAGACAAACAAAGAGGGATAGTACAAAAGGCCTATGATAGAGGCATCCTTGATGTGGGAAGGTGAGGAGAGGTGGCGACGTAAATTTTAAACACAATGCTCTCAATGCTTTTAGGACAACTACAAGGAGTAGCTAATTGTGCAATATTTGGCCCTGGTGGGTGTGTTGGAGCTGACAACTGACTGATGCATTGGCATTTGAGTTGTAATGTGCAAGCAAGTTGAAAGTATGATCAGCAGTAACAGCATGAGCACAGCACAGAGACCTGAGGGCCTGGCACTGCAGCAAAAGGGGTTCAAAGAAAGACCTGTCTGAAGTACAGGTGAGAAATGAGCCTGAAAGGAACATACGGTTCCAAGGTTAGGAAGTCTATGGTCTTGAACTACTTTGATTCACAGAATGCTTTACTAAGGTGGGGCAACATTTTATGTTTTGATGAAGTGTAAAATAACATAATTGAAATACTGATGTTTCTTCAAATTCTCTTTAGTTTCAAGTGAATGATTTTCATGGACTTGCAGGTTTAAATGCTACAAGAACTGGATCATAAAACCAAAGAAGAAATGTTATAGGTTTCCTACATAGAGACAAAATAACTTACATATTTCTGAAAGTAAAATCAAATTGGTATTACTAGTATGAGTAGAATACATGTAGTACCCCAGGGAATCCAAATGGGGAAGGAAATGGTTTTTAAATATCTACTATGTATGTCACTATTTTGTCTCTGAACACAGAGTGATTGCTTCTTTCTGTTTTCAGAGAAGGCAAAATTGATTTCTGATAGAATATGAAAATGGACAGTTAGAAGTGGTCCTTTTCCCCTTGCAGATGTTCAAAACTGCAGAGTTCCCTCCTACAACATGCATGTGTCCTACTGTAAATAGGGAGTATGTTCTTATTATGTTTGATACATTGTGTTTTAGTATGTTGGCATTATTTTTGAGTTGCATAGACACACAGAGTCACTTAGACACACATACAATTTTCCCATTCATATAGCTATGAACTTCTTCCACCTTCATTTACCACCTATTCCTTAACCGTTTAGTCTTGGACATATGGCTCTGATAAGACATAATTCCTAATCTGGTGCACTCAATTTTCCTGTGGAGAAACACATACTATACTAAAGTTACATAGGAAAATGTTATAGTAAATATATTTGATTTATGTTGAGGAAGTAAAATGGAAGAGACATGGATTTTTTTTCTTCCCTTGGAAATATAAGAAAGTGAACATAGGGAAAAGCTGCTTATTCTGGAACATGACCAAGGAGAGCCACAGGAGATGACACTGAAAAGGAAAACTGGGTTCACATGCTGTAGAGCCTTGAATATCATGTTGAGAAAATTGGGCTTATCACTACAGGTAAGGGTAAGCCATTTACAGTCCATAAACTTTGGGTGTAACTTCATCTATTTGCTGTATCACAAAAGTAATTGGATTCGATAGGTAAGAACAATGGGCAATGACAAAGCCATGGCAGTAGTCCATGTAAGAGGAAGTGATATTGTAATTATGGTAATAGCAATGTGAATAAAACTAAAGGACTAAAAATATTACAAGCCATGAGATATGGTACTGGGGATATCGAGAAGAGCCAAAACCCAAAGAGATACTCTGAGTCAGAACTGCAAGGCTTTGATGACCAGTCGAATGTAGGGCAGTGTAAGAGACTGAATAATGGAAAATGTAGAGTGTTTAGTTTTGGGATACTGATGACACAGGCAAATGGAGAATTCAGTTTAGAAGTACACTGAGGAAGTAAAGAGAAGAAAACGAGTTAGGTTTTCAACAAAATAATAGTAAAATACCTGCAAGATATTAAGATGAAGTCATTTGACACCTGGATAGGTGGCTTCGTAGCTCAGAGGTCAGGTCCCAACTCAACATATATATTTGAGTCAATTAACATTGAGTTGGTATTTAATGTTAGGAAATCATACTGAAAAAAATTAAAAAATGGGGGATAGGAAGGTCGGGAGAGAAAAAATGAGGACAAAGTTTACAACTCTGGAATAATAAGTAAGACTTTAAAATAAATCTTTACATTTCAGAATATTGGGAAAATTAATGACTTATTGAGGTGCTGAGAACAGTTGTTAAGTAGATTTGGAATCACCTGAATAAAATGTATTGAAAAAGGAAAAGAAGTAAAGGGAGAGGAAAAATAAATGGTTTAATTTGCAGGAAAAGTAACGTTTGGGTAATACCTTAAAGAGGCGGCAAGATAGGAGGAAATGTAATTTATTTAAGATGAGACCTATCGTGTATCTGAGAGAGCACAGTGGTTTCTTTTTGAGAATAATGGAATAACATACAAATTATGAAAAATAGAATTATTGAACTGTGACTTATATAAAATATCTACAAAGTATGTAATCTTATCTTTCCTTGAAGATAAATCTGAGTCCAGATCTTTTGGTCATGCCAACATACTGCTAAAAAGTCTTCTATTTCCATGATAATTTTTATAGTAAGTTAATTATCATTATTTCCCTAGATGTAACATCTAGGGAAATATTATTTATATCGTTGTGATATTGTATAGTTAAAGTTAGCTGTTAGCGTCTGGAATATTTCTCATTACTCTTAAAATAGACAACAGTAATAATATAGAACATTAATGTTTCTATATCCATTTTGGAGGTGTTTGTAAAAAGTTCCAGTTAATAATTCAAATGTAGCTGCTGCAAAACCATTGCCACATGTTCCCTGATATTTCTGAAGTGACTTGGTTTGGGTATATTGCCAGCTAGCAAAACACATATAATAATCTTACTTCACTTCACAGTCACTTGTTGGTATTTTATTCTAAACATTTATGATAAGATCCTACCATACACATTTATCATGTGTGAGATAATAAAGTATCATATGAATGTAAACATTATATAACCACTGTTTGAAGACTAGTGGTACATAAACATCTATTTCGGCAGTATTCTCAGAGTATACCCAGCAGATGCTATACTCTATTTTTTTTTTTTTTTTTTTTTGAAGAGTGATCAGCTACAAGTCTAAACAAAGTGAGCTCACAGATGCTGTATAGTTTAAGTTAATTGCTATCATTTCAGTGTGGAGATGTTCTAGAAAAAAGTAGCAAATCTCGTACCAGCTATTAAAAACTAAATGTATTATATTACTCCAACAGCTGGTATTTATTTTGTTTTTGCTTCATGGCAGGTACAATTAATATTGTTTTAGTCATAGATTTATAAAATTTTCTCCATGGGTAATCCCATTACGGAAAATGTTTGCACTTAAATACCCACAGAGATTTTTTTAAACATTTTTAATATGGAAAATTATAAGAAAAAAACCCCTCAATGTACCATGTATTATATTAATTAATACTAGAGTAACTTCAATAATTAGGCTTTCAAAGAAGCCAGAATGTATGGAAGCTATATTAACAATGAGTTTTTATGAAGCATGATACATTTTCCTTCTGCTCTCATTTCTTGGATTTAGTGGAACTCTACACTGGAAACTTTCTACATGTATTCATTTCTCAAACTACATGCCTGCTTTTTGTATTAGGTTCTGGGGATGCAGTGATGAAGAAAGCAGATACGATACTTCTTTCTTGGAGCTCACATTCCTCTGCGGAAGACAGACCAGGCAAGTAATAAACAAACAGCTAAATGCATGAGGGTTTTGAACGGTGTTAAATGTCACAGGAAAAATAAACAAAGAAGGGAATAGAGACACAGGAAAGGCAGCTACCATGAGAATGACCAAGAAATAGCTCTTTGAAGAGGTGAAACTTTGGCCAAGAGCAGACTGATGAGAAAGAGCTAGGCATGTTAAGACCTGGGTGTGCACATTTCAGCAGAGTACACATAAATCATACAGGCTGTAAGACATTAACAAGCTTGATAAACTCATAAACAGAAGTTAAAAGACTGGAATATATTGAGTGGGGTGGATGAGGTGGTGATGAACCCCGTCTCTACTAAAAATACAAACAATTAGCTCGGCACGGTGGCGGGCACCTGTAGTCCCAGCTACTCAGGAGGCTGAGGCAGGAGAAAGTGAACCTGGGGGGCGGAGCTTGCAGTGAGCCGAGATCGCGCCACTGCACTACAGCCTGGGCGACGGAGCGAAACTCTGTCAAAAAAAAAAAAAAAAAAAAAAAAAAAAAGGCAGATGACATAGGGCCTTGTGAGCCTTGGTGAGGAATCTGGGTTTTATTCTCAAGGCAAAACAAAGCCACTGGAGCATTTTCAGCAGTGAGGATCTAGTATGCTTTGAAAGAAAAATAAATATTTTTTGACTTTATGTGTTGTACAAATGGAAGGGGAAGAAGTATGGCAAGAATCTGAACTCTCAGTTGGAAGCATATTGCAGGGAATTAGCATAGATTTAAAGCAGACAGAATGAAAGGATGAAGAAATATTTGAAATACACAAACCCACACACACATTTGTATGTATGTATATTTGAGGTTGGGCAGAAGAGGAACACTTCAGATTCATTCTCTTTTGGTCCTCTAAATTTTAACACTGAGAAACATTACTGTTTCCTTAGTTCTAACCATTTTTCCATGACAATTTGCTTTGCTAACAAAAACGAAAGAAATCAAAATCCCTATTATCTAACTTGAATCCCTTCTGTTGCAATTATTATGCCTATTCCCTCATTTTTCCTCTTAATGAAAAGGGGAACAGCTGCTTACTATCATCCATATTCTTTTCATAAACTTGAAGGCTGTTATTAAGCAGTCCATAAGTTTGTGATGTCTAATTCACATATCATCATCCAGATTGACTATCTGAAGTCAAAAGCACTGAAAGGGACTTAGTCATCTAAATGACCAAAATAACCTGGTAATTATCCATTATCAAACCTAAACAATGAACATCGTATTATGAAAGAAATTGAATCAGTAAAAAATACCAGCAAGTAACTTGAATGATTTTAAAAATGTGACTAAAAAGTCATTATGTTGTGCCCTAGTTGACAAGAGAGGGCACTTTTGTGTCCTTGCCCCAAACAAACAAACAAACAAACAAAACCAAAACCTTATAGTAGTCCTTTCTAAATACTGGGGTAACAACCCTAGACCCTGTCTTTGGCTTCACAGAGTTAACAGGCCAGATGGGCATTGAGACAGGTGAACAGGCAGATGGAAAACAGCATGGTGAGTAATACAGATGGTGGGAAGAACAGGGTACTATGGCATCTGCTGTGGAAAGCAGATAGATCTAGGTGATGGTAAGTCTAAGACAAAAGAGGAATAAAATCATCAAGGAAAGCAGGAGACAGGGAAGGAAGTGGAAAGCAGACAAAAACAAACAAACAAACAAAACCAGCAGCTGTAGAAACCTGAGAAGATCAGAGAGTTAAATCCTTAGAGGGATTGAAAGCAGAGACATAAGGGCACAAAATGAGATGGGAAAGTGACAGAGCAACACATGAGTCTGTAATGAGTGGTAAGATTTTAGATGTTGATCCTTATTTAATCCTTACATGATTTTGTGAGATAATTCGGCCAGCAGCATGGAAAACAGCTTGGAAGGAAAAAGGCTAAAGTCAAAGAAACTGGTTAGGTGTTTATAGCAGGAAGTTATACATCAATATGAATATTTAAATTTATTGCCTTATTGAGACCTCTATTAGATGTACGAAAAAGAATTGGACCCATGGGACTCCCCTCTGTAGTGTAAAAAATTGAAATTCTATATATTTCTCGTAGTCTCAAACCCACGTTTTTTTTCTATGTCGCTTATACAGAATAATTGATGCCTTTGTTTTTAAATGAGATATTTCTGGAATGATAAATCTGGATCTATGGTACTAGTATCTTACGTAAGTTATCTCCTATCATTTGCTGATATTGTTAGATATTATATATTCTTTAAATTGGTTTTATCTATTCCATTTTTACTAGTTTTATTCATAACAAGTTTAATGTGTGACAAATGTGAAATCAAAGTATTCTAATAGAATTTTCTAATATCACTTTTTCATTAAATATACTTATTCATCTCATTGTTACATTCACTACTTTTTATTCCAAATGTTATGTAATTGTTAAACTGTATTTGGTGTTTTTATATCTTGTTAGTTTCCTGTAACTGATAGGTCACACGCACTTGTCAGTGGTCAACTGTTGAGCTTTATGAGGCTAATACATGAAGATTATAAGAAAATCTAGGATTCTTAGTCAATGTGCCACCATTTGAGTTTGTATCTGAATAATAGTTTTTACAATATTTTAACTCATTTACTATCATGAGCAAAGTCATGCACATTATTTTTGTAAAAAGTTCTTGAAGGTAGGGAAGTGTATGAGGAAAAATAAAGCCAATATGTAAGAATTCATACAACACAATTGCTTTTGTTAGAAAAAAATAATTTAGTTAAGTACAATGTTGACACTTTCTTCTTTTGTGTTAAGCCGGTGACACTCTCAAGATTTATATTTTTACACTTTGCTTGCCCAAATACACACACAGAAAATTTGGCAACATTATATTTCTAAAGTTTTAAAACTTTTTGCTATCATTTTTGGGGGTATATACTTGTTCATATATAGGCTGCAAACAATATCAAGGAAGTTAACCCTGTCTAATTATTTTTAAAGTATCTAAATCATTACAGTACACTTTTGGATAAACAAGTTAGAACTGTGAAAAATGGGTGCAATGTATCTACAGGGGAAATATTACATATTTTGCTTTTATTATAATTTTATTTACTGACCTGGACTATTCTACTAAAACTTCTTTAAAAACTCTTGATGCTGTAAATCTCAATTGAAAAATTCCTTCTTTGGAAATGACAGATCTGAAAGTGCTTTGAAGTAATGGAGCCTAACTTCAAGGACCAAAAAAAAAAAAAAAAAAAAAAAAAAAGAAAGAAAAGAAATGGACTGCTTTGCTTTGCTATGTTCTGCTGTCTATAACAGTATACTCACACATATTAGGTGGTCCATCTATGTTTGCTGAACAAATAAACAAATAATGAGATAGAAAATATTGATTAAAACACTAGAATGTGTTAGTAACAGATCCATCATACACTATATTTGTAACATTCAAAGTGATATAAGTTCCTTTTGGAAACCTTTATTTAGTTAGGAATGACACACTTCAGTCAATTTTAAAACATAAAAAATATTTCAGATAAACATAATGGTTAATTCTCTATTCCACCCTAATGTCTTCCTATTATTTATCTCATATTTATTCATGAACTATTATTTTAACATTTGTGAAAAATATTAAAAAGATAATATTTCAAAAGACTTATTTTGTTATCCAAATCATAATTTACCTTCATTATCAAATTTCTAACTCTAAAAAGAATTCTTAATATATAAAATGTGAAAGCTCAAGAAAAATAAAGCAAACTATTATAAAGCAAAGACTAGTGTTACACCTTTCAACTTTACAGATTTAATTGTTACTGACCAGGCGCAGTGGCTCAAACCTGTAATCCCAGCACTTTGGGATGCTGAGGTGGGTGGATCACGAAGTCAGGAGTTCGAGACCAGCCTGGCCAAGATGGTGAAACCCCGTCTCTACTAAAAATATAAAACTTAACCAGGCGTGGTGGCGGACGCCTGTGATCCCAGCTACTCGGGAGGCTGAGACAGAGAATTGCTTGAACCCAGGAAGTGGAGGTTGCAGTAAGCCAAGATCATACTACTGCATTCCAGCCAAGGCAACAGAGCAAGTCTCCATCTCAAAAAAAAAAAAAAAAAAAAAAAAAAAAAAAAAATTAATTGTTACTTTGAACATTGCGTTCCTTAGCAAATCCTTATGCTAGCTATTTTCTGGTATCTATCCTCTACTTTCTCAATAGGGATTTAGGTGGAGAGCAGCACTTGGCTATTTATAAGTTCAGGGTCCTGTTTATAAAAGTAAGGTAGTGTGCCTTCTTCCTTTCCTCGTGTTAATATCCTCCATGTAACTTTTCTTTTTCCTGTAGATGTAGATAAAAGCTATCTCCTGAAGATGGTAGAGCACATACCACCCCTGGAAAGGTAGCCCCTAAACTGTTACACTAAAGATCATATTTATGGTGTTTAAATGTTTACATAGGTCACATGAAACATAATATTTACCTTGCTTAAACACTTAGGGCTTCATTGTTACAGAATCAGAATTGACTGCAACTAATACATTTCCTTGATTAAGCAAAACATAGTCTGAGGTGTCCAAGATTATTGTTTTCCTTAAAGGTAACAATATTTCATTTTGATATAAATTAATAATGGTTAGTTATATACAGTAAAAAACGGTATATGGGATTATCAGCTCGTTTTATTATTAGTTATTTGCCCATGCTCAGGTAAAAGTTCTATTATTCAGATGTTTTCATTAAAAGAAAAAAGATTGTTGACATACGTGGATACTTACTAATACTTCTGTTATCACCACTTTTAATCCTTCATGTGTCTTCAAAGCACACAATATAAAACAATTCAATTTTAAAATGTATAATTCATTTGCAAGTTTTCTGATAATCCTTAGTGACCTTGGATTTTCAGCTTTGTCCTCCTCTCAATAACAACTTGTATAAGTTAGAAGAAAGAATTGGTCCCAGAAGAAATCCCCTAAATGAAACAAATTTTAAAATCCTTTCATGCATTACACTGCCAATCACTGTGGATAATCTCATTCAAGCTCCATAATTAGTATTCTAAGGTAGGGATTCCCACCTGTACCATGTAGTACAACATCATCAAGTGGGGAGGGGTATAGAAAGGAGAGGCTCCCAGCAGACTTTTACGTGATAGAATGTGAGAATCAATTTTAATTAATTCTGCCTCTTTAAATCTGTCTGCTCTTTAGGAAAGATTGCTATCTGTCTCCGGCACTATGGCAGGATAATTAATAGAAGCACTGCTGGAGACTGATAGTGCAGGCAGCTGATACCCGTGGCAGGAGCTCTCGTCATCTAACTGCCACAGAATTGTGAAGGTAAAGGATCTGCAGAACAGTGCAACGTTCATTTTTACTAAATAAATGCGTTATCTATAGCACACATTATAGAGCTTTTGTTGTTGTTGTTGTTAATCTAGCATGTAACAGAAATAAAAGAGATTGTTTCTAAACCACTTTAAACTGTTCTGGCAACTACCTTAGCCCCTTCTGGCGAAGCATCTCTAAATAAGACCATTGACAGTAGCAGCAGCAGTGGGCATGTGTCTCTGCTTCCCACCCCACATAAAAGCAAGCAAACAAAAATCATTCCCAGATGAAAACTATGAAGTTGTAAACTATAAAAGGGAAGATTAAACACTGCGTGTGTGTTCTCTAACATCCATTTGATTTATAGTTTTTTTTTCCTTTTTGTGCCAGAAGTTGTTCTTATCCCATTTTCTTAGCATAAAAACAATTCTCTTATAAGGCAGTTTTACCTAGCATGAATAAAGCAAAGAGTAAACTTTGTTTGCTTTAATAATACTAAATTGTAACATCATCTTTTCTATTTGCAAATATTTGTCCATCGATTGGACAAAAGTATGATTGATTGATTTATAATGGTCAACGGAAGGGCTATGAAATTGTGTATTAAGCTACTATGAGAACAGTGGCATGGCTCAAATCATCATCCCCATGTTCAGCATGCTTCAGGCAATCACTAATTTTTGAGAAATCTATTGTTCTCTAGTTTATTCCAAGTACTCATTTCCAACATTCCATCAGATATTCTCTGAGGAGTATTATCCCTATGAATTGCTCAAAGCAGATATTGCCTATTTTTTATTGTCTATTAACAAAATAACAAAATTTTAAAACTGAATAAGGTCTTGCCTAGGATACCATATAAAAGGCAAATACACACAGACCCGAACAAGTCCAACAGACTGCCTATGTCTTTTGGCAGACTGACCTACTTAGTTGATTTCAAAGAGGCCACACATAGGTATTCTTTCTTCCAATGCCTTGTTTTATTCTTCTTACTTTGTTCTCCAACTTCTGGTATATACATATACAGCTCAGAATTGAAATGATGTATTTTCCTGTCCTTATGCTAAACAATTATAGGATTTTTTTTCCTGTTTTGAGGTTAGAAAGTAGTAAAATTAGTCAAGATAATTTAGCTGCTTTGTTTAGGAAATACTTGCTTCTTGAAGACCTTGAAGCAACTGAATAGTTCACTCATCAGGACTTACAGCTTACTCTTCAATACTTGCCTCAATACCATCTCCTCTCTAGCCCCTCAATCCACAGTTATTATACCATTAACTCTACCTAAACTTAACTGGCTCCTTGAATTGCATGGCTTGAGTTTAAATTTCCCACATTTATTGCAAAGTAATTTTTAAATGAAACTCTATAAATATCAGTCTATTTTTTTCTCCCTTCTGATATGTTTTTAAGACTGTCATGATGTTGTTATCTCACTATTAGAGTTCTCCAGATAAATAGAAACAATAGAATGTGAATTTATATATACAGAGACATTTACTTTAAGAAGTTGGCTCATGCAGTTATGGACGCTGGATAGTCCGAAATCTGCAGGATAGGTTGACAAGCTGGGAACTCAGAGAAGAACTTATGTTGCACTTCAAGTCCAAGGCTGTCTACTGATAGAATTCCTCTTATCTAGAGGGAGGTCACCCTTTTTCTTAAGGTCTTCATCTGATTGGATGAGGTCCACCCACCTTGTGGATGATAATCTGCTTTGATGACCATCCAACATTACCAACATGGATTTAAATGCTAATCTCATCTATCAAAATACCTTCACACAATATCCGGGTGTGCTTGATTAAATATCTGGGATCTGGCCTAGCCAAACTGACACATGAAATTAACCATTGCATCCCTTGTAGTAGTGAATAAAATAAATTCCATTTTACTTGAACAATAATTTTTCTGGTGGCCTTTCTGAGAAGTTGACAGCTGACATGTTTCTAAGCATTAGGTCTATATGAAAGAGTTAAAGACAATACGGTTTGTTGATTAACTACAGAATCTAAATAGGTGATAAGATTCATGAGAAAAGTGTCTTCTGTTTTGTTAATTGTAATACTCTCAGTGCCTAAAACAATTTCTAACAAATAGCAGGTATTCAGTAGGTATTTGAAACAAGTGTAAATGGGCCGTGAGCAGTGGTACATGCCTGTAATCTCATCACTTTGGGAGGCAGAGGTGGGTGGATCAAAAGGTCAGGAGTTTGAGACCAGCCTGGCCAACATGGTAAAACACCATTGCTACTAAAAATACAAAAATTAGCTGGGCATGGTGGTGGCTGCTTGAAATCCCAGCTACTTGGGAGGCTGAGGCAGGAGAATCATTTGAACCTGGAAGGCAAAGGTTGCAGTGAGCTGAGATCATGTCATTGCACTTCAGCCTGGGTGACAGGGTGAGACTCCATCTCAAAAAAAAAAAAAAAAGTAAATTAAAAAATCAATACGTCAAATATTCTGGTGTATTCTTGGTAGAGAAGAAGAATATATTTTCAAAATGATATCTTAAACAGTGTACTGTGCATTTGAGTAATTGAAATTGAATATGTACCAGATATACAACTGTGGTATGATCCTATATGTCTGCAACACAAATATCCAGACCCGCAACACGCACAGAAAGCATTAAACATGTTTTTTTATTGACAATTATTTTGTTCCTTATGGGAAATTAAATTTTAAAATACTCTCCATCACTCATGCAAATATCAGTTGTTTGGGAGATATGTTTTGCATTCTAACATCATTTTACAAACAGAACTCATTATATGATGTTATCCCTCAGTCATAACTGCTTTTTTGTCATACTTTAAAATATTTCCTCTCACTTCTTAATGAACGACACTTCAAACATGCCTGACTTGTCACTTGTATTTGTTCACGTCTTTATCTTGAAAAGCTCCAGTGGACAAACCTGAGCATAAAATTGCCACCCAGCTTTTGATGAAGATTGAAGAAGTATTGTGCTTCATGATTGTAGCCTGGGTTTTAAACTAGGAGCATGTTATATGTAAAAATTATCTCCGATGGGTCAATTTCTTTTAAATCTTTATGAAAGCATCTTGAAAGCAACTCATTCTTATTTCAGCTAAGAACTGAAAATGCCTGGAGAAGGGAAACGCTTACAAAGTAGTGTGAAGGGCATGCGTGCCATGGCATGCCCCCCAGGACTTTTCATTATCACAAGTAAATGGTTATCCACAATATTAGGTGCTACAGGCCCAAGATATAAATATAAGCAGTAACGTCTGCTCTGTAACTTATATATGCCAAATCTCCTATGAAGTTACCAATCAGGACAGGTTTTACTATTTATACCTAGGTAGAGGTGCAAACTAATAAATATTTTACTGTTTGATTCAAGAAATCTCTGGAAACCAATTTATTCCCAAGATCTTGCTCATCTGGGAAAGCAATTCTTCTATCAGTTTAATTGACATCTTAAATGGTGATTTTAAATATTTGCAAATTATTTCTATTGTTAAATTTATAATTAATCTTTAAGAAAATTTATAATAAATCATAAAAGAAAAAAGATTTTGTGAATAAAACTGTTAAAATACAAACAAAAACTTGTGTCTGACTTAGCATATATTACTGATACATACTTTAATTTTATACAGAATTTCAGAATTTATAATTTCTCAAACACACACATACACACACACACACACACACAATCATACACACAACCTAGTGTTATAAAGGTGCCAATGGTATAAAGAAAGATTATGAAGTCCTAATTTCCCAGAGAGAAAAACATTGTATATTCAAGATGTAAATTGATTCAGGTAAAATACCTAGTCAGTGGTTAAACTGGCAGTCAAAATCTAAAGCCTAACCTATACATTGCCCAGTTACAAAATGTGTGTAACGTGTGTATGTATGAACTCACATGCATCTATGTGTATATTTGACCTAAATTATTCTTATCTGTGTATGTATATACATAAAGAAAATCAAGCATTTTTAAATGCATGAGACCCATGGAGAAGAAGTAATAATAATTATAGGAATAATTTATCACCCATAGATCTTTCCCTTGGTGTTACAAAATAAAAAATCTAATATTATCTTACACATTTGTTAGTTGTTAGGCTTGCTTCTCAGACAGTCATTCTTAAAAAAGTATTAAAATATTGTGTTTTGAGTTTTATTGTAGTTAATTTGCTAGAATAGCATTATTTATTAAAATAATACAGGCAAATAATTCATTTTGTGTTAATGATTCCTATTTCTTGAATGGGGCAGAAAGTTATGTTATCAGTTTTTGTTAGAAGACAATCATTTATAACCTTGAAAACTGTGATCAGACCAATTGAATCCACACAGCTGAAGGATTGGGACTGAGAACTAAGATCACTTGTGTCAAATTGACTTAATCATTTGTTTCAGGACATTCTTTTCTGGGAAGATAAGACTATAAACTAATAATTTACTGTTTGCTTCAGGAAATTCCTATAGATGCATTCATCTTGATAGAGAGTTAATTTATCTGAGCAAACATGTCTTGTATTAGGACAATAGTTATCTTATCTGAGCAAACAATTTGCTTTTCAAACAACAGTTTAGTTATCACAACTTGCTTCTGCACACAAATTCTAAACTGTGATGTCATGAACTTTACATACTTCCAAAGAGTTCCCTGCTTGTACATGTCCTCTTTAAGTCACTTGAGCCCAGAGTCCTGAACACTCAAAATTTAAAAAAAAAAAAAAATACATCGATGCTTACCTTTATACTTCTAATAAGAATTTTTCATGTTGATGTTCTGACTTAATGCCATATGCCTAATAAACTTAGCTTTACTTTTTTGAGGAGGTATTGTTTTGGAGAGTTGAAATTTGACAATCTACTGACTTTTCATAATTGAACATCATGGTAATTTAAGTGTGTCTCAAAAAGGAACAAAAGTCTGAGAACCACATCTCTAGATCTTACCTTTCTTCATCTACAAAATAATAAAAATCTGTCTTACATTTTATTTAACATAGTGGGACAGCATATTATTATGTAATACCATTTTCCTTGTTCAGATAACAAAACTGATCAGAAACTATCATTATCAAAATATAAAAGAAAGCACTGTTTACTTTTGTATCTTACTATTTGGATTACACTTTTCATGTGTGACGTAATATGAAAGAAAATGATTATCATGTACTCATAATTTAATTGTTAACATAATTGAATATTTTTTAAACAAATAAAGGTCAACTCTGTTAATAGTGTTAGATGTCTGAAAGTGAATTCCTATAAACACATGAAAAAAGTAGCAATGGTCTTTGCACATGAGGTTCACAAACTATTCTAAGTATTTGAGCCTCTGAAAACTTGTTCAGTTAATCCATTCTCTTCTAAATAGTGATTTGTTTAGTCTTTTGGTTTCTAACCGATAAAAATAAGAGCTGAAACTGGATCCTTTCCTTACGCCTTATACGAAAATTAATTCAAGATGGATTAGAGACTTAAATGTTAGACCTAATACCATAAAAATCCTAGAGGAAAACCTAGGTAGTACCATTCAGGACATAGGCATGGGCAAAGACTTCATGTCTAAAACACCAAAAGCAACAGCAGCAAAAGCCAAAATTGACAAATGGGATCTCATTAAACTAAAGAGCTTCTGCACAGCAAAAGAAACTACCATCAGAGTGAACAGGCAACCTACAGAATGGGAGAAAAGTTTTGCAATCTACTCATCTGACAAAGGGCTAATATCCAGAACCTACAAAGAACTCAAACAAATTTACAAGAAAAAAACAAACAACCCCATCAAAAAGTGGGCAAAAGATATGAACAGACATTTCTCAAAAGAAGACATTCATACAGCCAACAGACACATGAAAAAATGCTCATCATCACTGGCCATCAGAGAAATGCAAATCAAAACCACAATGAGATACCATCTCACACCAGTTAGAATGGCGATCATTCAAAAGTCAGGAAACAACAGGTGCTGGAGAGGATGTGGAGAAATAGGAACACTTTTACACTGTTGGTGGGATTGTAAACTAGTTCAACCATTATGGAAAACAGTATGGCGATTCCTCAAGGATCTAGAACTAGATGTACCATATGACCCAGCTATCCCATTACTGGGTATATACCCAAAGGATTATAAATTATGCTGCTATAAAGACACATGCACACATATGTTTATTGCGGTACTATTCACAATAGCAAAGACTTGGAATCAACCCAAATGTCCATCAGTGACAGATTGAATTAAGAAAATGTGGCACATATACACCATGGAATACTATGCAGCCATAAAAAAGGATGAGTTTGTGTCCTTTGTAGGGACATGGATGCAGCTGGAAACCATCATTCTTAGCAAACTATCACAAGAACAGAAAACCAAACACCGCATGTTCTCACTCATAGGTGGGAACTGAACAATGAGATCACTTGGACTCAGGAAGGGGAACATCACACAACGGGGCCTATCATGGGGAGGGGGGAGGGGGGAGGGGGGAGGGATTACATTGGGAGTTATACCTGATGTAAATGACGAGTTGATGGGTGCAGCACACCAACAAGGCACAAGTATACATATGTAACAAACCTGCACGTTATGCACATGTACCCTACAACTTAAAGTATAATAATAATAAATAAATTTAAAAAAAAATAAGAGTAGAAAACCTTAAAGATGGACTCATGGGCTCTTTTTCCCATCATGCTGACATTTCCACCTGCTACAGAGTTTCCAGGTTTAAATGAAGTTCGATCATCTTCATTCTAAGCACAGAGTGATCATTTCATTTCTAAATTTAACGCCATTCATTCACCAGGTGAAATGCAGTCAATTTTACTCATACAATCTCATATGTAAAAAGAAAACATGGTGTTTGTGAGTGAATAATAATTCAGATACAGAACTTCAATCAATTCCCCTATGCGGTAATTGACTAAAGTATAAAATATTTTACGTCAGTTTCATGGAGGCTCCCTTTGGCTTACAAAATTGTGGGATACATGTTTATACCTTATATGTAAGAGTGTTACAAAAGTACACTATAAATCCAGTGAAAGTTTAGTGTGTAAACACTCACATGTGCTTTTTACATTTGTTTTTAAAATAATTTTATCTAATTAAAAGACTGAAAGAGCAACACATACAAAAAATAATATACTTTTTACACAGATTCTTTAATTGTTCCAATTTTACCTCACTTTTTTGCACTTATTCAACACCCAATGCATTTTATACTGAACTATTTAAGAGGATATTTGAAATATTTTATTCCTATATTTCTAAAAATTTTAGTTATACTTCTCACATAAAACCATTCTACCGTTACTGAAAAGGAAAGCTTTTATCATCAATATGTTATTATAGCCAGTCTGTAGTTAAATTCAACTGTTGTCTTTTCCATATATATTTCCTTCTTCAGAAGGCTGATATAAATACACACATGATTGATTGAATAAAGAAACAAATAACTAAATAAATACAAAAGTTCTTCCTTACCGTAGAATCATAAATACAAACAATGAAATTAGAGAGCAAATATATAATGAAGAACATGGTATTATATAATCTCAAATAATTTCCACATAAATTGTTTATTAATTAAAAGGGGGAACGCTGACTCTATAGGGAAAACGTTAAGGATTACATCAATAAACAAAGTGAACATCATCATTAAAGGGAAAAAGTGCCACCACATTTCTGCAGATACCATGCCTCAAAAGGAGAACAACATCACTTCCACAGCATTCCTGTGCAAAATGACTAACCTGAATCTAGTCATGAGAAATTGAGAATCTCAAATTATCAGATATTCTAGAAAATAATTTGCCTGTACTCTTCAAAAATATCAAGATCATGAAAGACAAAGAAAGTCTGAGAAATTGTTTCAGATTAAGATACATTAAAGAGATAAGAAGACAGAATGCACTGAGTCCCGGAAAGAAGGATTAGCATATATTGTGTGATCTGTGTATCTTCTTTAAGGAACTCTATATACTCTGAGAACATAAAAGCAAATACATGATATTGCTAAATCTCATTGGAATTAAGAAATTGAAAATGAAAATCATGAGGATACAATTAAACATCTACCATATTGGCAAAATAACCATCTGATTTTCAAGTATTAGAAAGTATGGAGAGCAATTAAAAACTCAAACAATAATTGTGAGAATGTAAATTGGAATAAACAATTTAGAAAATAATTTCAATATACATTTACTTAAAAATTTGCATACCACTCACAGAAAATCCTATTTACAGATATCTTAGAAAAATATTTGCACAGGTGCACAAAGACATGCATAAGAACTTTTATCATAGCTTCATTTAGAGTTAGAAAAAAATTAAATTAACAATGGAATGAATAAATAAGTTCCTGAATATAAATAATGGAACTGTGCAGCAGTGAAAATGTATGAAACCGAGCTGAAACTCGTTTTCTTGTCATTATTCCCTAAACATTGTAGTACCAACTATTTATGTTTGCATTTACCTTGTATTAGATATACATAATATAGAGATGAGTTAAAGTGTATGGGAGGATGTGCATAGGTTATATGCAAATACTACACCATTTTATCTAAGGAACTTGAACATCTGCAGATTTTCATATTAGCAGGAGATCTTAGAATCAATCACTCAATGGATACAGAGGAGCGACTGTATTATCCGATTCCTTATGGCAGGTGGTAGGTACACAGTGCTAAATGTTTTGTGTGATTTTTTTATATGTATAAGAAATTTCAGAATACACCTATATACTTTTACACTTATTGCATGTATTTGACTACGATTAGAATACTGGCAAAATAGATTATACTGAATCCAATGTTTGTGGATTTAAGAATCCACTTTGTCTAGGATTGATTTTATATTTTACATAATTTACGTAAAATCATCGTATATTTTGAATACTAAACAATCTCATGGTAAAAAAGGCAAAATAAAAACCCAGTTTTCTTTAGATCTATAAATGTTTATAAGACTGAAATTAGCTTGGACTTTGAATGTTCTTTAATTGAATATAAACATTGTATTATTAATCAATAGTCATTTTAGATTGATTTTTACTTTTGCACTTCAACACAGAAACATTATTTTATGATATGATAGTGCTTACTGTTCTGTTTGCATTTTCAACTGAACTTGGAAAATAAATTAAAACAAGATGCAACTACTGAGTCTGCTGAGTGGTAAAATGAATTAAAATTCAACCCAGTCATACCAGGGAATTTTTTTTTTTTTTTTTTTTTTTTTTCTAAAAAGGAAGGACGGGCTGGGTGCGGTGGCTCACGCCTGCAATTCCAGCACTTTGGGAGGCCAAGGCGGGTGGATCATGAGGTCAGGAGATCGAGACCATCCTGGCTAACATGGTGAAACCCCGTCTCTACTAAAAATACAAAAAATTAGCCGGGCGTGGTGGCGGGCGCCTGTAGTCCCAGCTACTTGGGAGGCTGAGGCAGGAGAATGGCGTGAACCCGGGAGGCGGAGCTTGCAGTGAGCCGAGATGGCGCCACTGCACTCCAGCCTGGGCGACAGAGCTAGACTCCATCTCAAAAAAAAAAAAAAAGAAAAAAAAAAGAAAGGATGGACATTTCATAATATAATAATTACCTGAATCAACAGGGCTTACAGTAGCTTTGGAATACTTATTTATGGATTTTTAATGTAGCTATGCTGCTTATTGCTAGAAGCTGTGAAGCACAATTAATAGCCCTAATTATACCCAGCCACATGCAATGAGTAGCATTAAACAAAATTATACCTACCATTTCTTTCAAAATATACTGTTTAAAAGCAGGACAATGACAATCAACTATAGTTAAACAGAATATTATTTTTTTCTTATATCAAAGCTTTATATAAAAATAATAAATTATACCTGGAGGCTTTAGAATGTCCTCATTTTTAAAGGCAGCATTTCATTTTGATCTCACATTTTCAATATAGAACATAAGCATTTAAACTATGGTCTATGATTAAAGAGAAGAAAGTATTTTTAATATGCTGATCACATACAACTCAATGGGATTATGAAGTCCACAGTTACAAATTCAGTGAAAAAAAGTCAAGGAAAATTTGATCATGGTATTTGGAATTATTATCTAAGTATGCTTACTATTTCTTGAATATAGTACAGAAAGATGGAACTCAAATCTATTCCTACTCACTACAGCTACTTAATCTCAGGTGTGTTTCTCATAAACTACAGAATTCATAACATCTATTTTCTTCTATAATTTTCAGTCAAAATCACTTTAGGGGAGGAAAAAATCTTCAATTTGAGTTTTATGAAAACTGTAGTTAGATAACTCTACCACATGGAAACTAAATATGTGTTATAATGTATTCTAAAATAAATATAACTGACTTTGAATTGAAAAACCCCATTCAAAACCATTCAGTTATGGAGTGTTTATTATATTCCAGGAGCTGAGCCAAGACACAGGGACACAATTTTGAAAGATATGAAAACAGCCTTAACACATTTCTGATCTAGAAGGGTTTAAGGTGTCAAACGTGATTTTTTCATACATTAGTGATTTTTTATTAGCACAGTTGTAGAGTAAGTAAAGTTTTGTTTTATGAAAAATTAAAAGCAATTGGAACTCAAAACACCAATATTTCATTAATGTGAAACAAAGAGAAGATATATATTCAGTTCTTTACTCTAACATCATCTATAAAGAGAAGAAGGGAAGTATCAAAAATATGGTTGAGCTAATCCCACATTGGTGGTTAGGACCCATGGTATCCACCTGGTCTCTGCCAGGGATTTCCTGATTGGTCATCAAAAACCACTTATATTCTTTAGACCTCATTTTAAAAAATTATCTAGGTATAAACTAAAGAAGATAAACTAAATAATCTGACATCCTATAATAGTGGGAAATCTAAATCCTAGTATAAAATTAAACAAGTAATTCAAATTAACACAGCTAATTAGATGTTCCTCTTCTAATATCATTAATAGCAAGATTTTAAAATTACAATATTTGAATAACTCGTTAAAGAACTATATCCTCTCTTCACTTAGATTTTTCTGACATTAGCCTTCAGTATTATCTCCTGTTGAAAACAAGCAAGCATACAACATGTACAATTTAAAGCTTTTTCTTAAAAATAAGCTTCCCCCATGGATGGTTAATAAGAGGTGTCAACTTGATTGGATTGAAAGATGCCTAGATAGCTGCTAAAAGATTGTTTCTGGGTGTTTTTATGAAGGTGTTGCCAGAAGAAATTAACATTTGAGTCAGTGGACTGGGAGAGAAAGACCCACCCTTAATGTGGGTGGGCACCATCCAATCAGCCACCAGTGCGGCTGGAACAAAGAAGGTAGAAGATGGGATCAGCTGGCTTGCTGAGTCTTGTGGTTTTTATCTTTCTCCCTCCCGTGCTGGATGCTTCCTGCCCTTGGATATCAGACCTCAGGTTCTTTGGCCTTTGGACTCTTGGATTTACATCAGTGGTTTGCCCAGGGCTCTCTGGTCTTCTGCCACAGGCTGAAGGCTGCACTGTTGGCTTCCCTACTTTTGAGGCTTTTGGAGCTGGACTGAGCCACTACTGGCTTTCTACCTCCTCAGTTTGGAGATAGCCTATTGTGGGACTTCACCCTGTGATTGTGTGAGTCAGTTCTCCCTAATAAACTCCGCTTCATATACACATCTATCCTATTAGTTCTGTCTCTCTGGCAACCCCTAATACACTCCCATCCCCCTGTAAGTTCTATATTATCAGCAAACTTCTTAGACCTACCCTTGTCAAATGATTTGAGGAGATTTGAGGATGGATATAATGGGGGAGTGGGGTGGGTAACCAAAACAATACAAATAGTATTTTCTTATGATATTCTGTGAAAATCTAAGTTAGGATTTTGATAATTTGGGGTACAGAAGGAGCACCCAGTAATCTGCACACTTACTGGCTGATTTAATTGGGCTTATATTTAAGCCAAACTCAAAGCCAGTGTCTCTGAAAATACGTTTCCTTAAATAGACAGGATACACACACAGACACACATATGTACACACAAACAAGACACATTTTTACAATACACCTCATATAAAATCTGCTGCACTTACTGGGTTGCACTGACTTTTTTTTTTTTTTTTTTCATTGTTTTCTATCAGGTAATTCACAAAGTAACTCACCCAGAGATATTCACATGTCCTCAGGCGTAAACTTTTAAAGTATCCCATTCTTCTTACACCTGTGTCTAGTCCAAAAGCTAACTCCAAAGGAGACTTTTTCTTCAACTGATAAGCAGGATTTATAGGAAGAAAACTTAAACTGCTACACTAACAAGCATATACTCATTCGGTCTGCAATAGGACAATAGATTAAAGAAAAGCAAAACAGAGTTGCATACAGAGGAAGAAAGCTTATACGAATTCTCTGACTCCTCTTTTTATCAATGTTTTTCTTTGATTCTGTCAGCAGCTCCTATACATTGCCCATGATTGAGAATCTATATATTTATTTTAGGCTTCAGTTGGCAAGAATGGAGTTTTTTGGTCCATTCCAACCATAAAAATACAAATAAAGTAGACCAATATATCCATATGGTATACAATGTTGATCAGCCTGCTAATGCTGACTTATCATTAGATTAAATACAAATATTAAAGCTAATTTGTCTGCTTCCTTTGGCTACGTGGTATCATTTAAAGGAAAGAAATGACTTCCAAAACATATACCTATGAGGTGCAATTAATAATATGGTACCAGCTGGCTAACAAGTTTAGAATGTATTTTCCCTTGTATTTTGTAGTGTTATTATCCTATTTAACTGTGTGATCCTATTTTATTTAATATTACATTTTTTTAGATAATTGGTAATATTTGTGTTTCTTTTAAATATTTATTGTGCATCTACTACAGGTCAAATGCTTTACTCACATTTTAGCATTAAATATTTCCTATAATCCTAAAGCACAATAGTGATAAAGTGGAAATGTCTCTGCTGGCAGCTATTCTGCAAGGGAAATTTTTGAAATTGGTTTGCACTGTTGTTGCAAAATGCATACACTGTACCACACTAAGTTATAATGTTTATCAAAAATTATCTAAGTTCAAACTCAACATAGTAAATGATAATACAATTTAATTCAGACTCATACATTCTAAGATAAGAGACAACAACCTAAAAGTAATACAGATGAACCAATTTTATTTAATGATAAGACTACTGACTGTTCCAAAAACTCCATGGTTTATTTTGTCAAATCCTTGAGAAGATAGTTCTATGACTCACTCTCTGTCCCCAAGCATATAAATATCTTACACTAACAACTCCTCTTTTTTGAGAAACCAAATGTTTCCTAGGTTTTTAGTCTCCCTTATTGCAGCAAGTAATAAAACCAATTTGCTGAATGTATTCTTAGTGGTCTTTGGCTGATGCACATGAACAATTATTAGTATCCAAATTTTATAGAAGAAGGATATAAAACCTGAAAGAAGAGAAGGTGTTTAACAAAAGCCCATTGTATCAGATCTTAAAGAAACAGTTGAAATAATCTAGTCCATTCTTTTACTCTACAGATGAGAATACTGATAAAGGATGGGATAAACATCATGATCAATGTACGATTTTTTTTATTACTCTTATAACTGAAATAAATATTTTTATTTATTCTTTTAGTTTCTATTCATTATAAAATAAAATGTTGTTGCTACAAGAAATATAACAAAATATAATCCATTTGTAACAGAAGTAACTACAATTATAGTAAAAATTATTTTAAATTCATGCAAAATATTTTAACTTTGAATTATTTTTTTCACTTACAAAATAGCCCCTTACAAAATATGTCCATGTCCTTAGCAGAGAATGACCAGTTTCTGTATGGCCTATGGACTCAAGTTGCAATATTAACTCTGCCCTAGGTAGGCTGCATGCTGGACTACTCTGTAGACTTTTGCTCTGCCAACCTTTGCAATTAGGTTAGTTCATTCCTTAAAACTTCTCTCTGTGTATATGATATATATGTAAACACACACATACATATATGTTCTATTAGTTCTTTTTTTCCGAAGAACACTGACAACTACAGGGGACATAATTAATTAATCCTGGGGACAGTAAACTTAAACAGGTAAATCACCCCGATCTAACATAATTTCAGGTAGTGGTGAATAGGACTGTAGGAGAGAAACTAGATGTTAGGGAACTATGTGTAATATGTTGTGGTAGGGTTTCTATATTAGATAGGATAGCATGAGAAATTAAATTTGAAGAAATGATATTAAGAAGAGAATACCTGAAATAAAAATGGAACTGGCCATGGGAGGTTTTGAGAGATCATTCACAGCATAGAGAACTACAAGTACAAAGTCCATGAGTCATGTGTACTCAAGGAAAGCAAGAAGGCCACTGTGATTTGACACGAAGGTGTCTATGAAGAAAGAATGATGTCAGTTCAAAGAAGAAAGTAGGTACTTTCTGAAAAACCACCCAGAATCACACCTAACCTCAAAAGCGGAGTGAACTATCAGACACCAAGGAGTTCATTTGAAAATGACCACATAAGGGAAGCAATGCATAGAAAAGCTGTGGACTCACTCATTTCACCGAAGAGTAAAAGGATTAACCTTCAAAATGGAGTGTCCTTTTCCTTTTGTAATGGAAAAATAAATTTAATTCCTGCTTGTATCTCACACGTTCTTTTTTTTAAAAAAATAAACAAGTTGCACATATTTATGTTATAAGTTAAGTTTAAACTTAACTAAGAAATGTAAAAGTATATGAGAGCAAAATTGTATGCAAGGTACACAGAAACCACACCTGATTTGTGTGCGGGATCCACAGTCAGTATATTTGCACAAGCTTGTTTGTCTAAATAGTTCACGGCACAATCTTAAACCACTTCTTTTGGTACTAAAAAGGCTGTTTGATGCTGACTATCAAAATACTAGCACTTAGAAAGAATCCTAATGAAATTTGAGATGTGGATTTTTCACAATCTCATATACAACAGCTACAAAAAAATTAAAATACCTACGAATACAACAAACCAAGGAGGTGAAAGATCTCTACAAGGAGAACAACACATTGTTGAAAATAATCATGGATGACACAAACAAAGAGAAAATACTCTACATTCATAGACTGGAAAAATCAATATTGTTCAAATGGCCATAGTACTCAAAGTAATCTACAGGTGCATTGTTATACCTATCAAATTACCAATATAATTTTTACTAGAATTAGGAAAAGCTATTATAAAATTCCCACGGAATCAAAAAAGAGCCTGAATTACCAATCCAATCCTAAGTAAAAAGATCAAAGCCAGATATATGATATTATCTGATTTTAAACTATACTATAAAGGTACAGTAACAAAAACAGCATGGTCCTGGGACAAAAACAGATACATAGACCAATGGAACAGAATAGACAGCCCAAAAATAAAGCTGCACACCTAGAGCCATCTGATCTTCAAAAAAGTTGACAAAAACAAGTAAAGTGGGAAAAAACTCTATTCAATAGATGGTGCTGGGATAACTGGCTAGCCATATGCAGAATGAAACTGGACCTCTCCTTTCACCATATGTAATAACTAACTCAAGATGGATTAAAGATTTAAATGTAAGACTTCCAACTTTAAAAATCCTTGAAGAAAACCCAGGAAACACCATTTTGCACATTGGCTTTTGCAAAAACTTCATGACTATTCCTCAAAAGCAATTGCAATAAAAACAAAAATAGACAAGTGTGACATAAACTAAACAGCATCTGCACAGTAAAAGAAATTATCAACAGAATAAATAAAAAACTTACAGAGTGGGAGAAAATACTGAAAACTATGCACACAACAAAGGTCTGATATCCAGCATCTATAAGGAATGTAAACAATTCAATAAACAAAACATATATAACCCTATTAAAAAATGAGAAAAAGACATGAACAGACACTTCTTGGAAGAAGATATACAAACAGCCAACACATATATGAAAAAATGCTTAACATCACTAATCAGAGAAATGAGATACTATTTCCCTCCAATCAAAATGGCTAGTATTTAAAATGTCAAAAAACAACATACACTGGCGAGGCTGTGGAGGGAAAGGAACACTGTTGGTGGGAACGTAAATTAGTTCAGACCCTGTGGAAAGTAGTTTGGAGATTTCTTAAGAAGTTTGAAAAGGAATTACCATTCAACCCAGCAATCCTATTACTTGGTATATATCCTTGCACATGTATGTTCATTGGTATATATCCATGCACATGTATGTTCATTGCAGCACTATTCACAATAGCGAAGACACAGAATCAACCTAGGTGCCTATTAATCACAATTTGAATAAAGAAAGTGTTATACATATCAACCATGGAATACTATGCAGCCATAAAAACATGAAATCATGTCTTTTGCAGCAACATGGATGCAGCTGGAGGCCATTATCCTAAGTGAATTAAAGCAGGAACAGAAAACCAAATACCACATGTTCTTCCTTACAAGTGGGAGCTAAACATTGGGCATACACATGACATGGTTTGGCTGTGTCCCCACCTAAATCTCATCTTGAAATTCCCGTGTCGTGGGAGGGTCCTGGTGGGAGGTAATCGAATTGTGGGGGCAAGTCTTTCTCGTGCTGGTCTTGTGATAATCAGTAAGTGCCACGAGATCTGATGGTTTTGAAAAGAGGAGTTCCCCTGCATGATCTCTCTCTATTCCTGCTGCCATCCATGTAAGACATGACTTGCTTCTCCTTGCCTTCTGCCATTATTGTGAGGCCTCCCCCGCCACATTGTGAGTTCTCCATTAAACCTCTTTTTCTGTATAAATTAACCAGTTTCAGGTATATCTTTATGAGCAGTGTAAAAACGGACTAATACAACATGAACATAAGGATGAGAACAATTAACACTGGGGACTATTAGAGTGGGGAGAAAAGAGTGGGACAAGGGCTGAACAACTACCTATTGAATTCTATGCTCACTACCTGCGTGACAGGATCATTTGCATCTCAAATCCCAGTGTCACAGAATATACCCATGTAACAAACCTGCATATGTACCTCCTGGATCTAAAATAAAAGTCAAAATTATAAACAAAAATATGTTTTATATATTTATATAATATATATGTGAAATATCTATTTTATATATTACAATATATATATTATATAACACAAACATATATGCACACACATACAGTTCACAGGCAATTATTTCTCCAATGAATTAAGTTCAAAAAGCACAGGTTGTTCTCAACCTAAGTGAAATTTTGATCTAGTTGTTCATGAATGCATCAGCCTTGACAGCACGAGGTATGTTATAACCTTAACATTTATCATTGTTACATAGAAGTTACAGGTTAAAATATACCACAATCAAAACTAGATTTGTGTCATTTCTGAAATCGATACATCACTGACACAAAATCACAGTCCATAACATTACCCTAGACTCATAGTGGTTCACAATGATACACTTGAAAATCTCATTTCAGGAACAGAGAAGCATGAGTCTGTCATGCCAAGGTGACAAACTAAAATTTATCTTTCAACCAATAATAAAATATCTTCATTTTAAATTGGAAAATTAAAACATTAAATAATTAGAGGCGTAATTTCAGACTAAAACAAATATAACTGGGCAACAAAAAAATGGATAATATTAACAATGGGGTGAATGTTACAACTTTTCCTTTTCAGTGAGATTAACAACACTGTGTAAATTGACTTCATGAGAAGCTCTGCAGAAAGTTGGAAAGAGAAGATGAACTGAGATGTAAGTAAAATATTTTACATGTACTATGAAGTATGTATATACTTATTTATTATATGGTCCCACTATTCTTCATATTAACTGATGTGGTTTGACTATGTCCCCGCCCAACTCTCAATTGAATCGTATCTCCCAGAATTCCCATGTGTTGTGGGAGGGACCTGGGGGAAATAACTGAAATCATGGGGGCCGGTCTTTCCCATGCTATTCTTGTGACAGTGAATAAGTCCCTTGAGATCTGATGGGTTTATCAAGGGTTTCCACTTTTGCCTCTTCCTCATTTTTCTCTTGCTGCCACCATGTAAGAAGTATCTTTTGCCTCTCGCCATGATTCTGAGGCCTCCCCAGCCATGTGGAACGGTAAGACAATTAAATCTCTTTTGCTTCCCAGTCTCAGGTAGGTCTTTATCAGCAGCATGAATGCGGACTAATACACTTACACTGCATGTTCATGAACAGTCAGCAAGTACATGGAGTGAGGGTATTTATCTATTTCTTGGACACGTTAACTAATTACATAGTAAACTTGCACACCTACCACAAATAAACATAATAATTATAAAGCTCTGGGTACTCTACCACTTTACATGACTATATTTTTGATCACTTACATTATTTAATAATTAATTCAACACGATGTTTAGCACCTACTACTTAAGAAACACTAGTGTCACACAGGATTAAATAAATGATCCCTGTCCGTCCTTGAAGGAGCTCACAGACTTTGTGCATGTGTGTGTATCTGTGTGCATGTGTACAGAATTGCTGAAGGCTGGGATGGGCAATTATAGTACAATATGGTAATGCCTATGATAATTGCATACACAGAACCCTATAGGCACAGAAGGAAATCTATGTAACAACACTCTGAGATGAGGAAGGATTTTCAGAAAGTTTATTCTAAATTTAGTTAGAGAAGCAGGATTTTTCTAGAAAAAATAGGAATGATGTGGGGGTTGTGAGAAATTTTAGAACTGTGAAAAAGACGAGTGTATTTAAAATCAGTTAAGTGATTTGTGATCAGTGTGTTACATTTGGCATGTATCTTACTGTTCAGTTTACAACTTTATGTCAGAATGTTTCTTTCTTTCTCTTTATTATCAATATTTTCACTGCCCAAAACACACTAAATTAATAAGTTTTAAGAAGTAATATTTGGACATGGTTTCAGGCAAAGACACCACCACCAATTAAGTTAAGTTTCTAATTAGAAATATCACATAGAACATGTTCGAGTTATGTATCATCCTGTTCACAACAACTAAACATGTATACACCAAGTAAAAATGTTGAAGAGTTGTTGTCTTCCACACCTTCATTTTTGAATATGCATGATTTCCACATTTCCAAGGATTCTAGTCTCTCATCATTATGGTGTCTAAAGTTAAGTGTGATAACTTTATGTTTAAGAGAAGTTTAGGTGCTAGATAGCTATGAGCTACCCCACAACTCCCCAAAACAGAAAAAAAAATCTAATGAAGAAATAATGCAGAAAGAGGAAAAATCTTCCAAAGAATGATTCCCTTCTACTCTATTCCACCAAAAACCACCCTCTTCCTTCTTTGGTGAGGGATACAAATCTTCACTGCATTACACTTAATGTTTAATCCATATTTATTTATTTATAAGATGTTATTCAGTTGATGTATTGTTTTGGTGAAGCTTATTTAGTTGTTTTAGGTTAGGATAGACATAATTTTTCTCATAAGAATTATTGAAATAGTCTTTTACTTCATGAATTCTCATTTTGGGTCTGGACTATTTGGGATGAATAATAATAATCACATTATTATTATGGGATAGATATGTACTAGTTAAACATGACTTTATTAAAATTATTAGGATCCTTGCATTACATTTTCAGTGACAATGAATAAAATATCTTTCATTTGGTTTTTGGCTCTGTGTATGTATGTGTGTGTGTGTGTGTGTGTTTGTTTCTGGTAAATGCCTTTTTATGTTTTTCATCCTTTTTCTGGTGGCAGAGGTTCAAGGAAAGGTGTTCTTCATTCTAAATTTTGATTGTATTCTAGTATGTAAAGAAACTATTATTTCTATGTAAGTTGCAAATGTGTATTCTCAGCTGGTTATTTTCCCTTTAAATTTGCTTATGTTGATTTTGCCGTAAATATATTAATTTTTTTTTTGAGATGGAGTCTTGCTCTGTCACCCAGGCTGGAGTGCAGTGTTGTAATTTCAGCTCACTGCAACCTCCACCTCCTGGGTTCAAACAATTCTCCTCCCTCAGCTTCCCGAGTAGCTGGGAGTGTGCCACCACTCCAAGCTAATTTTCGTATTTTTAGTAAATATGTGGTTTCACCCGTTGGCCAGGATGGCCTCGAACTTCTGACCTCAAGTGATCAGCCTATCTCGGCCTCCCAAAGTGCTGGGATTACAAGCATGGGCCATCGCGCCTGGCCAGATATTAAATACTTTTCTTTGTAAGTCTATCGTATATTTAGAAAAGAATTCACAGCTATAAAATTTTTAAAATGTGGATAATGTTTTCCTTCAATTTGTGATTGTTGTTGATGATGATTAATGTAGTTTAGGTGTTTCATCATTCTTGTGGTTTTGTTACTATCTCAATGCTCCCATTCATCAACATATTGTAAAAGTCACTAATAGAGTTCACAAAACGGAGGCCTTTCCCATGGGGTATTTCTCTTCATAGTAAGGAAAAAAGAAAATCTACATTTGCCACAAGTAGATATATAAAAGAAAGTGAGGAAAGAGCTGAGACAATTCTATATACATCTCCCACTGTTTGAGTCATTCTAGTCTACCCTTGAATTATTACAGTTCTATGAAAAGGGGCTCAGCATTCCTCCCTCAACAAACTATGAGAACGAATAAAATTAGAAGTGGATTGAATTATATAATGTGTTTGGCATCAATAAAGCAAAACATATTCCCAAGTGACAGTATTTGTCAACTTTAAATTTCTCTTATTTCTATTTTTATTCAAGAAAATACATTATTTTTAATCAGTATGTAAGATCAATTTCAAAGATTAAAAACTTTAATCATTCTCTAGACAGCTTTTATTTTAACAGATTTTATAATTGAAATAATTTGGTTGAAATATAGTTTTCTTAAAAAGGAAGAAATTCAAAAACTAAAGTCCCTAAGAGTAAATTCCTAAACCTGTGGTTTTTTGTCAGTTTTTTAACTTAATTGATAATATGTCTTTCAACTATTGAGTGACTTTTAAACTACAATTTTATATTTAAAACAAAAAACACTTTCTTTATACAAAGAATATATCTAGCAAGCAAAAGATATGAAGGCAGTCCAGAATTTCTCCTCATTAAAATGATATAGAAAATGTACGTTTTGATACTTACTGAAAAACTACTGTGCAATTTTAAGGATCATTTTCTGTTTTTTTTTTTTTTTTTTTTTTAATGATGTATATTTGCTTCAATCCTGAAGGAAGTTTGTACAACTAAGTTCTTCTCTGCCTTGGGATCTAAATGTTGCTATTCTTTTGGCAATAGTGCTTTAATGTTTATCAAAGCCTACTAGTTGAGAAACACGAAGCAAAAATGCAGAAATGGCTTCCTTCAAACTATTTATATTTAAATGTGTTTCAGACATATGGGAAAAAATATTTTCACTATAAACAAATACATTTCATAAAGGACACTTTTTATGTTTGACGAGGATTTAAATGGAGATTTTGGTCATGTGTAGCTAGTTACATACACTAAACAAATGCATTTAATTGTTTTGTAAATTCTGAGCTACCCATTGGATCAGACAACTTTATCAAAACATTAGTAAATCATTATCAAAACTTAAAACAATAACCCCAGTTGATATGGTTTGGCTCTGTGTCCCCACCCAAATCTCATCTAGAAATTTAATCCCCATAATCCCCACGTCGAGGGAGGAACCGAGTAGAGGTGAGTGGATCATGGAGGCGGTTTCCCCATGCTGTTCTTGTGATAGTGAGTGAGTTCTCATGAGATCTGATGATTTTGTAAGCGTTTTACAGTTCCTCCTTTACATGCCTTCTAACTCCTGCCCCCATGTAAGATGTGCCTGTTTTCCCTTGCGCCATGATTGTGAGTTTGCTGAGGCCTCCTCAGCCATGTGGAACTGCAAGTCAATTAAACCTTTTTTCCTTTATGAATTACCCAGTTTCAGGAAGTTCTTTATAGCAATATGAGAATCAACTAATACACTGGTAATTGGAAACAGAAGTTAATTTTTCACCTTTATATACCTAGTTCCTCACACAGAATTTGGTTGATAGTACACATCTAATACATTTTAAATAAATTATGTATAAGTTCATCTTCTTTATAACACTGTAAAAATTGCTTATGACAAATTGCTGGCTTTGGCTTTTAAAATAAGCAAACTGGTTTTTGCTAATGCTCGCTTTTGGTGTTTAAAATGTGTAATCTAGCCAGGCATAGGGGCTCATTCTTATAATCCTAGCACTTTTGGAGGCCAAGGGAGGAGGATCACTTGAGGCCAGTAGTTTAAGACCAGCCTGAGCAACATAACTAGACCCCGTTTCTACCAAAAGAAACAAACAAATAATTAGTTGTTATGGTGGCACATGCCTGTATTCTTGGGTACTCAGAAGACTGAGATGGGAGGATTGCTTGAGTCCAGGATTTCAAGGCTACAGTGAGCTATTGTGTTAGTCTAGTCTCGGGTTGCTATAAAGAAATACGTGAGACTGGGTAATTTACAAAGAAAAGAGGTTTAATTGACTCATTGTTCTGCATAGCTTAGGATGGCCTCAGGAAACTTACAATCATGGTGGATGGTGAAGAGGAAGAAAGGCAACCTTCTTCACAGGGCATCAGGAAGGAGAAATGCAGAGCAAAGGAGGGAAAGTTTCTCATAAAACCATCAGATCTTGTGAAAACTCATTCACTATCACAAGAACAGTATGGAGGTAACCGCCCCCATGATTCAATGACCTCCCACCAGGTCCCTCTCATGACATGTGGGGATTATGGGAACTACAATTCAAGATGAGAATTGGGTGGGAACACAGCCAAACCATATCAACTATAATCATACCATTACACTCTGGCTTAGGTGACAGAATAAGACTCTGTCTCTCTCTCTCTCTCTCTCTCTCTCTCTCTTTTTTTTAATGTGTGATCTATAGACAAATATTTATTCATGACTTTTATAAAAGAGCTTTTCCAAATACTTTTGACATAAATATTTGCTTTAATATTCTGTAAATAGCAATTTTAGCAGTAATAGGAACAGCTCACTGTCAGCTGAAATACAACCATTACTGACACAACAGGAGTATTGGAGGAAAAGCAAACACCCTGTAACCTTACTCATTCCTATAAACCCTCTCTCTTCACTATAAATGTGACACACTGATGAAAAGAATGACTATTTGAATGAACTGTGCATGATCAGGATAAGTCAGCTGATTATTTCAAATCCTTGAGTTGTTACATTTTTAAATATATTTTGAATCCTCTATAAATATAAAGTGTTCATTCCAATTTTGTATGATGTTATTCAAAGTGCTGCACTCAAGAACAAAATGAATCTTGATTTTTCTAAGCAAAGCTTTGCAGCTCCAAACTGTGGAAAGAAGCTTGGTCAAATCTAATCTCATTTATCATCCCAAAGATTAAATATTTTTGCATGGTCTAGAATTGTTACAAATTTTCAGTTTCAGAAACAGGAATTGAAATTGGAAAGTGCCTGGGGCACAGGGTACGTATAATTTATACGACCGTGATGAGGCTTTTGCAGATGCACCTTTTCTTCCTCTTTCTGGTCTATTTCATTTATGTGGCTCTGCAGTTACTAAGCCAACAACCCCCAAGTCTCCTCCCACCACAGGACTCTTCATTTCTCATTTCTCCCCTTGTACTGACCTATTTTCCTCCATTTTAGCTCCAACCTAGAATTGAAAAGCTTTGTTAGCTGTTATTCTCAGCAGTAACGGCCAGATTTCCTTTGGAAGTAAGTGACTGCAATTGCCCCCTAATAGGTTCTGTACTCTTTAGTCCGGAGTAACTGAATCTATTAATTTCCCCTGCTTCTTGGGCTAGAATGCACTTCCAATGAAAGGATGGTGAGGGGAGGGATCCAAGCTTCTAGGGATACTATTGAATAGCAGATAAGGGATTGGAGGAAATGGTAAAGATAATTTTTTCAAGAAAATTATGTTAGAAAAGAAATTGGTACTCAAGACCTTGGGATTCCAGCTCTTGCAGTAGTGTGTCCTGGATGTGGGACATGCAAAGGAGATCGCTTTGGAGCTTTAAGATTTAATGATTGACATTATTGGTTTCCGACTTGCAGGGGACTGTGGCCCCTTTGTTTTGGCCAATTTCTCCCATTTGGAATGGGAACATTCCCCATTACTCAATGTCTGTACCCACATTGTACTGTGGAATTAACTAACTTGTTTTTAATATTACAGGCTCATAGGCAGAAGGGACTCACCTTGTCACAAATGAGACTTTGGACTTGGACTTTTGGGTTAATGCTGGAATGAGGTAAGGCCCTGGGGGACTGTTGGGAAGACATGATTGGTTTTGAAATGTGAAAAGAACATGAGATTTGGGAAGGAAGAAGGGAAGAATGATATGTTTTGGTTCTCTGTTCCCACCCAAATCTCATCTTGAATTGTAATCCCCAGGTGCCCAGGATAGGACCTGGTGGGAGGTGACTGGATCATGGGGGTTGTTTCCCCCGTGCTGTTCTCGTGATAGTGAGGGAGTTCTCATGAGATCTGATGGTTTAAAAGTAGCAGCTCCCCAGTGTTCTCTCTCTCCTGCTGCCCTGTGAAGAGGGTACTTGCTTCTCCTTTGCTTTCCATCATAATTGTAAGTTTACTGAGGCCTTCCCAGCCATGCAAAACTGTGAGTCAATTACACCTCTTTTATTTATAAATGACGCAGTTTTAGATAACATCTTTATAAAAGATTGAAAACAGACTAATAGAATAGGTTTCTTTGATCCTTGAGAGTCTTATCTATGATCTAGGTTACCTATTCATTGACAATCATAAATTTGAATTCAGTTTGATGATATCCTCCAAGAAATTTTTTAAAAACGGATTATCATTTGTCTGCTTATTTCTTATCTGCTTTTAATTGCATAACGTATGTGAAAACCATGCACAGGATTTGGTGGAGCAGCATACATAGAACACGCATTAGAAGGCATATGTCAGGTCTTCACAATGAAACAAACAGATCAATGATGGAGTATTCATTCACATAAATTAGATAAAAAACTTTCAGTTACTTCTAAATATTTTCTGCTAATAACATTCACATATATTTAAAAAGTATTATATCTGGATCTGCTCATTTTTTAAGGATGAAATAAAAGCAAAGGGATGTAGATGTAGATGCCATTTTGATGCTTTATAAATTAAGGAATGCTGTGCAACTAATTCATAATGTAATGCAAAAATTAAATTTTAGTAATTTCAATATCATATGAAAATGACTAGGTTTTGCTTTTAGGACTTAGGTTCAAAACAGAAGTCATATTTTGGATCTTTTAAACGTTGTAACATATTTATATATATGCAAATGCCACTTTAAATGTTGCATTAGGAGTAATGTTCATAAAATACCATGGAAAAGATCCACTTTGTTTATAAATACATGAGACAACTATCCCAGATAAACTCCATTATTGTATTTTCCTGCTTGCAAAAAGAGTATATTTTCTATCCCAGAGACATTGGCAGGCAGCTATTCCTAATTAAATTTCTAAAACACTGTTTTGAAATATTAATTGTAAAGTATACCTTTTATGTATGGCAAATGATAATGAGGTTTACGGTCACCAAACTGTTGTAGCTATTTAAAAATTTTTCCCTATATAAATTTAAATAAACTTAAAACATTTCTAGTGAATAGTAATATAGTCACTTGAAATACATCTATTCAGCTTGAGAATCATTGTCTGATGGGATAAATTCCATGATCCTAGGCATAGTGAAGATAGCTTTTAATATTTGATTTTTGTGTACGGCCCCTAACAAATCAAAGGAAGGAGGTTATGATGCCTTCTTCTGACTTACACATCTCCTGTGTACGTGCACTTGCTCACACAGGCACACCAATTCTCCTTATCTTACCTTTCCTCATGCTCACCCACTCTTAGTCTGTGATCAAGTAACCTTTCATTCTTGCTTCAGGGATGACTTATTCTTACTTTGTGAAATTTGTAATCTCAAGAGTCATTCAGTGTTATTGCCCCGATTATAAGTTTGATTAATCTTTTAAATTGTTTTTATTTATTAAGCAGAAGACCAGTATGATAAGTTGTTTACATTCTTGATTCTGATGTAAATCCATGCTATTAAAATTTAATTCTGTGAAATCTGAATGTTCTACCACTTCTGGTAACGTCTACCTAATACTTTTCTGACATTTGGATTAACTGAATTTCTGAGAAAATAATTCTTAACCAATTATTACTTATTTTCTCTTATTTTTTGTTTGTTTGTTTGTTTTATTTGAGACAAGGTCTCACTCTGTCACCCATTCTTGAATGCAGTGGTGCAATCAGAGCTCATTGCAGCCTGGCCTCCCAGATTCAATTGATCCTCTCACCTCAGTCTCCGAGTAGCTGGGACTGCAGGCACATACCACTACCCTGACTAATTTTTGCATCTTTTGTAGAGATGGGGTTTCGCCATATTGCCAAGGCTGGTTTTGAACTCCTGAGCTCAAGAAATCTACTTGTCTCAACCTCCCAAAGTGCTGGGATTACAGTTGTGAGCCACCATGCCCAGCCTTATTTCCTCTTAATACCTATTTCTTGAGGAACACTTACATACTGTTTCGGTGGGTGTAAATTAGTTCAGTCATTGGAAAAGACATTGTGACAATTCCTCAAAGATCCAAAGGCAGAAATACCATTTGAATCAGCAATCCCTTTACTGGATATATAACCAAAGAAATATAAATTGTTTTATCATAAAGAAACATACACATATATGTTCACTGGAGCGTTATTCACAATAGCAAAGACATAGAATCAACCTAAATGCTCATCAATTGAAGACTGTGGGTAAAGAATGTGGCACATATACACCATGGAATACTATAAAAAAGAATGATACCATGTCCTTTGCAAGAACATGGATGGAGCTGGAGGACATGATCCTTAGCAAACTAATGCAGGAACAGAAAACCAAATTTTTCATGTTCTCACTTATAAGTGGGAGCCGAGTGATGAGAACACATGGGCACATAGAGGGGAATAACATAGAATAGGGCCATTTTTGCAGTATGCAAATGTAGACACATACTGTGTGGGGAAGAAGCTAACGCAGAAGACCTGAAGTGGTTACTTTCAAAAGTTCCCTTTGCGGGGTTGGCCCTTGGATAGCAGCCTGGAACCTGGCTGTTTTTCCCAAGCTGGACTGCTGAACCTCCTGAAGTCTGAAATTCCAATAGTTGTGGCTGGTTTTTGCTTCTATATGACTGACCCCTAATAAAAACCTTGGACTCAGACACACCCAGGCTTTTCTGGGTGGAAATATGGCACATGTGTTATTGTACAGTGATGCTGAACAAAGAACCTTATGATGTGTGACATCTTCATTTGTGTAATGGGAAAGGGGGTTGACAAGAATAGAGGAAGTCTATGACTACATTCTTTTCTTTTTTTCTTTTATTATTTATTTATTTATTTACTTACTTATTTTTTGAGACGGAGTTTCACTCTTATTGCCCAAGAGTGTAATGGCGTGATCTCAGCCCACTGCAACCTCCATCTCCTGGGTTCAAGCAATTCTCCTGCCTCAGCCTCCAGAGTAGCTGGGACTACAGCTGCATGCCACCAACCTGGCTAATTTTTTGTATTTTTAGTAGAAATGGGGTTTTACCATGTTGGCCAGGCTGGTCTTGAACTCCTGACCTCAGATGATCTGCCTGCCTCAGCAAAAATTCAGCCCTCACATCTTTTTGATTGATTAATTTATTAATTTTGACATTAATAAATTATAGCTGTGAGCACAATTCTTTGAGTACTGAGGGTCCTCCAGCAATTCACTGAACTCGTGAATGTTCTTAGGACCTCTAAAACACATACACACACACACCCACACACACACCCCCACACTCACACACATACCCCACAGTCAATTTTTATCTTGATTACTTGCAAACAAGAAGATAGCTCCTAGTCTGTTCTTTTTTATTTTATTTTCCTCCATTTCATTCTATTTTCTTCTATAACATTCTATTGTAATTAATTCCCTTTTAATTAAGTCCACATTTAAACTAAAGGCACATTTGTATCCCACTATGCAATTTAATGATGGACTTAATGTGACTGTATTCCAATTAGCCTACCAAGAAGTCATCCTAATTTTTCTACCTGATATTGGTCACATCATCTGCACAAAAGCACACAGAATCTTTCCCTTTTATGAATTTTTGTGCTAATCAGTGTCAAAAAAGACATGGTGTTAATGTATTATTCATTTCTATACAATGGATTACTCCAAAGCTTATTGGCTTAAACAACAAATAGTTATTATTTCATAGTTTCTAAGAGCACCTTTGGCTCAGGATCTCTCACTGGGCTGCAATCAAGATAGTAGCTCTCGCTACAAACATTTTAAGGTTCAACTGGGAAGTTGGCTTTCACATTCACACACATGGCTGTCAGCAGATCCTTGCTGGCTGGTTTCCAGAGTCATCAGCCTCTGTCGTAGGCCAGTTCGAAACATGGCAGCTGGCTTCCCTCAGTGGGGAAGAAAGCAAAAGAAGGCAAGAAAGAGAGAAACCAGACTTTTGTTGTCATCTAATCTTAGAGATGACATACTAACACTTTTGCTGTATTTTGTGTTTTAGAAATGAGTCAGTAAGTTCAGCCACACTCAAGGGATGAGTGTCACACAAGAGCATGAATAATAGGAAGCAAAGTATTTAATGGCCAACTCAGTGTGTGCCTCTCACAACTAGGAAGAAATGAAACAAATATGATGAAGCTAAAACAACTATAAAATGTTGACAGGACATGGTCATTTCTCTCCTGTATTTTATTTTATTTTGATAAATATTATGTGAGTCTCACGTGCAGTAGTCTTTATTTAAAAGACTGACTTGAGACTGATTGTACTGGTTGTTTATTCTTAAAAGCAGGTGTTAGCTTCTAAGGTTATTTTAATGTACCATAAATTTATCCTTTATTTTATGCTATAATTACTTAACTTTTGTAACACAAAGGCACATTTATGTGCACCTTTATTTGCTACAACTTTATTTGTGTGCTTGGACGAGGGTAAGGGTAAGGGGTAAGGAGATAAAGAGGAAGGAAAAGAGGTAAAATCAAAGAAAAAAATAAATTATCATTATTATAATTAAAATGCATTGAATATTAATTATATGTCATTCCAAGAATATTTATATATAATATAAAAATTGATCATAATATATAAATATATACAATATTCCAAGTACTCTTGATATAGATTGTCATATATAATACATGAGGTATATTAATAAATATAATATGTAAATATGTAATATAATGTTCATGTGTAAACTTATATGACATAAAATATGATATATATTTAATTATGAAAATATAATTATATATTGTCTTATATATGTATAGTTCTGTATTTATATAAAATATAAGTTATAATGTATATATTTTTTCTTTGAAGAAGGTAATATTATTTCCATGCTGAAATAAGGAACCTGAAGATGGATGTGGTGAAGTTCACTCTATCAGAACTAGAATTTTCACCCAAAGAGTCTAGTTTCTGAGTCCACATTTTTCACTCCATGATATCTTCCTATATGGATGTGAACACAGACTCATGCATATACCATATTTAAAACTCAAATAATGCATATTTCAAAAAAACTTCCAATTAGAAACTATATCTTAAGTGTGTATGTCAGGAAATCAATAAGTGTTAGTCAAATGAATAAAGGAATATCATAGTTTATTTTGAGTTTTCTTGAAATTGGCCTCAAATAAAAATATAGGTTACAAATTAGATACTTGCTTTCCATATGTGAGAAAGAAAATAAAAGGAAAAAAGAGAAAAAAGGAACAAATGATAAAAAAGGAAAAAATGCAATTTTAGAGAATTTGATTTTAACTTGATATTGTAATTAAGGTGTCAAGATGGATTTTTACACCAATAGTATGTCACATATGATAAGCAGTTAAACCACAGCCCAACGAAACGTTTGAAGTTCAGAATTAAAGTGATATAATAAAGAACAAATAAATTGTAATATAGAATATGATATAATTGCACATACCCACAGAAAACAAGATTTGTAAAAACAAATTAATCATGTTCAGAGTTTAAAAATGTAGCAATAATATACAATAAAACTTATTATAAGCATACAAATATTAATGTGAATATTTCCATTTAGTTAAAAGAGATAAATTTATAGTTATTTCACTAAAGTCTGCAGGGTTCTGGAAGAAAGGAACTTATTGAACTTAATATATTTCTCATAAAAGTGTCTCAGAAGTATTAATTTCATGCTTGACACAAGTTTTCATAGGCTTTGTGATTTTATATCTCTGATTTACAACAGGCTAGTTTTCCTGGTTGATAAATTCTCAAATTACCAAAATTTTAAAACTAAAAGGAGATTTCTTTTTTAAATATAACAAGGAAGTTTGGTTGGTTCAGTATGAAATATGAACTTTGAAGTGAGTTCATTTTACCAATGATGATATCCTTATAAATAGTTATATATTTATTTGTAAGAATAAAATATAAATTAAATATAAAAGAGTTTTCTCAATTTACTTTTTCTGTCCTTTTAGTGGCTTTATTTAAAGTACAGTAAAATCTCAGACACAAAATAATCAAGAATTTAGTAATAAAGGGATAAAAATGACATAAAATAAATATTTTAGAAGAATAGGAGTTTCTAAACTTTTAATAAACAGGTAACACACAGAATCAACCTGCTTTTAAGTCAAATGATGATGTGATTCATGAGAAAAGTACATCTTCCAAAACAACTAATATTACAAATAATGCTAAAACTGTTGTAAAGTGATTGGTCAGTTTATTGCAAAGAATGAACAAAACATGTTTTGTTGGACAGGTGACATCTAAAAGAGAATAGATGTTCATTTAAAAAGAAATCACAGAGGGAAAAATGCCAAGTTAAGATGGCCTAGTGATAGCAATTATCAAAACTAATAATAGCATCAATGAGGGTTAAGGTAAATTAACTTTTCTTAACATTTGAGAAGAAAGCTAGAGCAAATCAACAGTTCTCACAATTCTCAAAGGGTCTTGTATTTTCCAGACTATAAATAGATGAGTCCAAAGCCTTACACTTCTAAAAAATTCAGTCCTTACAAGTTAGAAGGATACCTAGCAAAATGATCAATGTAACTTTTATCTTATCCGTTGGCTTCATATAATCCCTTGGAGATATGTGGAGTAAAAATGAATCCCTCTTCTGTTTGGAAATCTTTCAAAAATTTGAAGAAATCTATATTGAGAAAATATTGCAGATATATTGTTATTTATCTATACTATATATATACTTTTTCATAATATTAGCCAGATGTTTGTGGTAGGGAAGTTTGCAAGACCAAACAAAATTTACCCTAACATATTTTTTCGTGTGTTTTGTGAACACCTAAATTGATGGAGCCGTTATATAAATATCAGAGACCACATCCCGCTGCTTGGTGGCAAGGATTATTGGGATTGAGCAAGAAGGGAGTCATAGACTCACAGCATCCTAGTTGGCACAGACCAGTCATTTATCTTAGGAATCAAACAACTTTCTACGAAAAGACACCTATGCCAACCACAATGGACTAAATATAAGACTTTCAGTCTTCAATAGGTACCAAATAAGCATTCCAAATTCTTATATGACCCTGTGAAGGAGGGAGTCCCAATTATGCCCAAGATTATACAGGCTGATGGCTGTATGTCTGAATTAATTTTAGTCAAAGAACATAAAGAACACAAAGAACATAACAAAGAGAGTAGCCTCTTTGCACACTTAATTTGGAAACAATATGTCAATTACGTAGCAGTTAAATTCTCCTTAAGTTTTGTTTTCTCAAAACTCTAAGTCTAAACTTCATTTGATTCTTCTTGCCCCACTAGTCTTAAAAGCAGGAAGGAAGAGTTTAAGAGCAGAAATCTAGTTCCAGAAGAAAAATAGATTGTAAGCCTGCCACCAATTAAAGGATTCTTCACCCAAGTCTAAGTTTTCACAGGTATAAAACAAAAGAGTAATGATATAAGGCACAATTTGGAGTGCAATCATGAAGTACCTATCAGTAAAGAACAGAATACAAGGCAAATAACACTGCTGCCTGATAATTCAATCTATAATGCTTTAAAAAAGAAATATGCAATTCCTTTTAACGTAGAAAGACATTGCTTAGGCTGATGAGACTATACGGAACATAGTTTGTCAATTCTGGGACTCTTCATTTTGTTCCATAGTAACTGTATTCTCACGCTGCTATAAAGACCTACCTAAGATTGGGTAATTTATAAAGAAAAAGGATTTAATTGAATCACAGTTCTAAATGGCTGGGGAGGCCTCAGGAAACTTACAATCATTGCAAAGGTGAAGGGGAAGCAAGGCAGGTCTTACATGACACCAGGTGAGAGAGTAAGTGAAGAAAGCCAGACACTCTAAACCCATCAAATCTCTTGAGAACTTACTCATTCTCACGAGAACAGCAAGGGGGAAATCTGCCTCCATGATCCAATTACCTCCCACAAGGCCCCTCGCTTGACATGTGGGGATTACAAGCAGGATGAGATTTGGGTGGGCACACAGAGTCAAACCATATCAGTAACATTTCTAAAATTAAGATGCATCTTCTCTAATTAGTGAAGTGTCAGAGTTAATTGGAGACATTTCTTATTTTCGTCACATAAACAATGGTAATGTCGTTATAAGCACTTTTTTGTAGAAAGGATATCATGAACTAGGGCTTCCGGGTTTTTGTTGTTGCTGTTGTTTTGAGGTGGCGTTTTCACTCTTGTCACCTGGGCTGGAGTGCAGTGCACAATCTCGGCTCACTGCAACTTCCGCCTCCTGGGTTCAGGCGATTCTCCTGCCTCAGCTGCCCAAGTAGCTGGGATTAGAGGTGCCTGCCATCATGCTCCGCTAATTTTTGTATTTTTAGTAGAGACAGGGCTTCACCATGTTGGCTATGCTGGTCTCAAACTCCTGACCTCAGGCGATCTGCCTCCCTCAGCCTCCCAAAGTGCTGGGACTATAGGCATGAGCCACCACGCCCGGCCTGAGTTCCCTTTTGATTACAGTTTGGCTTACTGCATTTCACTTTGACAGTGGTAAGATAGGTTAGCAGAAAACAGAAATGTCTAGCTTCTCATCAGTTTTAGTTTTTGTTGCAGTTTGTTTTCCACCTCACTATTATTAAGACGTGTCATGCCTTCCTACTTCTTGGCATACACGTATATGGTGGTCATAACTATGTTATAGTTTTCAAGTTACAACTTGAAATCCGGCTTTACAAAGCCAGACAAAATCTGGATAAAAATTGGGTAAAGTCTGGCTTTGTAAACTTGGTGAATTTGAGTCGGTTCTGAGGAATGTGTTCATTTTTGTTGGGCTGATCAAATACAATCTCTGACCAAGTGGGTGGTCAGGAAACAGAAGTTGGGTCATCAGTGTAATTTTACCAGCGCAGGCTCTGGTACAATCACACTGGACATCTCTCCTGGTGTCACTCATAGATATTTCATCATCATCACCATCACCTATGAGATTTTATTTATTTAAATAAAGGAAATAATGTACATAAAGCAGTTATAAAGTGTTAGGTACCTCCTAGGTCCTCAAGCACAGTGATTTTCACTTTCTGGATTGTCGTTCTCTAAATTTATTCTTATTTGATCATGTACCCCAAGGTATGGTACCCAGAAATGACGAGACATTTAGGTGTCTGGCAATCACTTATGTAGTTAGTATATTTCCATTCATGAGATATACGATCCCATTAGTTTGGTTGGAGCTACATTACACTATTGATTCATATTGATTTCACTGCCAGGTAAAACCTGCAATCTCTCCAACACACACTATTCCTAAGTGATCCTATCCTTCGTAGAGTTGGCTTTTTAGATTTGGGGTCAAAACCTTACATTTATCAGTTTTAAAAGCTTCTTATTAGTTTTTGGCCCTTCACTCTTTGTTGTCCAAATATTATAGATTATTTTTCTGCTATACAAAGTATATACTGTGCCTTCCTGTTTTTTGGCATAACATATCTGGTGATTATAACTACTTTATAGTTTTCAAGTTACAACTTTAACTGATCATAACTACAGAGCATATACATGAATTTATTTTCTAAAGGAATGTGCTAGAACCCTCTTAGGCTGACACCATTGTATATTGTTTCTTACATGGTTATGAATCCATACATTTTATCATAAACTTCTACAATTATATGTCTTAGTCACCAGGAGCTTATGAATAATGCTTTCATGAAAAGCAACCTACTACATTCATTTGACCTATTTGTCTAACATTCTTATTTAACAAGAGGATAAGCTGCTGTGATATAGTCTTAAAAATGTTTGCATAAGTCTCAGGAACATCACAAAGCCTGATCTCATCATGTGCTCACACTCTTTAACTGTTTTTTTTTTTTTTTTTTTTTTGGTACATTTTCAATCCCATTTATGGAACCACCATCAGAAAAAATGTGTAAAAATTACAGAAATTTCTCCTCCATTCACGGGCCGTGCATCCTGGCAATATGTCTTCTTCACAGTTTGTTATGCTTCTTAACTACTCCTTTCTTATTACTATTATTGCATTGATATTAGCAATCTGCATGTCTTATAAGAATCATCACAAGTTTTCTAACTTATCTTCATACCTCCTATGTTGCATCATATAAATACTAGCTCTACAGTGTCACTGGAAGGAATATGCTGAAACACTCAGTCTCACTTTCCCTAGTTGCCTTCTACCTCTCAAACTCCCCATATCTGGCTTGCCATGATCACCAATATTCCAAAATGACAATGGTACTGAAAAGCTCATATGTCCCAGAAATAACCACATGGTTTATGCATTCATGTTTTCCATTTGCCATTCCTTCCACCTGGAAGGCATGCTTCTCCTAATCAGACTTCAGCTCATTCAGAATCAACTGGACAAACAGACAATGAGGTGGATGACCAGTTTTGTTAGCAGTGAAGAAGTATTTGAGTACTAGAAAAGAGTCCATTGGATTTTGAATGCTCGCCATACTCAAAGCTCCATCAGAACAAAATGGCCGACATAATTCTGCACACAGGTTAATGTGCTTTGTGTCATGTGACCTGCCAACTCTGACTACAACTTAACTGGAGCGGAGTCCGGGTCCAGAGTCAAATAAGTCATCTGTACGATGATCTGCTTACCTACGACATGAGAAAGCTGTTCAATAATGAGACCAGCAGGTCCAGTCAGATTATCTGTTATTTCATTTTATTTTAAATGCAATATTCACAGAAACGAACCAAGATTTAGAGAGAATAGAAAAAAAATAGATATAGAAAAACAGAGACAAAGGAGTAGTAGACTGATTAATGCCCCACCCTCTCCAATATACAAATGCAGAGGTGTCCATGTCCTAATCCCCGAAACGTGTGAATATATTATCTTACATGGCGAAAGGGATATTGCAGATGTGATTAAATTAAGTTACTAGCAGTGGAGAGATCATCCTGGATTATCCTAGTGGACTCCAAGGAATCATGAGCGTTCTAATAAAAGAAAGACAACAGAGTCAAAGTAAGAGAGGAGCTATGAGCATGGAAGCAGAGATGGAGATGATGTTCTGATGTTTCCCATATAAACATCAAAGTGTTAAGTTAGAGCCTTCTGTGCTTAGTTAGTTTCATTTAATACAATGTCCTCTAGGTTTGTCCATGGTATAAAAAATTACAGGAGTTTGTTTTTTATGGCTAAATACTATTCCATTGTGTATATGAACCACATTTTAAAAAATCTGTTCACTTATTGATGGACAAAGGTTGATTCCACATCTTGGCTATTGTGAAAGGTATTGCAATAAATATAGGAGTGCTGATCTTTCTTTTGAATACTGATTTCATTTTCTTTGGATGTATACCCCATTATGAGATTACTGGATCATATGGTAGTTCTATTTTTAATTTTTTGAGGAACTTCCATTCTCTTGTCCATAATGGCTTTACTAATTTACAGTCTCACCAACAGTTCATGAATTTTGTTTCTTCATGTCCTTGACAGCATTTATCTTGTCTTTTTGATAATATCCATTCTAATTGGAGTAAGATGGTATTTCATTGTGGTTTTGATTTGCATTTCCTTTATTATTAGGATGCTGAACATTTTTTTTTCATATTCCTGTTTGATGTTTGTATGTCTTCTGTTGAAAAATGTTCAGATTTTTTATCTTAAATCCTTTGTTCTTCTTCATGATTTAATCTCACATAAAATAGTAAGGAATTATATCATGGGAGAAAAAGCAAGTTTCATAAAATAATACCATGATTTAAAACTGTCTCTGTGTCTAATCTCACAACACATTGCAAAGAGTTAATAATGGGTGGTCTTATGCATGTCAAAAATAGAAAGCAGGGGAAGCCTAATGAAGAAGCAGGAGACTGTTTGCTGTAGACTGAACGTTTGTGTCACGCTCAAATTCCTATGTTGAAATTCTAACCCTTTAGCATTCAGAGGGAGACCTTTGGGAGATAAATGGATTATGAGGGTGGAGCCCCCATGAATGGGATCAGTGCCTTTATTTAAAAAAAAAAAAAAAAGGTTCAAAGAGCTCTCTTGCACTTGCTGCCATGCGAAGACACAGTGAGAAGACAACCATCTATGAACCAGGGAACAGGCCCTCATCAGACACCAAAGCTGACAGCGCCTTGGACTTCTCAGCCTTCAGAACGGTGAGAAATAACTTACTCTTGTTTGTAAGCTACCTAGTCTATGGCATTCTGTTATAGCTGCCTGAGCAGACTAAGAAACAATTTGGTGGTATCCTGGTGGCAATAGGTACTTTTCTTCGGGCAAGAAGCCCTTATTCTATACCAAGTGGCTTCTGAATCTAATAACTAATAATTGCATAAGTGAAGCTAAGGACTTAGATATATTATAAATAAAATAAACTCCTAGAATCAGAACAAGAAACAAGAGTAAGAAACAATAGATATTTATAAGTAACCAGTAAAAAATTGACAATTACCATCTATGTAGAAATAAAAGATTCTCAGCAATATGTATAATCAGAAAAGTTCTCTTTGCCTTAAATATTAGAGAAATTTACTATTTTACCTCGTTTAAATTGTAAATCTCAAGTTTTTTTTATCTGAATACAATTTCTAATAAGAAATAAAAATATCTGGCTTAAGATTTGGAATTCCTTACTATTTGCATGACTTTTAGAAAATGTGGGTTTATATTCTCTCCTGTATAAAATGCCAATAACAATAGCCCTGACTCATAGTGTTGCTTTTGAGGAATAAATAACCTAATGCGTTTTGGTACAGTAACATAGTTATTGTTATTTCAGTGTTATTTCTTATTGAACAGTGAACATTTTCTCACCAGCTTTGTTTTGTCAGGAAGAGTTAGGCAAACAAATGACAAAAGAAAAGAAATTTTTTCCACCTCCTACTCTCCCCTATTTTGGCTCTAACTTAACACTTATATATTATTCTTATCCCCTCCCTCAAATAAATTCCACAGGTTGTCCTCAGCCTCACTTTATAATGTACTATCTAGTTCTGACTTCTTCAGGAAATTCAAACTTCTCACTCTGCCATTTTGATATCAATTTGTCTATCCTGACTTCCCATTTCCTCTGAGGTTTATGACCTGATAATCAGTTTGATAAAATGTCATTGGTAAATATAGGCTACTTAACAAAAAGTGTAATAGTTTAAATACATGAACTTACTGGACTGCTTAAAATTCAAATTTATACAGACACATATTATAAGAGATACATTATACACAGTCACATTTATTTTTATCATACGAGTTTCCAAATCATAATCGTGATAAAATATCTGATAGTAGCCTTAACCTGACAAAATGAACTCAAAAGCATTCATATATAATCTAACGAAAGATATATTTAGAAGTTAATTTTACAAGATTATGAGTTGGTAGTTTTATATATTACATATGAATATTCTTACTTAATAATGGAAACCCTTTATCAAGTTAATTATAAGTGTAGTATGTTTTCTAAATATTTTATTTATTTTTTAGTGAAAAATGTCGTGATGATTAAAACAAACTGTCTCCACTGGGTAAGGTGGCTCATGTCTGTAATCAAAGCACTTTTAGAGGCAGAGGTAGGCAGATTGCTTTGAGCCCAGGAGTTTGAGATTAGTCTGGACAACATGACAAGAAACCCCATCTATACTAAAAATACGAAAACTAGCTGGGTGTGGCAGTACACATCTGTGGTTTCAGGTACTTGGGAGGCTGAAGTGGGAGGATGGCTTGAGCCTGGGAGAAAGAGGTTGAAATGAGTGGAGATCATGCTATTGCACACCAGCCTGGATGACAGAGCCAAATCCAGTCTCAAACAAACGAACAAACAAATGAAACCACAAAACAGAAACTGCCTCCATATGTGGAATCATTGAATCAGTACTTTAAGCATTTTTTTTCTCTCTGTGTAGAAAATAAATTTCTCAGAAGAACAGTATTTAGCCTTTGCTGAAGAATTTAGGATACATTTATAATATAAAGAGTATATATCAAGGAAACAGAATTATAGGAACGTTAAAAATCATACAGTAACGAAATATGTTCTTTCTTAAACTGAATAGGTTATTTCATAGGTTGGTGATGTAAATAAATTCTACATGATTTGTAATTTCTATCTTCATAATACATAGCCCTTTTCAGTATTTTATTTAAAAATATGTGTTTTTATTAACTTGTTAGAGTTAATGGATTGGAAACTAATACACTAAAGTGAGCAGAGAAGAATAGCTCTTAATTTTCAGCCAGTGATGATATTTCAGTGAGAGAACTTTTATATGTGACACTTTTTAAAAATACTTGTGCTCTTTAATTGACTTACTGTAATTTGAAGTAACTATTTTATTGAAATCTTCAAAAGGCAATTATATATATTTATCATAAAGTACTCAGCACTCCCCACATTCATTTAATGAATACTTATTGAACACTTTGAACACTTATGTTAAGAAATATACATGTATACATACATATATACACATTTTGAAATATAATATATTAATATTTGCAACATACAAAACAACACACAAACATGTACACATATTAATAAGCACAATTTTTGCTCTTAAAGTTTTACTACTGGAAACTTAATAAAAATTATACAAACTAGGAGATTGCCTCATAATAAATAAATATTTTTGTGTTAGAAAATCTGAATATCTGAATGTAAATAGAGTTTTCAGAACTAAAAATATTTGAATGGATTTTATTTTCGGATACAGCACATACAGGGGCACATACAGGGGCATTACATGATAAGTGCCCAGAAAAGGTCTAGGGAAAATGGTTTGGTAGTCATTTTCATTGAGGAAGTAGTAGTTAATTCAATTGAGAGTATTCAAGGGATAAACATTGCCAGACAAGTTATAGACATGTTTTGTAAATTGACATAAATACTATCATAAATGCAATTTCAATTTTGTCTCGTATATATTCCTGTTGTCACCAGTGTGTGGATATTACAGCAGCAACAGGAACAACAGTCATAATAATAACACACATAATCTTGCTCAAACTAACTGGTTTCTTGGTTAAAGGATTTTTTTTCTTACTGTTTATAACTAGAATCAGTTGAAGCTAGATTTCTCCTGTTTTTGATCTCCACAGATAATGTTATTTTTTAGGGCAGTTTTAGGTTCACAGCAAAATTGAGAAGAATAGAGAGTTCTTACATACCCTTTACCCACTACTCCCACACGTGTACAGTCTCCTCCATTATCAACATCCCCAAAAAGAGTGGTACATTTGTTATAATTGATGAACTGCACTGACACAATCAAAGTTTATGTTTTACATTAGGGTTCACTCTTGGTGTTTTACATTCTATGAGTTTTGATAAATATTTAACATGTGTCTACAATCATAGTATCATACAAGCCATTTTCACTTCCCTGAAAGTCCTCTGTATACCACCTTTTCATACCTCTCCCCTAATTGCTGGCAACCACTGAAATTTTTATTGTCTTGGAAATTTTGTCTTTTCCAGAATGTCATGTATTCTAAGCCATACAATATGTCAATATTTTAGATTGTCTTATTTTATGTAGCACTTTACATTTAGGGTTCCTCCTTGTGTTTTCATGGCTTGATAGATTATATTTTTTAGCATTGAATAATATTCCATTGTCTGGTTGTACTATAGTTTGTTTATCCATTTATCCACTGAAGGATGTCCTGGTTGCTTCTAAGCATTGGCAATTATGAATAGAGCTGCCATAAAAAGCCATGTGCTGCTTGTTGTGTGGATATAAGTTTTCAACTCCTTTGGGTAAATACCAATAATTATGATTGGATCATATGGTAAGAGTAAGTTTAGTTTTTTAAGGAACTACCGCATTGTCTTCCAAAGTGGCTATACCATTTCGCATTACCTCCAGCAATGAAGATTAGTTCCTGTGTCTTCATACATTAGCCTGCATTGGGTGGTGCCAGTGTTCCAGATTTTGGTCCTCTAGCAGGTGTGCAGTGGTTCCATAGACTTTTAGTTGAAAAGAATTCAGTACATCAGGAAATTAGGCTCTGTAGGTAGCTCTTTAAGCCAAAGGTGTTACTAGCAATGCAGCCTTCATCAACTAAGCAAAATGCCAGTGTTGGGAAGCCTTGAAAGAGATTTTGTATGAGCTATTAAGGGCATCAACTTTTAAAAAGAATTTTTTTGCCTTTTTAAGTCAGTGAATGTTTTACCATCTTAGATTGATTTTCAATTATCTTTGGTTTCCTCCAGCTGATGAATTTGTCTTTTAACATCCTACAGTGTTGTTGATACAATGCTTCTATTTTTAATCTTAACAAACTTAACATTTCACTTTCTAATTAAAGTTTATATTTACAACCACCTTCCTCCTGTTTATTATATATATTTATTTTATCTATTGACTTTGTATAATAGGGAGAACACATAAGATTTCAAATGTTTTATCTGTCTTCAAAAAGATGGGTGTTTCAAACACTAATGGCAGCTTTGTTTCTGTCCTGTATTTTTATTTTTCTCTGGTATCAGTACAGTGTTTAAATGTGCATTTATTTTAATTCAGCTTGCTTGGGTCATTTTAAAATCCACTTCTAAAAAATTATTATTCATTTACTGTATCCTTACTTCCTCCTTCTCGTTTTCTTTACATTTTTATTCTGAGGTTTCTATTAAATGCATGTGGACCATCTAATACCATCCTTAATATCCCTTATACTTTTCACATGTCACTCTTACTAAATTGCATTACATGTGATTACCTAGAATTGTTTCTCCCAATTTACTGATGCTCTCTTCATCTATGTCTAATTTTGCTGGTCAAATAGAATATTAAATTCTAATTCCTAAGAATTAGTCATTGTTTCAAATTGCTTTATAGTAATAAATAATTAGACTTCTGTTTGTAGAGTCAAGGACCCTCAGTCACCATAGGATATTGTCTACTATCCTCATTTGCTTGTCATTTTAAATTGCAAGGCAGTATTTAGACAGATGTGTTCTGCGGAAATTCCTAGTTACCAGGTCGAGGCTTGTATTTTCAAAGTGTCTTTTTGAAGGCTTATAATACGTATGCCAGGAATACTATCAGTTCTGGATTAATTTTTTGTTAATTTCGCCCAAGTGGCTAACAGACCAGGTAAGTAGTGTAAATGACAACCCCAAACACACAATAGGCACAAAGCCATAGTTTTTAAATCCTTAAGGTAAACATTTTATTTTTTCTCTAAGCAATCTATGGAGAGCCGAGTTTGGAAATATGTTATATACACATTGAAAAAATCTATTTCTACTTCATATTTTTGTTTAATATAGAAGATGATTCAAAGATACACCTTCATATTCAGCTTGAAATTCATCATGAAGAACCAAAGTCTTGCACTTAAGTGGGCATTAAAGTCCGCTTAGCCAAGCCTCTAGGTTACATAGATGAATATTTCCTCTCAGATCCTCACTAAAGGAAGCCCAACATCAACTTTCCCACTTACTCTCTCGCGTGGCTTTTATCAATGGGAATGTTTTTGCTCTCTCTCAAAATCTTTTCTGAACTCAAACAGTATTTTGTGTAAAATGACTACATTTATAAAAGTTTATAATAGGTATTATTTTCACATTAGTCTTCCACATTTCCAAAAATAGAAGTTATAATTTAATCAAGAAACATTTTTTCAAATTTTACTTTTGTCAACTGTGCTGGAAAGGCCTACTACTATAATAAAAATACGCATCATGAATTCAGTGAAATTTCTAAAAAAAAGGGACAAGCAAGGAATCTCTTCTCTTTTTATTACTGAAATTACCCCAAAGTAGAGTGACTGAAACTACAAGGATTACTGACAGATATAAAAATCATTTCAAAAGAAACCACAATACCATTCTCCTACTCTCAATTCCTACAATACACAAGTCATAAAAAGTCAGACTCCAAGTTTTTGGTGCTGAACTGCTGTGAGCTTTTAAGCCTCCTCCCTCCCGTATTTTGCTTCTTCCCAACATCTGGACAAACGGATAAGAAAACTATGATGTTCTCTCATTTAGCATCAGCTGGAAGTTCAAATAACACAAAAAATATAGTTCACCTTGGCCACACTTTTTCACATCTATAGAAAATTTATTCTCCTTTCCCTGCTCTCTCAAATCATTTTGGAAGTGCTTGGAAGCCTTCCTGCTCTCCCCAGAAAGCCTTATTATGTAAGTGGCAAGCCTTTTCAAATCACTTCCGTGTGCTGTGTGTGGTATCGTGACATCAAAATCCAATCTAGGCTAGAAGTCTATACAGTTTCTGTGGGGTAGCCGCAAAACAGCAGAATATTTGTTTGGTAAAACACAGTTTATAAGATGTAAACTTGCAATGATTTTGGAGCATTATTTAAGTTACTATGAGTCTATGTTTTTACAAAAAAAATCAAGAGCTACTGTTTAAAATATATTTAAATAAAAAATGAAAGATCTGCTTGCATATTTTGCACAATAAAGAAACTTATTCAAGAATAGAAATAGTAAAAGGTATTTTGTTATAGTTTTGAAGTTTACATGACATTTCAACTTTTTTTTTACATAACAAAGATTTTTTTTTTTGTCTATAGTATTTGGCGGCCACTAAATGGGAAGCAGAATAATGATAGTGAAGACCAGGGAATATAATATGATTTTCTCTACCTTTGAATTTGGATATATACACTGTTCCCACGTTTAATATGATTTCTCTACACGTATATTAATAATGTTCCAAAGTTTTTATTTGCCCTCAAACCTATTTCTCTTTTTTTGAGGAAAGGACAAACAAAGCTGTTTGTTCTGACTGTGAGAGAGAGAAGGATGGGGGGAGATTTTAAGGAATTGGCTTATGTGAATGTGGGGGCTGCTAAATCCAAAATCTGTAGGGTAGTCAACAAGCTGGAAACCAAGAAAGGAAGTGATGCTGCAGTCATGAGTCTGAAATTCAATGAATCGAACAGGCTGAAACCTCTGGCAGCATTTGATGCCTCAGACTTGAGGTAGATCACCTTCTCTGGGAAACTCGTTTTTGCTCTTAAAGCCTTTAAATGATTGGATGAGGGCCACACACATTATCGATGGTAATCTTCTTTACTTAAAGTCAACTGATTGTATATCTTAATACCAGATCAACAAAATACCTTTGCAGCAACACATGATTAATTATTGATTACATTACACAATGAGTTCCATTACTAGTACAACCTAGACAAGTTGACACATAAACCATCACAGATAGACTAAGATTAGGTACAACATAATTATGAAATTGTACATACACTATTTTAAGAGCCATTGAGTTTTAACTTCTTGAGTAAAGTAATGCAAAGCAAAGTAACTGTGGCTTTTATCTTTTTCCTTTGTTTTTAAAATCATACTGAACTTTAAAGGTCACCTAGAAACTGTTAAATATATCAAGCATGGGCAAGAATATGAAGCAGAAGGGATGCTATACTCTGCTGGTGGGAATGTAAAATGCTATAATGAATTTGGAAAAAATTTAATATTATCTGACACATTTGAAAATGTGCAAATCCGTGATGTAACAATTTTCATCTCTAGAGAATCCTTGCATATATATACTGTTTTATATCATTATCTTGGGAGACAAAAGGAAATACAGCAAATATAAATGAAAATAAAATAGATATATAATAAAATACATATATACTTACATAATAAAATACTATGCAATATGAAGTTGAATGTTCTATAGTTTCCTGCATTGATGTGGCTGAACTCCGCCATCAGATTATTTGCAGAATGAACCCATTTAAACAAAAATTTCCACAAAATTACACATAACTTAAGAGTGAAATAAATACCTAAAGGAATTTAAAAAATAAGAATAATAATTACATCTAAAAGAGAGGATTATAATTCAATTGAGAAATAGTATATAAAAAGTGTAAAAGGTATTGATTTTCTACCTTAAACCTGAGTTTGAGTATATGTTTGCTTAATTTGTGATCCTTATTATGTATATTACATATTATTGCTATATCCTTTTGGGTACAGTTAATATATTTCATAATAGTAATCATCAGACATTTAGCATTTAAGTTTATTTTACAAACCTTTTTTTTTCTTTTTATTATTATTATTTAAGTTCTGGGGTACATGTGCAGAATGTACAGGTTTGTTACATAGGTATACATGTGCCATGGTGGTTTGCTGCAACTATCAACCTGTCATCTACATTAGGTATTTATCCTAATGCTCTCCCTCCCCTAGTCCCCCGCTCCTCGACAGGCCCCAGTGTGTGATGTTCCCCTCCCTGTGTCCATGTGTTCTCATTGTTCAACTCCCACTTTTAAGTGAGAACATGCGGTGTTTGGTTTGCTGTTCTTGGGTTAGTCTGCTGAGAATGATGGTTTCCAGTTTCATCCATTCCCTGCAAAGGGCATGAACTAATCCTTTTTTACGGCTGCATAGTATTCCATGATGTATATGTGCCACATTTTCTTTTTCCAGTGTATCACTGATGAGCATTTGAGTTGGTTCCAAGTCTTTGCTATTGTGAATAATGCCACAGTAAACATACGTGCTCATGTGTCTTTACAGTAGAATGATTTATAATCCTTTGGGTATATACCCAGTAATGGGATTGTTGGGTCGAATGGTATTTCTGGTTCTAGATCTTTGAGGAATCGCCACACTGTCTTCCACAATGGTTGAACTAATTTACACTCCCATCAACAGTATAAAAGCGTTCCTATTTCTCCACATCCTCTCCAGCATCTGTTGTTTCCTGACTTTTTAATGATTGCCATTATAACTGGCGTGAGATGGTATCTCATTGTAGTTTTGATGGGCATTTGTCTAATGACCAATGATGATGAGCTTTTTTTTCATATGTTTGTTGGCTGCATAAATGTATTCTTTTGAGAAGTGCCTGTTCATATCCTTTGCCCACTTTTTGATGGGGTTGTTTGTTTTATTCTAGTAAATTTGTTTAAGTTCTTTGTAGATTCTGGCTATTAGCCCTTTGTCAGATGGATAGATTGCAAAAATTTTCTTCCATTCTGTAGGCTGCCTAGTAACTCTGATGATAGTTTCTTTTGCTGTGCAGAAGCTCTTTCGTTTAATTAGATACCATTTTTCAGTTTTGGCTTTTGTTGTCATTACTTTTGGTGTTTTAGTTATGAAGTCTTTGCTCATGCCTATGTCCTGAATGGTATTGCCTATGTTTTCTTGTGGGTTTTTTATGGTTTTAGGCTTTTTCAAGATATGTAAGATGCTAAAGTAGATTTTGACTGAAGAGGACTGAACAAAATTATATATAGCAATATAATTCTAATTAGGTTAGATATTTACACAATTGTGGCATGCATATGGAATAATATTATAGTCAATATGTTAGAATTTTCAGTGATTATCTTTCAGGGATACGATGATAGATGGCATTTATATTATTTTATTTTCTGAAATTTCAGTTTCTTTTGAATGCATCCTGGCACATTACTGTTTATATATTTTAGACTATTAATCCATATATCATACCCAATTAAACAAATCTCATATATAAGAAATAATAACACAGGGAGCTTCTTTCATGAACTACATGTTTAAAGCATAATAGACTGAAAGCTACTACTCCAGTATACAGTTATGTGCTGCTTAACGACAGAGCTATATACTGAGAAATGCGTCATTAGGCAATTTCATCATGATGGAAACATCATGGAATTTACTTACATGAACTTAGATGGTATAGCCCACTGCATACCTAGGCTATGTGTTACAGCCTATTGCTCCTAGGCTGCAAACCTGTACAGCATGTTACTGTACTGAATACTGCAGACAATACTGTAATACAATGGTAAGTACTTGTGTATGTAAACACACCTAAACGTAGAAAAGGCACAGCAAAAAAAGATTAAAAATTGCACACCTGTATAGAGCACTCACTGTGAATGGAGCTTGCAGTTCCTGAAGTTGCTCTGGGTATCAGGAATGAATGATAAGTAAATGTGAAGGCCTGGGACATTACTGTACACTATGTAGACTTTATAAGCACTGTACACTTATGGGACATTCAATTTGTAAACAGAGACAAAAAATTAAATGTATAAAAAATAAAGTAATTGTGCTATGACATCATTGGATGATAGGATTTTTCAGCTTCATGATAATCTTATGGGACCACTGTCCTATATGTGATCCTTATTGACCAAAATATTGTTATGCCATGCATGATTGCATTTACATGAAACAATTTTCAAAGAACTGATTTACATAAAAGACTACATAGAGTTTTTTAGTGAGGTCTATATTATGTGAGGAATAAATTTGAACATTGTTAGAATTAATTACACTCATGCTATCTACTCTATATTTTCCCTATTCAAATACTTAATACTTTAATGATCACAATTAGATCAGTGAATGCAGAGGTAAACAATGCTTTAGAGATCAAACTGCTTTACAACCTAGCTTGTGACACGCTATAATAAACTCAAATCATGCTTGATGAATAAGAAAGGTGAGTGATATCCTTACAGTCCTTTTTCAGAGCAGATTTTAAATGCTCACTTTGTTGAAGATGAAAAAATAAGTCAAATGAGAATTTAATGGACGTACCGTAAAACCAAGTGGCCTGTTTTAGTGTAGATTTTATTACATTTTATGGAACTAGGAGTAAAGACAACAGCCTGCAATTCAACTATTTGTTCTAAATATCATAAACTTGCATAGATTTTCTTTTTTATTTTCTTGTCCTTTTTTTTTTTTTTGAAATGGAGTCTCACTCTGTTGCCAGGCTGGAGAGTAGTGGTACGATCTCGGCTCACTGCAACCTCTGCCTCCCGGGTCCAAGATATTCTCTTGCCTCAGCCTGTAGCTGAGACTACAGGCATTGCCCCATCACTACCAGCTATTTTTTTTTTTTTTTTTTTAGTAGAGGTGTGGTTTCACCATGTTGGCCTGGATAGTCTCAATTTCTTGACCTTGTGATCTGCCCGCCTTGGCCTCACAAAGTGCTGGGATTACAGGGGTGTGCCACCATACCCGGCCAACTTACATAGATTTTCTAACAGCCAAGTCTTCAGAAAATATTCACTACCAGGTTGAGGGGCGTATGCAATGTTTTGCTAATTCTTTTAAAGCAAGTAGCTGTATTTTGAGATAGGTTATAAAAGACCAGAAATGCCTAAACAATAATGTAAGATAAATTATTCAAAGTCTGTTGATGGCAAAAAAAAAAAAAAAACAAAAAAAACAAAAAATAAAAACCAAAAAAAAAAACAAAACTGTGTAATAAAATTAATTCTGACAATCCTACAGTTACATCATTTGAGTATTGAGACTGAAGTGACTAATTTTGAGTGTAGACTTTTAAATATATTTAAGAAATTTTAGTTATATTTTATTCATTAAGGCATGTAAATTGTCAGTTGCTATTTTGAGAAAGTTATCACAACTTTATCTGTTTCTATCATGAGTTATGTGGTAGCAGACAAAAGCATATTTTTACTTATGAATATAGAATAATTTTATGCTTATTCTCTGTCAAGTCTAACAATATAATCCAATATAAAATGCAAAATATAGGGATCTTATAAAGAACATATTCTAGAAATAAATATATATAAATAATATGACACATTCCTTTCATAAAATACTTTTAAACATATGCTTATCTGTATTTTAGAAATATATATCTTCATATATTCCAGGCTTAACCTAAAACATTAAAAAAATTCAAATATAAGCATGCTTATCTGGATAAGAATACATAATATTTGAAAAAAAAATTGATTTATTTAGCAGACCAAATTTTAGAAGCCATAGTTCTACTTTACCAAAAAGAAAAAAGTTAGAGGGAAATACTTCATTAAAAACTGCAGAAGGTAGATATCATTTCAAGACTGATTATGATACTGGAGAAAAACAAAATCTGTTTTTAAAAGACAAAAACAATGCTTCTAAACACTTTAATAACTTGGTGCTTTTTAACAGAGTAAGAGGAGAAAATATTTCTGTGAAATTATCAATAAAATATCTACAGTTCAAATGGTATAAAAATGTTATATGAAGAGTTTACCAAATAAATATACTAATTCAAGATTAATTCAAGATAATCTAGAATGTATCCTACCTTAAACTTCACACCACTGTATTTTAGTATTATAAAACTCATTTATATTGGTAGATTGAATTAACACCTATGTTGTTTTTATTTTAAAACACTATATTTTATTCTCCTCTTTCTCTAAATAACAAAACCAAGGGAAACAAAATGAAGTTTCTTATTTCCCAAATCATTAGTTTTTATTTATTCAATGACAACAGTAAAAAAAAAAAAAAAAAAAAAAAAAAAAAAAGTTGAAGTCCAAAGGAAATTAACTACCTTTGGGACAAGTTCCAGATTTTAGCGATGAGAAATTTTTAATAATCATTTTAGTATTTTATTCAACAAAAATGTATTAAGCACACCAAAAATCCACACTAATTCTGAGTATGCGTAAGTGGATAAAACATAGTCCTAAACAATAGGCAGCTTAAGGGCAAATTATGAAGATAAAAATGTAGAAATGTGTTGGGTTTGAACTGCCAGTTGTTAAAAAGATTGTTCATTACGTGTTTTTCACCTCATCTTTTTTTACTTTGATTTTCCAAGGGACACTTTTATTCTCCCAGTGAACATTAAAGTTGAAACAAACATTCAATGAATATTTCAATTTAATAAGGAAATGGAGTTATTCTTAGCAGCATTTGACCCTCTAAAACCTAGAGAAGGAGTGACAGAAGATGGTACCAATTAGAAATAAAAATGGGCCCCGCGCCTGTAATCCCAGCACTTTGGAAGGCTGAGGGGGAAGAATCGCTTGATGTCAGAAGTTAGAAACAAGCCTGGTAAACATAGTGAGACTCCATCTCTGTCAACAAATAAAAAACAAAATTAACCAGGCCGGTGGTGCACGCATGTAGGTGTGTAGTCCCAGCTACTCAGAAGGCTAAAGCAGAGGATCACTTGAGCTGAGAGTGCAATGGGCTATGATCATACTCTGTACTCCAGCCTGGGCAACAGAGTAAGACCTTATCTCAAAAAACAAAAACAAACAAATATATATGTGTATAACACTGTCCATCTAAATATCTATATGTATATATATTTGTAAATATATGCATATATATGTAAATATATGTGTATATGTGTAATATATATATACACACATAGATATTTGGATGGACAGTCATAAAGTACAAAAACTGGGAGAGAGGAGAGATCACCGAATTTAGAGAAGAGGAAAGCCGAGGGCCATGGTCTTGGGATTTGACAGCGGTTAATCTTCTCTTCACTATTCTTGATCATTTGCATATCCCAAAATAAACAATGTCATAGGCCACAGATGCCCTGTATGGAGATTGTGAGCAGAAAGAGAGAACCTACGCCCCTAAGCAGATTAGATGATATTCAGTGGCGGAAGTTTCTTTGTGAGCTGAAAGATTGATAGTCATATCACCCTTGTTCCTACAGGTGTATTACAATAATTTGTCCAGTGATAAAATGGAGGCATGTGTGAGGAACTCAGTTGAAACAAAGATGGGAGTGGTTACTCCTACCTGGTAGAGATGAAGGATGTCAGGGATGGCTTAACAAAGAAAATGCTTTCACTGTATTTTATGAATAGTTTGAGAAATGTTTATTTTAAAAGGAACTATTTTACTAAGACATGGGGATTGGGTAACCAGTTACATCAGGTAGTGCAGGATCCTCGGGCTAGTAAAAGCAGAACTGTGTAAACTGAAAGGGTAAGAGGAGAGAGAAATGGATAAAACTCAGAAGAGGGAAATTATGAAGTGGCTACTTGAATAAGACCAATGATTTCTACGGAAGGAATCACAGAAAGGAAAACTCCTTACCTATTGTCAGGCCTCTCCCTGGCCATATTTAATGAGAAGATTGAAGTCAGAGGAGACAGCTAGGGTGTTTACAGAGGTCAACCTTCTGAAATAACATGGCAGAGAAAAGTGGAGACTGGTTCTTAAGGGGCAAATAAAAAACACCTGTGCCAACCTCCTGTCGTTTTATTGGGCTGGATTTAAAAGGAATCTGAGTCTCATGTAGACTCAGCTTTCATCTGGATAATGAAGAGCTTAACTCTTTGTGGAACTGGACATATAAGATTATGAAATCATGAAATGTATCATATCCTCTGTTAATTGTACATTTTAGGTGCTTTCAAGTATAGGGATTATACTTAAAAGCTGAGGCTCCCCGCTAAGCCTTCCAAAGTGCTGGGATTACAGGTGCTAGTATAAGAATTAAGTATAAGAATTAGATGGGAATATATTTTTTGGGGGAAGGCATAATACTTGGTCATTGAGCCTCAGCCTACACAAGTGTGCACTACCGCCCTGTCCATCTCCTCTGCAAATGCATATGCTCCACTGTCCCGTTAGATATCATTAATAAAACACAAATTCCACGATGAGACAATAAAGAATTCTAGATGGGATAGCAGAGCATTAAGCCAAGTACAGGTTCCCTTTTGAGGGTGAGGCCCTACGTAAGTTCACAGATTGCAAACCTGTGAAGCTGGCCCTGACAGTAGGTGACAGTGTCTGAGTCTGACAAGGAAAAAAGGAGGTCTTCCAAATCTATGTATATTCTCCAACTAAAACCTCATGTTTGGGGGTGTGGGAAAAGTGCAGCAAGGATTCAAAGAACTGGAGGTCTCAAGTAAGCTGAAGAACAGGCTCATAAGGGTCTGGCGAAAAGAAGAACCTCCACTGGTGACACTTTGTAGTATTTGACTACAAATCCTATGTGAGTCGGATTTAGATGTCATTATTTCAAAGAGAGTGTAGTAGAAGGTGAAGTCAAAACATGATTTGCGACTAGAGGCAATGGAGGGAAATACAGCAAAGATGACCACTGGTATTCAGGAAATGTGTGCAGTTGAGGAGGTTGGGGGACTGAGGATAGGCTGAAGAAATGATCACTATGCTGAAGGAGAGGTGCAGAAGGGGTTACCATCAAGGCTGCTGACCTGATCTAGCTGGGAACTGGTTTAGGAACAGCAAAGAAGACAACAATTCAGGAGCCACATTTCTTTATAAATTAAGGAGTAGGTCCAGCTTTCAAATTCAGGTTGAGGAAAAAGAGCTCATAACCTACTGAAAAAAAATGTGTATAAGATTATAAATGACTAAATGCAGCTACTAGGATGTAAATAAAACCTCTTGGTTCTATGATCTGTGAGATCTGGGATAATTATTAGCCTAGATTATGAAGGACAACTAGAGGTGTGGTACCTTGGACAGATTCCAAATTTTAATTATGGCCAGGAGGTGAAGTGCAAGTGTTTTGAGAGTTGCAGGTTCACTAAAGTTAAATAATAAGTGCTGTATCTTGAAATACCCTACCTATCATAGAGAACCTGTGGTATGAAAAGTTTTTCTTTCTTCTCATTTTATCACCATGGAAACTTACTTCTTCATCTCTGTGGTAAAAAAATACTACCATGCTCCATGATCTCACATCCTGATTTCCACACCTTTGGTGATCTCCTCCGAGTGAGGGCAGAGCAAGGATTTTGCTTTAGATACAGTACAGCAAAGGTGATGGGATGTCATTTCTGTGATAATGTTACATACAATTGTAAGCCATATTTCTGAGGAGATTTGCTTTCCCCTGTTGGCCTTTAGGAAGCTAAAAGTCATCTTGGGGAGGCTCACATGGCAAGAACCTGAGGGCAGACGCTAGGCAACCGCTCAACTGCAAAAAATTAAGCCCCTAAACTAAAAAGCCCACAAGGAACTGAATGATGCTAACCACATTATGAACTTAGAATTGGAATCTTCCCCAGTCGAGCCTCAGATGAGAATGAAGCTCTCACCAATACCTTGATTGCAGCTTTCTGACACTCTGGAGCAAGGACCCAGCTATGTCGTGCCCTGACTCCTGACCCACAGAAATTGTGAGGCAATAACGTTGTATTGTTTTAACATGCTAAGTCCATGGTAACACTGCTAAGGGAAAATAGGCAATAATGATAATCTCAGAATGTCATTTTCCTAAATTACATGTTTGGCAAAAGTCTATTTTTTCACATTAAACTGTTTGCAGAGATAAAGAGGAATACTTGAGTATTTGTTGATTTAGTCATAGAAAATAAGGTATATCTGGAAATGAAGACATTTTCTTTTCTTACATAATCTAAGTATATTAAATATTATAAATGCTTGGCCCACAGAAAATACCAGATGGGAATCAAACCAGAGATTGCCCCATCAGTCAACTTGAAATGCCAGAAATAAACATATGTTTTAGTCACACATTTAAATGCCTTGCCTGCCTCACCAAGATAATTTGAATCTAAAATAAAATTTTTATAACAACTATATATCAAATGGACAAATAAAAATTTTGTGCTTGCTATTTCAATCATTGTAGGAACAAGGATAAAAACATTACACAAAGATTCATCAGCTTGATGAATCCTCTGCTTTGAATGGATAAATGCCATGCACATGTCCTAATTCATTGATCTTTTATTTAGAAAATAGCTTTATATTTCAATAGATGTAAAATCAAGCTATTCCTAAAGAATAACTTAGGGTAAATATAATCTGAAAAAAATGCTTTAAAGTTAATTTTTAGTTGTATTTGTAGCTAAGTATAATTATATTCAGCCATTTCTTCATGTATTGTGCTTATTAATATGTTTTCAGAACATAGTTATTAACTGTTTTCAGATTTTTTTCACCTGGTTTAACTAAAGAAATGTACTATGTAATTTGGTAAGTCTAATTTTAAAACATTCTGTGCACCATGATTAATAGATCATTGAAATATTTAAGTAAAATAAAGAGTATATATACATGAGTGGTATTGGTTAAAAAAGGAATTTTTTTCTTAACAATAAAAAAAGTTTTCTTAACATGAAAACTTTGACAAATTGTACATAATCTTATTTCAATCTTCTTTCAGATGGCTTTAGAAGAGAAAATAAAAGGATGAAGAAAGAAAATATTACAAATGTCAAGCTTGTCAGAAAATATTAACTGTGTACCCAGTATTTGTGGCACAGAAGAGAGGATCCAACTTTTGCCTAAGAAGGTGAAAATAAAAGCCATCTCAAGAAAAATGAGTATTAGATCCTGGAATTAGTTGGCGACTAATTGTTCAGCAAAGACGGGCCAAGATGTAACTCATCACAAGTGAAGCAGGTTGCACAAAGAAAAAAAATATTATGCAAATAGTTGAATTTGGGCATATTTTGTACAGTAGAAGTTAAGTGGATTATTCTTTCTTTTGATGCTCTCCTGTGTTTGTGTCAATTACCTGAGAGGCATGGAAAGCAGAGATGTAACAATGAATATTACTTATGAAATCTCTCCCTTTATGTAGACTCCAGTAGAGAAAGGAGATAAAAATTCCAGCAAGTAATGGTAATAAAGAATAATGCCTATTAGAAAAGTGGAAATGGAGAGATCTATAGAAAAGGAATACATGGACCAGGCTTGGTGGCTCACACATGAAACACCAGCACTTTGGGAGGCCAATGGGCAGCAGATAACCTGAGGTCAGGAGTTCGAGACCAGCCTGGCCAACATGGTGAAACCCCATCTCTACTAAAACTACAAAAATTACCCAAGCATGGTGGTGCGCACCTGTAGTCCCTGCTACTCAGGATGCTGAGTAAGGAGAATCACTTGAACCTGGGAGATGCAGGTTGCAGTAAGCTGAGATCGTGCCACTGCACTCTAGCTTGGGCGACAGAAGGAGACTCCATCTCAAAAACAAACAAACAAAAAACAAAAAACAAAAAATGCATGAAAACATACTATTGGTGAAAGAGAGCCTCTAAGGGGAAAATACATGTAAACTGCTACTTGAAAGAGAAAGAAGAAATTAAGTGGGTTATAACATTAGAAAGAAATTAATTTGGTTCTAGGTTTGAAAAAAAAGAAGGCAAATTGTGCAATGTGTTAAAAGACTTGAAGAAAGTACTGTGTGGCTAGAGCTTAGGGCAGGAAGGGCAATGACAATATCATCATTATGAATTCAGCGATTTTACTTGGCTCTTACCAGAACCAGAATATGTATAGCATAAAATCAGCTTTATTTTCGGGGCCAGACTTCAGCAAGTAAACTATTTTCCTCTCTTATTAACATTACTTGAAAGCTATTTCCTTATTTGAAAATTTGCTTCAATTATAAAACTTGAAAGAGGTTGATTTTTACTTCTTTGTGACAAGTGGTTCTGTTATTATCGCCAATAAACAGAAGAAAGAATTGAGACACTGGAAGTTAATCAACTTTCCAGAGGAATCCTGACATGATTCAAACCAAGGGCTAGTCCATAAAGCTTACAGGTCTATTTCTTCCTAGACTGCCAAATTTCTTTCTGCATCTCTATAATATCTCTAGCTAGATTTCTTCAATGCAGAGAGCTTGCCTAATCAATGAGACTGAAAAGGCAAATGGGAATATTTCAGCAAGCAGCCCAGTAAAGATCAATTTTCCAGTCTTGACATGAACCACAGAGGAAAGGATCTACTTTTCTTGGATGACTAAAGCAATTTAGCTACTATTGAGTAAAACCATTTACTTGCTGCCCTGCAAAAAAAAAAGATAAATTAACATATTACGTTTCCAACCACTTTTAGCATTGATTAGGTATGACCTATGACAGCAAATTGGGAACACTTTAGCTAATACAGCTATGGCAGAGCCTTCATTATTAGCCTGAGTCCCAGAATGAACTCATTTGGTCCAATCTAACCCACACATTAAGTCAGTGGGAGGTAAATTTCTGTGTGTCTATCCACTGATATTTGGGTAGAGGATTTTCTCTAACAGCAGCAAACTCATATAAAAAGCAAGCATATCTTTATGTATTTGCCACATACATAGGAGAGAAATAGAGATGATCAGTGATTCCTGAGGAAAACCCTTCCATAAAAAAATTGAATCATTTATTTTTTTCTGTCTTTTCAACATTACTGCTTAGAACAGCACACTTTTCAAATTAAAATTCTCTAACTCACATCTAAATTGATCTCCCCCTACCTCTCAATAGCTTCTCTTTAGGGTGATCGCTAAAGAAAATGCTATTACTAGTAGTAGTATTTCTGCTCAGGTTTCCAAATGTATTTTATTCATATTAGAAACGTATCCATATCTAATCATCAAATTATTCAAGGTGTGGTTTTAGTCTTTAAGATTTACATGTAGAAAATTTGTCAGAATCATGAATGTACTTTATTAAAAAATTGTGTGTTTCTCACATTATTTACTATATAAAATTGTTTAAAAATGATATTGTTTGAAAGATCATATATTTTCTTCAAATTCATCAGAGACACCAATAGCATCAAACTAAAAATTTTAATAATTTTATTACAAATATTTAAATTACATGAAAAGGTAATTAAAACATGTTGATTATAAAAATATAGATTGCAAATAATTGCCAGTTAAATTTTAATGTAGTTTGTTATATATAATTGTATATCTATAACTGATAATTATAGTTACACACATATTGATTTAATTTCTATACTGAGCTATATTGATTTAATTACTTGGCTGATTTATCTTTGACTCTATTCAAAAATCTATCCAATCTTGACTTTTAAATTCGTTAATTGGAAAGAACAGAAAAACTATGCATCATAATTTCAATATAATTCCTTATTTTTATTCAGGCCAATAATTATTTGACTAATAGGCAAGAGCTGTTAAAAGTAAACGGCTTGATGCCTCTAAGAATCCCCAGCGCATTCTGTAGGGAGGCAATACTGGCCATACAACTCTTTTACTTTCAAAAAAGAATGGCAAAGTATAAATTTAGTATTCTCAAATTTTTGGATTGTTCATCTTAATTTTATTTTAGGCATGCTGTTAGTTATATCCCAAGTAAACCCTAAAATAGATTTTGTGAACCATGAAAAGTGAAAAGTATTGGAGAATAAAAAGTGGAGGGGTTATGTAGTGTGGGGGTCGTACTTAAAAATAGAGTATAAAAATCAAACTGCAGCAAAGCATGGCACACATTCAACAATGCCTTGTAAAGATCAGGAAGCCAGATCAGAATCAAAGATCTTCTGCAAATACCAGTTTGTCCTGTCCAATATGGTTGATTTTCAAATAGAGTAGTCATTGCTGTCTTGGTGAGGCTTTAAGTACACACTACAAAGGAAGTCATACAAGACACTACAAAGTCCTGACCTGGCATCTCTTTCTCATTATCTCACATCCTAGACAGCTCTACTTTTCTGTCAGATTTTGCTCTATCATGCTTTTTACTACCAAATGGTTTCGTTTGTTTCACGTGGTGTATTATACATCACAGCTTTCCCTCCACCCACTATTTCTGCCATTCATTCATTCTCAACTTCCTCTATCCCTTTCATTTGCTTCCGAGAAATTTTCTTTATTAAAACTGTGTGCTTAATTTCCCTAGGTTTTATATCACTGTGTATGTAGGTACGTATGTGTGTGTGTGTGGATGTTATAGTCTGTTTGCTTATTCCTCAAGATGGTGGCATGAAGAGGGACAAGCAAAGAAATCATCTGACATAAAGGATGCTTAAAAATCTAAATATTTAAAACAATGATTCTGCTTAAGTATGTCATACTTTAACTTACAAAAATTAAGCATTTCAATGATTTTAATAGTTGGAGAGAGATTAAGCAAGGCTGACCAAGTAAGTATAGTATCTTTTTGCCACCAGAGATTTAATCACAGGCAATAGGTAAGTGAGGTTTTAAAGTACCTTGGGTTGTTTCTGAAATATGCCAAGAAAATGAAATCCATCAGCTGCTTTGAAGAGCTAACATATTGCTAGTTATTTAATTTCAGTAGTCATGTATGCATACTCTGTCAGCTGGATGTAAATAATATGTGTTTTGTGTGTATGCATACTCTGTCAGCTGGATGTAAATAATATGTTTTGTGAGAGAAGAGTTTGGTTTCAAGGTAATTGTTTATCATCTGTTTTTGTAGTATGGCAGTTCAGGAACCCTGACTGACCCACTTAATAAAAATGAATTTAAAATTTTTGATTAAAAATATCTGAAAAATGAGTCAGTGTATTGGAGAAAAAGTGAAAGAACCAAAGGCCAATAACTATGTGGTATATAAGCATAAAATTGAATTAGCATTCTCTCTGCTGCTATTGCTGACACAGGTAAACTTAAGTCTGTTTTTCATTGTCATAGGACTAAAGGAACAGGTGACAAAGTGATCCTGCTCAAGATGAAAATTCTGAGAGGCATGTCATTTTTACAACAGAGAAAACTGCACATTAACTCAATACTTCGGGCTTAGCAGTGAATAGCGTCTTGAGACATAAAGCTGAGTTAAAAATTAAAAAAAAAAAGAAAAAGAAATATCTCTTAAATATGTAAATGAAGGCACGCTTCATATATATATCTACCTAAAGTAAAGTGGGCAATTCAGAAAATCAACAATTAAGAATTTCTTTAAAATACTCTGGGCTACAACTTCCATTAGATGTCCAGAAAGGAAATGCAAATTTCCTTTGGAGAAAAGCTATGCAAACACAAATCTAAGAAAAATCATACATTTAATGTTGAAAGATATACAAGATCATAGATAAAAATATCCAAAATATATATACACCCCATCAGAAAATAAATGACCATAAGTGAGCTAGCACAAGAGACATATAACAAATAAGATATAACATATAAGATATAACACATATATAATATATAACATATATAAGATATATAGGATATAACATATATATAACATATAACATGTAACATATAAGACATATAACAAATGTGAAATTATTAAATACAATATAAAATACATGGTTAATATTTAAAAATATAAAAATGAATTTAAAATCAGAATAAATGGTCATAAAAACAGAAAATCAAAATAAAATTAAGATATCCAGATATTTAAATATATATTTATATCTAGATAGAAGATATCCAGATATTTAAGTATATATATTTATATCCAGATAAAAACTATCTAGATATTTAAATTTATATTTATATATAGGTGTGTGTGTATATATATATACACACATATATACATATATACATTTGAAACCTAAAAGGCAGTGGGTTTACTAGCAATTCATACATAGCTGAACAGCAATTTCATTTTAAAAAGTTACTAAATTATATCCATTGCTACAAAGTAAGACCAACAAATTAAAAATGAAAAAGACAGGTTAAAAATAATTGGAGTTCCAGAAATTAATGGGAGAAAAAAGCACAGGCAGAGACAATATTTGAAAAGTAGTAAAAATAGTGTCTTAATTTTTCAGAAATGATAAACAATACTGATATGGTTTGTCTTTGTCCCCAGCCGGATCTCATCTTGAGTTCTCATGTGTTGTGGGAGGCAACCAGTGGGAGGTGATTGAATCATGGGGGTTGGTCTTTCCTGTACTGTTCTCATGATAGTGAATAAGTCTCATGAGATCTGATGGTTTTAAAAATGGGAGTTGCCATGCACAATCTCTCTCTTTGCCTGCTGCCATTCATGTAAGACTTGACTTGCCCCTCCATCATGATTGTGAGGCCTTCCCAGCCACCTGGAACTGTAAGTTCATGAAACATCTTTCCTTTGTAAATTGCCCAGTCTTGGCTATGTCTTCATTAGCAGCATGAAAACAGACTAATACAAATACTGATATAGTTAGGCTGTGTGTCATCAATCAAGTCTCTTCTCAAATTGTAATCCCCAAGTGTTGAGGAAGGGACCTGGTAGGAGGTGATTGGATCATGGGGGCGGTTCCCCCCATGCTGTTCTCATGATAGTGAGGGAGTTCTCAGGAGATCTGATGGTTTTATAAATGGCAGTTCCCCCACGACTTTTTGCTCTCTCTTTGCCATGTAAGACATGCTTGCTTCTCTTTCTGCCACGATTGTAAGTTTCCTGAGGCTTCCCCAGCCTTGCAGAACTGTGCATCAATTAAATCTCTTTTCTTTATAAACTACCCAGTCTCAGGAAGTTATTTATAGCAGTGTGAGAACAAATGAATACAAATACTAACTCAAATAACCCAAAGGTGACATAAATCTCAATCAAAATAAATGGAAACCAATGCAAATAAATTCATATAATAATGATAAAGAGATAATAACTCCAAGAAGACAAATATATCCCTTGAAAGAGACTGTAATTAGACTTACATCTGAGTAATCATAGCATCAGTGGAAACTAGAAGACAATGGACTAACCTTTTCAATCCATTGAGAGAAAATGGTCAACTAAAGATTGTATACAAAACAAAAATATTCTTTCCCAGTAGAAATGGTGAAACAAATATATTTTCAAGCACACAGAAACTGAGTGTGTAACTATCAAACCCTCCCAAATATAATTCTCAAGCATGTATTTAAGATGAAAAATGGATGATCCAGATGAAATATTTTACATACAAGAAAAAACTATTAGCAAATAAATTTGCAAATATGGGGGAAATTTCTTACAAAATGTGTATATGAAAAGCATACACATACAAATGAGTAAGCATGTGAAAGTTTTCTTATTAAAACATAAATAACAACATATAAATAAATAAAAATTCAATATGATCAATAGTGAGGTTGTCTAAAAACCTTGTATTCCTCAGGAGGAGGGTAAACATATAGAATGTCTTTAGACATTCATAAGTGTGCATGACAAGTTACCAACATAAGCATTAAATAGGGATTTTTTAAAAATTCTGAAGCACAGCAATCAAATCTATATTAAAAGAAATAAATAAAAAGTAAAGAAGTAGACATGAAGAAACGTTGCAAATATTTAATAAATAAAAATTACAAAATAAGATAGAAAAACAAATTCAAATATGTCAGCAGTTACAGTCTAAGATTGTCAGATTGTATTTTAAACAACATAACAATAGCATTAGTTTATGATGTTTACAAGTATCCAAAATTTATATATATATGTGTCCAAAATTTATATATATATAGAAAGTTAAAGGATACATATATTTATATATAAAAGAAAATACTAACAAAATAATTTGTGGTGACATTAATAAATTCAAAAAGACTTGACAGAAAACTGTATTACCAAAGATAAAAAGGGTCACAGAATAATTTTACAAAGAAATACATATATCTCTACAATCACACATTCATTTGCCCATTCATTTCTTTCTTCATTCATTCACGCAAAAGCTATTGTTAATGTTTACTAGGAGCCATGTGCAGTTCTAGACACTGATAATACAGCAAGAAACAAAATTTAAAAAATACCCTCGTCTTTTTGGTGTGGATATGTGTGTGTGTGTACATTTATACAAATACATATATATATTTATAAATATATATATATATATATATACTTACACATATATACTTTTTTAGAAAAAGGAGACAACAAATTAGATACATTAAATAATGTCTGGGAAAGATTTAGTAAATGTAGGTTAGGCTTGCAATTTTACATAGGATGATAGAGTGAGCAAGGTAAGTCTTACTGAGTGAGAAGATGATATTTAAATAAACATCTAAAGAAAGTGAAAGAGTAAGCCTACCAAATATCTGATAAAAATATGTTCTTGGAAGAGTAAAGAGCAAAAAGCACAAAAGCCTTGAATTGGGAGTTTGTCTGGTTTGATTAAGAAACAGCAAAGGCTGCTTGGCCAAAAGTGAGTAAGTAAAAACGTGGATCAGTGACTAAGGGGAAGATTAGTAGGGAACTAGGGCAGAGAAAAAAATCAGGCAAGGGTAGCTCATGTAGAGTGTTCTAAAGCATTGTAAGTCCTCTGTACACAATTGGCTTGTACTCAGAAGGTAATGTGAAGCCACTGGAGAGTTTTCAGCAAACTTGTGTAGTGATATGACCCAACTCTTCTATTGGAGAGATCAAACTAGCAGTTTGTGTTAAAGACCAATACTGGTGGCAAAGGGCAGAAGGGGGAAATTTGCAAATACCTAGGAATAGAATGGTGGTAACTTGAGTCAGTGCAGATGCTGATGATTAGTCAGTCTGCGTATATATTTTAGGACACATGTCATTCACTACTTAATGAATTAGTGGAATAACCAGTAAGCGTATCAGTTCTAGCAAGAGTCAAAGTAATCCCATTTCCACTGGCCAGTGTGTTGGAGGAGCTAGTCAACCCAGGAAGTGATATGGTTTGACTCCCGGAGTCCTCACCCAAATCTTATCTTGTAGGTGCCATAATTCCCATGTATTGTGGGACAGACATGGTGGAAGATGATTGAATTATGGTATGGAGGTGGGTCTTTCCCATGCTGTTTTTGTGATAGTGAATGGGCCTTATGAGATTTGATTGTTTTAAAAATGGGAGTTGCCCTGCACAAGCTCTTTCTTTGCCTGCTGCCATTCATGTAAGATGTGACTTGCTCCTCCTTGCCTTCCGCCATGATTGTGAGCCACATGGAACCTTGACTTCTCCATTAAAGCTCTTTCCTTTGTAAATTGCCCAGTTTCTGGCATGTATTTATCAGCAGCATGAAAATAGATTAATACAGTAAATCGGTACCAGTAGAGTAGGGCACTGCTGAAAAGGTACACAAAAATATGGAAGCGACTTTGGAACTGGGTAACAGACAGAGATTGGAACAGTTTGCAGGGCTCAGAAGAAGACAGGAAAATGTGGGAGAGTTTGGAACTTCCTAGAGACTTGTTGAAAGGCTTTGACACAAATGCTCATAGTGATGTGAATAATAAGGTCCAGGCTGAGATGGTCTCAGATGGAGATGAGGCACTTGTTGGGAACCGGAGCAAAGGTGACTTGTGTTATGTTTTAACAAAGAGACTGGTGACATTTTGTCCCTGCCCATAGATTTGTGGAACTTTGAGCTTGAGAAAGATGATTTAGGGTATCTGGAGGAAGAAACTTCTAAGCAGCAAAGCATTCAAGAGGTGATTTGGGTGCTGTTAAAGGCATTCTGTTTTATAAGGAAAGCAGAGCATAACAGTTTGGAAAACTTGTAGCCTGACAATGCAATAGTAAAGAAAATCCCATTTTCTGAGGAGAAATTCAAGCTGGATGCAGAAATTTGCATAAGTAATGAGGAGCAGAATGTTAATTCCCAAGACAATGGGGAAAATGTCTCCAGAACATGTAACAGAACTTTGTGGCCGCCTCTCCCATTACAGGTCCAGAGGTTTAAGAAAAAGTGTGGTTTCCTGGGCTGGACCCAGGGTCTCCCAGCTGTGTGCAGTCTAGGGACTTGGTGTTCTGAGTTCCAGCCCCTCCAGCCATGGCTGAAATAGGCCAACTTAAAGCTCAGGCTGTGGCTCCGGAGGGTACAAGCCTGAAGCCATGGCATCTTCCATGTGGTGTTGAGCCTGCGAGAACACAGAATTCAAGAATTGAGGCCTCTGCCTAGATTTCAGATGTATGAAAATGTCAGGATGCCCAGGCATAATACACCTGGCATCTTTGATGTAAATCCAAAGAACTTAAAACTGAAATAATATATTGGCTAAGGTAATAGAAATTTTTAAGACTATAAAGAAACATAAGACTATAAAGAGGTCCTCATGGAGAACCTCTGCAAGGGCAGTGTAGAAGGGAAACGTGGGGTGGGAGCCCCCACAAAGACTCCCTACTGGAGCACCACCTAGTGGAGCTGTGAGAAGAGGACCACCGTCCTACAGTCCCCAGAATGGTAGATCCACTAACAGCTTGCACTGTACCCGTACACCTGGAAAAGCCTCAGACACTTACTACCAGCCTGTGAATAAGACTGAATGGGAAGTTGTACCCTGCCAAGCCAGAGGGATCAAGCTGCCCAAAGCTATGGGAACCTACCTCTTGCATCAGCCTAACCTGGATATGAGACATGGAGTCAAAGGAGAACATTCCAGAGCTTTAAGATTTGACTGCCCTGCTGGATTTTGGACTTGCATGGGGCCTGTAGGCCTTTGTTTTGGCTAATTTCTCCCATTTGGAATGGCTGTATTTAACCAATGCCTGTATCCCCATTGTATCTAGGAAGTAAGTAACTTGCTTTTGATTTTACAGCTCATAGGCAGAAAGGACTTGCCTTGTTTTGGATAAAACTTTGGCCTGTGGACATCTGAGGTAATGCTGAAATGAGTTGAGACTTTTGGGTAGTGTTGGGAAGACATGATTGGTTTTGAAATGTGAAGATATGAGATTTGGTAGAGGCTAGGGGCAGAACGATATGGTTTGGCTCTGTGTCCCCACCCAAATCTCATATTGTAGCTCCTATAATTCCCATGTATTGTGGGAGAGACCTGGTGGGAGATGACTGAATTATGGGGGCGTGTCTTTCCCTTGTTTTTATCATAGTAGTAATTGGTTCTCATGAGATTTGATGATTTTAATATCAAGAGTTGCACTGCACAAGCTCTCTCTTTGCCTACTGCCATCCCATGCAAGATGTGACTTGCTCCTCCTTGCTTTCCACCATGATTGTGAGGCTTCCCCAGACACGTGGAAATGTGAGTTCTCCATTAAACCTCTTTCCTTTGTAAATTGCCCCATCTCAACTATCTTTATCAGCAGCTTGAAAATGGACTAATACAGAAGGCAAGTAAAATAAATAGGAATCATAAAGGAAAGTAATTTTCATTATTCACACATGATGAAATGCATTTTAAGGAAATACAACAATTCTAGATATAGTATGGAGATAGAAGAATTTTTTCTAGTGTGCTGGACATAAAGTTAATATTAAATAATTGTGTTTCTACATAGCAGCAACCATTAGAGAATGTACTTGAAACTCAAATGCCATTTAGAATACAATAAAAATAGGAAATACTTTGGCATAAACTGGAAAAAATGTGTGTAAGAAAAATTATAAACCTTACAGTAATACATTAATGTGAAATAAATTAAGAAGTACAAATTGCTTATGATTGAGACTCAGGTTAAAAATAGCAACATTCACCAACTGGATCTATAAACAAACAGACTTGAGTCTTTTTGTTCTGATTTTGTTTTGGGTGTGTGTTTTTATCTGGAACTTGACAGGCTGAGACTAAAGAATGGCTATTCAACCCAAAGTAGCACAAATTTGGGATTTGATGTATTAGATAACAAAAATTACGTTATTACATTTTTCCTGCTATGTATATCGACATGATGAAACTCAAGAACATAGAATTGATCTAAATGAAGAAACTAGTAGAAATATCTAACATAGTGGTTGTTATGTGCTAGCCATTTTTTTATGCCTGCTAAATAGTATAAGTTATTCAATACTCTCAACATCATGAGATGGGTTCACTAATTTTCCATATTTTGCAACTTAGGACATTGAAGTACAAAACAAGTTATATAATTTGCTAACAGATACAGGAGCCAGGAGTCAAACCTAGGTGGTCTGCCCACTGAGGCCAGGCTTTTCATGTTGACAACATCCTGCCTTTCTTAACTATACATGTGCATCTCAGAAGAGTACACATGGCATTAACCATTGATGTAAATCCAAAGAACTTAAAACTGAAATCGTATATTGGTTAAGGTAATAGACATTTTTTATGACTATAAAGAAATAGGAGAATGATAACCTCAAAGTTCACAATAGTAACTGCCTTTAAAGCAGGAATGAAGGATGGAAACTGCAATGAGCTCCCAGGGTACTTCAAAATTAATAATACTGATTTTATTCTGTTCTTCTTTGTGTTCTTATTCATTGGCCTTAGTATATTGTTAACAAGCATTCATTTTTGTCTACTAAATATTTAATAAAAATTATCAAAAAGTGGGCAAAGGATATGAACAGACATTTCTCAAAAGAAGACATTCATACAGCCAACAGACACATGAAAAAATGCTCATCATCACTGGCCATCAGAGAAATGCAAATCAAAACCACAATGAGATACCATCTCACACCAGTTCGAATGGCGATCATTAAAAAGTCAGGAAACAACAGGTGCTGGAGAGGATGTGGAGAAATAGGAACACTTTTACACTGTTGGTGGGATTGTAAATTAGTTCAACCATTATGGAAAACAGTATGGCGATTCCTCAAGGATCTAGAACTAGATGTACCATATGACCCAGCCATACCATTACTGGGTATATACCCAAAGGATTATAAATTATGCTGCTATAAAGACACATGCACTCGTATGTTTATTGCAGCACTATTCACAATAGCAAAGACTTGGAATCAACCCAAATGTCCATCAGTGACGGATTGGATTAAGAAAATGTGGCACATATACACCATGGAATACTATGCAGCCATCAAAAAGGATGAGTTTGCGTCCTTTGTAGGGACATGGATGCAGCTGGAAACCATCATTCTTAGCAATCTATCACAAGAACAGAAAACCAAACACCGCATGTTCTCACTCATAGGTGGGAACTGAACAATGAGATCACTTGGACTCAGGAAGGGGAACATCTCACACAGGGGCCTGTCCTGGGGAGGGGGGAGGGGGGAGGGATTGCATTGGGAGTTATACCTGATGTAAATGACAAGTTGATGGGTGCAGCACACCAACATGGCACAAGTATACATATGTAACAAACCTGCACGTTATGCACATGTACCCTACAACTTAAAGTATAATAATAAATAAATTTAAAAAAAAAAAAAAGAAAAAGTAAAATAATATGGGCATTAGTTCTAAAGTTCCTCATTTATAGAACTGAGAAAGTCCTATAATCTGGAGAAGACTACCACATTTGGATTATATGGTTTCATTGTGGGAGCCAGAGACAAAAATAACTTGTAGCATATGAAAAGGGCAAATAATTTGATTAGAAAATATAAAACAATTACATGGCAGCAAGTGGAAATAAGTGCAAACCTTTACCCTAAATGGATCAAAAGGCTTATGGTTCAGGGGATCTGAGAAGAAAGAACTGTCTATAAATATTCTCTTTTTAAGTTATAGGTTATGTATCAGCACAAAAATGGAAACACATTGGGGAAATATATTTTTTAATTAGGTAATTGTAGACTGAACAAATGGTCTTATCAAAGTAATGCTGGTTTTGGTTAAAGAAAAAATTGATAGGTATTACTTTTAAAATGTCACTGGGATCTGCCATTGACCGTATTCTATTTAAATGCTAATCTATGTAGCCAAGTTAAAGGTTATATATATACTCTGGTCTACATGAAGTAGGAAGGGATAGTTAATAACCTTAAATAAATTGAAAAGCAGATCTCAGTGACTGAATCCAGTAACAGTGTGTGGCCGAAAAGACCTAAGAATTTTGGAAATTACTAAAAGTCAGCTGAAGGAATAAATATTTATAGTTCTCATTAAACTAATATGACCCAAGAGGGAGTTGTTTGGATTATAATATCTTGCTTGGATGGAAGTCATGATCCTCACTGTATTCATTGCTAGAAAATCAATGGCTTCTCCAAGTACACAGAAATACAAGTAATTTTAGGCAAAGCAATATGACAGAATGATGTACATGAAGACTATTGTTTGAAGCATTGATTATGAAGTTGGGGATGGTGAACATGGTTGTTGTGTGGTTATATATATTTTCGCTTGTACCTCCATTCATTCACTTAACAGATATTTTATTGATTACTCAAATATGGTAATGGAAAAGTTATTAGTTTCTATATTTTCCTGGAGCTCAAATAAGGAATAGCAAAAAAGGAGGAAGATAATTTTCAATTTTTCTGAGGGTCAAAGTGGCAGCCTCAAAAGGTGTTTGATTCTCATTATCAAAGAAACTGAAGGAAGTTTGGCCAATTTCATAATTCGTTTTCTGTAAAAGAAATTCTAATAATAGATGAGTTACTGGGAAAAAAGGAAGCATACTATAGTGAGGAAAATGATACATTTTTAATTCAGATGAGTAGAATTAAATTCTGTTTCTGTTGTATTCTAACTGGAGGACTTTGGGCAACTTAGTTAACTATCTGCAGTTTAATATTTTTCAGAGTGAGGCAACCTCACAGCTTTTTGACACGCTATAAACACTATTGCATATACTTTACAATATCTTTCAAATATTTCTATCACCCTCAAGATACATGACACTTTATAGATGAGAAATCTGAGGTGGGTGTATTTTACATTATCTATTCAAGATACTGAAAGGATATGATGGATTCAATTAGTGGTCCCAGTTATCCCTTGTGAGAAAATTATACAATCACAGCTTTGTCTTGGTCTACCAAAAGGAGGAGTGCCATACTTTAAGTGAGGCATGGCTTTAACTGAGGCTTGGCTATATGTCTTACTTGCCTAATGTGACATTGTCAACCTTGAAGAGGAAAGAAATACAAAATGCTCTTATTCACGTTGGCATGGACCCTTTCTGTTTCTGTTCTCACAGTGAGAAAATTCTGCCCCAAGTAGTCATTGCCACTTATGTATCCCCAGAATAAATACATTGACAATGACCTTACCCTTGCTGACCAGACCCTGAGACAAAGTTGTCCAGCAAAGGCTACTCTTCATCAAGGAACCACAGTTAATTGGTAGACACACATGAGCATGAGAATAAAGTTGGTTGTGGATGGTCTATTATACAGCAATATTATGACAGTAGGTGACTTATAAATGAACCTGAAACACCACAGCTTTTTAATGTTAGTGGTTTTCCTTTTGTATTTATATCAGCATAAAACATATGCACCAGATATTAAGTTATATAACATTGCATTATATCACACATCATTACTAAAGGCTAAATGATTTTGTAAAAGGTTAAATCAAAGCCTATTTTTGCTATAAAATGAATGCCTTCCTCATGTAATCTCATCAAAAGGATTAATAAACCTGGGCTAATTATTTCATCTACTACTGCATGGTAAGAAAGACGAAACACGAATTTCTATCATGTGGATCACAAGAAAAAAATTTCATCTATTCTAAAGATGGGATTAGACAATTAAATTGTTTAAGAAAAGTATTGTTTAATGTATTTCTAACAGGTATATGAAAATAGCATGGTTAATATTTATGTATTTATAAAAATTCTAAAATTAGCAATTTATGTATGTATGCATATATATATATATATGCCAAAAATAACTTCGTTATAGCTTAGTTCATGAATATTATCCTGTAGTGTGAATGAATCATAATCAGAATATTGACTTGAATTATCCAAATATTTTTTAGATGATTGTATTCCCCCTAATGATGTTATAACTATTATATATAATTAGAATAAAGGAGGCACTTGTTGCTTTTGAAGTTCTCCTTTATTTTCAAATCAAATAGTTAAGTGTTTTCCTTTTTATATATTTTTGTTCTCTGTATATGTACACATATATACACATCTAGATCTATATATACACATATCTTTCATATTTCCTGTTTCTAATTATTTTCTGATTCCTAGAAAGAGATAATATATCATTTTTCAAATTGCCTTTAGAATTGAATTTCATATAAAACATCATCAAATTTGATTTTAAAATCCAAGTCCAATTATTTCATCTTATATTAAGTTAATTTTAATGTATTCTATTAGAGAGAAAGAAAATTATTCACTCCTATTAAATGTATGTGAACTATATTTTTCTGAATAACTATTACATGATATATATGATTAATATTAAACGCTGATAAGCAACATAAATATGCTAAAAAGTGAAACAACATAAACTTCTCATTAATTAACCATATCAACATAACTTTTCTTAAATCAGCTATTTTATATAATTAATGAAGTATATCTTAGATCCAGTTTAGGCATAATTTAATACCTGTTGTATCTTATATTCTGAGATTCAAATATTAAAAGATGAGAGATTAAAGAATAAATCAGTTCCTACTGATTTTCTCAAATGTTCACAGTTTAAGTTGAGAGACAAATCAATAAAATTAATATTATGAAATAAGGGGAAGCAGAGAAATATGTATTTTTATAAAGAAAAAAACTTTTTTGGAGGATGAGGAGAACTCGAGAAAAGTTTTCTAAGAAAACGATTGAGTTGAATACTCAAATATAAATGTGAATTAGTGAAAGAGAATTGAGAAGATTCTGAGAAATGAAATAGAGGCAAAGGAAGGTAGGCGTTTCAGTGCGTGTGTGTGTGCGCGCGCATGTGTGTGTTTCAAATGAGCCTGGAAAAGTACAAGACAGAGCATGGTGAGTGTTATGTCTACGTCTTTAAACTTTATAGTTCATAGGAAGTAAATGGAGGATGTCAAGTGAAGGGATATGGCCAGTTCCTCCTGGATAGATTACATGAGCTATATTCCAAAATATAAATTATAAAAACAAAAACCAGGAAGACAAGGCTTTCACTAATTTTGAAGTAAAAATAATTAAATCCAGCCAGGCATGGTGGGTCACGCCTGTAATCTCAGCACATTGGAAGCCCGAGGCAGGTGGATCACGAGGTCAGGAGTTCAAGACCAGCCTGGCCAAGATGGTGAAACCCCATCTCTACTAAAAATACAAAAAAATTAGCCAACCCTGTCTCTACTAAAAATACAAAAAAATTAGCCAGGTGCAGTGGCAGGCGCCTGTAATCCAAGCTACTTGGGAGGCTGAGGCAGAGAACTGCTTGAAGTCGGGAGGCAGAGGTTGCAGTGAGCCAAGATTGCACCACTACACTCCAGCCTGGGTGACAAAGCGAGACTCTGCCAAAAAAAAAAAAAAAAAAAAAAAAAAAAAGAAAAGAAAAAAAATTAAATCCATACAAAATAATAGTAAATAGAAATATCTTTGAAAGGTACTTAGAATTTAACTTATCTAGTCTTGGTTTGGCAGGTACTGGAGAAGAAGAAAAGGTGAAAGCCACTTCCAAGTTACAGATTTTCATGACTGAATGGGAGATGTTATTACTGACTAGAGTAAAAATTAAAAAAAAAGTTATAAATCATATCTAAAAGGATGGGCTTTGACATCAGAAACAACTGGCTTCTAACTCAGCTATTCCACTTAATTAGTTTTGTGACCTTGACATCAGATTTATCTGAGAGACTTGGCACCTTCATATACAGAATGGAAAATGCAGTGCTTGGAAGATTATTGGAGCATTAACTGTGATAATGTACATTAAAGTACTTAGTATAGTACCTTACATAAAGTAAACATTTTAAAACATTAGTCAATATTTTTGTAAGTATTGGGAGGATGGGAGTAATGGTGTCACAAGATTGTTCTGTCTCAGCAAAGTCTGAAGTTTAAGAAATTGGCCAGGGCTTTAGATGTCCATTCAGGAATACTGTGAATACAAGTGCTTGTTAAAATTATTAGAGCGTTGATTTTGCTCAGAGAAAATGTATGGGGCGAGAAATGCAGAGAGGTCTGGGAATTAGGTTTATTATCAAAGTGTCAATGAGAGACACCCCTGAAGTAAGCCAGAAAAAAATAGATACACAAGGATAAAGAACTATTTTAAAAGTTTAGATCTAATTATAACAAAGATATTCTAAATATATGCATCACATGGGAAGATTTTTTTTTTAATTACTGTTTATTTTCCTTCAATCTGTAATTTATTTCAGTCTTTGACAAGTAGGTGGTTTTGTGGGAGACCAGGGACAATTGTGAGAAGGAGCAAACATTTCAATTACCAACAAATGTCTTTGATACAAATATTATGTTTGTTCTTCCACTTCAGAGGCCCAATAATGTCCTTATTAAATCAATGATAATTATCCTTTCACGTTTGATGTGCATCTTTAGTGGTATTCAGGTGTTTTAATTTAAGTTTTTAAAATGATCATCTTTTTAGTCAGCAAAACTTTCATTTTCAAAATTCATAATTTTCTCTTAAAATATATATTCCCCATGCAAGTGCTCTACACTCAGTGAGGAATTTAAGTTTCGTATGTCTAATTTTTTTCCTTAGTTTATATAATGGCTTTTCAAGGGTGCCCCAACTAGATATCTAGTGGTTTGAATTGCATTTTAACTTTAGATAGAATCTGGACTTAATGCCACAGCAAACGTAATGTAACCAATAGAATCAATCCAATAAGATCTGAAATCTTTTCTATGTTCTGACAATATCACAATGTGCTGTGCCGCTAGCTCACTGGCTGGAGAAGAGTACAAAGAAAGCAAGGATAAAACTGTATTCATCATACTCTCTACAGGCCAGAACACAGTGCTGGCCACATAGTTGAGATTCAGTGAAGATGCCCTCCAGCCACCTGTTTTGTGAAATCACTGAGAAGGTTTAAAATGCAAACTATGCAAAATGTTGATGTGAAAGTCATATTACAATTTAAAAAGACACACCTTTTTATTGCTAAATAATTGATAGAAACATTGAGTACCTTACTGCTAATTGCATAGCAAAATATTTTCACTTAATTATCAAGAACTTGTGAAATTAGAGTTTTTACACACTTAGAATATAGAGTTATTTTAGCAAACACAGGAAAACTAGATAATGGTCTCCTTTCTTTGTTTATTCAGTGTTTTTAAGTATTTGAAGAGCTCTCTGTTGGAATATATTCTTTTCTTTCAGGAGCACATAATTGACAAGTTTTTTTTATAATAATCATAATGTATAATATTGTAACGGTCATTTGATTAAATTAAGATGTATTACATTATACCAGAATTTCATCATCTCTCTTGGAAAATATTTTTCACTGACCAAATAGCCAACATTGTAACACATGGTTATTTTCTAAATCAAGCAAAGCCACCAGGAGGAAATAAACTTCCACTAAAAATGGCCACTCTCTATAAGACATGCAACAGTCCTCTTTAGCTTTGTTTTGAACCGAAGGACATGACCCTCCATTAACTCTGCCCTCACCATTTCCCCATGAGATAGACTAGACAGCATGACTATCAGATGTTTCAGAGAATAATACTTGACCTTCAACAACTGAACACAAAGTGTTTTTGTTGTGTCTATTGCACTTTATAATTGCAAAATTCTTCATTCATTAGCTAAACCTCTTTTCGTCTGGAATAGGTGAGTGTTCAGCATCAGTACCATTTCTGCTGTGCCAGTTAGGAAAGTGAGAAACAGGGTCAAATGGCCTTTTTTCATGTCTTACATTTGACAGCCAGAATGCTGATTTTCAAAGAGCACAGTGGGAAAATAAAATAACTGACTAATTTATAATAATTATAGAGGAGACTGGAAAGAATGACAGGATATTTGCAGAGAGATTTAATGTACTTAATTAATTTGACCTCAACATCAACAGAAAGGTTTACAAGTAGAGTTCTCCTAGGTATGTAGTATTTAAGGATGTTAATTTCAATGAGCACATTTATTATAAAACGACATTCTCTTTCACTGTGATTTTAAACAGGTATAGTTTAAAAGCTCTCTTTTTCAAACTTTTTCCCTTTCAACACAAAGCAAAGAAAAAGCTATGGCTCTGAATAAATGAGGTTACACTCATTTTATGGAAATCACACAGGAGATCAAGTGTCTTGGAAGCCAATTAATTTATTACTAAGATTAAGGGGCATATACTTAGAAATGTACTTACAACATCAATTATTTTCAACTATCTATCATAACAAATTTTACTGGCAAATGTATGTTATTCCAATGGATCATATTTTATACACTACTTTTAACAATAATAGGCCATTTGACTTATACTTCTGAAAAAGGAAAGAAAAGCAAAGGAAAGGAAATAAGGAAGAAAAGAAGAGTGGATAAAAAGGAAAGAAGAGAGGGAGAGGTAGAAAAAAGAGAGAGGAAGGAGAGTAGAGAGGGAGATCAAAAGAGGGGGAGAGAGATAAAAGTAAGTCGCTGTGGAATATAAGCTTAGCATTTTAGCAAATAAAAACTCGTGAAATGTGCTCATAAAATAAAAAGCCGCCTAGTCTTGTAATAAATTTGCATTTCTATTTAGCAAAATACTGCAATGAGAAGGATTTTGAAGATGTCTCCTGCAAGAATTTGTTAGCCTTTTGTTAAAACTTACAACTCTTTTGGAATACTGGCTATAAACTTATTTGTCATATCATGATTATTTCTATATTAATGTCTACACTCTATTCACATGGAACATTTTATTTCTGCTTTTTCACAAACTGCTCTGGCCTAGTCTATCTTCTTGTTCTCAATTTGCAAAAATATTCTGGAAATGAAAAACAGTCACATTATTGAAAGATTTGTAAAATATGGAAAACTAGGATATCCTAAAGGAAATATTGCAGATGGGAAAGAGTATTGTTATATTGCTATTTCAAATGTGTCCTCCATCACCATTTTCTTGGGCAGTTAATTATCTTTTGAACAGTCTTCCACTTTTAGGGTAAAAAATAGAAGTAAACATTCATTTTTATTCTTTGAATGGGGGCTAGATCAAGGAGAATAATCTTACTAATAAGAAGATGGGTTTATTTAGTGATTATTCATTAGTCATGATTATCTCTCTGTGAATCTTAGAATTTTTCTATGGTATTATTTTACCAGTAACCTATTTCTGACAAGGGAATTGTATTTTCACTCAGCATTAAAATCCTCCACTAACAAACGATTAATCTCACCTTCCTGTATTCTACATTTATTTATTTCTCACTCATCCAAAGTCAACTGTGAATCTGGGCAAATCTCCAGAAAGCTGTCCTCAATGTGATGGCTCATCAGTTCCAAAATCATCTCCTGTTTCCACACTTGGCATGGCCCTGGGAGAAGGGCTGGACAATAAAGAGCCAGCAATTAACTTCTCCTTCAGGGAAGTGATTGTCCCATTGTGTCATTTTCACTTAGTAAACTAAGTTAGAGGCCAGCTAACTTCAATGATGTTGGAAACTACAATCTTCCTTTGTACCCAGAAAGAGAGGCTGAGCTATTGTTCATCTGTGTCAATGTCTGCATAGGAAGAGCATGGTATTAATTCTTTTCCTCACAACCAGTTACATGAAGGGTGATCTATGGGATATAAAATTTCAAATAGTGCAAGAGGATTTGGACCAGGAATTGATGCCTAGTCTAAAAAGAAATAATTATGCAACACTAGGCACAGAAAACCCAGTTTTTGGTTTTTTTGTTTGTTTTTTGTTTTGTTTTGTTTTGTTTTGAGACAGAGTCTCACTCTGTTGTCCAGGCTGAAGTGTAGTGATGCAATCTCAGCTCACCATAACCTCTTCCTCCTGGGTTCAAGTGATTCTCCTTCCTCAGCCTCCTGAGTAGCTAGGACTATAGGCATGTGCCACCATGCTCAGCTAGTTATTATTATTATTATTATTATTATTATTATTATTTGTATTTTTTGTAGAGACAGAGTTTCACTATGTTGGCCAGGCTGGTCTCAAACTCCTGACCTCATGATCCACCCTCCTTGGTCTCTCAAAGTGCTGGGATTACATACGTGAGCCACCGCGCCCGGCCAGTCCTGGTGCTTATTAAGGGGCTTTTTATGTTTTAAACTCCAATCTCTCTACATAACATGAACAAAATTTTACTCAAATGGCTCTTTTCCACTGAGTGGAAGCAAGCTCTGTAAACTAACAATTGTGATGGGGTGTTTTGAATTCAGGTGTTTATTAAAAAAAAAAAATTAAACAAAGTTGTAAGTTTCCTGTTATAAAAGTGCCCAGTTCCATTACAGAAAATTCTGAAAACTAAGGGTAACCATGTAAATAAAGTGATCCCTACGATGCGTGCTGTAACTATTCCCACCACGTCCTTGGGAAATTCAAGGTTGTGACCAATCCAGAATTCCTGCTTTCATTAATTTTCCTAAATTTCTTACCTGAATTTCTTTAGTGCCAATGGAACTATCATTTAATGAGATATATGAATTGGAGCTAAAGAAGAATATCATTTAAAGTCTTATGTAGACATGAACTTTGTTCTTTTCAATACTATACACATAATGCTTAGAACAGAGTGTGACAGTAAATATTGATTTAATGACCTAATATATAAGTGAAAGAAAGACACAAAAAATAATATGATCTTGGGACATCAAATTCACTATAAAAAATCCCAAATAGGCAGGTATGGTGGCTCATGTCTGTAATCCCAGCACTTTGGGAGGCTGAGGCAGGAGGATTGCTTGAGCTCAGGAGTTCAAGACCAGCCTGGGCAACATATTAGATCCTGTTTCTACAAACAAACAAACAAACAAAAAATTAGCTGGGTGTGGTCCCAGGTCCTCTGAGGGCTGAAGCAGGAGGATTGCTTGAGCCTAGCAGGTTGAAGCTGCAGTGAGCCATGATCTTGCAAGTACACTCCAGCCTGGGCAACAGGGCAAGATGCTGTCTCAAAAATAAAAATAAAATAAAATAATCCTAAATACATAAAGAAAACATCGTATAATTAAAAAATGTTATTAGGCCCTTCAGACTATTGCCATATGTCAGAAAAACAATTTGTATTACACAGAAACATATGTGAAATCACCAGTAGGTTGTTGACATTTTAGCCATGTAAAAATATGTTATTATGAAGAGAGTAAAGGATCACATCATACCTTTCAATGCACGTTCTGGATAAATTGAAGTGTTGAACATTTTATCACATGTTGCTTTATATTATAGCTTGACTTATACTAGACCATGAAATTAAAACAGGCTGATTAAATATAATTAGATACTAAACATTAAATAGAATTTATATGGAAACTACACTTAGCTGTTGAGTCATCATAGGATTCTACGGTAGGTAGAAGCATAATTTTGCTATTTCTTTGATGTGGAAGTTAAACAGTTCAAAGAAGTGTGTTTGGAAGCCAGTGTGAAAAGGAATAGTCCTACTGCTCTGTCCTATATCAACTTGGTGAAACGGGTAGCATACTTCATAGATTCCTCTACCCTGTGGTTGCCGATTGAGAGTTGACCAGAAGTGCAATTTGAGCACAATTTGAAGGCAAAAGTGAAAAAGCAACCATTGTGCTCCAAGGTCATTGTAGAGAGATATTTGATGGAAAGATCCAGTGGGGGACAAGCAGGCCCAGCTTGTCCTTGCTCTGCCATGGTCTTCATTCAGTTCTTAACCCTGATGACAGCCATGCTGACAAACAGCAACCTTAAGCACTCATCTCTATTTCCTTGGCTGTAGACCCATAGAAGCAGTTGTTCAAAGGGGGCAACAGCTTCTTGTAGGCCTCTTCATGAGCAACCTGTTATGGTCCCACCACGCCAGTGGCTGAATGTACTTGGATTCCCAGATTCTCTTGCCAACTGTGACTGGTTCACCTGCACCTGTGCTTCAGGCAGCAAAAAGAGTGGCTTATTCTCTCTGATCCTCAGCCTCCACCTTCCAGACTGTCACTTCCCCCGCTTACGACTCATTTGTGTAAGTCATTCTAAAATTGAATCTCTTGTTCTCATAAAATTTAGAATGGGCTCTATTTCCATGACTGCAGCATAACTAATAAAACTGATTCACTGGTTAATTTTATTAATATTGAAAGAACAATAACAACACCTCCATTAAAGGCAGGCAAAGGGGGATTTACCTAAAGGTAATATACATTTCTTAAAATGGATGTGTGTGTGTGTGTGTGTGTGTGTGTGTGTGTGTATTTTGAGATGAGGTCTCACTCTGTTGCCAGGCTGGAGTGCAGTGGCATGATCTCGGCTCATTACAACCTCTGCCTTGTGGGCTCAAGGGATCCTCTCCCCCACCTCAGCCTCCTGAGTAGCTAAGACTACAGACATACGTCACAATGCCAGGCTTGTTTTTGTATTTTAATAGACATGTGATTTCATCATGTTATCCAGGCTGGTCTTGAACTTTTGGCTCAAGCAATCCACCCACCTTGGCCTCCCAAAGTGCTGGGATTACAGGCATGAGCCACTGTGCCCAGCCTTAAAATATATAGATCAGCCTTTTAGGCAAGTTTCTTACTTAAGATGAAAGTTTTTGTTATTGGTAGTGTCAGTGTTTTTGTTAACAGGATTATGTCTACTCAATATCATTTGGAAGTTTCTTTATTCTTTCTATTGCTTTCTTGATGTATCATAGATTTTTTTGTAGGACAAGAGTTAGAAAAATTAAGGGGTTAAATATCATGCTACAACAAAAGGGGTTAAATATAATACTACAATAAAATAGATGAAAATATTTACAATTTATTTAAATGGATATAATTCTTATACTTCATAAACATTTAAATGTTTCTTATCTCTGTGCATGTGTATGCAGGTGTGTCTCTATGCTAGTTTACAGTTGAAATTACTTGTTTTTATTTTCATTTTTAATTTTAATTTTTTTTTTCAGATGGAGTTTCGCTCTTGTTGCCCAGGCTGACTGGAGTGCAGTGGCACGATCTCGGCTCACTGCAACCTCCGCCTCCTGGGCTCAAGCAATTCTTCTGCCTCAGCCTCCCGAGTAGCTGGGAATACAGGAATCCACCATCATGTCTGGCTAATTTTTTGTATTTTTAGTAGAGACAAGGTTTCACCATGTTGACCAGGCTGGTCTTGAACTCCTGACTCATGTGATCCTCCCACCTTGGTCTCCCAAAGTGCTGGGATTACAGGCATCAGCCACCATGCCCAGCCAACACTTGAAATTACTTATACCCTTGGCAGTTTATAAACTCCAATTTGCTTTAAGTCAATTTAACTGCAAACTCAGAAACACATAAGTAGACACTTGTTTGTACACATGCTTCTATATAGGCACAACCACAATTTCATTGTAGTTTGTAAATTGCTGAACATTTTAAAGCATAAAGGGTAAAGTATCTAAATATTAGATGCAAAAAGAATAGCAGGCAGAGGTAATTTTACCTCTATCACCATTGAGGAGTCTTTATAAACAATAAGTTAAAACTCTGATTTTAATTTGTCAAGTGCAATTGAAACCACAAAATTACAGTCACACAGAAACCAGAACAAACTAAGTACTGCGGATGCTGCAGATGTTTCATTTTGAGTTTTAAAATTCAACTACATTTTTCTTGTTATAAACAAATATGTAAGATGACTTTTAAAAATCTTTTTCTTTTTTGTTTTTGTTTGTTTGTTTGAGAGAGAGTCTCACTCTATCACCCAGGCTGGAGTGCAGTGGTGCCATCTTGGCTCATTGCAACCTCCACCTCCCAGGTTCAAGCGATTCCCCTGCCACAGCCTCCAGAATAGCTGGGACTACAGGTGCAAGCCACCACACCCGGCTAATTTTTTCTTTTTAATATTTTCAGTAGAGATGAGGTTTCACCATTTTGGCCAGGATGGTCTTGATCTCCTGACCTTGTGATCTACCCACCTTGGTCTCCCAAAGTGCTGGGATTACAGGCATGAAATGAATGCATGCATACTCATGCTAATAAATGCTTGGGTATGCTTATATCACACTAAAGTCACATAAATAACTCTGGCATAATACAGGGATTTATATATATTATATAATATATTTATATAAATGCTGTATATATAATATGCTATATTATAATATATATTATACATAATATAATCTGTTTACAGATGTATAGCAAATGCTTACTATACATTAGTCTGTTAGACACCGTTCTCATCTCTTGAAACATATGAGCACACAAGACATAAAGATCCCCGTTCTCCAAGTGTTTATATTCCAGAAAGGAGAGGTGGAAGTAAATAATAAATGTATTATAAGAAAATAAAAACGTAGACTAGGATAGGGAAATTGTATTATAGAGTTTTATACAATTTTATACAATCGTATAAACAGTTTTATATAATTTGCATATTAAATACAGAGGATAGCCCTCATAGAGAAGGGGGATTTAAACAGAAGCTTGAAGGTAATTAGCCAAGTAGGTGGCTGGTAATCAGCATCCCAGTCAGAGGGAATGCCTAGCAAAGGAGGGAGTAAACCTCCTAAGCTCCAGGAAAAGCAACAAGAGTTGGACAGAGCTGCAAAAGAACAAGGAGAAGGACGTGGGGAGAACAGATCAGAAATAGAATGAGGCGACACAGACTACACAGACCCTTGGTACTTCCTCTAAGGTAAATTGGGAACTACCAGACAGGTGACATGATCTGCCATATTTTAAAAGGATAACATTTTCTCTTGAGGCTAATCTTTGGAGAACTGGAAGCAGTAATCTGGATAAGCAGTTACTACTACTGGAGTCATGATGACAAGAGAGCAACAGATGAAAATTGGTAGAATCCTACACATACTTTGGATGTAGAGACAACAGGATCTCCTGGCAAACTAGATATGCAATGTGAGTGAAATAGAGGACATAAAAGGGCTTGATTGAGAGATTTCGCCTTGAGTAATTGGAAGGGTAGAGTTAATATTGACAGACATCGTGAAATCTGAGCATAGAATATTTGTGAGTGAAGACCTATAATTCATTTTGGACATGTGAATTTGGAATGTCTATTAGATATCGAAGGAGATATGCCAAAAAAGCAGTTGAGTATAGGAGATTAGATTTTGGGAGAGCTGAGCTGGGAAATATATATTTGGGAGTTTTCAGCATATGGTGTTTAAAACTATGAAGTTGGATGAGATCACTAAGGGTGTGGGTGTAGATAGACAGGAGAAAACTAATGCTGCTCCAACACTGTGGGGAGAACAGAAGAAACTAGCAACTGGAACTGAGAAGGAATAGCTAATGAGGCAAAAGGTAAAACCAAAGTCATGTGGGCATCTGAAAATCCAACTTTAAGAATTGTGTTGAGGAGGAGGGAATAATTAACTGAGCCAAATAAACATTATGTAAATTGTATACAAAGAGTAGTCTATACTTATGCATTTATGAGTCAGCAGGAAATTTTTGGAAGAATACTTAGGAAACTACTGGTTTGAGCAATTGTCTTGTGGAAGTGAGATGGCAGGTGACTGGAAAGGGAGATGAAGTGTTCAACACATTCAGCTATAACCACATGGTTCTACATGCATCACATGCATAAAATATGAAAATATGCTTAAAATAACAATAATCATGTAGGTATCAAAAAATACTTGAGATGACAACAGAACAGGTGAAAACCACAAACAGATTATATTTGAAAACATTTTTTAAATGAAAAGCAATCCTCATAATAGCATCCATGGAACTAGTACTGTCATGGAACCCCAAATCAAATTCTGTTAGTCATGACTGGGACTAAACTTTACTTCCACATGATTTCTTTTAAAATGCAAACATGTTACCTGAAATGCATAATGTTAAATATGTAATCTCAAAAGTATTTTAAATGGAATACAGCTAAAATTATACATGCATAGACAGCTAAGAAAAAACTGTATGCAACATAAGGGAAAAATCAAAGTTCTCAGACTCTGTAAACATGAATGACAGTAGGTTGCAGAGCCTGAGAGGAGGGATTTATGATCCAATACATGGCTGCCCATGAAAGACATGGCCCATTAGAGTGTTGTGCAAGAGAGTTTATTGCAAGAGAGTTACAGAGACAAAAAATAGTCAAGGACCAGAGCTTACCAGAGTAAATAATGAGGAATGGGGTAATAACCAAAGATTTCTTGGTGTTGTAGGCCAGGAGTACATGGTTAGTCAGGATAAAGACAATGTATCATTACTGTGGTAAGTTACAAGGTATGTGTTTACTCTAGAATGAAAGATGAAATCCCATAGTAAAATTGAAAATGTTAAATTACTTGGATTTTTCAGTGTGAGATCAGAGTTAATAATGAAACTATTTCCAGAAACAAAGTAAGTTTGGGAAATAGAGGCTATGAGAGGTTTTAATATTGTGCAATTAGTCATCAAAAAACAATCAAACTTAATTCTACCATGGTAATACTCCCTAATGCAGTTTTCTAAATCTATTTTAAACAACAAGCAATAAGCCAAAGGAAAAGTAAGAGAATGCCCTTATACATGTTGTAACTGTGTTTACTTTTCTGTTTCTATCAGAGTAAAGGCAGGTGCATTTTTTTGGTTTGTTTTTGTAAAGTGAATTTGGTTGTACTTTTTCAAATTGAAATTATCTTATTTTCATAGAGTTTGAAACTTTTCTGGGCATTAAAGAATAGAAAAGTAAATGCATTTACAAAAATTTGTTAAATAACCATTAATGAATATATCTTGGCACTGTGTTAAAGTTATTAATCATAGCTTTGTGACTGGGAAGCAAAATATAATAATTTTTCAGGGTAGCTCTCTATGAATCCACAATACTGGGGACGTCTTCCCCAATTCTATCCGTGAAAACATTAATAACTTACCAGTTTTCCATGGTGACATGAACTAATGGACCATCTTTAAATAAATTCACTAAGAGATCCAGAATATAGCACAATGTTCTTTTTCTCTGTAGTTCTGTGAAATTAGCATCAAACACAGAAGCATTCCCTATTCTTTACCTCCCCCATGGTTGTCATCTCTACACTGTAAATCATAGAGCCAGAAAAAATGAAGTTGTTTCCCTCCTGTCATTCATATTTCATAGCTTCCTCTATCGTGTGAAAGTATTTCATTTTTAGGAAGGATTAATGCCAAAAGAGTTTATTACCTTCTATCAGAAACATTTAGCTAGCTTTAGAGATCTCACTGAAGAAGTTGTTCTTAACATTTGTGGGGGGGTGTGTGTATATGTGTGTGTGTGTGTGTGTGTGTGTATGCATACACATGGGTAATAAACATGAAATGTGAAGGCACTGCAAAAATGTTTTGAAAGATATTTAAAATACATTTCCAGTGCATTTTCTTTATTTTCATGACTGCTTACCACAGACACATGCTTCTACAGAGTACAGAATTAAAAAGAAAACAGACATCTAAAGAAAGCAATTATCATGTTGGCACTGTAAAGCAGGTTTTTTGGCTGTTTGGTAAGACATTTATAAGAAATATGACTTTTAAAAAAGTTATGAGCACATTCAGTGTCCACCAGCTTTGTCTCACTGTGTAGGGCTGTGTCTGTGTGCCTGTTTTTGTATTAATGCATGAGGAAATGGGGGTAACTGAGAAATGGGAGTATACTTGTAAGGATGCTTATTTGTATACAATCTGTCCATGGTTTTTTCATCCTTCATCAATAAAAAAAGAGAAAATGCTTGCCATTCTGTTCCAGAAGATGTCCAGATGAACTGTGAATAAGCAGCTGTTATTCTCACAAGAAAATTGACTGAAATTTCATACTCGGTAAAAAATAATTTATCTGCAGTTATCATACCCAGAGCTTCATGGAGTTACACATTAAGGTTTCCTATAATAACTTGGAAATCTACAGGAACAAGGGTAGGGGCTTCACTCATTATTTGGATGTGAATACATGACCCACATGAATGTTAGAGATAATGGGCAACTTAGCACACTCCAAATCAAACAGCTTCATGATCCATCATTAACCTAAGTGAGCCTTCACTTTATTGAAGCAGCCCTCTAAATGAATAGGTCATTACCTGCTTAAAAACTCAAAGATCTGTTAATATTCCAAGGATTTAGAGTCTATTAGATCAGACAACCTGCGCATGTACAAAATTGTAGGCACACTGGATAGCTAACATCCTTTAGTGTATACATAAATATTTTAAAGGATATTCTTTGATACTTGATTTAAACAGGGAACACTGCATTTGTGACATTATTCTGCATGAATGTGCATATGTGTCAAGTTCAAAGAAAAAGAAAAGACTCTGTAGAGAGATACTCCGCAAGAGGAAATAAGTTTCCACTCTAAGCTGACTTTCATAATGCAATTAAATCCATTAGAGAGAATGGAATTTCAAATACTGTTCAAATTAAGGCAGTGCAGTTAGAAGCAGCAGCAATTCAGGAAGAATTAGCAATGCCCTTCTGAAGAGAGCTACTGAATTAAACCTCGGAGGGCTTTAAGATTAAGTCATTTAATTGCTACTTTAGGAGCTGCAGACAGTGCACAGAGTTGAGTCCAGGTGTTAATACTGATTCTCCTCTGTTCTCTTCAGATAACGAAACTGAATCTTAGAGCCAATTAAGGCAAACTTGAAAGGCCTTCTTCCCCCTTTTCAGTATGTTCCGAGTGTTTTGTTTTAATTGTAGACTACATGGGAAATTGAGCACATTATACATAGTGAGATATTATTAAATCTTGAGTTGAAAAGATAACCAATACTCATCCATATTATTTTGCCCTAAATTGCAAAAACTTGTTTTTTGTAGAATGACACTCATATTGTGTTTATTTTATTCCCCTAATCATTTTCACCTGAGAACACAGTTGCTGTGCCAAATACTAACACTAATAACATGACCAGTTAATGATTAGTACATTTATAGGCCAAGGTAAATGCATGAATAAATTACAATAGAAAGTTCTATAATTCACAAGTGTGTCTTACACCCATCCCTCAATATATCCGCTTTTAACATATTATGATGTAAATTGCTCAAACTCCTTTAATATACATATGTTTAGGTGAATTTATGCACTCTTATCCATTCCTTCATTTATTCATTCACCAAACAAAAGTGATTGAGGGCTGCTATGTGCCCGTCACTATTATAGGACTTTCCTTATGGGACTTGCATTTTACACTGAAAAACAGTGTAATTCAACATCATATAATATGAAGTAGGTCCTATTTTATAAAATGAAGTTGGATAAAGGTAGAGATGATTCTTCTGCAGAAGAAAGTGCTACTTTCAGACAATTGTTAGAGAACATCACTCTGATGTAATGACAATTAAACCAAGATTTACATGAAATAAAGGGGGATGCTGGGTGTGTGCCAAGGCCTTGTGGCACTGTTGAACTTGATGTAATGAGAAAGGAAATGGAGGGGCTTGACCAGATATTGTTTTTTTTTGTTTTGTTTTGTTTTTTTTGAGATGGAGTCTCGCTGTGTTGCCCGGGCTGGAGTGCAGTGGCCGGATCTCAGCTCACTGCAAGCTCCGCCTCCCGGGTTTACGCCATTCTCCTGCCTCAGCCTCCCGAGTAGCTGGGACTACAGGCGCCCGCCACCTCGCCCAGCTAGTTTTTTGTATTTTTAGTAGAGACGGGGTTTCACCGTGTTAGCCAGGATGGTCTCGATCTCCTGACCTCGTGATCCGCCCGTCTCGGCCTCCCAAAGTGCTGGGATTACAGGCTTGAGCCACCGCGCCCGGCCCAGATATTGGTTTTAAGCCACGGGAAGTACTTTGATACTATATCTGAGGGTGTACATCTGGCTACTGTGTAATGAGTTGGGGTCGGGGAGAAGGGAGAGTGTAAAAGTAGAAGCAGAAATATCTGTTTAAAGACTGTGCACAGTCTAGATGTGAGACAATAGTGTCTGGAGCGAAGGTGACTGTGGTGTAGGAAGTGAAGTTACTGGATGGAAGTTACTGGGTTTTTGAAGTTACTGGGTTGAAGACGTATTTAGAGAAGGAAGTCAGGAAGCAGTAGAATTGATATTGTACCACATGTGGGTGGAAGGGAGAGGAGCAAGGTCTCAGAAATGACCCTTAGGTCTTAAGAAATTGGATGCATAATTATGTTATTTACTTAGATAAAGAAGATTAGAAAAATGGGTATATTTTGGTTGTGGTAAAGAGGAGCAGAAATGAAAAGTTTGGTTTTGAACAAGTTGAGTTTCAAGTGACTGTTAGATGCCTAAATAGAAATATTGAGCAGGCATTCTGAATTGAAGTCAGCAGAGGCTTAGAAGTAAAGGCATAGATTTGGAAATAGGCATCCAGATGGCATTTAAACCCATGCTACTTGATGCAATTACCCCTTCAGTGATTCTCTAGATAGAGAGATGAGTGGGCCTGTGATGGTGCCCTGGGATGCTCTGATAGATGTATTTACAGGTCAAAAGACACAGAGAACTCAGAAAAAGAGAATAAGAAGAAGCACTCAGTGATGATAGAATAAAACCAGAAACTAATTTTTAAAAAAGCACATGAAAGAATTTATGTGAAAGAAATCATCTAAACATTAGAATTGTTGGATTTTGAATTTTGATGGATACTGTCAAATTTACCTCCCCAAAGATTCTACATTTTACAATCCAGCCAAAACTCTATGAGATAGGTCTGTGCTTTTGTGATATTTTGTGTGTTTTAAATAAGTATGACCTTCATTTTTGTTTTTAAAAAGTAACACCTGCTAGACAATATCCCTATCTGGAGGTGTGTGTAAACCTCTGGGCCAGAGCAGATCACATGCCATATATTTTCATTTATACCTCTTTCCCTCATCACTACTGGTGTTACATAATTGTAGGCATATAAAAATTAATTGTCCAGCACACCAACATGACACAAGTATACATATGTAACAAACCTGCACGTTATGCACATGTACCCTAGAACTTAAAGTATAATAATAAAAAATAATAAAAAAATAAAAAATTATCAACAAAATGTAAAATGCTGAGATTTGAGTATATTAAAGACAATCTTTTAAATAGTGTTGTTAAAATTTATATTGTTAATGTTTAATATAAATAGGAATTTGCCCTATGTGTTAGATTACTTGACACAACTACAATTCCTTCCAATGACATTCTCAACAACAGTTCTTATACTGGGCTTCTTTCTATTAGGATCTTATATTGGTGAACTTCCTCTAGTAGGTGTTAGAGCACAAATACTGGGTAGTTATTAATATAACTGGATTTCTCACGATAAGACACTCTTTTACTTCAGAAATTTATTCGAGGTTTTCCATTCTTACCTAAGTAAACATATCACTTTAAGCCTTACCAAGAGCTTGTTTCGCACTTTTCACTCACTATCATTTCCTAGTAATTAGGAAAGAGTAGAGTTTCAGTAAAATCTTGCTTTAAAATCTGCCTGTAATCACTTCCCTTAAAATAATGGCAACCCTTCATGGAAATATTGACTCAGAAAGTTGCAGGAAGACACTTCATTTGGATATATTGTTATCTGCTGTTACTTCAATCATTCCTACATTCTTTACTCAGAAATAGTTTTAAATACATCATTTCATTTAGTGCTGATGATAGCACCCCAAAATATATTTTCACTGGTAGAATGAAGACTATTACTGTTAATTTCCTCTAGTTTTCAACATTTACTGAGCATTACATTTAAAACAATTTTAAAACTCTTTCCATTACATTTAAAAATACTATTTTTGATCATTTAATTAGTATTACATTTTGGTTGATTATTTCCTATTAATCCTTTTCTGAATAAACATTGAACTGCCAGATAAAATTATGATTTTTAAAAAATACTATATCACTGGCATTATTAAAATTAATGACATTTTCTAATTGTATCCTTCATCTATTCTCCAGATATTATAAATTTTCATGTTCACTAAAACTTTAATCCATCATTTAATTCCCTTTTACTGTATGTATATGTATGATCAGCTTCTTTCTTTCTTTTCTTCTTCTTCTTTTTTTTTTTTTTTTTTTTTTTGAGACAGAGTCTTGCTCTGTCGCCCAGGCTGGGTGCAATGGTGCGATCTCAGCTCACTGCAACCTCCGCCTCCTGGGTTCAAGTGATTCTCCTGTCTCAGCCTCCTGAGTAGCGGGGATTACAGGAGTGCGCCACCAAGCCTGGTGATCAGCCTCTTTTTAATGATTTCTATTTTATCTGTTCATGTGCTCAAGTCTCTATAAAAAAAATACTACAAACTTCCCTTCATTCTGTACTTACTCTCTAATTGCCTCCTGTTGTCTCTTTACTTGACATGTCAACCTTTTCAAATATGATGACAAAAGTTTCATCACAATGTAAACTTACTAATTTTTCATTCCAGGAATATCCATGTCTGTCCATTGAAAGTATTCTTTTTTTAACCTTCGAGTGATTGTTTTATCTACTTAATCAATGACTGATACTATCACTGTTTTTTAGTGATTACTCTACATTTCATCTTACCTAATGTGGTGTCAGATTAATAACCTATTCTTTCTTTCAAATAACGTAACCATCTTGCAAGACTTTATCCCCCAATTTTGTTATTCTTGGCCAGTATTTTGGTTCAATTATGTAGCTCGATAAATTTTTAATATTATTGTTCATACATGATTGAAGTTTGTTAGCCACACCCGCATGGTCACCATTTTCTTTGCTTCTCAGTCCTTCTTGCATCTCAGATCTTCTGTCTGGGATCATTTTCCTTCTTGAAGCACATTGGTTAGATAGTTTATCAGGGAGGGACGCCGATGATTTTGTTTGTTTGAAAATGTCTCGGCCGGGCGCGGTGGCTCAAGCCTGTAATCCCAGCACTTTGGGAGGCCGAGACGGGCGGATCACGAGGTCAGGAGATCGAGACCATCCTGGCTAATATGGTGAAACCCCGTCTCTACTAAAAATACAAAAAAAAAAAACTAGCCGGGCGAGGTGGTGGGCGCCTGTAGTCCCAGCTACTCGGGAGGCTGAGGCAGGAGAATGGCGTAAACCCGGGAGGCGGAGCTTGCAGTGAGCTGAGATCCGGCCACTGCACTCCAGCCTGGGCGACAAAGCGAGACTCCGTCTCAAAAAAAAAAAAAAAAAAAAGAAAAGAAAATGTCTCTACTTTTGAAAGAGAATTTCTTCAGTGTATAACTCTAGCTTGGCTATTATTTTATTTGAGTTAAAATGGAATTATGTGTACACATTTCTGGTCTCTCCTTGTTGTCACTGAGAATTCTGATTCAGTCTAATTGTTATATTTTGTAGATAATCTGTCTTTTTCCCCCATTTTGGAAATCTTTATTTTCTGTATTGTACTTTTTTGTATGCTGTACATAAGTGTGGATTTTTTTTTTTTTCTCACCATATCATATCACGTTTAGGATATACGGTGCTTCTTCAGAGTGAGGACTCACATTTCATCAAAAAATTGGTTTTTTTTAGACGAGTCACTTGAGAACCCCTTTTACCCCAACTTGACAAAGTTCAGCATGTAACAAATCGCGGACACTACGTATTTTCTTCTAACCCCGTATGCCAGCTCTAGCTGTAGTTACCCTCTACAAATCTAGCTTAGAGATGAGGAAGGTTAAAAAGAGAAAGACCTGACCATGATGAATGTTATCTGTGGGGTAATATGCAACTAAATTAACAGAATAACTCAAGGATCAAAAAGTTAAATAACTTTTCCCAAATTGCTCATGGAATAATCCTCAAATTATGGCTTCAAATAATTGTCTGACTCAAGTTTTGAACTTTCCACATCATCATGTAGACGGTGCATCAGGTCTCTCATCTTTGTACATGGGGGAATTTTTTTGTATGTTATAATAATTTTACAGGAAATTGGACTTATAGAACCTTTTGATTTTATGGTGCACTGAAGTTATATTCAACCATACTTGTATTTAGCATCCTGCTTTGCCAGTAAGTCTAAATACACCACCTATGTCCTAATGCTTGACTATATACTTGGACTTGGAACCAAGCATGCATCATTCAGCCATTTGAACACATAGTAAAAACAATACATTTTAAGAGGCAAGAGAAACATATATCCATTTGAACACATAGATTTAGGGAATAATACGTAAGTTCTATATTTCCCTAATGGGTATCAGTGTACAGATTTGAGTCTTATTTTTTCTCACTAGAATCTTCACAAATATAGGCATGAATGTTTATATTTTAAGAAGAATTTTACATTGTTCAAGAAACACATATATTCAAAGTAATATAAATCCGTTTGTAGAGAAATGGCTTAAATATTCACGGAGCAAGGGTAATGGAAGAAAACCAATGTGAAAAAAATACCTGAAGCATAATGAAGATTTAATTTATCCCTTAATACCATCAGCTATAACATGATAGACACAAATCTGAATACAGCTAAATTTATAAGACTGGTAAACATATGCCTTGTTTTCAATAATTTAACAGGTGCTTACTAAATGAAGTGAAAATTAATAATTGAGTAAATGAATGATTGAATTCTTAAAGCATTTATCTATAATCTCATAAAAGGAGATTATGTAGAGTTCATCTGCTATTTAATTTTAGAACAATCATAACTCTCAGTCTGTTGTAAAAATGTTATTTACTCCATTTTATTAATCATTTTCTGATGAGATGCTTAAAAACAACTTTGAGTAGCTACTATTGATATTCTATACAGGCAGCATAGTACACATTCATACACACACATTTTCCTTTTGAAGTTTGGTTATGATATATTACCCTTCTAGCATAGTAAGTCAGGAAAAAACTGCAACTGTCTTAAAGCTGAAAGTTAAAATGCTTTTAAAAGCTATGAGTTTAAATCGTTCAATTATTATGCATTAGCAGAACAAAAAGCTCCCAGTAAAAATAATACATTTTCAATTATTTAATGATTAAATGTATTTTGGGGTACTATTTAACCCTATTCATAAAAATAAAACACAATATTTGTTAAACAGGAAGGATATTTTCCACCTATAATTTAACATAAATAGGGATATCAATTGGTACTAGATTATAAGCAAAATGTTCTCTATTGATGTTGTAATGATCACATGATAATTTATGACATAGTTACTTTTAAAACGGCAATAATTTGCTAGAAGATGAACAGGATAATATCCTACTTTAAATGAGACATCTGTAATCACTCTTTCCCTTTGGAAGTATGAAGAAATTTACAACAGAGTCTGCTAGTAGGTCATTTTATTACCCAAGCCCTTAGATTTTATATTTTTACCTGAAAACATGGCTCACTTTTAAAGAGAGCCATCACTCTATGAATCTTCCTATCATGGCAAGACTGATTTGATGTTCATCACAATGCATTTTAAAAGGCAAGAGTGACATATATCCTTATTAATCTCATAATGATAAAGGATTGATTTCAACCTATATCCCAAACTGTTACATGAAATAGGCTCTGCCAAAATATCAGGTTCCAAAGATGCTCAATTTAAGGAGATCAGTTTTACGCTCCATCCTCAAAGGATAGAGTCATATGAGGTGTAAGTATGTCATGTGAGGCATTAAGAGAAATGTTCTTCCTCATAAACTAAACGCTGTGCTGTAGTAAGAACTTAATACATATCGTTCTGCACGCGGAACAAGTGACTCACACTCCCTCCACCCCCGCCCCGACAATAATGCAGCTTTCTCTTTTTTGTAGAAATTATCTAAAATGGTCACATCACTAAGCAAATCAGTGAGAGGAGTGAGTAGAAAAGAAAAAAGCATTTGTGGTTTAAAAACTTTCCCCTACTGCTTGGAAATGGCACACCTCAGTAGAAGTTAAAAACACAGGAAGCAGAGATTTACTGAACACCACAGAAAATCAAAAATACATTTTTTTAATGGGGAAGGGGATTAACAATGACAGAGTTAATCTTGGAAGTTAGTCTCTGAAGTAAGAGTTATTAATTAGGAGAAAAATATGTTATGTTCTAGAATTAGATTTTCAAGTTAATAGGAAACCTCTTTTTACTTCAGTCCTTTTCATGGAAGGTGGAGAAACAGTTTCTAAATCTTATTGCTGAATAACTCGATGTATCAGTTAAATTACTTAAAGGGAAGCCCCTATTTTGCATGTGGCTATCCACTCAATAACTCCAAAACAATGTGTCAATCACCTGTTCATGGTTTAGGCAAAGTAACCATCTGCCTTTCAATTCTGAAGAGACATTCTGCTAGAATCATGGAAATATTTATAATAAAAACTTATTTGGTTGAATTCCCCACTAGACATAATAATAAAAATATATAAGATGATATTTTAAACTGTCTTGGATAATTTAATGATGAAGTGCTGCCACTGAATGATGAGGTTCAGTATTTCTTGACAGCTGTGTGTCTGGACATTATTTTGTAACCTTACAACTGCTCAGGTATACAGTGAAGACCAAACAAACTAATAGCGCAAACTGCTCAGGTATACAGTGAAGACCAAACAAACTAATAGCGCCTTGGCATGGTTGAATTTTTCCTGTTTTTGTCATGTATAGTGTAATTTAAAACTGTAAACACATTTTCAGAATCTACTCTATTTAAATGTTTTCCCCTTCAGTATGTAAGATAATTTTCTAGCTGAGCAGTTTGTGAATGAGCTTCAAAATACTCGATGAGAAATTGAGAATCATGAAATGGTCGCAGAATCAGCCAAAAGTATGTCAGTTCCCTCTCCAGAGAATACAGAGAAATGTGATTATAAGAGATACCAAGTATTCTCAAGTACAGAGGTTCTAAATACACTGTGGTCCCGATGTAGCAAAAAACAATGATGTTAAAAACATAAGAAAATACTTGTAAAATGCTGAAGGTCTTTTTTGAAAAATGATTTGCCATTATGTCCTATATCACACATATTTCCTCCTTGTTAAATGTATCACCAAATGATTAATAACCTTAAAATAATTTGGAAATGCATATTATATAACCCACAGCAGATCTGGTAATCTATCTCTTTCGTTTGTCCCAGATTAGTTTTGTGGTAGGAAACTCAGATGGCTGAACCATGAGAGGCAGGCCATTAAAACATTTAAATGGTTTTACAGTGGCATTTTTTAAATGAAGAATGAAGTATATAAATTTCAGCGTCAGTGGAGAAATGAGTGAGGGGGTCGGCATTTCTGGAAGCTCTTTGAAAATAAAGCATTCATTATTTTGTTGTAAAAATCAGATATCTATAAAGCCATTTATAAAATAACTAGTTGGACATCTAACGCATCTACTCATTTTCATTTGAAAATTTAGCCATGCCAAGACGCATTTGCGGTTAAAACATTTCTTTCCCTCCTCTTTTCATGTAACCTCTCACGCTCTGAGGACCAGACTTGTTTAGAACTTACCGAAGTTTCCTAAAGCAAAACCACGCACGAGCTCCTAATTCAGCTGCCAGATCCGTGTGCAGCTTCGTTCAGCTTCTCACTACGCTAGGCATCACTTTATTAATCATGTATGAATTTCTGGGCATGCACCCTGAAGCTATCGCACACACGCGATGCAATCCCAATCAAAAACGGAAGCCTTACCTGATGGCAGAAAAGGCAGTTGCAGGAGCAGCAGCAGGGACGGCCGCAGCAGGGTGCCAACAGCCCAGCCTTGCGCGGAAGGTGAGACCCTTCTCTCCTGTTTCGCCTTTCCAAATCACTGTGCCAACACACTGCTTTGCATTTTGTCCCTTTTCATTCACAGAAGGTTCTCCAGGCCGGGCAGCCAGTAGACACCACTTTCTTCCTGGAAGAGGCTGCCTCTCTTCTCAGAAACGCCTGGACCCCTCTCTGTGGCTCCCTCCACATTTACCCTTCAGATCAATAAAGCTTTCGGAGCGGCTGGAGCTCAACTGCAGCGGCGAGCGGCGAGCCAATGGGGGCCCAGGATTCCCTCCTGTCATCTCCCCGCCCTCAAAACAAAACACAGCGTGCCTTTGACACATCATTGAGTTGTGAAAAGTAATTGAATCCTATATTTGAAATGTATCTTGTTTGTTCTTTTTCCCCCCTAGCGTTCATTGTAGAATGCTTTGAATGAATCCGAGGACTCCTTAGCTCTCAGAAGGCTCATTAAAGGAGCTAGCGGAGAGTGAAGATTAGGCGCTGAGAAAGTGATAGCACCTGGGTTAGCATCTGAAGCTTTGCTTTTTAAATGCTTGAGGTCTATCGCATATCAGAGAACTGTCAACTGGGAAGAAAAAGTCGTGGGTTCTATTAGTCTTTCCGCCACTAAGTCGCTTGAGTCTTTTATTTTGTAAATCAAGACAATTAATTACGTTTACCTGGAAGCTGTTTCATTGTTTAATTGTCTAAACGAGAATCAGATGCTTATTGTGGTAATAACCATGTGCAAGCAATTTCTCCTAATCCATTTACTTGTTTCTAGGCTGATTTAACTTGGTTCAGATTCTGTGAAGAAGATTGTTAAGACTATATATATTAGTCTGGTCTGTTTTAATTTTGTCGTGTTTAAATATTGTAAGATTTTAAAATTAATGTTAACTTCTCTTTATGAGAGAATTTATTAATAATTACATAAAACTTTATAGAATATTATAATGGCAATAAAATATTACAATGAAAAGTATAATTGTTGAAAACCTATTCCTCCAAAAGTCACAAAACAACTTTACATTCTTTAACCATGATTATATTCCTTGGTGTTTCACTATTAAAATGCTAACTATTGAATAAAAATTTGCTTATATTCACCAAGAATTGTGTATTTTCTAAGAATCTCAGTCATTTTATTATTTAGACATCAAGAATGCCACAATATTTCAGGTAATCATTTAATTTTGTTCTATAAAAAATCTCGAGTACAGAGTCTCAATACAGTTTTAAAAATATGTCTATGTACAGTAGGATTGGTAGCTCAAATTGCACAAATAATAATGTCTTTTCAATGCTAGTGTGGAAAAAGAATAAAATTATTGTGACTGTCTGAAATCTTTTTGTTTCACTGAATACAAATGGGTTGATGTAGTTGGTGTAGCCAAGCTTTGTGTATCGTGACAAATTGAAATGGCTTGGGGAGACTTTACAAACAAAACAATTTCGTGACCTGTCTATCATGTGAAAGGAGGCATGGAAAAATGTAATATTTATACACTGTATGCTGTGTCGCTATAACAAGGTGAATGCTAACTTTATTGTAACTCATTTATGTAGCCAATAAAATTTCATTCAGGGCAGTCTCTGGCTAAGTTTGGTCACCTGGATTTTGTGAAGAAAAGAATATGCTGATGAAAAAATGAACCATAAACATTGCTTTTCCCTCAATTGTATAGTATATTTTTCATTTATTTAAATTCCTTTTTTGATCACAAATAATAGGTCATTGGCTACAGAACACTGTCTTTGTTCTACAGGTCAAGGGTTCTCAATGTGTGGTCCCCGGACCAGTAGCAAGAACATCACCTGGGAACTTATTGAAAAGACAAGTTCTCAAGCCCTTCCCTAGCCTATCAAATCAGAAACTTTAAGAGAGTAGGACCCTGCAATCTATGCTTTAATATCCCTCTGGATGCTTCCAATGCACACTCAGGTTGGACAGTCATTGCTCTAGCTAAGGGGTCTACAAACTACAACAGAAGACCAGCCAGCTGCTTTTGTAAATAAAGACTTATTGAAATCCAATGTTGCTGATTTTTTATGTATTGTCCATGACCGCTTTTGCATTACAATGGTAGAGTCCAGAAGTAGTCACAGAGAATTACAACATGAAGCCTAAAATGTTTGCTATCTGTCATTTAAAAGATAAATGTTTTGACCCCTCCTGGGGCACTATAAGATGGGCAATATTAGTACAAATGGCAAAAGTTGGAGAAAAAAGAGCATCTGAAAGTGGAGTGGAGAAGATCAAATTAACGAAATCAGTGAGATTTGAAAGAGATTGAAAATGACCATGTAATAAATTACATTGGTGTGCGTGTTTTGCAGATTTTTGCTGCTCTCCCTGTAGGAGGGATGTACTTCTCTGCAGTCTTGGTATCTGACTTAGTATGAAATCTGAATGGAAAACAATATTGCCATTTCCAAACAGAATATTGAAGAACAAATATAAATTTGTGCGCACTTCTATCAGCATGGGTTGTTGAAAGAAGAGAACACTGGAGTCTTACTCATCCCTAGATAGACATGTAGTATGGCAGGATAAAATAGCTTTTAGTTCTGCACCACTGAGATTTGGGTATTTTTTGTTACTATACTAGTAGTATCTAATATCTCCTGACTAAAGCAAGTTACAATTAATGTAAGCAGAGGTAGGAAAACAAGCATTAAAGCAAATATAATGACTGGGACAAGATATTTGCCTGGAAACTCAAAAATTACTTTTGGGAAAATACAATAAATCAATAGAATTTGTTTAAGAAAATAAAGACTTCAAAGATAAAAATGGACACTAAAACATTAGGACAAATAATTAAGGCTAAGGACATCAAACTTAATTTATTGGCAATGGAAGCCATAAAAAGCTGTTTAGAAAAGGAATGACATCATCAAAATTATGCTATAAGATTACTCTGTTGGCAAGGAAGAGATCAAAGGGCAATAAACAAAGGAAAATTCATCACAAAACCGTGAAAAATTAAACCATGATGTAATATGAGCCACTATTCAAGTATTATTACCCCTATACTTACATCCAGTGAGTCAAGTTTCATCAGTTTTACTTCCTAAATACTATTTAAAAGCATCATTTTATCATTTGCTTTATCCACCATTATCATTGTCATTGTTGTTGCATTGCATTGATTGAACTTTTACTTCCAAGACATTTGTAGCAGTCTCTTAATGGGTATCTCTGTCTCCTCTACATTTTAGTATCAGTTAGCTGCACACAATTTTATACAACCATATACAAACAATTGTGAAGATTTGTTTCACAACTTTTTTGCTGCCAGACCCAACTAGACTATGGGGCATTTCCAGTATCCTTGAAGACGGGGGGAAAGAAGATATAAAAACAAGGGAATTCTCATTCAGACAACAAAAACAAAAACTTTTGCTCTGAAGTGACTAACACCACTTCTGTGTATATACCCTTGACCAAAGAAAATCACAGACACATTGCTAAGCCAGAGGTTAATATGACAGAGATATATAACCTTTCTAGAGAGAACCACATAGAGGCCAGTGATCATTTTGAAGAGTAATACAATCTACCACATTCTCTTCTGACCCCAAAACAACAAAGAGATGAAGTTGCCTACCAGGTGGTCTGCAACTATGGAAAAGATCATATTTTCTTTATCTGTGTTCTGCCATATCATATGTTGTACACATTCAATTGAAATGATTTGAAAGAGAAAAAGGTAAACAAAAGCAAGAAATTGCATCAGAATCATTGATATGTATTTAATTATAGATACCTAATGTAGGGAAAAGAAATATTCAGTGTTCAGTGTTTTTAGATCCTGAAAATTGTTGATCTTGCTTGCATTCCCATCGAAGCAGAGGATGAATGAAAGGCCCATGTGCACATAGTTTATGTGTCAGATTATCTTTAGAGTCAATGTAAAGGGGCTTCATTGAGGTGACCACTGTGGGTAACATGGCTCGATTACATTCAGATTTCTGGAGAGATATACAGAATATCCCTCAGAATTTTCCAAGTAAAAAACAGAAAACTCCTTCCCTCATTGGCCTAAGGTTCCCCTCAGGGATGTAACTGTGCCCTCTTTTGAAATATATATACATATGTACGCACACTGACTCCTATCATCACCCCCTTTCGTGTAGAAAGAGTCTGAGGGCAGAAGGCAAAGACAAACCATGCTCACTTGAGAAATTCACCATCAGCAAAATAGTGAATCACAGCCATGTGGATCTAACCCTCCAGCTGCAACTGAAATCAGAGGGTTTATGAAAATGTAAGCTGTCATCTGATCGCATAGGATGATATTTATGTCAATAACAAGGGCCAGGGCCAGGTGCGGTGGCTCTTGCCTGTAATCCCAGCACTTTGGGAGGCCGAAGTGGGTGGGTCACTTGAGGCCAGGAGTTCGTGACCAGCCTGGCCAACATGACAAAACTCCGTATCTACCAAATACACAAAAACTAGCTGGGAGTGGTGGCGCGTGCCTGTAATCCCAGCTATTTGGGAGGCAGAGGCACAAGAATCGCTTGAACTGGGGAGTGGGAGGTTGCAGTGAACCAAGACCGCACTGTTGCACTCCAGCCTGAGTCTGATGAGACTCTGTCTCAAACAAACAAACAAAAAAACCAAGTGACAGAAGGAAAGAGAAGATAGGTTCACAGAACAGTGATATTGAGTATTTTGGCATTCAGATTCAGATTAAGGAGTAATATCCAGATAGACTGGGAAGAGCAGATGATTCATGAACTATTGAATACAACCTGCTGTGCCAGAGCACAGCAGAAAATGGAGATTGGACTAGTTATCCAGTAGCAGTAATAGTAAAATACTATGATATCCATGACTAATAATAAGTAGACTAGTTTACTGAGCACCTACTAGGCATCAGGCATCCTATTAAATATTTTACTTATAGTTTTACACCACATGTGAAGATGCTACTATTATTTTATCTAGTTTACAAATGAGAATAACATTTGGTGGTCATATAGTACCAGTGGAGTCAGGATCTGGGTTATGGCAGCTGAACTCTGTTTTTGTTGTCATTGACCTCTAATGCTTGCCTTTCATATTTCTTTACTGTCAGGTGATACAGCAGAATAGAGTTATTGATGTCAATGGTGCAAAATATTTTGATTACTAAAAAACACCATTTTGCCCTCACAAATTGACTGGTTTTAAATATCCATCCAACAAGTTACTGTTGAATCCTATAATATACATTGCTTTGTTAAGGCAAATGGCGAATACAAAATAGTGAACAATATGATCTCTGGAAACCAAAGAAAAAGTCTTTGGCTGTCAGAAGTGTACAGTGACTACATATTTTACCACCAATTACATGCCAAACCAAGGGTATATACAATTAAGTATTCTTATAATGAAAAACTTTATCCCTATCATAAATGCATCTCCATTCGGAATAAAAATAAGTATAACATTTAAAAAGGAAAGCTTTGTCATAAAACAATGCCCTTCAGACTCAGCAAAGTTGCAAACGGGTAGAGATCAGACTTACTTTACTGATGTTCTCACTGACTTGACTAGAAATGTACATTTGACTCAGCCCTTACATGGAATACACTAATTTTCAAAGTCTGTACATATGCTTGTTACCTTATTCAAAAGACTCAACAGTAATGTAAAAAAAAAAAAAAAAGTCAGTGCCATTTTATAGGTGATATAACTGATGCTTAGTTAGAAGAGAAATAATCTTGGCAGGGCGCGGTGGCTCACGTCTGTAATCCCAGCACTTTGGGAGGCCAAGGTGGGCAGATCACCTGATGTCAGGAGTTCAAGACAAGCCTGGCCAACATGGTGAAACCCCCGTCTCTACTAATAACACAAAAAAATTAGCTGGGTGTGGTGGTGGGTGCCTGTAATCCCAGGTACTCGGGAGGCTGAGGTAGGAGAATCGTCTGAACCCAGGGGGTGGAGGTTGCAGTGAGCTGAGATCACGTCATTGCACTCCAGCATGGGTGACAGAGTGAGACTCCATTTCAAAAAAAAAAAAAAAAAAAAAAAAAGAAGAAGAAGAAGAAAAATAATCTTTTGCTCAAGGTCACACACTGAATTCTGACAATCAGTGTCAGGATTCAGAATCATGATTTATACTTGGTGGGTGTAATTGGAATGCCTTTCTCTTCTTTCTCAAAGTGATGCCTGTGAAAACTGAATTATCAGATTTAGTACTAACAGGTAAAGCTTTCTACTTAGCCTGAGAGCCGCCATCAATGAGTGAAATCCAAACTCTCACCTTACTACCACCCCACTGCTCAAAAAAATAGGACAAAATACATTTTGGGAACAGCTATGGGTTGTTAGTGAGTATGTAAAAAGGAGAGATACAAGAAATATTAGCAATACTGATATGTTCTGAGGTTATTAGAGAAGACAACAAAATATAACTGGGTTTAAAATGGGTCCTTAAAAAGGAGTATAATTTGGAGAGGTGGGAAGATCCCTACAGGCTTGAAGCTACTATAAACCAGACTGGTTACAGTTAAGACTTATGTTGTGACAAATTAATGAATAAATAAGTTTGGTTAATCTATGTTTATTATATATATTAATATTAATATATATTAATATGTTATGAATATATTTATTAGTATATATACTATATTATAATATGGTATAGAATATAAGTATATATTATATGTAATATATAACATATAGTTGTATAAATTATATATATTTATTAATTATAAAATTAAAATATTTTATTTGATTGCTTTTTAATCTACTGGGAATCAAGAAAAAAATAACACAAGATGTGATTATGGTGCCGAGATGGCTAGGGCATGGATCAAGACAAACAAGGAAGGAATAAAATGAAGTATTTTGAAATAATTTTGAAATGAGAAATTAAAAGATACTATCACTTCTTGGACATAGATAATGAGGCACAGGATTATGTTAGACATTGATCTGAATTTTCAAGTTTAAATAAAAAAAAATCATGCCATTAACTAATACAGGAAGTTTGGAGTCAGCATTACTCAGGAAGATGGATTTGGTTTAACATTTATCTGTATGAAAAAAGTTTAAATGATGAAAATATTATCCAACCCATGATACAACTGTACATCCAGACCTCAACTTTATGTCAATAATAATAACATTAACAAATTAATACTGTATAACATGTTATAAAATAAGTATATGCAATCCATTAGATTTTCTTGCTATTGGCGAGTATGCATTCAAGAAATTCAAACATATGTTAATACTTTAGAAGCACCTAATAAATTTAAAAATGTGTTCCCTTTCAGGTGTTTTATTGATCTTAAAACAAAGTCCACTTATTTTAAAACAAAATCTATTTTCTGAGAAGCAGTGATTATATATCTTTGATATCACGTCTCCTAGACATACATATAGATACAGATAAAATCAAAATTGGATATAGTAAAATTATATTTAATATATAATATAAAATGTATTTTCTATCAATATCCCGTTTTTCATTTTGTCAGGTTTGAGCTGCTCTTTTCTATATTTTCAGAGTCCATTTTTTTTTTAAATTTTGTTAGCAATGTTTAGTTAGCAACATTATTATTTGTTTTTTTTTGTATTTCTCTCTGTAAAATGATATCAAAATAAAAGCATATTTTAGTGCTTGTTCAAATGTTGGGGTTCCTAGTTGAATATCTGACACTGAAATTTTCCAACCAGAAAGTGGGAAATTGTGTTTGTATATAATTAAATATAAGTAGGGAGAGAAAAAAAGAAAAGAAATAAAAAAATAGGTTTTGAAATGTCTAAAGCCATATGTTTTTCTCATATTCTTCTTCCTGGCTATTCCTGTGTGAAATAAAACATACATCCTGCAGAGACCAGAAGCCCTAAGACACCTCTCTCAATTATGTCTTTGGCTATGGTATGTCATTTGTTTGATCCTGCAACTCAGACTGACTTAAAATAATATAATTAAACAATTCTTAAATGACCTCATTTTAAAGAATCCCACAAAAATCTAATCAAAAAAGATAAATTGAAAAATAATTTAAAAAATGAAGGCAGTGTGCAAATAAAGGTCATTTTCCTTTTTTGTGATATTATCCACTCAGTGTTGTATCAGATCATCTAAGTCAAAGTCCCAAGACTACTCTTGAAAAGTAATAAAATCTTGAAGTAGAGAGAGATGGGTAAGTGTGCTTCATCATAATACAATGCAAAATAAAGGCATTAAACATGAGCCAACATAACACAAACCCAATACCAGGGTATCTGTTGTAGCATCATTCTATTCAATGCTAGAGTAGACGTACTGGATTTTACTTGAACATGACAATACATAGGCCTATGCTCCTTTGAGATCTCTGAGGGCTTTACATGATAAATAGCCCATTCAAAGTCAGCATACTTACATCAAGGGCACCCAAGGATAGGTATAGTTTCTGATAAATGGCCAAGCAAATTTCATTCCATTTGCAATAAAAGAGATGATTATAGGAAACTTTTAAGGGATACTGGAAATCACTACATTACAAAATGACAGTTTTTAGAATGTCAAATTTCCTTACTGTTGCTTAAGTCAAATCTATGAGTCCTGGGCGATGAAGACCTGTCTAAACATAATTATGCATGAGGATAATCAAGAGAGTTTTATTTTGCTATAACGTCTTCATGATTAAACTAATGTGTGATTTGAAAAAAAGAAAAGACAATTTGAAGCAAAATGAATAGAAATACAGTCCAGAAATAAACAGAAATATTAGTTATACAAAAACATCTAAGACGATAATGAAGAACACTTAGAGAAAAGAAGACTTAATTGAGACAATAAGCGCCTTCTTTTACGTTTTTTCATGTGGAATAAGCATCCAACTAGGTCTGCTTGGATTCACAGTGCAAAATGATACCCAACAGGCAGAAGTTACAGATTAAAGCTGATCTTCCAACACCTAAGTGGAATAATCAAAAGATAAAATCATTTGCATGAAGATATAAAAACATCTCCTAGAAGTGCTATATGTGTACACACACACACACACACACACACACACACACACACACACACATATATATTTAAAACCAAACAACTTCAGACCTGCAGAATGGTAGGATGACAAGAATTGTTTTTCTGCTAATATCAGATCAACGATGTACATGCCATGTCAATTCTCATTTGCTTGACAGCTTCAATTTGAAAGCAATTCAAACGATTCCTGATATACCTTATTTTTTATCATCCTTATTTATTACTTGCAGAACATGAAATCTACTCATTCTAGCCGGGCGCGGTGGCTCAAGCCTGTAATCCCAGCACTTTGGGAGGCCGAGACGGGCGGATCATGAGGTCAGGAGATCGAGACCATCCTGGATAACCCAGTGAAACCCCGTCTCTACTAAAAAATACAAAAAAAAATTAGCCGGGCGAGGTGGCGGGCGCCTGTAGTCCCAGCTACGCGGGAGGCTGAGGCAGGAGAATGGCGTGAACCCGGGAGGCGGAGCTTGCAGTGAGCTGAGATCCGGCCACTGTACTCCAGCCTGGGCGACAGAGCCAGACTCCGTCTCAAAAAAAAAAAAAAAAAAAAAAAAAAGAAATCTACTCATTCTAAAAGTTTAAAGCAATGAGTTTTAATAAGTTCACACGTTTGTACAATTATCACCACAATCCAATTTTAAAACATTCACTTCACCCCAGTAAGATCCTTGGTACCAATTTGCTGCCAGTTCGTCCTCAATCGAACCCCAACCCCAGGTAACCACTTATCTCTTTCTATAGGTTTGCCTTTCTAGACATTTAATATGAAAGGAATTGTACAACATGTTAATATTTGTATCTGGATTCCTTAAATCAGCATCATATTTTTGAGTCTCATCTGTATTCATTCCATTTGTGTTGTTGTATAGTATTCCATTGCTTTCATGTATGTAGTATTCCATTGTTTGGATATTGCTCCCATGTTCTGTTAATCCATTTACTGGTTAATAAACATTTGGATTGTTTCTACTTTTTAACTCTTATAAATAAGGCTGCTGTGTGATACCCAAGACTCCGTGAGGACAGCTTTTTTATTTTCTTGGGAAGGTTTCTTGGAATGGGATCATTGAGTTTTAAGGTAAGCTGGTAATCATTTTTTTGAAAAAGAAACTGCCATTCTGTTCATCAAAGTGCCAGTTTACTTTTCCATCAGCAATGTTAGAGGGTTCCATTTGCCATATCCCTGTCAACATTTTGTATTGTCTGTCATTTTTATTACAACCATTCTAGTGGGACAAAGTAATATTTTATCATGTTTTAATTGGCATTTCTCTACTGATTAATAATGTTGAGCGCCTTTTTCATGTGATTATTAGCCATTTATATATCTGTTTTCATGAAACATTGAAGCTTTGCTCATTTTTAATTGGAATTTGGCTTATCATTGTAAGAGTTCTGTGCATATTGTGAAAATTAAGAGAAATATGGTTCACTAATATTTTCTCCCAGTCTTAATTTTCTTAATAATAACTTTTGAAGTGCTAGAGTATTGTCTTTGATTACTTTTAAAAAATATGTTTTGTACTTTTGTTACTGTATCTAAGGACTTTTTCCCCAAGTCAGGTCACAAATATATTCTCCTATATTTTCTTCTAAATGTTTTATTGTTTTAGATATTACATTTAGGGGTATAATCTATTACTAAATAAATTTTGTATTACATGACAAAAGTGCTAAATTCATCTTTTTGCATAAAGATATCTAATTTTCCCAGCACCACTTGCTAAAAAAAAAAAAAAAAAAAAAAAAAGCTTTTTGCTTTTTCATTGAATTGCCTTGGCACCTTTATAGAAAATCAATTGAAGTAGAAGATGACAAATTCTACAGACTATGAATATCTTGGCGTCGTTTTTTTCCTAAAAGTAAGCCATAGATAACAGGGAACAAATGAAGAAAATTAATGAGGCAGGAATATTCTCTTTCTGATATCCATAGCTCCTCTAAAGGCATAGTAACCTGAGATTTGTGTAACAGCCTGCCAAATCAAAATTCAATGTTTAGTTATTTGACATTAACTCTTTGATTGTGAGAACAGAAAAATTACTTGAATTTGTATATTTTTGCAACAAGCCTTGTTCTTTTTCAATACTCTTTTTAAAAGTACTTAGTTGGGAGCTTTTCTTATCTCTTTTTATTTATTTATTTATTTATTTACTATTGTGGCGTTTAGAATACTTTTATTAAAGTATCTGAGTTCTTTCTATATTTCACTATATTTCCTTACTGCACTTACCATTTAGTAGGTTAATTATGTGTTGACACAGTTTGCAATAAGAGCTGTAGTCCATATGGTAATAGGAGGACAGGATCTATCAGAGCATGCTTTCTATAATAGTTTTTCTAAGAGCTGTTATGGTTGCCAAGTGAGAGATACTACTCAACTTAAGATATTCTTCAGGGAATAGAGGGTGATCTTTAATATTACAGGCGAGAAAGCTGACTCTGAACTACTATTATAGCAACTTAATGGTTCCCAGTGGGAGATAGTTACAGGATTTACTTTTTACATCCTGATTGGGGAAAAGTCATGCATGCACCCATGTCGTGTGTAAAGAACTCATTGGGAATAAGCTATGTGCTGTTATAGAGTGTCAATTAAATGTCATGCAAAAAGTAGACTACAGAGAGAGATGTAAAAAGTTTCTTTGGCTGAAATCGTAGTATTGTAAACACAAAGGGAATAAAATTTCTCATGGGAAGTCAACTGTGAGAAATAAATTAGTAAATATCCCAAATAATGCTATAGGAAAATGTGAAAATAAAGGAAAGAACAACAAACAGAAGTAAGAAAAATGAAAATGGAAACAAAAGAATGACAGCTATAATGTTCGCTTATGAGCCACTGTGGCTATAATCAGTTGAGTGTTGTCGAGAGCAGAGAAACCAATAGCCCCTAACTTACAAGTTTCATTAGCTGAAATCCTGGTATTCTAAACACCAGGAAAATATAAGTTTGCATGAGAAATCAAACGTGCGAGATAAATCAGTTAATATCCCAAACAATTATATAGAAAAATGAGAACATAAAAGAAAAAAAAAAGTGAAAAGAAAAGTGAAAAATGAACATGTATCTGATCTAGGAAATCAGGAGCCAGATAGATGAATGGTTCTTACTTTAAACCCCTAGAGTCTGAGATTATTTGACATGCACCAAATGCTACTGTGAGTTTCTAATTTTCAGTAAATATAATAGGATATTGTAGGTATTTTTAAAGCAGGTTTTCACCCACTTATACATTGAATTTGAGAAATTACCATTTTTAAAATTATGTCCATACTTGATAACTTGATTCAAGATTTTCATATTGATTGAGTAGTGACAATATACCGACAATATACTAAGAACAAAACTAAGAACTTTGTTTCAGAATACTTTTAGCTACAGTCTACACAGAACCAACAATTATTTCATTTATCCTTATTTCTTTCTTTATTTTTTTGACAGTGAGTGTCGCTCTTCTTGCTCAGGCTGGAGTACAATGGCATGATCTCGGCTCACTACAACCTCCGCCTCCTGGGTTCAAGTGATTCTCCTGCCTCAGTCTGTCAGGTAGCTGGGATTACAGGCGTGCTGCCACCATGTCCGGCTTATTTTTGTATTTTTTTAGAGGCAGGGTTTCACCATGTTGGTCAGGCTGGTCTCAAACTCCTGACCTCAGGTGATCCTGCCGACTCGGCCTCCCAAAGGACTGAGATTACAGGAGTAAGCCACTGCGCCTGGCCAATTATTTCACAATAATAACTAAGCAATCTTGAAATTTTGTGTACACTTAAAATTGGTTGCAGAAAAATTTTCATTGGCAGGCTTTAAATACATAATAACTAAGGCCACATTGCTCCTTTTTGTAATTTTCAAATATTAATTAGCTTCAGCCTGAATCTATATTGTCAGCATTTTGCTTAATCATATCTAGGTGCTCATATTAGAAGAGGAAATTATTACTTGAATTTTTTCAGCCACTTAGAAGAATTGTATGCATTGGTGAAAATTGTATTTGCAGTTAGAGGGAATGGTAAAAAATGACAGTGTGTATTGAGCACACCAGTTATTTTAGATGTGTAGAATAGCATCAAAACAAATCCTCTCTTTGTGTATTATGAAATAGTGGCTATATTTTCTTCAAGTCTGATCACGTTTGGTTTAGATTTCTACATCAGCAATAAATCACCTTCCTTAGAATGTATCTTTTCCTTTCATTTTCTCACAGTATCTGCATTCTCTCAGAAGTGCCTCTTTGAAAATCATTTTCAACCTTCTGAATTTTAAGATAGATTGTACTAATCAACTATTAGATATCTTAAAATACTTGTGGAATAGAATAACTTTAGGAAAATATGATGAAAGAGAAATAAGGAGAAAGAACAGGAATAGAACAAAAACTAAAAATAAGTCATTTATTTTGGTAGCGTTTTAATAAGAAATATAATTGATGGCTAGTTAAACTTTCATAATCTATTATCAAAGCAATAAAAGTAAAATGAGCAAGAAGACAGAGATGTGAGGAAAGAGGAAAGTTCCTAGAAGTGTGTAAGTCAATATAGGTATCTACTGATTTTTGTTTATTTGTATTTATGTTTTGAATAGATAATACAAGTATTTAATGCTCTATTGTAAGTGCACAAAATGTTATGCAAAGAAAGAACATTTTCTTCTATCTCCTAATATGCAGGTTTCTCTCCCAAAAGGCAGCCTGTGCCACTATCTTTGATACTATTTCTTATAGAGATGTCTCAATTCTTGTAGTTCAGATTTTCTCCTTATCTGTTCAGAGGATAGTTTTCTGTGCCAAAGAAGCCAAACTTATGTTTTTTTCAGTAGGATTTTAAGGAACAAAAAAATCATAGGAGTTCTATGTTTTTGATCTCATAGAGAAAGAAAATATTCGCTTCTCTAACACCCTCTATGTTTATAAAATCTATATAGCAAGTGTTCCAGAGCCTTACAAAGGAATCTATATCGCTGTGGTCATTCAATTTTTGACCTCAAGAATAAAAGAAACCTGGAAGCTTTCAAAATAAGCTCTCCCATGAAGTGAATTGTAAGACTTTCTGGTTTTGAGTCAATTACCTTGAACAGTTTCTCTTGGTTTCGAAAAACAAACACTGAAAATGAAATATGTTATATCTTAAATCTGATAAATGAAGTTATTTTTATTTGACTTTTATAGAGATTCATGAAATTCTTCTTTGTAATTTGTAAGCAAATTTTTCCAAGCCATTATTTCCCCAGCCGTCAGGCGATTATACATCCCGGTCCATAGCCATGCAACACCCAGGGCTCCTATGGAAGGCGTCTACCCTGCCATGCCTTTGACATCAGACTTGGCCATGTGACTTTGTGGACCAATGGTATATGAGTTGGACTTACATGACCTGAATTCAAGTTGGCACTTTGAGGGTTGTCGCAAGTATTTGCCCTTGGTCTGATTCCTCATGAAAATCACAATATTTCTCACATAGAGGCTATTTACTCAGTTAGATTTCTTGTTTGTAGACACAGAACAAAGTTGTAGACAACTCAGGGGTGACAATACATTCTAGGTATAAGTCACTGAAATGTTGGTACTTCTTTAAGAACAATAAAAAAATGGCAAAAATTTACTGATGAAAAGTACTAAAAAAGCCACGTGGTTTCTAGAAAATTCCTTTTGCATATTTTAAATAATATTGATTTTATGGGTCACTAAGCATCAATTAGGATTTTTTGTCAATATGACACTTTTTTATATAAACAAATAAAAATATGGTGACATCCAGGGTAAATATGGGTCCATTAAAACCAATATACCAGAAAGATCTATTTTACTGAGTTTTTTATACATTTTGAAGGAGATGTAAAAATCATGCTTGCTGATTATATTAAGGAATTTGCAAAGTCTTATTCTGTAATTGTAAGTTTTATATGAGCTGATGCTATTGCATTCAACTATATTTATAGCTAACTAATAATTTCCAAGTAGAGTTCATTAATTAATAACATGAATCTGAATAAAAATCAATGATAGAAGAACACAAGCATCATAATTCACCTTGTGCTATTTCACATATTTATTAATAAATATTTATTATGTCCCTATGTCTGTGTTGTTACAGCTATGATTAGTTTAGCTAAGTATGCTAATGTATATTTAGATGACCCTAAACTTTGTGTGTATGCATGAGGTATAAGTGTCACAGTTAGTGATATTCAAACTATTTGGAGATGAAATGATCCAATATGTACCAGAGAGACTACAAATTTGTCAGTTTGCTTATACCTCAAACAAAGCACTAAGTGGTCAACCTATTAAGTTTTACAGTAGCATCTGGGCAGGTGTTTTGAAGTTCATTCACATTATTCTATAGGACAGAAGGGCAGAACTACAGATAGAACCACAGAATAAGAAATAGCCTAGTACCCCTAGATTCAGAAGATTCTGACTGTGTAGCTCTTACCTTTAGATGCCAAAGAATGGATCACAGACTAATTCAGAGGGGTGTATACCCCCAAATTCCTACCAAGACCAAGACATTAGTAATGCTAGTTACGATGTTCAAATGCCTGGTGTCACATCCTATCTATCACATGGAAGTCACTGGGAATAGATTGACCATGGATGGTCCATTGTTTCCCTGTTGTTCTTTCTTCCTTCTGCACTCAGAAGCTTGCTTGGGGATGTGGGGGTTGAGGGGGGTCCCTGGGGAGAGAACAAGGAGGCTTTGGAAGAAGGAAAATAATTTTGATACAAAGTTTGAACTTTTCTTGACAGAGTTAAAATTCTGTTTTAATATTGGTGAGTATAGATAACTTGGGTGTGCAAAATTAAATCACACCCATTGCTCTCTTTTCTAGCCACATCAACCTGCCCCAGAAAAGTTCCTGTGTTAGTCAAGTATACTGCATGAAAACAGATACATTTATACATAATCAAATTTTTACTATAAATGTGAATCTAACACACAATAAATATTTTGATGGCCTACTCTGTGTGAGAAATTATGAACACAATTTCTTCACATAGATTAAACTGATTTTTTTCAATCAGTAAATACTTATCAGAGATCTTATATGTCTTTTGTGGCATATTAGTTGACCCATCGTAGGCACTGTCTCAGAGGACAGTCTCAAACTCATTTCTCTTTCTTCCTTGGTCTATTGCTCACCATTAGGCAGTAGTCTGAACAACATATTAATACATTTTGTGGATAAAAGTTTCTATCTCTCCTAGCACTTTCTGCATTAAATTAAATAGCACAACTACTCATAATGATAATGGAATCTAATCAGCACGAATAAGCAGAAGTGGGTTATTATCAGTTAGAGTGCCCCATGCCCATATTCCTTAAAAGTGTCAGTAATCCTCTCTGCAGTGGGTGAGGTAGGGCCTTATTGGGATACTCAAGCCTGGGAAACACCTTCAGAAGAAAACTATCTGCCCAATGGACAGTCCACATGTAGTGACTGGCTGATGCAAAGGTATGAGAGTCTGATTTACTTGCCTTCATTGATTGATTCCTGAAGAGTAATTCCAGGTGCTGACTTTTTTGTTCTTCGTGTGCTCTGCTGAGACTTTTTGTGAAATTGCATTGCAATTCAACTTCTCCTCCTGCCCAATCCTACCTTATTTACTCGCCAACAGGGGTTGAACTTGAGACTACTTTCCGATAAACTTCTTGTATGCAAATCTCTGCCTCACTGTCTGCTAAGACTGACCTTCAATTTCCACACAGACACACACACCACACACACCATAGGTTATCTTCAGGCACGAAAATTTATTTGCGAGGTGAGGGGGATGTGCAATTGCTATTCTCTGACAGATTTTAGCAGACAGAAGATATTGACCTACCGTTTTCCCTTCTGATTTTAGTATGATACCATTTTTAATCCTTATCATTTAGTAGACAACGATTCACACAAGACAGACTACCAAGTCCTATGCACAGTTTTATAGACCTCTTGTCAATGATCCATGATAATTAGAGTTGTAAGTTGGGGGAGTTATACTTGAATCCCTTCTGCTCTGTGGGCTTATGTGCTTGCTTCTTTCAACTTTGAATTATTTAAGGTAAACTAAAACGCTATGAAACAGAAACCAAACTATATAGTGCCTCAGACTCAATAAAACATATTTTATTTCCTTGCAATTTTCAAAATGTGGCTTCCAGGATCACAGCAGGCCTGATCATCACAATCAGTGGAAAGGGGAAAAAGGTATGCCAGAGAATGCTGGGAACTTACCATGCACTGGGCCAACAATTGAACTACACACCTCTCCTTAAGTGCTGTTGAATAAAGTGTTGCTGCATGGGTGTGCCTAATTCCAAGGCAAGTGTCTAGGAGAAAGGAGATAAAAGATATTTGTGAATAACTATTACTTCTGCCACACAACTATACCTGATAACACTGAATTGTGTTAAGGAGCAGTTCGTCAATTGAGAAGAATCTTGAATAGTAAACACAGAGAAGTTGTCAAATTGGAACAGGGGCAAATGGCAATTACCAATGTACTTTTAGTGTCTGTTATCATAATGCAGAAATACTATGTGCTAATATATTTTGAAACTTTGTGGCAAAATGAGCACTTAACTTCAAGCCTGTTCCTCTTAAATGAACTAAGACCTTAAATTATTATTCCCTCAATTAGCCAATAAAACAAGTATATACTCTTACAATTCTAGATAATTTACAATTCTAATTACCATTTCTGTTGAATATAGACTACAAAGAGGCCTGAGGTAGCTTGGAACTACTTTTCTTTGAGCATTATTAAAAGTATGTATTAAAAGGGCACATGCTTTGATCTGCTACTATGTGATGGCTTAAGGCTACAGCAGAGTTGTTAGAAAGTAGAAAAAAAAAAAAAGATATCATCTTATAGTAAGCCTGAAAAGAAGGTGACTATTTTAAACAATACTGTAAAGAGTTTTAGAAAGCAAAACATATTTTTGTATTGTCGTTAGAAAAACACATAACAGAAAACACGTAACAGAAAAATACATAACATAAAATGGCTAAATTCTTAATCAGTTTTATGTGTGTGGTCAAATAGTGTTAAGTAGGTGCACATTGTTTTTGTGCAATCAGTTTTCAGAAATTTTTTGTCTTGCAAAGCTAAAAGTACAACCATTAAACAATTCCCCACTTCCTTGTCTCAAAAAGAGTATGACTCCCATGCTCACTACAGAGAATCTCTAAATATTTCTCTGTCTTAAGTCAGTAATTCTTACATGTAAAGTCATACTTGTCTCTCTATGTGAAAATCTGTGAAGAGTCAGTGACTTTCACATCTCCCCTTTGAGGCTGTTGATTTATACGAGCAGGCTAATTCAATCCGATACTATTGTCCTTGTTTAGATATTCTGCATGCCCACTGAAAGAAAAAAAAAAATCTGTGAGTGGTTTTTACTGACTTAATGTTAATTCATTTTAGTTAATTTTGTGAAAAGCTTCCTCAACTTTTAGTCTCCATTTATATTTTCTTTCTGTGAATCACTGTTATGCCCCTATCTTAGACCATCAGGAGATTTTAAATAGAGTATTTTAATAATACAGAAGTAGATATGTTTACGCGTTTGCTAGGCACTTTGATTTTTTTTTTACTTTTAATTTTAACTTTTTTTTTTTTTGAGACAAAGTCTCACTCTGTCGCCCAAGCTGGAGTGCAGTGGCCCAATCTTGGCTCACTGCAAGCTCTGCCTCCTGGGTTCATGCCATTCTCCTGCTTCAACCTCCAGAGTAGCTGTGGCTATGGGCACCCGCCACCACGCCTAGCTAGTTTTTATTTATCTATTTATTTTTAGTAGAGACAGGGTTTCACCGTGTTAGCCAGGATGATCTCGATCTCCTGACCTCGTTATCCACCCACCTCGGCCTCCCAAAGTGCTGGAATTACAGGCGTGAGCCATCACGCCTGGCCTGACTCATTTTTAAATAGTGAAAGATAATGAAATCTACCGGACAAATTTAATTTACATTTGAATCTAATGATGACACACATATCTGTGCTTCTCATTTGCTTCTTACTTTTCTCCTAGTTTTTCCACTTTCACATATTTTGACACAGAATACTTGAGACTATGAGATTTATAATAAATAGAAATTTATTAGCTCACAGTTCTGGAGACTGGGAAGTACAAGGTCAAAGCCAGCAACCAGTAAAAACCTTCTTGCTATATTAACACATAGCAGACAGCAGAAAGGCAAAAAGGGTCGATTCCCAAAAGCCTTTAATTAAGGAATTAAATCTACCTAAGAGCATAAAGCCCTCGTGACTCTAATGACTTGTTAAATGTCCTACCTCCCAATAATCTTACAATAGCAATTAAATTTCAACGGGAATCTTGGAGGGGATAGTCAAACCATAGTAGGCCCCACACTCACAATTCATAAATTTGGATGAAGTTATTCCATTTCTAAATTTCATGAAATGAAGAGTTGTAATGGGGAACCAATTTTCCTCACTGGTGCTTTGTATATTATTTATCATGCATAATATAAATGGGTCTTAGAAATATTGTAAAAAATCTGCTATACTGACTCAACAGTGCTATGACAAAATAGCAGAGCTAGAAGTCATACATACGAAACCAAAAGCCTGGCTATGCAATGGTTGTCCAATTATTAGTTATAATAATTATAATAGGAGAATTTATTTCTCATTGAGGCTTGATGAAAATAGACACTCTCTTCTCTCAGAAATGTGATAAATAAAGCCCTCAAATATTACAGCTTATGTATAAAACATATCGTTAAATTTGTCCCGATTTTGACACAAATCCTAAGATATTAGTGCCTTTACATAAAGATAGCTCTTAATATAACTATCCAACCAGAAAAAAGATAATATTTTTATTATTTTAAATACAACTATATTAAAGCATTGTTTTCTGAAGAAGTGATAAGAAATTACTCCGATAAGCATTTAAGGGAAAATATTATCATAGAGTGATGTGACAGGTAGATGTTTCATTAGCTTTTAATTTTCCTAGATTTTTTAACTTTAAAAAATTTGTTGAGTTTTTTCTCATTCTACATAAACATCCACTTGCCTTGCCTATTGTTATATCTATAATTTTGCTTTCTTTTCCTTATACAAGTACCCCCAATTTTAAAATATATTTATCCGTAATATCTGGATTTGTACTAATTTAGGAGTGTATTGTTTCTTACCTTTTATTCTGTTTTGCTGTCAAAATTAGGCCTCTGAGATGATTTCTCCTTTTATGGCAGACACTGAAACAATTACAAAAAGATAAAGAAGAAACTTGACTTCCAGCAGAATGAACTGATTAAGAAGCAAAGCTGAAAAGTGAATTTTTCCATTATCCATACTAAGCGATAGTTAATATGAGTGAGAAAATTGCCTGCCTGGAGAGAAAGGTATGGAGGAAGGGACTTCTGCAAGAGAGAAGATGAATAAAGTTGAAAATGTCATTGCCAGGTTGTTCTTGAATGTGAACACTCCACTATTCCACCACTGGAAAGCCTTGGACTTGGATGTTTCTCCCAACAGAGAGAGGAGGATTGTATTCAGTGATCATGTGGATGATTCTTTCACAAATATTTATTCTCCTCTACTTCCTATTGTGTTCGATGTTCACTTTCACAGGCCATTATGACTTGACCATGTGACTGACTCTGGCCAATGGGATGTCAGCACACCTGACTCAAGTGAAGGCTGAGTCAAGGTGTAACCGAGATTTTTCTTTTACGTTTCTACTACTTTCTTGAGAAAATCATGTTTTGGGTATTAACAAGGACTCTTCTTGCACCCTGGTAAAGATTCCCTCCTTATCCACAGTTTGTTCATACCAGTTGAGCCCTTATTTTGTCTGACCCCCCTCTTTGTGTCCATGAGTGACTTAAGGAGCCCAGTTTCAGAAAAGAATCCTGCTAAAGCAGCTGATTAAGAATCTCCCCAACCTTGATATCCAGCTAAGCTTCTCTTCCTCCACCACTGATATCTAATCATGTTCCTTACCTCCTTCACTCTTGCTACCTAACCAAGTTTCTCTTAATAATTTTCCCCTCGTTGAGTCCTTATGTGTCTGTGGACTATAAATTACCAGTTGTTCCTTTTGTATTAGGACTTGAATTCAGTTTTTCTCCGCTATTGCAATAGTCTTGAAGAAAGACTTGTTTGCCTATCTAACTGGTCAGGTGCAATGCTGCTTGGTAGTTGCCCTCTGATCATAAGTAACACATACACTAGAGCCATCTCACTGAAGCCACAAACTCCAGCTTGAAACTGAAAAAAGAAATGCTATTACCAGGCCAAGCACGGTGGCTCACGCCTAGTAATCCCAGCACTTTGGGAGGCCAAGGCGGGTGGATCACAAGGTCAGGAGATCGAGATCAACCTGGATAACACGGTGAAAACCCGTCTCTACTGGAAAAAAAAAAAAAAAAATAGCCAGGCGTGGTGGTAGGCACCTGTAGTCCCAGCTATTCGGGAGGCTGAGACAGGAGAATGGCGTGAACCCGGGAGGCGGAGCTTGCAGTGAGTGGAGATCACGCCACTGCTCTCCAGCCTGGGCAACAGAGCGAGGCTCTGTCTCAAAAAAAAGAAAAAAAAGAAAGAAAGAAAGAAAAAGAAACGTTATTTCCATGCCACTGAGTTTTAGAGAGTTTGCTGACCAATAGTAGCTTCGCGATTATAAATGTTTTAGACAATATTCAGGATATTAATAAAAATTTGTTTTTCTCCTGATCAAAATTAAATTTAAAGAATAAATAGAATTGTAGATTTTCCAAGGAGAATATATTGCAAAGAATATTCATTATGGTTACATTAAGATGTCAAAAAATAAATTATGTTTCTGAGTAATAATGTTTGTTTAGTAATAACATATTTGTTAGTAGTAACATATTTATACCTGTTTCAATAGCTAGTTCACTACATGGGGTTTTATGGGGGCATCATGATTTGGGGTGTTTGGATAGGTACTTGAAAAAGAAGTAGTTATTTTGAAATGTCTCGGTAAACCTTTGAGTAAAACATGCATTTTTTTAAATTTTATTTTGAAAAAAGTATCAATCAAACTAAAAACTGAGGAACCTTGAGTAAATACCTTAAACTTAATTGGTCCCAGGTTTTTCACTGGGAAAATGAGGGAAGTTGGACAGTGTTATTTCATAGCCCTTTCCAGACCAAGAAATCCATGATTCTAAGTATTCATTCTGAGTATTCATTCATTCTGAATTCATTCAATTCATTCATTCTATAGACTCATGGGTTCTATGTGGATATAATTCCTGACTCTAAAGAGTAACAGTATGGTTAGGGCAAAATGAAAGCTCTATATACAAGATAGTGAATAATATCAGTTAAAATATATTAAACAGACTACATATTTCATTGGTGTTCTGAGACGGGAAAGATTTACGTAGGGTAGGATAAAAGAGTGAATCACAAGGACAAAAATTACTTGTACTCATTTTAGGATAAAACTAGAATGTCTAATGGCGGAGCAATGTCCCTTTGGCTGGCAGGAAGGATTCTCTACATTTCCCTTGAGTTGGCATCAGACCTGGAGTTTTAAACATCACATTCAAACTGTACTATTGATGTTTCTGCTTAATGAAGTGGCATTTATTGAGAACCCTGCCTCTTGCAGGCAGAAATAACTAAAAAGGTAAATTCAATTCCTATTTTTGAATCAGTTATTATTTTTTCTTTCAGAACTTATTAGGCTAGCACACTGCTCAATAGTTTTAAAATAATGAGTTTCTCGTTTTTTCTCTGATGTGTATGTCATCAGTTGTGAGCCCATTCTCTATTGCCACTCTTTTCTAAGAACATAAATAAAGGGATATTGACCACACTGAAAAACTATTGATGGATGCTAATATTTTCACTGTATCATTACTTATACACAATGGAAAAGAAGCTTCTATATTTTCTGTCAGGAAGTAGCATAAAATCTATACTGAGGGATTACTTTAGGGTACTAATAATGTTCACCAAAAAGAAATAAAAGAATATTCCTTATCGCCCGTGACTTTTGCATGTTAATTTAATGGCTAAAATTTCCTTAAATATATAGTTGTAATGTTCACTTCTGTTCATTTCTGCCACATCATACAAAGGATTTTCCCCCCAGGTCACAAGTTTGAACTAAACTTGGTATTACTTTAAATGTTTGCAGTAGCCTTTAGAGGGAAGCCTGCCACTTTATTCATGGTGTGAGGTTGAGTACAAATGATGAGGAACAGACAACTTTTAAACACACGTAGATACTGACATAGTCAATATTTTTGTTGTAGGTAGGAGGCTTTATAACACATAGATTCAAATCTTTTTTATCTACAGATTGATTAGGTGATATCAGTTAGACTGAGGACATGACATAAATTAAATTTTCTCTCCGTGTATTTTGTGAGACATCTCCACATTCAGATATCTGACAACTAAGTACTCTTTCCTGGATCCCATGCCTTAAAGCAATTTATGTCCTATTAACACAATTTCTTCCCCCCTCTCTAAGCATAAATCAATTTAGTGTATCCTATTTTTTAAGTTAATTATTTCTTACCTCAGCTTTTATTGCTCTCATTTTTAATTTAATAAATTTATTTTAAATAATGGATACATAATAGTTGCCCATATTTATGAGGTACAGGTGATGTTTTGATGTAAGCACACAATGAGTAATAATAAAATCAGGATGATCAGGGTTTCCATTACCTCAGGCATTTATTATTTCTTTGTGTTAGAAACACTCCAATTTTATATACAACAAGTTATTGTTGAGTATAGTAGCCCTATTGTGCTACTGAATACTAAATCTTCTCTCTTCCATCTAACTATTTCTGTCCCCATTAATCATTCCTTCCTTATCCCCCTTTCCTCTACCCTTATTCAGTCTTTGGTAACCATCATTCTACTGTCTAGCTCGTTGAGTTCAATTATTTTTTTAACCCCCACATATGCATAAGAACATGTGACATTGATCTTTCTGTGTTTGGCTTATTTCACTTAACATCATGTCCTCCAGTTCCATCCATGCTGTTGCAAATGACAGAATTTTATTCCTTTTTATGGCTGAATAATATTTCATTGTGTACATTTATTTCATTGTTTTTAATCTCTTCATCTGGCGATGGACACTTAGGTTGATTCTATAGCTTGGCTATTATGAATAGTGCCACAAAAACATATGGGAGTGTAGGTATCTCTTTAATACACTCATGTATTCTCCTTTGCACATACCCAGAAGTGGGATTGGTGGATCATATGATAGTTCAATTTTTAGTTTTTTGAGAAATCTCTATACTGTTCTCCATAGAGGCTGTATTAATTTACACTCCCACCAATAGTCTACGAGAGGTTCCCTTACTCCACATCCTCATCAGCATCTGTACTTGCCTGCCTTTTTGATAAAAGTTATTTTAAATGGGGTGAGATAATGTTTCATTACAATTTTGCTTTGCATTTCTCTAATGATGAATAATATTGAGCATTTTTCATATACCTGTTGGCCATTTGTATGTCTTCTTTTAAGAAATGTTTATTCAGATCTTTTGCTCATGTTGATCAAATTATTATTTTTTTCCATTGAGTTGTTTGAGCTCCTTATCTATTCTGGTTATTAATGTTTTGTCAGGTGGGTAGTCTGCAAACATTTTATCCTGTCTGCTGTCTCTTCCACAGAATGGGAGAAAATACACTCTCTCATGATTTATTCTAAACTTTACCTCTCTTCCAAATCCTAGGTGTTCTATTTTACTATTCTTTTTCTACGTTTTTAGGGACATTGTCTCATTTCTTTTAATTACATAAATGAAACATGAATCCATAGCCTTAAAAAATATATAGCTAATTCCATTTGTTCTAACTCCTAACCCCCATCCACTCCATTCTTCAGAAACTATCAATTTGCTGATCATTTTATTGCTGATCATTTTTCAATATGGTCTTATAAAATATGTAATGCTGACTTCTTCCTTAGTTTTCAGTAAATGGTGTAATAATGTACATACTTTTCTGCAACTCATGTTCTTACTTGCAATATATTTTGGAATCTAAACTTGGCAGTACATGTAGATTATCTGTGTAGATATTTGTCTGTTGTATGACCTAAGAAATAGTCTTTTGATCAAGTGCATTTTACTTATGAATATAAATGCAGTCAAGACCCCCTCCAATGAGGCTCGTGAAGATACACTGCCACCAGTTTTTTTTAGAGTTCGCACTTTCCCACCACATTGCTCACACTTCATATTATCAAACATTTTCATTGTTCTTATCTGATATTGAAATAATGTTATTTGTAATATTTTAATTTGCATTTTTCTATTTTTTGTGTGACTGACAAGATTTCTTTTTCTGTTTGTTTTCTTTCTTTGTGAATTATTTGCTCCTACCTTTGTTCATTTTTCTTACTAGATTTTGATTTCTTTTACTTACATACATCTATATATTCTAGATATTCATCCTCAGACTTGTTTTCATAATGCATTTAATTTTTTTTTGGTTTGTAATGTTTACCTTTTGTGCTTTTTGTGCATTCTGATGTAAAACTTATTTATCCATTATTTAAGGATATTGTTTTTGGATATTTATCCATTATGGATAAATGGGTAAATATCCATTAAGGATAAAGATATTTAAGGATAAAATCTTTAAATGGACTATATAAGTGTGTATATATGTATGTGTGTGTGTGTTTGTACATGTGTGTATTTTCTCATTTTCTTAATTTCTATGCATATTAGGGAAGGCTTTTAATTTTTAATTACACATAAATAAAATGATATACAAATAGTCGGGCACCGATAGTCCCAGGTACTTGGAAGGCGGAGGTGGGAGAATTGCTTGAGCCCAAGAGTTGGAGACTAGCCTCGGCATCAAAGGGAGACCTGGTCTCTAAATATATATTTTTATATATTAAAATAATTGCTTTTAAATTAGTAATATAGAAAGTAATTTTAATCTGTGACACAGTTATCTCCTTTTTCAGGGAATATCTTAAATTTCTTTTCTTTCTTTTTTAAAATTTATTTATTATTATTATACTTTAAGTTGTAGGGTACATGTGCATAACGTGCAGGTTTGTTACATATGTATACTTGCGCCATGTTGGTGTGCTGCACCCATCAACTCGTCATTTACATCAGGTATAACTCCCAATGCAATCCCTCCCCCCTCCCCCCTCCCCATGAGGCCCCGGTGTGTGATGTTCCCCTTCCTGAGTCCAAGTGATCTCATTGTTCAGTTCCTACCTATGAGTGAGAACATGCGGTGTTTGGTTTTCTGTTCTTGTGATAGTTTGATAAGAATGATGGTTTCCAGCTGCATCCATGTCCCTACAAAGGACACAAACTCATCCTTTTTGATGGCTGCATAGTATTCCATGGTGTATATGTGCCACATTTTCTTAATCCAGTCTGTCACTGATGGACATTTGGGTTGATTCCAAGTCTTTGCTATTGTGAATAGTGCTGCAATAAACATACGTGTGCATGTGTCTTTATAGCAGCATAATTTATAATCCTTTGGGTATATACCCAGTAATGGGATGGCTGGGTCATATGGTACATCTAGTTCTAGATCCTTGAGGAATCGCCATACTGTTTTCCATAATGGTTGAACTAGTTTACAATCCCACCAACAGTGTAAAAGTGTTCCTATTTCTCCACATCCTCTCCGGCACCTGTTGTTTCCTGACTTTTTAATGATCGCCATTCTAACTGGTGTGAGATGGTATCTCATTGTGGTTTTGATTTGCATTTCTCTGATGGCCAGTGATGATGAGCATTTTTTCATGTGTCTGTTGGCTGTATGAATGTCTTCTTTTGAGAAATGTCTGTTCATATCCTTTGCCCACTTTTGGATGGGGTTGTTTGTTTTTTTCTTGTAAATTTGTTTGAGTTCTTTGTAGGTTCTGGATAATAGCCCTTTGTCAGATGAGTAGATTGCAAAAATTTTCTCCCATTCTGTAGGTTGCCTGTTCACTCTGATGGTAGTTTCTTTTGCTGTGCAGAAGCTCTTTAGTTTAATGAGATCCCATTTGTCAATTTTGGCTTTTGCTGCTGTTGCTTTTGGTGTTTTAGACATGAAGTCTTTGCCCATGCCTATGTCCTGAATGGTACTACCTAGGTTTTCCTCTAGGATTTTTATGGTATTAGGTCTAACATTTAAGTCTCTAATCCATCTTGAATTAATTTTCGTATAAGGAGTAAGGAAAGGATCCAGTTTCAGCTTTCTACTTATGGCTAGCCAATTTTCCCAGCACCATTTATTAAATAGGGAATCCTTTCCCCATTTCTTGTTTCTCTCAGGTTTGTCAAAGATCAGATGGCTGTAGATGTGTGGTATTATTTCTGAGGACTCTGTTCTGTTCCATTGGTCTATATCTCTGTTTTGGTACCAGTACCATGCTGTTTTGGTTACTGTAGCCTTGTAGTATAGTTTGAAGTCAGGTAGTGTGATGCCTCCAGCTTTGTTCTTTTGACTTAGGATTGTCTTGGAGATGCGGGCTCTTTTTTGGTTCCATATGAACTTTAAAGCAGTTTTTTCCAATTCTGTGAAGAAACTCATTGGTAGCTTGATGGGGATGGCATTAAATCTATAAGTTACCTTGGGCAGTATGGCCATTTTCACGATATTGATTCTTCCTATCCATGAGCATGGTATGTTCTTCCATTTGTTTGTGTCCTCTTTTATTTCACTGAGCAGTGGTTTGTAGTTCTCCTTGAAGAGGTCCTTTACATCCCCTGTCAGTTGGATTCCTAGGTATTTGATTCTCTTTGAAGCAATTGTGAATGGAAGTTCATTCCTGATTTGGCTCTCTGTTTGTCTGTTACTGGTGTATAAGAATGCTTGTGATTTTTGCACATTAATTTTGTATCCTGAGACTTTGCTGAAGTTGCTTATCAGCTTAAGGAGATTTTGGGCTGAGACAATGGGGTTTTCTAAATATACAATCATGTCATCTGCAAACAGGGACAGTTTGACTTCTTCTTTTCCTAACTGAATACCCTTGATTTCTTTCTCTTGCCTAATTGCCCTAGCCAGAACTTCCAACACTATGTTGAATAGGAGTGGTGAGAGAGGGCATCCCTGTCTTGTGCCAGTTTTCAAAGGGAATTTTTCCAGTTTTTGCCCATTCAGTACGATATTGGCTGTGGGTTTGTCATAAATAGCTGTTATTATTTTGAGGTACGTTCCATCAATACCGAATTTATTGAGTGTTTTTAGCATGAAGGGCTGTTGAATTTTGTCAAAAGCCTTTTCTGCATCTATTGAGATAGTCATGTGGTTCTTGTCTTTGGTTCTGTTTATATGCTGGATTATGTTTATTGATTTGCGAATGTTGAACCAGCCTTGCATCCCAGGGATGAAGCCCACTTGATCATGGTGGATAAGCTTTTTGATGTGTTGCTGAATCCGGTTTGCCAGTATTTTATTGAGGATTTTTGCATCGATGTTCATCAGGGATATTGGTCTAAAATTCTCTTTTTTTGTTGTGTCTCTGCCAGGCTTTGGTATCAGGATGATGTTGGCCTCATAAAATGAGTTAGGGAGGATTCCCTCTTTTTCTATTGATTGGAATAGTTTCAGAAGGAATGGTACCAACTCCTCCTTGTACCTCTGGTAGAATTCAGCTGTGAATCCATCTGGTCCTGGACTTTTTTTGGTTGGTAGGCTATTAATTATTGCCTCAATTTCAGAGCCTGCTATTGGTCTATTCAGGGATTCAACTTCTTCCTGGTTTAGTCTTGGAAGAGTGTAAGTGTCCAGGAAATTATCCATTTCTTCTAGATTTTCCAGTTTATTTGCATAGAGGTGTTTATAGTATTCTCTGATGGTAGTTTGTATTTCTGTGGGGTCGGTGGTGATATCCCCTTTATCATTTTTAATTGCGTCGATTCGATTCTTCTCTCTTTTCTTCTTTATTAGTCTTGCTAGTGGTCTGTCAATTTTGTTGATCTTTTCAAAAAACCAACTCCTGGATTCATTGATTTTTTGGAGGGTTTTTTGTGTCTCTATCTCCTTCAGTTCTGCTCTGATCTTAGTTATTTCTAGCCTTCTGCTAGCTTTCGAATGTGTTTGCTCTTGCTTCTCTAGTTCTTTTAATTGCGATGTTAGAGTGTCAATTTTAGATCTCTCCTGCTTTCTCTTGTGGGCATTTAGTGCTATAAATTTCCCTCTACACACTGCTTTAAATGTGTCCCAGAGATTCTGGTATGTTGTATCTTTGTTCTCATTGGTTTCAAAGAACATCTTTAGGCCGGGCGCGGTGGCTCAAGCCTGTAATCCCAGCACTTTGGGAGGCCGAGACGGGCGGATCACGAGGTCAGGAGTTCGAGACCATCCTGGCTAACACGGTGAAACCCCGTCTCTACTAAAAAATAAAAAAAACTAGCCGGGCGAGGTGGCGGGCACCTGTAGTCCTGGCTACTCGGGAGGCTGAGGCAGGAGAATGGCGTAAAAACCCGGGAGGTGGAGCTTGCAGTGAGCTGAGATCCGGCCACTGCACTCCAGCCTGGGCGACACAGTGAGACTCCGTCTCAAAAAAAAAAAAAAAAAAAAAAAAAAAAAGAACATCTTTATTTCTGCCTTCATTTCGTTATGTACCCAGTAGTCATTCAGGAGCGGGTTGTTCAGTTTCCATGTAGTTGAGCGGTTTTGATTGAGTTTCTTAGTCCTGAGTTCTAGTTTGATTGCACTGTGGTCTGAGAGACAGTTTGTTATAATTTCTGTTCTTGTACATTTGCTGAGGAGTGCTTTACTTCCAATTACGTGGTCAATTTTGGAGTAAGTATGATGTGGTGCTGAGAAGAATGTATATTCTGTTGATTTGGGGTGGAGAGTTCTATAGATGTCTATTAGGTCTGCTTGCTGCAGAGAAGAGTTCAATTCCTGGATATCCTTGTTAACTTTCTGTCTCGTTGATCTGTCTAATGTTGACAGTGGAGTGTTGAAGTCTCCCTTTATTACTGTATGGGAGTCTAAGTCTCTTTGTAAGTCTCTAAGGACTTGCTTTCTGAATCTGGGTGCTCCTGTATTGGGTGCATATATATTTAGTATAGTTAGCTCTTCCTGTTGAATTGATCCCTTTACCATTATGTAATGGCCTTCTTTGTCTCTTTTGATCTTTGATGGTTTAAAGTCTGTTTTATCAGAGACTAGTATTGCAACCCCCGCTTTTTTTTGTTCTCCATTTGCTTGGTAAATCTTCCTCCATCCCTTTATTTTGAGCCTGTGTATGTCTCTGCATGTGAGATGGGTCTCCTGAATACAGCAGACTGATGGGTCTTGACTCTTTATCCAGTTTGCCAGTCTGTGTCTTTTAATTGGAGCATTTAGTCCATTTACATTTAAGGTTAAGATTGTTATGTGTGAACTTGATCCTGCCATTATGATATTAACTGGTTATTTTGCTCGTTAGTTGATGCAGTTTCTTCCTAGCCTCGATGGTCTTTACATTTTGGCATGTTTTTGCAATGGCTGGTACCGGTTGTTCCTTTCCATGTTTAGTGCTTCCTTCAGGGTCTCTTGTAAGGCAGGCCTAGTGGTGACAAAATCTCTAAGCATTTGCTTATCTGTAAAGGATTTTATTTCCCCTTCACTTATGAAACTTAGTTTGGCTGGATATGAAATTCTGGGTTTAAAATTCTTTTCTTTAAGAATGTTGAATATTGGCCCCCACTCTCTTCTGGCTTGGAGAGTTTCTGCCGAGAGATCTGCTGTTAGTCTGATGGGCTTCCCTTTGTGGGTAACCCGACCTTTCTCTCTGGCTGCCCTTAAGATTTTTTCCTTCATTTCAACTTTGGTGAATCTGGCAATTATGTGTCTTGGAGTTGCTCTTCTCGAGGAGTATCTTTGTGGCGTTCTCTGTATTTCCTGGATTTGAATGTTGGCCTGCCCTACTAGGTTGGGGAAGTTCTCCTGGATGATATCCTGAAGAGTGTTTTCCAACTTGGTTCCATTTTCCCCCTCACTTTCAGGCACCCCAATCAGACATAGATTTGGTCTTTTTACATAATCCCATACTTCTTGCAGGCTTTGTTCATTTCTTTTTCTTCTTTTTCCTTTTGGTTTCTCTTCTCGCTTCATTTCATTCATTTGATCCTCAATCGCTGATACTCTTTCTTCCAGTTGATCGAGTTGGTTACTGAAGCTTGTGCATTTGTCATGTATTTCTCGTGTCATGGTTTTCATCTCTTTCATTTCGTTTATGACCTTCTCTGCATTAATTACTCTAGCCATCAATTCTTCCACTTTTTTTTCAAGATTTTTAGTTTCTTTGCGCTGGGTACGTAATTCCTCCTTCAGCTCTGAGAAATTTGATGGACTGAAGCCTTCTTCTCTCATCTCGTCAAAGTCATTCTCCGTCCAGCTTTGATCCATTGCTGGTGATGAGCTGCGCTCCTTTGCCGGGGGAGATGCGCTCTTATTTTTTGAATTTCCAGCTTTTCTGCCCTGCTTTTTCCCCATCTTTGTGGTTTTATCTGCCTCTGGTCTTTGATGATGGTGATGTACTGATGGGGTTTTGGTGTAGGTGTCCTTCCTGTTTGATAGTTTTCCTTCTAACAGTCAGGACCCTCAGCTGTAGGTCTGTTGGAGATTGCTTGAGGTCCACTCCAGACCCTGTTTGCCTGGGTATCAGCAGCAGAGGCTGCAGAAGATAGAATATTTCTGAACAGCGAGTGTACCTGTCTGATTCTTGCTTTGGAAGATTCTTGCTTCCTCTCAGAGGTGTGGGGTGTCAGACTGCCCCTAGTGGGGGATGTCTCCCAGTTAGGCTACTCAGGGGTCAGGGACCCACTTGAGCAGGGAGTCTGTCCCTTCTCAGATCTCAACCTCCGTGTTGGGAGATCCACTGCTCTCTTCAAAGCTGTCAGACAGAGTCGTTTGCATCTGCTGAGGTTTCGGCTGTGTTTGTTATTGTTTACTGTGCCCTGTCCCCAGAGGTGTAGTCTACAGAGACAGGCAGGTTTCCTTGAGCTGCTGTGAGCTCCACCCAGTTCGAGCTTCCCAGCAGCTTTGTTTACCTACTTAAGCCTCAGCAATGGCGGGCGCCCCTCCCCCAGCCTCGCTACTGCCTTGCCGGTAGATCACAGACTGCTGTGCTGGCAATGAGGGAGGCTCCGTGGGTGTGGGACCCTCCCGGCCAGGTTTGGGATATGATCTCCTGGTGTGCCTGTTTGCTTAAAGCACAGTATTGGGGTGGGAGTTACCTGATTTTCCAGGTGTTGTGTGTCTCAGTTCCCCTGGCTAGGAAAAGGGATTCCCTTCCCCCTTGCGCTTCCCAGGTGAGGCAATGCCTCGCCCTGCTTCAGCTCTCGCTGGTCGGGCTGCAGCAGCTGACCAGCACCGATCGTCCGGCACTCCCCAGTGAGATGAACCCAGTACCTCAGTTGAAAATGCAGAAATCACCGGTCTTCTGTGTCGCTCGCACTGGGAGTTGGAGACTGGAGCTGTTCCTATTCGGCCATCTTGCTCCGCCCCTAATATCTTAAATTTCTTAAAAATATTTTATCCTTAAAGATTTTAATATAGGCCAGGTGCAATGGCTTACACCTGTAATCTCAGCACTTTGAGAGGTCAAGGCGGGTGGATCCCGTGAGGTCAGGATCTAGATCACCCTGGCCAACATGGCGAAACCCCATCTCTACTAAAAATACAAAAATTAGCTGGGTGTGGTGGTGGCCACCTGTAATCTCAACTATGTGGGAGGTTGAGGCAGGAGAATCGCTTGAACTCAGTAGGGGGAGGTTGCTGTGAGCTGACATCATGCCATTGCACTCTAGTCTGGGCAAAAGAGCAAGACTCCATCTCAAAAAAAAAAAAAAAGATTTCGAAGTTTGCGTCTAAAATGTAAATGTTATATTTTAATTAAATGCCAAATATTTAATACATCAATATTCTATTGTGAATACAATCTATTTTTCTATTTATATTTCTATTTGGTTAATGTAGTAATAAGAATAATTTAAATTAGTTTAAATAACTTGTTAGTTGGTTATCTTACAATTTCTATGTAGACATTTGCATCATCTACCCATATTAAAATTTTGACATTATAATTTATTTATTTTTTACATTCTGATTGCATTGTCTTGGCCACATATATAAATTAAATACTGCTGAAAATATAATGTGAGAACTTGTAATATCTTACAAATAGACATATATGTACTGTAGTTTTCTCATGAATGTACAAATAATCAAGTTTGAAAAATATTTTATATTTTTATTTTTTAATTGTTGTGTGTTTGAGGCTTGTTAAAATACAGAAGAAGTATTATATATCACATATTATTCTGACATCATTGAGATATTCTTATTATTTTTCTCCATTACTCAAAATGGTGAATTAGCTCATATATTTTCTAATGGTGGACTATCTTGACTTACTCAATGAAATCTGCTATGAAATAGAGATTTGCAGGATCTATGTGTTGTTTTTAGTACTTATTATTTGGAATGTCAAATTTCTGATTTCAGTAGCTAAGCACATGTGTGATGGTGGTGGATATGGATATCAACAACCCAAACCCAATCCTTTTAACCTGATGCTGGAAGTCTTCAGTCAGTTCTTTTATGAACCACCTCAACTTCAGAATCACTTCACCCAATAATGCAGTTCTTCTAGGGGTGAAGGGTGACCCCTATCCCATGACTGACAGTGGCAGAAGGCTAGGCCATGTGGGGTCACTGTGAAATAATTCAGGTGAGCCATTTACCTCCAGTGTCCCCTGGGTATTAGCTGAACCTGTTGTTAGGCATTCTTCACAACTGAGCCTTTTCCTCTGCAAATCCATTTCTTTCCCATTCTTTTTACAGGTGTTGATTCTAAGGGCACTCCCTAAGTAACATTCTACACAGCAATCTCCAACTCATGGTCTGCTTCTCAGAAAGTTCGACCTGTAAGAGATGGTTTCAGTTGTCTCAGAAAAAGGTGATGAGATAATATTTAGGATTTGGGTCACTCAATATCACATTGAAATTGAGGAGTCCATTACTGGTAGTAACTGGAAGATAGATGGTGGTGGGCTGCCACTGGTGGGGAATTGGATGGTATACCAATGTAAAGGAAATACATTAGTTGAGAGATGTGCGAGAGACTTGAAAAATATGAGGGATATATTAACTATACAGATAATGGAATTGGGTAGACATGATACACTAAGCTGATGTGAGTCAAACAGATAATGGAAGACAAAAGTAATTAAGAAGCAATTTTATGTCAAGTGTGAAAGTGAAGAACTCTTCTGAGTCCAAGTCGGTTATGATCTCCTACAGTAGGAAGGTAGGCAAATTGAGGACTAGGTTCAAGACTTATTTTCATCTTAAGCTGTAGGTCAACACAATTTGGTTATGCCAAAGACAGCAACCTTTGGGTAAGAGTGGTACTTTCATATATGAGGTAAATATATACTACAGTTGAAGCCCTGTAAATCTTGTATTCCAGCAACTGAGACAAATATTGCACCCCGAAATACCAACATTCCTTGAGAAAATCAATGAAGCACTGTTTGGAGAGTCGACTTTATTGTGCTTCAGTGGCTTATTCAAACAGGGGTTGACAGCTTTACCAGGTATGGATTTTTTCTCTCTCTCTTTTTTTTTTTTTTTTTTTGCCTGTATGATCCTAGCCAGCATGATTATCTGAGGTTTGCTAAATGTTTATTTATTGGCCTAAGATCCCACATTACACAGCATAAGGGGACCCATTTTTCACAAAAGTAAGAGTTGAAGTAGGCCCCAGACTATGAGACTCATTAACTGTATCCCATATCAACTGCCAAGAAGCTTGCAGTCTAATAGATAGTTGAAACAATTTACTGAAAGCACATTTGAGACAGTAGCTCAGAAGTGATGTTCTGCAATAATGGGAAGCTATCCTCCAGGATTCATCATACACATTGAATAAAAAACCCTTTTAAAGTATGAGGTTTTCCATAGGAAGAAAATGTATGGTTCCATGAACTACAAGATGAAAGGAGAAGGGTCCCGGTTTACGATAGCTCTCAATGGTTCACTTGGAGAATGTGTACTTTCTGTCCTTCAACTTTGGTTCTCTAGGTTTAGAGGTTGTGGGCCATAAAAGAAGAAAAACTTCCACCAGAAAACAAGAAGACCCATTGAACTTTATAGCTTCTGGAAGATGCTGTGAGTACATTATGTTCAGGGACAAGTAGGCAATAAGAAAATGTCCTCATATGTAAAAGTGATCCTGATCATAATAAAGAGAAGAAACTACTGTTAAAAAATGGTAGCATTGGTAATATAATGAAACATAGACAGTGCATCTTGTAGTCCTTTTGTACTTCCCTGACCAACTGTGTTGCTAAACAGATTTGTTCAGGAATTCTACTCTGAAAATGATATGATAATCAGTGTCTCCTGTACCTCAAGACTGATGATTTGATTCAGAGTCTTAAGTGAGGCCAAGAAGTTGTTAGTTGAGGGTGAGAGGCATCTGATTAGATAGCAAAGGAAAGAGATAATGTATAGTATTTATTGCAGTGCCAATGTCAGCTGAAACAATGGATGTGTCTTTCTTCCTATTATCTTTACCTGAGAAAGGGAGGTCCACCTGAATACTGGAGGAGCTACTTCTCCAAAGAATATAGAATTGTGTACATTTAGGTTAACCCATATCTTAGTAGTCATAAATAATGAATAAACACAGAAGTACAGGTCTCTCTTTGACATGCTGATTTCACATCCTTTGGATATACATCCAGCAGTAGGGTTGGATTGCTGGATCATATGGAAGTGCTACTTTAGTCTTTTGAGGAACTTTCATGCAGTTTTCTATAATAAAGAAAAGGTGGCATATATAACAATAGAATACTATTCAGTCTTGAAAGAAAAGGAAATTCTGTCATTTATGACAGTATGAGTAAATCTGGAGGACATTATACTAAGTAAAATAAGCCAAGCACAGACAGACAAATACCATTGCATTACACTAATATGTGAAATTTAAAACCATCGAGCTCATAGCGGTAGAGAGTGGAATGGTGGCTGCCAGAGGCTGGGCAGTGGGGAAAATGAGAAGATATTGGTCAAATAGTACAAAGTTTTAGTTAGAGAGAAATAATACATTTTTTGAGATTTGTACAGTGTTGATACTACAAATAATTATGTATTTTATATTTCAAAATTGCTAAGTTTCAAATGTTCTCTCCACACACACACACACACACACAAAAAATACAAAAACGTTTGAAGTAATAGTGTATTAGTCCATTCTCGTGCTGCTAATAAAGACGTACTCGAGACTGGTGAATTTATAAAGGAGACAGGTTTAATTGACTCAACAGTTCAGGAGGGTTGGGGAGGCCTCAGGAAACTTACAATCATGGAGGAAGGGAAGGCAAACATGTCCTTCTTCTCGTGGCAGCAGAAAGGAGAAGTGCCAAGCAAAAGGGGAATAGCCCCTTATGAAACCATCAGATCTCGTGACAGCTCACTCACTATCACAAGAACAGCCACATTGAGATAATTGCCCCCATGGTTAAATTATCTCTGACCAGGGGTCTCCCATGACAGGTGAGGATTATGACAACTACAATTTAAGATGAGATTTGGGTGGGGGCAGAGCCAAACCATATCAGATAGGTATGTTAATCAGCTAAATTTAATCATTTTACATTGTAAAAATATATCATAACCATATTTTACTTCATAAAATATATAATTACAATTTGTCAATTAATAATTTTAAAATAAAAATGGGTTCAGCGGCCACAAAAGGAGGACTAGGTAATGGGCATGCAGATATGCCACCCACTGTTCCTTCAAAGATAAGTGTGTTGCTCAGATTCGGAGTGATGTTAGCAAATAGCCTTCAGCTGTCAGCCCCTTCAGGGATTTTCTGAACTTCAGAGTCACTCACCTAAGATCACACTCCTCTCAAGCAGCTCACATGCAATAACTAACAGAGGGAAGCATATAAAGGGCAGGAGGTTTTAGTCCACTACAGCAGTGGTCCCCAGCCTTTTTGTAACCAGGGAGACAAGTTTGTGGAAGATAATTTTTCCATGGACGAGGAGGTCGGGGATGGAGGAAATGGTTTCAGGATGATTCAAGCACATTAAATGTATTGTGTGCTTTATTTATATTATTATTACATTGTAATAGAACCTCATCAATTTACCTGAAATTGTGTTCAGGGATATATCACAGCTCATTCTCTCTCTTTCTGTCTCTCAAAACCCTGTTTTTCCCACCTTTTTCCATAGATATTCCTCTCAAGTTCATTCTCTATTCAACTTCACAAACTCTACCCTAGAATCTACTTCCTGGGGAAACCAATCTAAAAAAAAAAATGATAATGATCTATAATTTGTTTTCTTTTTTATCTCTAGTTTTTGTGTTTACTATTTTTATTGCAGAAAAAACTGAAACATGTAAAATCAACTAAAAATGTAAAGAAACTTTATGTGGTTACTACTCAGTGCCAACATTTTCAATATCTGGAATCCCTTTAAAATATAAACTTCTATCCTACTTCTCTAATTTTGTTATTATAGGTACTCTATCCTTATAGAATATTTGGGTAACCTTCCTTTCTTTTTCAAAACGTTTCTAAATTATATATTGAAGCCCTAACCACTGATGTGACTGTTGTAGGGCCTATATGGAGGTAATTAAGGTTCAATGAGGCCTTAAGAATGGAACCCTCATTCAATAAAATTAATGTTCTTATAAGAAGAGACATGAGAAAGCTCACTTTCTTTTTCTCTCTTACAGAGACACTGAGAAAAAGAGAGACCTCACCAGAAACTGGCCATGATGGCACTCTCATCTCAGAATTCCAGGCTCCAGAACTTTGATAAAATAAATTTCTGTTACTTAGGCTACCTAGTCTGTGATATTATGTTGGGTAGCCCAAGTTAACTCATAGAGATTTTGTACTGAGAAGTGGGATGCCACTGTAATAAACACCTCAAAACATGGCAGAATCTTCAGAACCGGAAAACGGCCAGAGGCTAGAGGGGTTTGAGGTGCATAGTAGAAGCAACTTCGATTGCTCTGAAGAGGTTTTTGCTAAAAATATAGACATTAAAGGCAATTCTAGTGAGGACCCAGGGAAAAAAAAATAAAGGAGAACTATAGAAAAAGTCTCCATCTTCTTAAACAAACATAAATACTAGTGGATACTAGGCTTAATACCTGGGTGATAAAATAATCCCTACAACAAACCCCCGTGACACACATTTACCTATGTAATAAACATGCACATCCTGCACAAGCACCCTGAACTTAAAAGTTGAAAAAGAAATATCAAGACTGATGAACAGAATGTTGGTTAAAATTTAGACATTAAAGGCCTTTCTGGTGAGGTCGTGGATACAAATGAGGATGAGGTCATTGAGAAATTGGGAAAAGGCAATCCCTGTTAGAAAGAGGCAAAGAATTTGGCTGAATTGTGTTCTAGTGTTTCATGGAAGATAAAACTTACGAACCATGAATTCAGATATTTACCTGAGGAGATTTCGAAGACAAAGCCTGAGTCCTCTTTACTGCTTATATTAAAATGTGAAAGGATTGAAATGAATAGAAAAAGAAACCGTTAAGCAAAAATATCCAGCGCTTAAAGATTTAAAAAATGTTCAGTCTGTTCATATTGTTAAAAGTGAAACAGTTTGTTCTTAAGAGAATACAAAGGATGTGGCTGAACAGCCATTTGATGACAAGATTATTATATGTGTAAGTTATAAATTTAAAAAGCAACCTCATCAGAAGATAGGAATGGAATTGGAATTATATCAGCAGAAAGACTGTCATTTTAGACCAAGGTAGCAGCAATACCTAGTTAGGACTATAGGTAACAGGGACGGATGAAAGAGCTATTCATCTGTAAAAATGCTTTATCTTTCAAGAAAGCGAAGACTGACTCAAGAAAGGATTGATTCAGAGATCACCAGGGCTGCCACTCACACCACAAGCCTAGAAGCAAGGCTGCCCCCTCCTCTATTTTGGAAGACCAAGAAGATCTCACAGAGAACTTTGTGGGTAGGGCCAACTTGCAGACACATGGGGGTGCTGAGGTCACCTCACTGGGCTTAAAAGGCAGAACATTGAATAAAAGCGGGTTATTCTCAAGCCTAGAGAGCTAATGGAATTTGCCTTGTTGGGTTTCAGAGCTGTTTGGATTCATCATTTTCCTCCTTTCAATTTCTGTCTTTTGGAATGGGGCTATCTTATGCCTTCTCACACTGTATTTTGGAAGCACATACTTGTCTGTTTTCACAGGTTCACAGCTGGAGACGAATTTTTGCCTCAGGATGAATCTGCATCTTGAGTCTCACTCATATCTGATTTAGATGGTATTTAGATGAGACATTGGACTTTAGACTTTAGAGTTGATGCTGAAACAATTTAAGACTTTGGAGCTGTTGGGACAGAATGAATGCATTTTGAATACAAAAAGTAACTCAGTATTGCAGGGCCATGGTAGGAATGCTATGGACTGAATTCAGTCATCTCCCCTACCCCAAAGTTGTATGGTGAAGCCCTAATCTAATATGACTATATTTGGACATATGCTCTATAAGGAGGTAATAAGGTTAAGTGAAGTAATGGGACTGAGACCCTGATCTAGTAGGATCAGTGTCCTTTTAAGAAGAGACACTAGAAAACTGGCTCGCTCTCTCTGCATGCATGAGCCTGGAAAAGAGGCTGTGAAGACACAGTAAAAAGGCCATCATCTACAAGCCAGGAAAAGATCCGTCACTAGAAACTAACCATGTTGAAATCCTCACCTCAGAATTCCAGGCTCCATACCTGTGAAAAATGCATTTCTGTTGTTTAAACCACCATCTGTAGTATTGTCTGGTAGTCCAAGTTGACTAATACAGATTTTGGTACCAAGAAGTGGTATGCCAAAGAGCCGAATAACTAAATACTGCTGTGACAGATACCTAAAAATGTGGAAGAGGCTTTGGAACTGGCTGATGGATAATAGTAGCCTGAGCTGATTAACACAGATGGGAAATATCCTTCAAACCTTAAAGAATCTTCCCATAATTCTGGTGACAGCTACCTTTTGGGAAGCTAGGACATTTACTCCTATTTCAATTTTGCAATTTGTAGGTATTATTCCACTTACTCAATTTGAAATAAATACATTAAAAAATCAGAGTGGAAATCATGCAAAATTTTGTTATTTTTCAAACACCCTTAGAATTATTTTGCCTCAAACTTTTCTCTGTGCTATTATTATCATTGCTAATATTCTTAATTTGCATATTTTTGCTCTTTCTCATTTTTCTCTCTTTTCTTTCTTTTAATTCACGTGTGTGCGCACACGCACGCGTGTGTGTGTGTGTGTGTGTGTGTGTCTTTGTGATGGAGTCTTGCTCTGTCAACCAGGCCCGGAGTGCACTGACGCGATTCCAGCTCACTGCAACCTCTGCCTCCCGGGTTCAAGCGATTCTCCTGCCTCAGCCTCCCAAGCAGAGGGGATTACAGACATGCACCACCATGGCCGGCTAATTTTTGTATTTTTCGTAGGGACAGGGTTTCATCAGGTTGGCCAGGCTGGTCTCAAATTCCCAAGCTCAGGTGATCCACCTGACTCGATCTCCCAAAGTACTGGGATTACGTGCCTGAGCCACAGCACCTGGCCAGGCTTGCCACATCTTAAGTTATTCGTTAATATTTTCAAAGAACTACAATTCATTGTATTCATCAACAATTCTAGGGTTCTTTTCTTGTTTGCTTTTTAATTGCATTGTTTTCTGTTTTTAATATTAATTCATCTCTTCCTGCTATTTATTTTAAATAGGTTTTTAATCTTTTTCTACTTACACCTAAAGCTTATTTTATTAATACAGTCCATTTTGCTTTTTAATTCATATATTTGGATGTATGCTTTCTTTGTAAGTATGATTTTGACTTTTTTCCCTTTGGATTGTGACAGGTAGAAGCTTATTATATTTTCATCCCAAATAGATTCTACTTTGATTTCTTTTTTAAGATAACAATTTCTTAGCAGACTTTTCAGATAAACAGATTTTTTTTAAAAACAGCTTTTTTCTTGATATCTTATTTTATTATGCTTTGAGCAGTTATTGCAAACTACATGGGAATACTTGTTTAATTTTTTTAAAGATTTATTGTCAGCTTTGTGCATGATCAAACTACATGAATATTCTTGGTGTGTCTGTAAGTTACTATTCCATAGCCTGTCTAGTGTCAAAATACTCATATACTAGTTCAAGCTCATTAAATAAATTTTTCAAATACTCTGTGTTCTTAATTCCTTTTTCTGTTACTTTTACAAGGGGATTGTTAAAGAATGTTACAACCATTATGGATTTAGCATATCAAAAACATTTAAAACTGACTCTTTGTTTATCAGTCCTTTAGCCCTACTGCTAGCTGTGACTCCTTGTGATACCAAACTGTAGACTGGAGTCTGCTTTAGATAACTGTTGAATTGATAAATTTTGGAAGTACAGAAGCCGCACAGTTTGTACTTTTAGTGAGTTATTGCAATGTAAGATAATAACTAGGGAAAGAAATTATAATGCAAATTATGTCCATAGGGAAAAGATATAGTGACCTCCAGGAAATATCCAGAGGTGTGAGGCAGGGACCAATGGTGAAGCTAGCAAGAGGGAATTCAAAGGGGGAAATAACTCAGCCAAGAAATAATTAAGTGGACGTAACAGATGAAGCCAGCTCAAGGGATAAATCTTTTCAAAATGAACAATATATCAATAAATGGTTAGTAGAAGTAATTCTGAGGGAATGGTTAGAGCATAGAGTAGAGGTTGGATAAAAGATGAGGGAACAAAGGTAGCATGAAGAAGTCTTTCATTGCGTTTGTTAGAATTAGAGTTCACATTTACATGGTTTGTTCCATAGGTACATCACTTGCACTTCTCAAATTTTAATTTGAACAGGAATCACCTGGAGACCATATTAAAAAGCAGATTCTGATTCAATAGGTCTGGACTGGAGTCTGAGATTCTACATTGCTAAAACCCTCCTGGGGGCACCTGCACTGTTCCTCCGTGAGGACTCTGTGAGCAAATTAAATGCCAGGACATTTAATTTATTCCCATAACTTAGAAGCACTTTACAGAGATATACACATTCAGGAAGGGGTAGATAAGAGCAACGTGTACCCTGGGGACATCTGGGGACTGAAAGATTAATTTGTAGATCCTGGATTTTGACTTTTCGGACCTTGGGGAAGAAAAGATGCTGAGAGGCATGCTGGCAGGACATGGATTTCTTGGAGAAGTGTGCTGTTTCTCATGTTAAGAAGAAACTGTGGAATCAGAGGCAACTCTCCATTCCACCCACGGAACATGTGTTCCTCTGAATGATGGGAGACTCAAGCGCTGTGTTCCTTAGTTCTAGTGTTAAAAACCTCATGGTCTAAAATATCTTTGTAGGGTTGATTGGAATATGCTACAATGTACAGAAAGAACAATACGACAGTGCTCATTTACGAATTGAGTGATACCAGCCACTAGTATTACTAAAGGAATACCAGGAATTCAAAGAAATTACTAAAATAACAAACAGTCATTAAAATTTTTTTTACGACCAGGTGCAGTGGCTCACGCCTATAATCTCAGCACTTTGGGAGGCTGAGGCGGGTAGATCGCAAGGTCAGGAGTTCGAGACCAGCCTGGCCAACATGGTGAAATCCGTCTCTACTAAAAATACAAAAATCAGTCAGGCGTGGTGGCATGCGCCTGTAATCCCAGCTACTTGGTAGGCTGAGGCAGGAGAATTGCTTTAGCCCAGGAGGCAGAGGCTGTAGTGAGCTGACATCATGCCACTGCACTCCAGCCTGGGCGACACAGCAAGACTCTGTCTAAAAACAAAAAACATAAACAAAAAAATTCCACTGAGTACTATCTTTAAAATCATAATCTGCTACATCAAGCTCAATTTCCTTAACAGAGAATTGGAAGGACATGTTTATGAATAAATAATACAATATAAAGAAGCTTCCACAGCTATCTATCTGAAATGCTTCCCAATGGTACTGACTTCTAAAAGCCACATATGCTTTGCTCTACAGGAACCATAGATACTTTGACAGTAGAAAAGTGAAACATGTTATTGAGCACCTCAGCATGCTGAGACAATCACCTAGAGATATGCATCCTGAAATCTATTGTCTTTCTATTTCAGCATGAAAAATAACCATGCTTCAAGTATCTAGACTTCACTTTTCCAAACTGGACATTTATTAAATAGTCCCAGTATGCCATCCCTCTAATTCACATAATAAATAATTTTATCTGTTCTCTACCAGCCATCATTAAAAGTTCCTACCAAATATGTTTCATCCTGTGTATCAGAGAGAAAGTTGATGGAGATGCAAGATCGAAAGTTGCCTTTGATGAGCCATTTTCTTTCTCAAAATTGTTCAAGTTTACCCGTGGATAACTTTTGTTTTTTCCACCCCTATCTTATTCATAGTATCTGGCCTTTCGAAAAATTGTCATTTTAAGTCAATCTTTCATAACATTAATATTGAAAATTGTATTTATTACATACAATTGTCTTCTATTAAAAGCAAAAAAAAAATCTGTATTGATTGTTATCTGGTTCTAAGCAACTGTGATTTTATTCTGTAATTTCAGTATAGTAGTCAGTCAGGGTGGAAAATGAATTTCAATTCTTTGACTTATTAGTAATACAATATGCAAGCTCTTCAATTATTCTATGCCTTAGTTTCCTTATCAGTATAATGGAAATAATAAGATTTGCCTAATAGGGTTTTTGTGAAAGCAAAATAAAGTGAAAAGATTTTAGCATAGATTAGGTAACTTATCAACATAATGCCTCTTGTCTTTGTTTCTTTTGTTTTTCTGAAGCAGTATTGCAGATTTTACATATATGTAGTCAGAGAACTTGGGTTGATTAAGCTATCCAAAGTTAGGAATCTAGGGACTTCATAATATATTTCTAAATATCAACTACAAATATGTGTTTAATAAGAATCCACTACTGGATGAATCCAATTCATTGTATTTCTGACCAAAAAAAAAAAAAGTCAAATCATTCTGTCACTTACATAACTCACTTAAGCACTTGGTTCTAAGTCAGTATCAAAGATTAAAATTTTTAAATTGTAATGTTTTATGAATACAATGATGACTTCTTTTTTTTTTTTTTGAGGTGGAGTCTTCACTTGGTCGCCCAGGCTGGAGTGCAGTGGCGCGATCTCGGCTCACTGCAAGCTCCGCCTCCCGGGTTCGAGCCATTCTCCTGCCTCAGCCTCCCGAGTAGCTGGGACTACAGGCGCCCGCCACCGCGCCCGGCTAATTTTTTTGTATTTTAGTAGAGACGGGGTTTCACCGTGTTAGCTAGGATGGTCTCGATCTCCTGACCTCATGATCTGCCCGCCTCGGCCTCCCAAAGTGCAGGGATTACAGGCGTGAGCCGCCGCACCAGGCAATGATGACTTCTATACTTGTCACATCAATGTATGTGTGTAAGAGTAGATAGGTTTACAGACTATTTCCTATAAAAATTTAATAGGATAAATAAATGCATGGAAATTGACCAATGGGCAAGTGGGCTGTTTTCCGAGTAATGCTAATTTATCTGTCATCTTTATTCAGTTAAAAGTTGAAATTATTTTTCCTGTTAAAATGAAACAAAATTCAAATGTAATAAAAAAGAAAATGGAAATACTGGGTTTACGCATTTTCTGGAGACCAGTTAATGCATGAAGGTTACCAAGGCACAATTTACAAATGTACATTTGTTATAAGACACCTAGAAAATGATCACAAGAGGGCACTCTTAATTAGAACTGAATCCAATGAGGACATCTTAGAGAAAGATTTAACCACTCCAGTAGAAATGATCATAAGGATCAGTTATTGACAATTCCAAATTATGTTATGAAACACAATGATCTATAATTACCAGGTTGCCATGAATATGCTCATTGAAAATAAAACTCAATTTTCTCTTTGTCAAGGCCCTCTTTAACAGGATCTCCAACACAAATTCTTCAAACTGTATTGTTTTGTTCTCCCTCTCTTACTGTTAGTTTGTCCAGAGTAGTCTCCCTTATCACTCTCATTATTTTTCCACATCCACATTTCACACAACTGAAGCCACAGTTCATATCAAGGTATTGCCTGTAAACTCAATTTTCTAAAATGTTTTCAGAAGAATAAAACAAAGTGACTCATTTTGCATCAGAAAAGCTTTACACCTTAGAACCTCACCATTTTTACCTCAAGTGAGGTGGCTTAGAAAGGGCAATTTGAAGAGTAGCGATTTCTCTATGCCAAACAATTTAATCTGAAAGTATCAGATCATTTGAATTGAGATATATGCAGATAAAATCAGGATGATAGGGACAGAGAGGCCCACAAAACATAGTAATTAGTCAAGTTCTTAAGGCAGTAAGTAATAATTAAATAACAGGTAAAATAATAAATTATGCTATAAAGTGAACCAGATGAGAAGAAGCCCGTTAATAATGTGAAGGATAGATCAGAGTGCAGCTGAATCACCAAAACAATGAAGCACTAGATTTGGAAACAACCAAATAGGCTATTGGAATGAACTGGACGGTATCCAGAAAACAATAACACGTAACTGCCATAAATGCTGTGCCCAAGAAGGTCTAAGGCGACCAGAAAAACTCTCAGAGGAAGGTAGCTTGTTATTGTTTCTTGTAGGATTCTATGACTCCATACTCGCCTAAGTTTTCTTCCTACCTTATTGATAATTTGTTCTTAATTTAATTTGCTGGTATATTCTAGCATATCTAGTATATTTACCTTTCTAGTATCTTTCTGTTCTATCAAGCTCCAAAAGGTAAGGTTTTTCAGGACTTAAATGAAGGGCTAGACTCTCTCTTCAGGCTGGACTCCATTCCCTGAAGATCCCATTCACCTGAATTATTTTCAGCGTCATGGATGTCATGATGAAACCGCTTTGCATCCCTGGAGTCGATCTTTCCTCTGAGCATGAGGTGTACATCCAACTGCTTTCTTGACATCTGTATTTGGAAGTACCATGTGAATGTCCAAATTAACATGCGTCAAGAAAATTTTTTTATTCCTGAGTCATCTCTGCTCTTTCTCCTCCCAAACCAAACCCAGGGTCCTATGTGCTAATGCTATTAGAGGAGAGCATTTGCTTCCCTCTATTCTCTCTATTCCCCATAGTCAATTAATCTCAAAGTTCATGGTTTATATCATAAACTTCCCTCAAATTAGTCCACTTGTCTTCATCTCTCCTGCAGCCCACTTGAGCCGATGCCCTAATCTAAATAGCACCTTAATTTTTATACTCTTTCTTTTACTCCAACTCATCAACAAACAGTTGTTGGAGTCATACTTAGTGAATATACTCGTCATTATGTCAGTCTGCATAATGAATACATATTTCAGTGGCTTCTTTTTGCATTTAAAACAAAACTAAATGATCATGTGTGGCCTATATAATCCTGCATGATTTTTTCCTCAGCACACAATCCTAACCTCATTTTGTCCTACATAGAATTTTCTCGAATACTTGAAGCTTATACACTTGTACACTTATACTCTGCAGAGCATTTGCACAAGGTGTTCCTCAACCTGTAGAATTATTGTCCTAGAATTTCGCATGTCTGGCTTATTTTCATCCTTTGACCCCCAGTTAAAACAGTTCTTCAGAGATGCAGTATACCTAAAGTTCATCCACTGCTTCTGAAGTACTTTCAATTAACCATAATAACAAAATCCTATTTATTGTCTTCAAAGCACTTACCTAAATTTTAATTTAGTTGTTTGTTTAATTGCTTCTTTTCTACCCACCCAGGATCCTTTAGACTCCGACCTACAGGGAACAGTGTCTTATTTAATCATGGATTTAGCCAAACCCAAAAAAGTACTGAGAACATAGTATTGAGAATATAGTGCCTATAAAATAATATCAAAAGACAGTAGATAATTAATAAAGTTTCTGAGATTCTGGATTTTGGAATCTGGAAAGTCTTCTTTGACAATCTCAACGTTTTAACTCTAGAGAACATCTTTTCTTGAAATTATCTCTGAGAGAAATTTCCTCTTAGCATGTTTATTTAAAAAAAAGAACCATGCTATGTGATATTATGGACATATTGTTCAATGATTTCCTTCCTCATAACATTGGTCTAACAGTACTATCCACCTGATTGGCTTAGTGGGAGAATAAAATGAAATCGTTTGCTTTAAGAGTTCAGTACAATAGGAACTGCACAAACTAAGCACTGAATTAATATTTTTCTTGATGATGATGACAACAGTTGTAAGACTAACATGACCTATCCTGGTGACTTTCTCAGAATAAATTGTGAGCATCAGAGTCAACTTCATGGATGTGCTACTTGTTACTCGAACACAACTTCACACCTAGTAGGTCATTCTTAGTGTAATGCTCTGCTGTTGCAATCTTGAAAATCTTAATAATTTTAAGCAACAGACATGGCATTTCATTTTGCATTGTGCTACACAAATTATGTAGCCAGTCCTAGCTGGCATAACATCAAGTTCTGCTTCAAAAACATTCTTTCTATTTGCTAAAGCAATGTGGGACAGGCATGTCACAACAAGACAATGTTCATCATATAAATAATTATTGTTTTTCTTTTCTTTAGTAGCTGTGGAGCTTATATCTAAATTTATCACTTAGTTTGTACAGTTTTGCAGGAGGCTTTGATAATACATTTGTGTGCACTAACTTCACCGTAAGAGTTATTTTACTCTTCTGTATAATTTTCTGATTTATTTGATACTTTTCCTACTTTATGTCTTTGTAAAATCTTTAGTGCCTCCTGGAATCAAACAATTGATTTAAAAAGTATATTTTTAAAAATTCTTACTTTTTCATTTTGTTTTTATTTATATATGTGTATATATGTATAATATATATGTGTATATGTATGTATGTATATTTCAGATTTCCCCTGAGCTTGAGTTGAATATACATCTGTGCTCTAATGCTGATAAGCCCTTTTCAACAGTACATGGCTTGAATAAGAGAAAATAAGGAATAAATTAGCTGTTAATCAGACCACCAATTTTACCACAATAAATAGACATGACAGAAAGAACCTCAGGGTTTTTGTTAGCTAATTGGTTGGTTTTCCATAGCAAAGACATGCAATTTTTGTCACTTGAGTGACTAAGGGCACAGGGGAACAGCCTTGTGTAGAGTTCCCAGGAGAGTCATCCAGATCACCAGAGAAGCCTAAGAATCTTAATCTATTATGACCATAAGGTACCATTATTATGTAACTAATCACTGTTTGATACACCACTCTTAAAGACGTTATCATCAATCTAGTACTTATTAAAACAGGGATTAGGAAATTTTTTCATAAAGAGGTAGATAGTAAATAATTATTAGACATACTGCCTTTCTTGCAACTACTCAACTCTGTTGTGGTAGCCCAAGAGCAACCCTGAACAATATGTAAATGAAAGGGAATGACTGTGTTCCAATAAAACTTTATTTACAAATACAGATGACTGAGAGTGAGTTATGGTGTGCACTGAAGGACTTATTAAATTAATTGGTCTCTGTATTAAAGTGTTTACATCAGTATACAAGGCAAGGGTATAAAATAATAAATATGTTAAAGGTAGCCAAAACTTAAAAATCATCAGTGTTCTTAACACTAGTCATTTGGGTAGGAAACAGCATATATGTATATTCTCTCAACAGCCACAATTAAGAACATGTTTGAGACTGATAATCTGGAACTGGAAAATAAGATTAATTTGTGAACCACTCAAGAGAATTCATTTCACTATCTTATAGTAAAGCTACGTGTGGTTCGGAAAACACTATTACCCTGCTTAATGGCACATCTCTTTATCCAAAATTGACTAGAATGAATTTGTTCAATTTGAAAAATCAACTCTTCCATGAAAGTAAAAGACTGATTACAATTGAATCTCCAAAGATATGTTTTATTTTAAAATCAATTCAATGTAATTTAGAGCTAAATCTTGTTTATTCCTCATTTGCATCTATTCAAATAAAAGCAATGAGAATACATTTATAGCTATTTTTCTGGCAAAGTTGAGAAAAAAGTTATATCCACATTGATAATTTAATGTGGGAAGAGTCAGGAAGAGTTACCATAATTGCATAGGTCATGAGAAGTAAAGGCAAGAAATGTAGAATAGGGGCAATTTCATCACTGTTTTTCCAAGAAGAAAGTTTTTGGTAAGTTTGCTGTAACTTCAGGTCTGAACTGGAAAATAAAAAAATTGAAAATCCTCTAGAAATATCTTAAAGGACAGAAATGAAAGAGCACTATGTTTGGAGTAGAAGAAGGATGATTGGCAGCGAAGCACGTAAGGAGGAGTTGGTTGGATTGTGTCAAAATCAAACTTTTGTAAATGTCTTTATTTAATGAGAAAACATCGTACTTATGATACACCTATTTCCTAAAATTATTTTCTGAGTTATTCGAGTTTTGATTATTCAGTGGCAAGGCCCAGTTCTTGGCAAGCCTTGCCAAGAATTTGAAAATCTGAAAATTAAGAATTAAGAATTAATCTTTGCCAAAGAAAACCAGTAAATTGGTATTATTTGAGTCTTCTAGGCTTGTAAGATATTTTAGTTGGTGGTCTTTATTCAAGAAGTGTTTCAACGCATATCATTGCTTTCAAAAGATGTGTGTGTGTGTGTGTGTGTGTGTGTGTGTGTGAGATTTGGGATAAAGAGGAAAGTAAAAATGAAATGTTAAAGATAATGAGTAAAATAAATTGTGTTTTAGATTCTAATAGTGTAATCCTAGAGATTATATTTGTCACTTCAGCGTTATTTTGTGGATATTCCATCAGTGATTTCCAGACTGACAAAATCTTCTTTCAGAGCCTGAAACTCACACAAGATACTTAATGTAAAACATATATTTGAAGATATATTTATTGACTCTATGAAAAAGCACACCTGGTAAGTTTCTTTGATGGAGAAGTTAATGCTTAAAAGCAAAGCTCTGGCTGGGCATGGTGGTTCACACCTGTAATCCCAGCACTTTGGGAGGCCAAGGCTGGCGGATCACCTGAGGTCAGGAGTTTGAGACCATCCTGGCCAACATGGCGAAACCCCATCTCTACTAAAAATACAAAAATTAGTCAGATGAGGTGGTGGGCACCTGTAATCCCAGCTACTCAGGAGGCCGAGGCAAGAGAACAGCTTGAACCTGGGAGGCAGAGGTTGCAGTGAGCCAAGATCGTGCCATTGCACTCCGGACTCCAGTCTGGGAGACAGAGCAAGACTACATTTCAAAAAAAAAGCAAACCTCCAAATACTGTTCCTCATTCATGAGATCCCAAAATAAGTCTCACATTTTTTCTCCGCCTGTGCTCCATGTCAGTTGATTTTTACTCAGCCAGCAAATGTCTATAATGCTTTGTAACTTCTCTCTCAGTCTTACTCTCCCTTAGTGAGATCTCTACTCAAAGATATTTCACTCACAATAACATGTGAATTTCTATCCTGATTCCAAACACTATTTTTACTATGTGGCTGAAATGCAAGGTCCCAGTGGACCCTAGGATCATAACCCCACATCTATGACGAAGTGATTAGGTCTTAAACTCAGCAGACTATAGCTGAAGGCTGTTATCTGTTTTACTCATAAATATCGGTGGTGCTCTACTCTGACCTCATGCTTTTTTAATATTTTCAGATTTCTCCTATATATTTTGAGAATCCTGCATTATTATTTATAAACTGTTACATAAAAGAGTATACAGAAGGGAAGGATTTAGACAAATATTTTATAGCATTAAAAATTAATGGGAAGAGAGAATCACATTGCACCATTATTCAATTAAATAGGATATATATTTATCCATGTTTCAAACAGAGATCAAACATCTTGATTTTTGACTCACCTGATGTTTATTCCTTTGATATGTTCCTGACAAATTCTATATTCTAAGATCAAGCAAGGTGGTTTTGCTTGTTAAATAACAAAATGATAAAATAAAATTGTGTGTGTGTGTGTGTGTGTGTGTGTGTGTGTATGTGTGTATTTCCACAAAGTGATCTAGGAGAGGAAGTAGCAACTTATTTCCTGATGAGGCAAGCATTAATGTTTGTCACTTAAATCTGACCTTCCCTGTTTGTGATTGAGAGTTTAAATAATTTTTGCAAGATAGGACAGCAATATCATCTTACTACGTTAAAGACACCTATTAGTCATGTCCCAGGCAAATTGGGATTTATGACTCAGACATAATTCTTCCAAATATGCCTGCTGTTCATAAAAAGGCAGAGATATGTGACTTAAAAATAACACAAGTCAGAAATAATTTTGCACTTCACTTTGCCACATTGACTTTTCTCTGGAATAGATGGCAAAATCTCTGCGTTTTATGAATAGGCTTTTGTCAATACTACAGATGTATGTTTCCAGCTTCTAAATAAAGCAAATTTCTGAGTCAAATAAAACTAATGATCAGCTCCAGTAGAGGCAAGGGAAGATGTATATATAAGAACTATGCATTAAAGATTGATGGAGATCCATAAACACTTAAATGATCACTGTTGATGTTGACTGTGCCTTGAGGAGAAGGTTAAGAATGTCACATATCACTTGCAATGATTAAGTTTCTCTGCTCGTGAGATAGTGTCTCATTACATATGAATAACTGTGGAAGAACAACATACAATTTTTTGAGAGGGAGTTGGAGGAGACATGGACGGATTGAAGCACAGATAAAATATGTATTTTCCCCCAAATCTGTACAAATACTACTAAGAGCATGGCAAAGCTCCATGCTTTGTGAATATTGCTTGAGGTATCAGAAGTAAAAATACCATATTTCATTAAGGATGACAGCAATAGTATTCTCTTTACTCTGTGGACTATCAAGTCTTTCAACTTAAATATTTTGGAATGTAATCAGACATCAAAGATGTAAAATGATATAGTGCCTCCAAGATACATCTTTGTCCTTGAAGAATGATCAAAGTTCCACTTATGTTTATAAATTAGAACCAAATGCATTTCCCAAAAATTTAGTGACGGTAATTCTCTCCTCACCCAGTCCCATTTTAAAAAGTCATCTATAAAAATCAGAAACACCGTTATTTCTTCCACTGAAACATAAGCATTATGTTTGGTGAATGTTAAAATACGAATCTTAAAAAGGACAAGATTTAGTCATAATTAAGTGATTTGCACAATACCCTATGTCAGGAATTGTCCAAGGGAATGATCATGTTAGAAATAAAAATAATATTCACTTATGAGATTGCTGAAAATGATCACCTATTTCTACTTAGTATTGTTGATATTACACTCTCACCATGTTTCTGAATGAAAGAGATTCTTATTCCAAGAGCAATAGGAAATAATCAACATTTTTAAAAGAGAGGGGTATTTGTTTTCTAAACACTTTTCTGTCCTCAGTGATGATAGCTAACAATTGTATTTTTATTATTAATTTTCCTGATAAGTTTTTCCAGAGTTTAAAAATTGGGTCTGATGGACATTCAGGCATAGGGGAGAGGAGGCTTTGTCTCTGTGAGAGGTGAGCTGCCAAAATACAGGTTTGGTTCCATGTGACTCTTTGTGGAACTTCCCTCTGCCAGAGTCAGCGTGTGAGGTGCAATTTAATTTGATTGTAATATTGAATATTCCATACTAGATATATATCTGTCTCCTGAAAATTATTCTTCTACCCTTCTTGCTTACAATTCCCTTATTTTAGCTGGGCTGACTGTGTGCCCAAGCCACATATGATAAATAGTTTATCATGGTTTTTTTTCTATATTAATAACAGCAGTACTGTTACTTGTCGTGTTATTAATGTATCTAACTCCTTTGCAGCGTGATGGGGAGGATGACCCAGAAATGGCCAAGGAAATGTCAGAAGAATTTTGCTGTGTGGATTTTAGAATAAACAACAATAACTAAAACAAAAGCAAACAAAAACTTTTCCATTGAAAAGAGACAGATAATAGTTGATGGTATTCTTTCCTCATTTCCTTCTCTCTTGAATCTGAACATGATACTTGAAGCTGCAAGGCCCATGTTTTTTTTTGACCATGAGGTCACATGAATTAAATCAAGACACAACATGAGACAGCAGGCAGCCAGAAAAAGTACTTGTATCCTGAGGACACTGTTAGCAGATACACTGTTGACAGCAACCGTGATATCTGGATTTCTTTTCAAATGACCAAAATAATCACCTACTCATTTACTTCCACTAAATAAATTTTCAGTAGCTTGCTGTCATAGACATTTCCATTTTGTATATTCTTTAGTTAAAGGCTAAAACAAAAGGAGCTTTGTATAACAATAGTTATCTGATAATTAAAAACAGAGGAGAATTAGGTGTCACTTATGTTTTATGTAAATAGAGAGTAATTAATGTTCAGCTAGTTTTGCCTCTGTCAAAATATTAAATCATGATACGCAACATCACAACTCCTATTTATAAAAATAAGTTGTATTGTTAGTGCCTCAAGAATACACTTGTTATAGTAAATACAAATGAAATAGGACTTAATGTTAGGAACAGTGGATGACTTTAAATCCTTGCTATATAAAATTAATTGTATTAAGGCTTAATTTTACATTCATTATATTAATTTTGTGTTTACTAAATTAATTTATATTCTTTAAATACAGAATGATATGTACGCTATTTTCACAAATTATTGAGTGTAATACAGAAGCATACAGATAATTCAAATTCACTAAGAAAGGCTCCAGAATCCTGCAACATTTTTTAAGCTTGTATTAGAGCAGGATGTAAGGTTTGTTGACCTGTTACCTCTGTATTGACTGTTATGATTGTGTGTCTACATTAGAAGATTCATGACTAAATTATTAATGAATTGGAGACAGGTGGTATATACAAGTTTTATGTCGGAATACTTTTCTCCATCCCAAGAAAACATAATTGATTTCTAAATCATTCTTAATTTCCATTTCTAGGATTCTTGTTCTTAAGAAATAAACACTAAGGATAGAGAAATGAATAGAGAATGGAAGGCAGTTGAGAACATATAACCAACATATAACCAATATTAAAGTATCACCATGGAATTTCTAGGAGACTGAAGATACTGAGAAGAGCAGGTGTTAACTTCATCCTCTTCATTTTCCACAGGATCATAGGGTATAAAAGAGGAGACAGGCAGAGGACTCTCCTGCGGAGTCCAGTGGGCAAAGACACTGTCCACGTTTAATCTGTACTTTTTCACTTAGCCTTGGTTATCTTTTTCCAGTGCTTATTCACAGAGCATTACCTAGTAATAAAGAGAGATCACTCTGGGAGACGAAAATACCCATGCTATTTTTCGGGCTTATTATCACTAACAGGCAATCTTGATAATGTTTCCTGGATGAATTTTCACCCATACCTCCTGCTGAGATAAATAGCATCTGTTAACTCAGTTTGGGTCTGGCTGAGTAATTTTCTTTTTGGCCGCACTGTGTGGTGAGACACAGAGACGCTCTGGCACTTAGTGTATCCTGTCCTCAGATGAGAGAGGAGGCACTCCTAGCGTCGCCTTGCTCTCAAGGTTTAATAATAAACCTAAAGCTGTTTAAGATCTTCCTCTATGGAAATACCAAGGAGGGAAAAAAAGAAGAATGAACTATTGTGCCATATGTATAAGATAAGCAAGTTTGCTCTGGTATTTGTCTAGATTTCAAAGATATTTTTGAAGGAAAGGTGAATACAATTTAGTTTAGTTTTTTTTTTCTTTTTCTGAGGGAAACTTATTTAGGTAAATATAATATATCATAGACCAGGCTCATCTATGTAATTAGGAGTTCTGAATATATAGCCATACTGTACTATCCCTGCAACCATATAAAGTTTAACCAACAAAAGTGAATATCACATCATTAAGTGTTGGCATATGGTAAGCAATAAATACAACACATGTACTAGTAAAGAAGTCCTGAACCATATTTGTGGTATAAGAAAATACAAGAATTGTACATCAGTAAATACTGAATCATACAATATGGATTTTTTAATATATAACTTCTTCTTTTTTTTTTTTTTTTTTTGAGACGGAGTCTCGCTCTGTCACCCAGGCTGGAGTGCAGTGGCGCATCTCAGCTCACTGTAAGCTCCGCCTCCCGGGTTCACGCCATTCTCCTGCCTCAGCCTCCGGAGTAGCTGGGACTACAGGGGCCCGCCACCTCGCCCGGCTAATTTTTTGTATTTTTAGTAGAGACTGGGTTTCACCACGTTAGCCAGGATGGTCACGAGCTCCTGATCTCTTAACCGTCCCGTCTCGGCCTCCCAAAGTGCTGAGATTACAGGAGTGAGCCACCGTGCCCAGCCTATAACTTTTTTCATGTAGCATAATGTTTCTAATGCTCAGCTGTGCTGTATGTATACATGTATACGAACTCACAACATGTATAAGTATTTCATTCCCTTTTATAGGTAAATAATATTCCATTGTAAGGATATACTACATTTTATTTATCCATTCATTATGTGATAAAAATGTCGGTTATTTCCAGTTGGGGTCATTGTGTATAATGCTACTGTGAACATTTGTGTTCACATTTTTATTTTCACAATGTATATTTTCATTGCTCTTGAGTATACACCTGGAATTGGAATTGCTAAGCCATATGGTTACTTTCTTCTGAACATTTTGAGGAACCACCAAACTGTGTTATAAAGAAATGTCACGAGACCCTTGGGATGTTGCTGCACCAGGCAGAAACCTCTGTGACTGGCGGCGCCTTCTGCCTGAGTATTGCTCCAGCCTGCTGGACGCGTTCTGCTCACTCGACCCAGTAGGCCGTGCTCAGCTCACACAACAGCCCAGATCCCACATCTCCCGAGGGTGAGCCAGGGTGGAGCAGCGAGGGGTGTATGGGTGAGTGAGTGTGGGGTACGGCTACTGCTCACAGCCAGGAACACTGGTGGCTGCAGTGGGGTGGTCAGCTCCAGGTGCTGACTCCGTGTGAGGCTGTGGCTGGACAAGAGGTACTACACGCGGCTTCCACCACCAGCACCAGGCACCACGTAGGGACGAGAGGAACACCGCGGAGCCTGGAAGCTTGGAGACGCCAGGAATCCCAGAGCCCCAAAGAGGGTATCATAGGCCTGGCTCGGAGAGCCGGTAGGTCTAGGCTCCCTTAAGGACTGGAGCTCTTCTCTCCTAGTCACCCACAACGTGGCAAGCAGGGGGTGGCGTGTTTCAGCCCTGTTTGTGTTACAACTCTTTTAGTCTCACCATTTGGCAGGTCCTGAGTTCTTGTCCTACGTCCAGGAAGAATGAGGTATGTGGACGACTGGAGAGTGAGCAAAGCAGAGAGAAGCTTTATTGAGTAGCAGAAGGGCTCTCAGGAGACCCAAAGTGGGCAGCTCCCTTCTGCAGACAGATCATTGAGATGACTGTCCAGCTCTCAGTGGGGGGGAGACCTGCAGTGGGTAGCTCCTTTTTGCTTCTTCCAGCAACTCGTAGTCCTGACGTCTGTTCAAGTCTGGCTGAATCCAGTTTTTTTTTATGGAATCAGAATGGAGGAAATGCGTGCTGATTGCTCTATGGGAGGCCATGTGTGGGCTGAAAAAAGCATCGTAAGTTCTCACTCCAGCCACAGATTCCACCCAGAACTGACAGCCTGGCCCCAGTCTTCGGGCTGTTTCTGGTTTGAAGTAAAGTTGTGATTTCTTTGTATCCGCATCCTTATTTGTTTTATGTCTTTTGATTATAGCTTAGTGGGTCTGAAGTGATACCTCATTGAAGTTTAATTTCTCTGATGGCTAATGATGTTGAACAACTTTTCATGTACTTATTATTGGCCATTTATATACTTTAGAAAAATGTTTTTTTCCCCATTCTGTGGATTGTCCTTTGACATTCTCGATGGTGCCAAGTACAAAAATTTTAATTTCTTAAAATTTTTGAAATTAGGTTTGACAAAACCTAATTTCTTTTTTTATTTTGCACATAATTTTGATGCCATATCTAATAAAACTGTACCTAACACAATATCACAAAATTTATAACACTTTTATGAATTTTTATAGTTGTGACACTTACATTGAGGTCTATCTCCAATTTGACTTAATTTTTGTGTATGGTATGAGATAGGGTCTAACAATTTTTACATGTGACATGGAGATGACCCAACATCATTTGGTAAAAAGACTATTATTCCATTGAATTGTGTGTGGCACCTTTATCAAAAATTGATGGACAATGAATATGAAGGTTTATTTCTGGAAGGTCAAATTTGATCCCATTGTTTACAGTTTACATTGTTTACAATTCTATTTGTTCTATCCATTGTTTCTATTCTATTCTATCCAATCTATTCTATCTATTGTTTACATTTACATTGTTTACAATTGTATCCATTATTTACAGTTTACATTAATTACAATTCTATGTTACTTACAAGTATATCCTCATATCCACAGCAGACTTTCTTGAATACTATAGTTTTGTCGTCAGTTTTGAAATCAGAAAATGTAAGTCTTCCAACTGCTTTCTTTTTCAATCTTGTCTGGGTTACTTTGGGAATTGTGTATTCTTGTCTGCCCAGAGACAAGATCCACGTGTCAAAATTTACAAAGAAACACACACACACACACACACACACACACACAAAACAGAAAATAAACCTTAGCTAGTAGGAATTTCAATGAAGAGTACTTTAATCTGTAGATTAGATTGAGGAATATTATTATCTGAACAATATTATCTTCCGATCCGTGAATAAGAATGCCCTCATCTAAACTTAGAAACACTTTAATTTACTTTAACAATGTTTTATAGTTTTTAGAGTAGAAGTTTTGCACTTCTTTGATTACTTTTATTCCTGTTTCATTCTTTATGACACTGTTTTAAATCAAATTGTTTTCTTGATTTTATTTTTGGATTGTTTATTGCTAGTGTATAAAAATGCAATTGATTATTTTATATTGTTTGTACCTGCCAATCTGAATAAAATAACTTATTAGTTATTATAGTTTTATGGTGGATTCCCTAGAACTTTTGATATACATGGTTATGTCATCTAAAAGTAGAAACAGTTTTACATTATCCATTCCAACTTAGATGTTCCTGATTTCATTTGTTTGCCTGGTTGTCCTGGCTAGAACCTCCAGTAAAATGTTGAATAGCAATGGTGAATGTCCATATTTGTCTTATTACTGATCTTACTGCAAAGTTAGTTAGGCTTTCACGATTAAGTACGATGTTAGTTGGGGTTATCGTAGATGCCTTTTATCATGATGTGGGATTTTCCTCTATTCCTAGTCCTGTTTTAATCAAGAAGAAGTGTTAGGTTTTGTTAAATGCTTTTCTTGTATGTGTTGGAATCTTCATAGATTTTCCTTTTGATTTTATTAATATTGCATATTATATTATTAATTTTCAGATATTAAAACAACTTTGTAATTTTTAGATTAACTCCATTTCTTATATAATCTTTTTTATATGTTGCTGGATTTGAATTGATAGTTGTCAAGCATTTTACTGTCCTTTTTATTATAGATATTAATCTGCTGTGGTTTTTTTTGTCATGCATTTGTATGTCTGGTTTTGGTATGCAGGTAATATTGGACATACACAATGAGTTGGAAATTGCTTCTTCTATTTTTGAAAGATTTTATGAAATGCTTTTATTAATTCTTGCTTAAATATTTGATAGAATTCACCAAAGGAACCATCTGGGCTTGGAATTACTTATGTGGTAAGTTTTTATTTGTTCTATGTTTTGTTCTAAATTGATAGACTGATAAAGAAAATGTGGTACATATACATGATGGAATACTATGCAGCCACAAAAAGATAAGATCATCCAGGGACTGGGATGGAGCTGGAGGCTATTATCCTTAGCAAACTAATTCAGGAACATAAAACTAAACACCACACATGCTCACTTAGAAGTAGAAGTAAAATGATGAGAACACATGGACACATAGAGGGGAATTACACGTACTGGGGATTTTTGGATGGTGTAGGGTAGGAGAAGGAAGAGGATCAGGAAAAATAACTAAAGAGTACTAGGCTTAATTCCTGGGTGATGAAACAATCTGTAAAAAACCCCCATGACACAAGTTTACCTGTGTAACAAAACTGCATATATACCCCTGAACTTGAAATAAAAGTTAAAAATTTACTAAGTCAATTATTTTACTTATTAGAAGTCAGTCCAGATTTTCTATTTTTCTGTTCATGTTGTCTAATTCTTCTTGAGTGAGTTTCAGTAGCTTGTATATCTAATTTGTTGGCATACAGTTGTTCTTAGTATTTTCTTACCATTATTTTATTTGAGTATAATACTGTTGTGTCTTCCATTTCATTCTATCTAAAGGTTGATCAATTTTGTTGACTCAAAACAAATTTGAAGTTTCATTGATTTTCTCATGTGTTTTTCTATTATCTACTTCACTAATTTCTGGTCTAATCTTTATTATTTCACTGCTTCTGCCTCCTTTATGTTGCATGTTTAAATAACATCCAAGCCAATTACCTTAAAAGATCTCACTCTTCTTTCTAGTTGATTAAGGTGAAAGGTTAAGGTAGTGACTTAAACATTTTTCTTCTTTAACATAAAGTTACAACTATAAAATTCCCTTTAAAGATTCTTTTACTTATATTCCATATGTTTTGGTATTTTGTGTTTTTATTTTAATTTATCTCAGACTATTTTCTAGTTTCCCTTGTGATTTCATTTCCTGAGTCAGTGGTTATTTAGGAGTCTATTTTTTTAACTTCAATATATTTGTGAATATTCTAAACTTCTGTTTGTTACTGATTTCTAATTTCTTTGCACTGTAGTCAGAGAACTTTCTTTGTATAAATTTATTAGGACTCACTTTAAGACAGATCATTAACAAAATACCACAGTATGTAATTTATAAAAGAGCAGAAATATATTTTCTCACAGTCCCAGAGGCTTGGAAATTGAAGATCTAGGAGCCAGCAGATTCTGTTGTATGGTGAGGATTATTCTCTACTTTTAGGAGAGTGCTTTGAACGCTGTTTCCTCTGGAGTTGGAGGAATACCGTGTCCTCACATGGTAGTAGGCAAAAGGGCAAAAGTGACAAACTCCCCATTAAGCCCTCTTCTAAGAGCACTTAATCCTGCTCATGAGGGAGGAGCCCTCACAGTTTAATCACCTCTTAAAAACCCACCTCTTAATATTATTACATTGGCAACATCTACATTTAGGAGGGGTCACATTCAAACCATAGAGTATCTTGTCCTGAAGAATTTTTCGTAAGTGCTTGAGAAGAATGTGTATTCTGCTGTTGTTGGGGAGTTACATGTGTATCAACAAAGATCAAAACCAAGAGTTTTATTTTTTAAAAAGGAGGAACAGATCCAGAAAAATAATTAGATTGAATTTCAGAGAAAGGTACTTTGAAAAAAATTTAAAACATGAAAAAAAGAAAACATTATTAAAGGTTTGAAAGGGTTTCAGGAACAAATGTTATGAATCTTGAATGTAACCATGGTTTTTAATGATACTATCTGTGGTGCTCAGCAGGGTAATATGATGTCATTAATGAAGATGATAGTTATTCTTCATACAAAAAATGTAGGTCATCCTAATGGTTATTCCGAAGGCTTCACTAGACTTTGAAACACTTTTAACAGTTTAATGGTAAAGTCACCGGAATTTCTTAATGACTGGCTTGACTATGATGGGATTTCTCAGTCAATAATTCTTGGCAATACAGGGACCTACTCTGCCCAGAGACTCCCTATCTGTTCCTATATAGGATGTCTTACAGTCACACAGCAGAGAATCAAAGGGTGTTTCCAAATCTAGCAGGAAGAAGCATATGTTCTTGACTACCAGGAAGCAGACTTATTGCCCTTCAGCATAAAATAAATTTTAATTATTCCTACAGGTAGCAGGCTTGTTTCAATATTGATTACCATGAGCCTTCTGGTGAAACAATTGGGTGTATTCAACTCAGTTAGAGATCACATTGATTCTCCTGGTCCTTGGGTATTCAAATATCTACAACCCCTGGAGATATGGGGTTATGTATAAAAAAAACTTTGTTTTTTTTGTTTGTTTGTCACTGTTTTAAAACTTCATTGTAAGTATAAGATATTCCCTATCAAAATAAGAAATGTAAATAGGCACCTTGTTATGGTAGCCTACCATCCAGAATAATTCCATCTGGAATCACTAATTTTTGTGTAAAACCATGGCTTTCTTGGTCTGCACATATACTCTACTTGGCCCAGGCCCCTGGACTCCCTGAAGCAGTAGTCATTTCCTTACAATGTGACTCTACACTAAGTATATCTGAAATAAATGAGGGTGTTGATGTGAAAGGTGGGAGGTGCAAGAATCTTTGGAGGAAGCTGCAAATGGAACATCTGAGCAACATAAGAAGCACTATCTCAGAGCGAGGTCCTTTTAAGATGTCTACTTGAAGTGCCAGTGAAATGTGATTGGCTTGCTAAAGTTAGAATAATTATTGGATATACTTATGAACACGTGCTTATTTTTAAGGGCATGAAATATTTCCCCCAAATTTGTGTTTGTTCATCTGGGTTTTTATAGCACCCTGTAAGGTAACCTATACAAGTATATTTTGTAATACATATTGTGTGTCGTAGGTGTATTAGTCTGTTCTGGCTGCTATAACAGAATGCCACAGACTGAGTGGCTTAAATGACAAAAATTAATGTTCTTACAGTTGTAGAGGAAGTTCAAGATCAAGATAATAGCAGGGTTGGTTCTTGGTGAGGCCTCTCTTCTTGGCTTAAAGACAGCTGCCTTCTCTCTGTGTCCTCATAAGGCCCTTCCTCTGTGTGTTTGATGACAGAGGGAGAGAGCTCTGATAGCCCTTCCTCTTCTTGGGAGGACACCAGTTTTATCAGATTAAGGTTCCACCCTTCTGATGCCATTTAATCTTAATTACCTCCTAAAATTCCCTATCTCTAAGTACAATCCCACTGGGGGTTAGGGCTTCAACACAGGAATTTGGGAGACACATTTTACTCCATATAAGTGTGTATAGATAGGAGGTTGTTTAATCACGTGCCACAGTGTTTCTCAATGCCGACAAAATATTCAGATTTGAATAAAATTTGGTGGAAGGAATAAAACAGATATAGAAAAAGAGTAAAACTTCACCAATTTATACTAAGTGAGACACTAGCTTAAATTGGTAAATTTCTGAATTAAAATCATAAATATTATAAAAGCACTTAACATTATATTAAACAATTGCAGTGATATTAAAATTATACATGTAAAGCGAGAGTGTTGCAAACTTGAGAGTTCTTTTGTGGTGAAAAGCTAAATTTGAGTAGAATAATAAGCTGAAAACTAGTCGATGCACAATTGGTATGGAAAAAAATGATTTTCAGATTACAGGAAACTGATCCTTTATTTTTGACTACATTTGAAATACTTGTTCAAGTCTAGAGGAATAGGAGAACCCAAGACAGCCAGTTTTAGTCCCCTGAATGACCCTTGCGGTTGGATGGCTCTTGGTATTAAACTGGTTTATAAGACTAAGATGTGAAGCTGTTAAATTAATTTTTAATCAAAAAAAGTAATCCTTTTAATCAGCAAACATCCATTTTTGAAGTTGGCTGGTGGGTTCCCTGGACCCATCTCAATTTTCATGTAAAAATGTGCTCTGATGAAGTAGTTTGCATTATGTGCTTGGCCCAACCTCTCCTTTCTGTGAGTCACTGAAAGTTTGCATCATTGTGTGCTTTGAACCGACTCTCAGCTTCTAGGATGTTCACAGCAAACTTATAGCTACTAGTATTTAATATGGCATTTGTATGTCAAGCATCAACAAACTAGACTGTATCCAGACTAGGAATTATTTTCAAAAATACGTATAGAAAGTCTAACCTGAATTGCAGAAAGCAAAGTAGGCAGACAATAACTTTAAATAAAAATGGTCTAGTATTTGGAAGAAAGAACTGCTTCATAAGGCAGAACTAGGAACATGGAAATAAAGAGGAGGCAGTTTTCAGCTCAATTAAAGAAGATCTTTCCAATGTTAGAGGAGCTGTTCATTAATTTAATGATCTGCTTCATAAAGTGAAGAGTTCCTTGTGTGGGAGGTTCTCAAGCATTGGCAAGATGACAATTTGTTAGGGATATTTAGAAGAGACTCATAGAGGATTGGAGTTTAAGTTAATGGCTTTCAAGATTCATTTCTATTTATTCTGAGTACTCACAGTGACTCAAAAAAGGCTAACATGTTACATGAAAATGGCCATAGGGAACTAATTAATCTAAACTGGTACTGAACACTATGTGTTAAGAGATAGGAATGAATGGTAGAGCATGAAGGACTATTTTTATGGTTTAATTAATAGGTTAAATATAAAGGAATATTTGCAAGTAACTAGAAGCTTCCAAAGAGTGATTCATCTTTACATATTTTAACATTCACTGCTCAAATTGATTCACAAGAGATTTACAATTTTTCTGAAGAAAAATATAGTAAACAAAGATGAAAATCAGTGCATCCATTGTCTAAAACTTCTCAAATTCTGAAAAGTGGACCCTGGATTAATGTATTTCAGTTGTCTCCTTTATCTGGGAATTTTAAAAATCAGGAACATCACCTTATTTCTTTTTATATGTTTAGCACATAATAAAATGTCAGGTTTTTAATCAGTGCTCAATAAATGTTATATGAGTTGAACTAAATTCATACAAAATCTATGTTATTATTACTGATATAATTTCTCTCACCTTAAAATCCACGTGATTAGCAAAAACGATAAAATAGGATCATACATATAAACATTGCACACTTAAACAGCAAAAATATGATCATACAACTGCTACAATTGAGGCTGACCTTCGCCAGCACCATTATTAATTCTTCAGGTACTGAAAATAGCTGCAGGCTACAGAAAATAATTTACTCTGAAGCACAATGGAGGATATTTAAAAAAATAAGCAAAGGAGTGATTTTAGCTCAAAACAAGCAAATAATGGTTCCTAGGAATTAAAAAGCAAATATCTACAAGTGGAATTTTGTTTATTACTCATTTTCTGTTACTTTATATTTGGCTGAATTGTGTTTCTTAAAATGGGTATGTGTGTTAAAATCCGTTGACGTGGGATTTAGTGGTAATGTTTCTTGCTTTCATGAACTATCAAATAATTTAACTCTCCTTCCTTCAGAGCTCCTGCTGCATGTTCTTCAGTTACCTTCACAAAGGATTTTAAGCTTGGGCATTTGCTGAATCCTCAGCACCCTTAGGATGAGTTATTTGGTCGGAACATCAAAGTATATTTTCAGAAAAATTATTTTAAAAAAATCAGTGATTGTGAATATTCTTCTATTTTTCATTGTATGTATTTTAATTAAAAAACAAGCTATTATTGAAACAAGATGCTATATTAGGAAAAAGGAAAACAAATCTCTCATAAAATGTGGCTTAAAATAAATATCTGATCCTTAATGTTTTAAATGAAGTTCTGATGAGGTGGGAGAACTTTACATAGAATCAATTAAAAAATGCATGTAAGCCTTCTGTTCAAGAAACAAAGGTAAAGGCACGTAAGTGTGGTCATTTTGTTTTATGAACACCCTTTCTTATACACAGGATGAAGATCACTTTGGCATCCCCCTGGTTTCCTTTCAAGTGCACTCATTTTTTAGGGCTAAGTGGATCTGTAATAGTCATGCACCTATACGTTGGCCAGAGTGGCCTGCATTTATGTGCATACCATTAAAAAAACAGGTGGATTTCTCATTGATGAGTATATTAGTTTGATTGGGCCACTGTCTTAGTTCATTTTGTGTTACGATAAAAGAATATTTGCAGCTGGATCATTTATGAAGAAACAAAGTTTACTTGGCTCCTGATTCTGCTGATTGGAAAGTTCATGATTGGGCTTTAGAATGCTAACTATTTCTTTACATATATTATACTTTAAGTTCTGGGGTACATGTGCAGAATGTGAAGGGTTGTTACATAGGTATACAGGTGCCATGGTGGTTTGCTGCACCCATCAACCCGTCATCTACATTAGGTATTTCTCCTAATGCTATCCCTCCCACCACTCCCCATGCCCCAACAGGCCCTGGGGTGTGATGTTCCCCTCTCTGTGTCCATGTGTTCTTATAGTCCAACTCCCACTTATGAGTGAGAACATGCAGTGTTTGGTTTACTGTTCTTGTGATAGTTTGCTGAGAATGATGGTTTCCAGCTTCATCCATGTCCCTGCAAAGGACATGAACTCATCTCTTTTTTTGGCTGCATAGTATTCCACGGTGTATATGGGCCACATTTTCTTTATCACCTGTTTTCTTCATATTATTGTTTTCTATCATATTATTGTTTCTTTTATCTTTCTCTCTATTCTATATTGTTTTCTTTACTTTTTGCTAGCTTTGTATTACTTTCTTTCATCAATTAATTAATTTGTGTTATTCTTATGTTTTTAGTACCTATTGTATTATGAAAGCAATATAGACTATTTGAAAATAATAAATCATTTTCTATTTTCTCCATATTATTTATTTGTGTACCTTGTTACTTTGCTTAGTGTTGCATAATCATAACTTTGTTGAACATATGTTGACTAACATAGGCTGTTGATATAGATTCTCTCTGACTTTACCAGTGCTTAATTTCTGTTCAGAATGTGTCAAGAAGACTTCACATTAAGACATGTAAAAAGATGTAACTGAGATAGCCAGCCAGTCTTTCCTTGTCAAAATAATGAGTTTTATTCTCGGGATGTAATGCATGATTTGGGGGTACACAGAACTGGACAAGTCAAATATACATGGTGTTTTATATGAGAATAAGTACTCCACTGCTCATTAAAAAGTGAGGAAATTGGGCAGAGATAGCCAATCTATTCAACTACTGCAGTGCTAATCCTCTAATCTCTGACCCTGCTTAGTACACTTTCCTCACACTTGCTCTTGCTTTGTGTTGAGTAGCTTACTGTGAAGAAGGAGGTATTGAGGGAGTGCATAATGAAAAAAATGCTACAGTATGAAAAATAAACAGCTCACATATCCAATGCAAGATCCTCTTCTGTAAGCTCCACACTGCAGCGTCTGTCTTTATGGTTACATCTGGTGTTCATCATTCGGTAATCCATCTAACTCCTTGTCTTGTCTGCTGATATCCAGCCTCTTTCCTCTAGCCAGTGCCTTCTGCAAATTTTTGCTTATTTTTCAATTGTTTTGAAAGTAGAGGACAGAAAATGTGAATGTTCATTTTCCTCAGAGTAATACTTACTACTTAACCCTTGGTCATCTGGACTCCATCTACAGCCTCATTTTACACTTTCTACTGAATCTAAGACTCTCATTCTACTTGACTTTTTACCAAAGCAGTAAATAAGAAACAACTCTTATGTTTTCAAAATATTCCCTACTACAGTCTCCATCACCCTGGAACATATGGATGTCAGAATCTGATTAATTTTCGTGCACTTCTTCATTTACTAGAAAATGCATTGCACTCCAGCTTGGACTTGATCAATGAGTACCCTCTTCAATTAAAGAAGTAACTTTCAGGCAAGAATCTGTATTCCTTTGCTGAAACCTTCAAAAAGATACTGCTACCATTGTTATGCCACTTCTCTAAGGCAAAAGGCTGACACAGAGTGAGACACAGAGATATTTAGTGGTGAAAATACATCCTGAATTGTGACCACCTCTGACCTAATATCCAAAACACACATACAAAACGGTTTGACAATTTAACACTTGACTGCAAAGGAAGCTCCTGATAGTTTACCTTGAAGGAAATTGCAACAATCTTCTGTGAAAGAGGAAACAACTCATGTGGGATTACCTGGAGAGGACCAGTGTGTCATTCTGGGTGCCTAGGCATGATGACAGATTCTGGCACTCTCTACCTAAAGGAAAGCCTGAGAGTTGGCAAATCTGATAACACACATTAACACCCATAGCGAGCTCTCTTCTCAACTCATTCTTCAAAATAAAAATTCACAAGAATCACCTACTTGAGATATATATATGTACACACATAAATATACATATATTTTTGAGATGAAGTCTCGCTCTGTTGCCTGGGCTGGAGTGCAGTGGTGCCATCTGCCACCTCGGCTCACTGCAAACTCTGCCTCCCAGGTTCATGCCATTCTCCTGCCTCAGCCTCCCGAGTAGCTGGGACTACAGGCGCCCGCCACCACGCCCAGCTAATTTTTTGTATTTTTTAGTAGAGACGGGGTTTCACTGTGTTAGCCAGGGTGGTCTCGATCTCCTGACATCGTGATTCATCCGCCTTGGACTCCCAAAGTGCTGGGATTACAGGCGTGAGCCACTGCACCCGACTCTACTTGAGTGATATTTTAAGTAAAATAAATAATCCAAGGTAAATGGGAAAGCAATCTGCAAAAAAGTATACATTTAAAAAACAAACAAAAACCAAAGCTCTTAGTAACCTCTTTAAAGAGATATTTTAAAGTTTACAACTATAAATGAAAATGCCATGAAAATGCCATGAAAAAGGTTTAAAATAATCTGAATTTTTTAAAAAATTAAAGTAATTAGGAATAATGGAACATCTCCCCAGATTTCCCCAAATTCAGCTCCCTTCCCCCGCCCAAGAAGAGACTAGAGATTTTGCATGTGTACATTTTAAGAAGGGAAATAGCATAAGGGAATAATCTATGAAATAACATCTATGTATAATAGAGTTATAAAGAGAAAAATCTTAAAACAATAGCGAGGATGTTACATATCAGTGTAAGAAAAACTTTCTGAGCTGAAGAAAAATGTGAGGTTTCAAACTGATAGAACCTGCTATATAAGTAAGGAAATAAAGAACAGTACAGCAAGCTAAAATCCCAGGTGAAATTTTAGAAAATAAGATAAATAAAATCTTAAAAATCTTCTGGAAGGTAAAGAGTTTTCCCACAAATCAGCGTGAATCAGACTGTCATCAGAATCATTAAAATATTTGATAGGTTAAAACAATGAAGCAGTATCTTCAAACATAAGAAGGAATATAATTTATATTTAGTCAAAATATTAGCAAAATATGGGACAGAACAAGGCATTTTTGTTCTTGACAGATTCAGAAAATGTATTCCCACTCAACTTTCCTGGAAAATATTTGAGAGTACATCTATAAAAATAAGAGAATAAACCAAGAAAATGACATAGTATTCAGAAACAGTGTAAACAACCCAATAAACCAGTCAAAAAAAAAAAAAAAGTCCCAGAATAACAACTCCACTGAGGCCTTGAACTGGAGAAAATATATTTCAGGAGGAAAGTTGCCAGGAATAAAGAAAAATCTTAACAGAGTGTTCCTGGGAATTTGTCTTATTGGAAGATATGGAATAATATAGACAGAATACAGGAATAATACATTGGCTATTGGTGAATTCCAAGACAAAAAAGTTATAGTCCAAATATGAAAAACTTGGCCCAGCTTAGGACATGAAATAAACAAACAGGAAAGAAATGTAATACCCTGGTGTTAGTCAATACATGGGAAAAATAAGAGGCTGAAAGACATTAGAAGATGGCAAATAAGGCAAGATTCCTCCCTGAAGATTAAAACAAAACTTTAAAAAACTGCATAAGGTGATATAAGCTGTGCTTTCAAGAGAGCATTTAAATGTATATAAGTAACCTAAAATAAAGAGTAAAATTCAGGTCAGCAGTCTCAGTAGCCACATTTTAAAGTTCTCAATAGTCACATATACTAGTGGCTACCAAAGTGAACAGTTCAAATAGAAAACATTTTCATTATCGTAAAAATGTCTGTTGAACAGTGTTGATATAGAGTACTAAACCAATTAGGTAAAAATTTAAATATACAAATTAATGCTGTACATTTTAGATGGATTTCTTAGTCAGCTTGGGCTGCCACAACAAAATACAATTGACTAGGTGGCTGAAGCAATAGTTTATTTCTCAGGGTTCTGAAGGCTGGGAAGTCCAAGGTCAAGCTGCTCACAGATTCAGCATCTGGTGAGGGCTGTCTTCATGGTTTGCTCTCAAATGCCTACTGGTAATGTCCTCACAGGATTTTTCCCTGATGCATATATGAGAAGAGAGTAGAGAAAGCTCTGATCTTCCTCTTCTTGTAAGGGCACTAATCTCATTATGGGGGCTCCCTCCTCAGGACTTCATCTAAACCTTCCAAAGGTCTCACCTTCAAATACCTTGAGGATTTGGGGTCCAACATATGAATTTTGGAATGACACACCCATTCAATCCATAGGGGTGTATCTATATTTAAATCTGTACACCAGAATTAAATATAGAAATGCATGGTGATGCCATTCACAAATTCCATTGATAGATTTATGACCTATAATATGCTGTTATTCAGATACCTTTTTAGATCCACATCCACATTTTTTGGTTCAACTGAGCTTTTCCAATAAGAAGCTTCACTTTATCTTTGAGTTTTATTAAGCTAAATCAAAATAAATAATTTTCATCTCCTAAAGAGTTCTTAATTTTGAATGTTTTTATGATTATCTTGGAGCTTTCTTCCTTCCTGTCTGATGTTTAAAACTGAGTCATTTTTGCTTGAGTCATAACTTCGGTCTCTTGTTAGACCCCTTCCTATCTGACTCTGTCCATTCTACCTATTTATTCATTTCATCTTCCCCGAGCTCCTAGTTGAGATGTTGCTGGGATCCCAGAAGTCTTGGGTGAAGAATCTTCAGCATTTCCTGGGATAGATTTGAGGAACAACTCCTGTCTGTCATCAAAATTAAAGCAGTTATCCCAGGTCACTCTTAAATAAGCTCTGCCTTCTATATCTCCTATATTTACTCAGCTTTTACCTTTTTCAGGTAAACTTTTCTATAAAAACAAACTGGTTAAGATTATTTTCATGATAAAAATGGTTGTATATTCATCACTGCTTGGGTAAAATCTGTACAAAACATTTTGCAATTCATTCCAAATTGAGCTTGCCAAGATCTTTGTTTTAGTTCATATTCCTTCAATCTGCTGCTTATTTTATCCTCTATTTAATACAATTTATCTTTCAATATCTGAATTCAATGTTATTTTCTAAAGCCTTACCCAGAATATAAAATTAATTTATCTTTCTCCAGTAATAACTTATATGTAGCTTATTATGTCATAGAACAGATTTCAACAATAACTTTCACTTTTTTCTCAAGCTAGAACGTACATTTTTATAAAACTCACAGCTTCTAGCAAAATAAGTAAAAATACTGTGGATTTTTAGTAAATACCTACTGATAGAGCAAATAAATCCTTGTGACAACAGCAAGAAGATAAAATAATATAATTTTCCCTACTAGGTCCTTATATTACTCTATGTTTGTTGTGTAAAATTTGTGACACACATTGTAGGTATCTCCCAATAGACTTTCAGCACATTGAATGAAGAGACGAAGTCTTTTTATTTGTGTGTGTGATTATAATTGCATAATAAGAAAATAAATATCATAATAGAAAATCCAGACCAAAATAGGAAAAAAAATTAAAATACACTAAATGTAGAAAATTTTCTGACTCAAATATTGTAAGACATTATTTACTAGACAGTTTTATCTTTCCATTCATTGTTTAACATCCAATAATATGTTAGCAAACTTTCCATTAATTATCATAAGGTAATGCATAGGTTGTTCATGTAATTTCATGGCAAGAATGATTCTTAACTCTGTCGAATATTTGTTAAAATACTTACACACTGAAATGTAATGGGATGGAATAAATAGTGGATGAGTGTCTTATTATTCAGGTACAATACAAGTAAATTAAAATCCAACATGTGATGAGCACTCAGTATGGGCAATGCACTCTGCCGGCCCTTAAGGGACAACATAAGATCAAGAAAATACTCTCTTGCTTACCCACCTGTAACTCCACCCCACTCTAAGATAATCTATTCATTTCATTTGATGATGCTATGCAGGGCATCTCTAATGAATAATATCAAATAAATGTTTTCCTCTGTTCAGGTATTCTTTATTTCTAGCACAAAAATCAAACAAATATTAGAAGGTAAGTTAGACTGTGTGTGTGTTTATTTGTATGTTTTAGGCACATCTTTACTCTTTCCATATGTCAGATTGTTTAAATTCAAATTATTTTTGAATTTTTAAAAGGATACGTAGTACCTCATTTGATAAATTTCAGCTGCTGTCTTAATCGCAGATCCTGCAATTTCTTATTTATTTTGTCTCAAGTACTATCGTGGCATAAATGTTGAGTTGTAGGCTGGGCACGGTGGCTCACGCTTGTAATCCCAGCACTTTGGGAGGCCAAGGTTGGCAGATCACCTGAGGTCAGGAGTTCGATACTAGCCTGGCCAACATGGTGAGACCCCATCTCTACTAAAAACACAAAAATTAGCCAGGCGCAGTTGTGGGTGCCTGTAATCCCAGCTACTTGGGAGGCTGAGGCAGGAGAATCGCTTGAACCCAGGAGGTGGAGGTTGCAGTGAGCTGAGATCATGCCACTGCACTCTAGGCTGGTTAACAAAGCGAGACTCCAACTCAAAAAAAAAAAAAAAAAAAAAAATGGAAAGTTGAGTTGTGACCAAATCTTGTCAACAACTTTAGGTGCTAATCTGGATAAGGGAATAATGATAGCAAAAGATGAAAAAATAAATAATGAAGCTATTATATAAGTAGAACAAATTTAATGATAAAGGTTGTCAACCTATAGGAAGCAGAAAATAATTAGCAATATACAATCTTAGAATTTACCCAGAAATAGAAAAAAACACATATCCTCTTTTCTCTTTCCCCTCAACTTAGCAATCATGACACAAAGAGAAAATGGAATGAAACCTTTTAAAAAGAGCGCTTTTAAAGCTGAATGGGCTATTTGATTTTTGCTTTTCTTTTAATCAATGGGTATTTTGATGATAGTGAAAGATGTTTTTTTTAATTATTATTATTTTCCTTTATTTTTTTACTCTGGTCTCACCATTTCTCTCTTTTAACCTTGAGTATATGTTTACAAATGAAAAGAAAATTAACCTTAGAGTCAGAGTCTTTTACCCTCAGAAAAAGAGAAGAGCCTGAAAGTTAGAACCTTGTCAGGAGATTTGTACTAGTTCTAACTCCAAAGCACAAAATAAGAATTTGATGCTTCTTTCTGGGTTAACCATCCTAATTTCAAGGTTTTACTAGATCAGCTTACTTGTAATAAAGCTTCTTAAAACATCTTCTTTTCACTATTAATATAATTCTTACCTGATTTCAATATTTATGATGATTTGTAATTTTATGAGAACTATATTTTATAGAAACCAGTTTTATATAACTACATTGAATACATGGAGGAATTAGAAGCTCAGCATTTAATGATGCAGTTATCAGGGCATATGAATGTGAACTATTTTTGTCAACCTAAGCAAAATACACTTAACCTGTAAATGTTTCATTAACCCACATGCTGGAGATCTGAATTGCAATGGAGAAGTCAAAATACACTGTTAAGTAAAGTCAATCTTATCAGTTATCTCAGTGTGGCTTGTGGTTTAGTTTCAGATTTCAAACAAACTGACAGCAGGTACCCTTCCCAGAGGAAATAATAATTACCAGACCTAACTTAGAAAATTCTGGAAGCCAGAAAATACATAGCTTTGTTAGTCCATTTTCATGCTGCTGATGAAGGCATACCCGAGACTGGGCAATTTACATAAGAAGGAGGTTTAATTGGACTTACAGTTCCACATGGTAAAGGAAGCCTCATAATCATGGTGGGAGGCAAAGAGGAGCAAGTCAGGTCTTATGTGGAAAGCAGCAGGCAAAGAGAGCTTGTGCAGGGAAACTCTGCCTTACAAAGCCATCAGATTTCCTGAGACTTATTCCCTATCATGAGAACAGCACGAGAAAGACCTGCACCCTATGATTCAATTACCTCCCACTGGGTCCCTCCCACAACATGTGGAAATTCAAGATGAGATTTGGGTAAGGACACAGCCAAACCATATCAGTAGCCAAGATCATACTTAATACTTATTGATACATATCCCATTTAGTTTAAAGTGATTACCTACATAGTCTTTAGACTAGAAGTTAGTGTCATCTTGATTCGATTGCTATTTTGATCCCTCTTTATCTACATTACACACTAAAACAAAATAAAAAAGAAAAACAGTATAGTATTACAGCTGGGAACACTGACCTTACAAATTGAAACCATGGTTTGAATCCCTGCTGTGCTATCTTCTAGCCCTGTAACCTTCTGAAAGTTACTAAACCTTCCATAAATATAGTTCCCACATCTCTTATATATCATCATCATTATCAATCATCATCATCATCACTGTCCCCATCTTCCGTAATACATTTGTGTAGCACACAGTATTTTTGTCCTATGCCACAGGCCTTTGACCTATCACATATTTCAACTCCATCTGTGGCAGAGAGTGCACATGATTCCTGTTAGTGTCTCACCTATTGTGGTGGCTGAGACTCTATCTTTCTGCCTCTGTTTTTTGTCTTATGTGAGGAAGCTTGCTCAGATGCACCATACTCAAAGAAGACCCGAGGTAGTGGAGTGGGGTGGGGATGGGCGTAGAGGTCAGCTCCTAGATGCAGCTGTACTCTTTGTATTTCAGTGTACAATTCTGTAAAATGATCAATATGATTCCCCATAGGGCCCACAGAGGGATAGAATCCTGGTTGCCTACAGGTCAGTGGTCCTATTGCAATCACTTTTTCCCTTTCCTTGTCTCACTAGCACTCCCCTCAACCCACCCTGACTTCCTTACTCTTGCTTTGTCTCAAATGATCCACCTGTATCCAAGTGATTGTCCTAGGTTATGCTTCTAAATGATTCAGTTACCGGGGCCTATTATGGGGAGGGGGGAGGGGGGAGGGATTGCATTGGGAGTTATACCTGATGTAAATGACGAGTTGATGGGTGCAGCACACCAACATGGCACAAGTATACATATGTAACAAACCTGCACGTTATGCACATGTACCCTAGAACTTAAAGTATAATAATAAAAAAAAAAGAAAAAAAAAAAAGAGTTGTATTTTCTCATCATCATTGTCATCATATTCATTGCCATGATCATTGGCATCATGATAATTATCATTAGCATCATCATTATTTGATGTTTATGTCCGTGTTTTCTAGGTTCCTAGAGGAAAAGAAAAACTGCTTAGAATAAGCAGATACTTCAGGGACTGATGTATTTATTTGACATAATGAAATGCAAAACAAGGAACTGAAAACTATTGTAAGCGATGCATGGGTCCTTTGTGGTTGCTTATGGTACCATTTAGTTAAATGGTATTAATCAGAATTGGAATAATACAGGCTTTATCATGACTAGGTGAATTATTATGATACTATTTTTCTTTACTTAATTTATTCTTACTATAATAATGAAGCAAATCAAATAGTTTCTTTCAAAAGTACTTTTAAAAATGCAGAATTGTAAATGGAAATTCATGATTTGGCTCTCTGCTTGTCTATTGACGGTGTAAAGGAATGCTTGTAATTTTTGCACATCAATTTTGTATCCTGAGACTTTGCTAAAGTTGCTTATCAGATTTAGGAGTAGCAGCTGAGATGATGGGGTGTTCTAAATATAGAATCATGTTGCCTGCAAACAGAGACAACTTGATTTCTTCTCTTCCTATATCAATACCCTTTATTTATTTCTGTCGCCTGATTGCCCTGGCCAGAACTTCCAATACTATGTTGAATAGGAGTGGTGAGAGAAAGCATCCTTGTCTAGTACCAGTTTTCAAAGGGAAGGCTTCCAGCTTTTGCCCATTCAATATGATATTGGTTATTGGTTTGTCATAAATAGCTCTTATTATTTTGAGAAATGTTCCACCATCAACACCTAGTTTATTGAGAGTTTTTAACATGAAGGGATGCTGAATTTTACCAAAGACCTTGTCTACATCTGTTGACATAAGTCTGTGGTTTCTGTCTTTGGTTCTGTTTATGTGATGGATTATGTTTATTGATTTCTGTAAGTTGACCCAGACTTGCATCCCAGGGATGAAGCTGGCTTGATCATGGTGGATAAGTTTTCTGATGTGCTGCTGGATTTGGTTTGCCAGTATTTTGTTGAGGATTTTTGCAACGATGTTCATCAGGGATATTGGCCTGAAGTTTTGCTGCTGCTGCTGCTGTTGTTGTTGTTGTTGTTGTTATTGTGTCTCTGCCAGGTTTTGGTCATACTTCCCAGGTAATTTATAGATTCAATGTTAGTCCCATCAAATCAACATTGACATTCTTCACAGAATTAGAGAAAAACTACCCTAAATTTCATATAGAATCAAAGAAAATGCTGTATAGCCAAGACTATACTATAAGCAAAAAGAACAAAGCTGAAGGCATCATGCTCCCTGACTTCAAACTATACTTCAAGGCTACGGTAACCAAAACAGCATGGTACTGGTACCAGAATAGACATATAGACTGATAGAACAGAACAGAGACTCAGAAGTAACACCACACATCTACCACTATCTGATCTTTGAAAAGTCTGACAAAACAAGCAATGGGGAAAAGATTTCCTATTCAATAAATGGTGGTGGGAAAACTGGCTAGACATATGCAGAAAACTGAAACTGGACCCCTTCCTTACACCTTATACAAAAAGTAACTCAAGATGGATTAAAAGCATAAATGTAAAACCCAAAACCATAAAAACCCTAGAAGAAAACCTAGGCAATACCTTTCAGGACATAAGCATGGGCAAATACTTCATAACTAAAACACTAAAAGCAATGGCAACAAAAGCCAAAATTGACAAATGGGGTCTAATTTAACTAAAAAGCTTCTACACAGCAAAATAAACTATCATCAGAGTGAACAAGCGACTTACAGAATGGGAGAAATTTTTTGCAATCTACCCATGTGACAAAGGTCTCATATCCAGAAATTACAAGGAACTTAAACAAATTTACAAGAAAAAAACAAACAACCACATCAAAAAGTGGGCAAAGGATATGAAAATACTCTTCTCAAAGGAATACATTTATGTGGCCAACAGACATGAAAAAAAGCATCCACTGATCATTACAGAAATGCAAATCAAAATCATGATGAGATACCATCTCACACCAGTCAGAATGGTGATTTTTAAGAAGTCAAGAAACAATAGATGTTGGCAAGGCTGTGGAGAAATAGGAATGCTTTTACACTGCTGGTGGGAATGTAAATTAGTTCAACCATTGTGGAAGACAGTATAGTGATTTCTCAAGGATCTAGAACCAGAAATACCATCTGACATGGCAATCCCATTACTGGGTATATATCCAAAGGAATATAAATAGAAATACCATCTGATGCAGCAATCCCATTACTGGGTATATATCCAAAGGAATATAAAACATGTACACATATGTTTATTGCAGCCCTATTTACAATAGCAAAGACATAGAACCAACCCAAATGCCCATCAATGATAGACTGGATAAAGCAAATGTGTTACACATATACCGTGGAATACTAAACAGCCAAAAAAAGAATGAGATCATGTCCTTTGCAGGGACATGGATGAAGCTGGAAGCCGCCATCCTCTGCAAACTAACACAGGAATAACAAATCTAACACCTCGTGTTCTCACTCATAAGTGGGAGCTAAATAATAAGAACACATGAACACAGGGAGGGGAACAACACACACCAGGGTCTGTTGGGGGTGGGAATTGAGAGGAGGGAACTTAGAGGACAGGTCAACAGATGCAGCAAACCACCACGGCACACATATACCTATGTAACACATCTGCACGTTCTGCACGTGTATCCTAGAACTTAAAATTAAAAATAATGTGGAAATAGGCATAGACATTTTCAAGTTACTAAAGCACTTTGTGAACTTCCATTCTTATAAACAAATTGGCCTCATAATTTTTATCTACTCATCAAATATCCATAAATGGTTAAGATCAATGATTATTATTTGTATACTGGAAAATAAAGTTATATACTAAATTATTATGTAACTTAAAATATTTATTAACTCAGATCAGTCTTAGCCAGAATCATGGTATTTAATCTGCCTGGTATATAGTGAACTACATTTTGATCTTGTCACTTTAAAACACGTTATCCACCTAATATATACGCAAAGTTTATTCTGTTTAATAAAGGGAATTAAAGAGCTGTAGTAAAATTTTTAAAATTATTAAAGCTTAATACTTTTAATCTAGTCATATTGTATATGTGATGCAATATAATGTGAGCAGAGCCACATTATAGTAACAGCTTTGAGATATGTCAAGGTTTTAAATATAATGAAAGTTTTTGGTGTAACATAAGAACATACTGTATGTTCTTACTATATAAATCATTATATGTCACATACTAAAGATTAAACATGAAGCCTATGAACCACTTACAGCGTTATTGCTATCTGTTCAGTAATTACTCATACAAGATACCTGCACTATGCCAATTAGTAATCTGAGTTCTGTGAATCAAAGATTAATAAGAAACAATCACTTCAGTTGAGTAGGCCATTATCTATTTGGGAAATAAATACAAATAAATAGTTACAAGCACATTTTAAAATTCTTTATTATAATATCCATTAGAAACAAAAGTATAAAAAGTATAGCAACTGGTATGATCCTGAAAATTTCATGAAGAGGTTGCATTTTAACTGGATTTTGATAAATAAAAACGGCAGTTCCAAATGAAGGATTTAGAGGGGAGAATATCAAGTAATACAGCGTAATGGAGAGAAGATGTGCTCAGGTAAGACATAATACCATTACTAAGGGATTGCAGAGCTTGGTAGAATGTGGTCTAAAATCTAGAAAGATCTATTATCACAGATAATGTATTTCAAACTTACGTATTTGAAATTCACCCTGTATTCAATGAAAAAGCTATCCAGAGATTTTAAGTCGGCATCTCTTCCTTCATTTAAAATTACACTTTTGAATTTCTGAAAAAGTCCTCAAGTAGTAATTTCTTTTTTTCTTTTCATTTAAATTACCTCCTAAAGTGATAATCACTTCAAGTCTCACATTGACGATCTCTCAGTTTGTTTGTACTGCTCTAACAAAATACCTGAGACTGGGTAGTTTTACAGAAGACAAATTTGTTTTCTTACATTTCTTGAGGCTGAGAAGTGCAAGTTCAAGTCACTGGCAGATTTGGTTGTCAGATGAAAGCTGCTCTCTGCTTCTGAGATGGTGCCTTATGGCTGCATCCTCTGGAGGGGAAAAACTCTATGTCCTTACATGATAGAAGGGATGGAAGGCAAGAAAAGATATGAACTCCATATGTCAAGTTCTTTTATAAGTGTCTAATATCATTCATTAGGGCAAAGTCCTCATCACTCAATTAGCAACTAAAGGCCAACTCTAATATTGCTGCATAGAGGATTAAGTTTCAACATGAATTTTGGAGGGGAAACTATCTTTCTAACCATAGCACCATCTATGTGTGGATAACTATAAATTTAAACGTCTACTGCACTAATTTTCCATGAAAGACAGATAATGTATATATCTACATACTTAATATATTCCCACAAAAGTCTAAGAAGCTCCAATAATTTTGTTCAAAAGTGACTGTATTCGTTTGTTCTCATACTGCTACAAAGGAATACCTGAGGCTGGGTGATTTATAAAGAAAAGGAGGTTTAATGGACTCACAGTTTCACATGGCTGGGGAGGCCTCACAATTATGGTGGAAAGCAAAGGAGGAGCAAATTCATGTCTTACATGGTGGCAGGCTAGAGAACATGTGCAGGGGAACTGCCCTTTATAAAACCATCAGGTCTCGTGAGACTTATTTACTATCACAAGAATAGCACAAGGAAAACCCAACCCCAAGATTCAATTACCTCCCACCAGGTCCCTCCCACGACATGTGGGGATTATGAGAGTTGCAATGCAAGATGAGATTTAGGTGGGAACATAGCCAAACTACATCAGTGACCCATTGACTTTACTCCTAAATTAGTTTATTACTGATTTTTCCCATTTTAAGAAGCTATCACAACCAGCATGCAAACACACACACACACACACACACACACACACACACACACACACACACACAGACACACACACATACACAGTTGCTTCACATAAAAATAAAAGAAGCTATCTTTAATTGCTGTTCCTCTGACATCTTAAACACTGTCCCTTTCAAAATCAATGTGACCTCAACTCTGTTTCCAGTCTTCTTATACTTGTCTCAGTGACCAACATTCTTCCTGGGCTAGTAGAAAAATCCTCTTAACTAGCCTCCCTACTTTCATTCTCGGATCCCTCTAATCCATTTTTCACACTGTAGTTGAAGGGACCTTATTAAATTGTGCTGAAATTTTTCCTATGCTACTTTCTGTCTTGTTTAGTACACTCAAGCCACTCTGGCTGGCTGGCTGTTTCTCAGGCTCAAATTTTCTGTCCCTGATATTTTTATAACTATTTTTTATTATGAAAAAAATTTCTTGCTTAAAAATTACTTCCTAAGGCCACTTCATAAAATACCCTGAAATTTTTACTTACATTGTCATTCTCTATTTTACATAGTCACTGTTTTATCTTCAATACGTTATTATAATTTGTAAAAATTATTTTTTGCCATGTTTATTTGCTCATTGCCTGCCACCCTTCAAAAGAAAGCTAGAATATCCCTTCAACAGCAAAATAATATGTGTTATTTCACCCTTTTATCTCTAGCACCAAAGAATTACAACATTATTTGCAGAACAAAACAATTCTATTTCATAGAGATAACCCTGGCATCAGTGTAAGTCCAAGCAAAAATGGAGATGGGCTTCGGAAAAAGAGAGTTTTCATTGATATTGGCCAAATGCCTAGAATGATTGCCTAGCCCATAAAAGGTATTTTATAAATACTTGTTGAAGAATTGAATGACCTATGTAAGAGAAGGAGGAGATTCACAGATAATGGATATTTCACAGCCACTATATGGTGGGGTAAAATTCAAAATATTCCTAAGGGTTCTCAAAGGGCCAATGTAGATGGCAGCAGAGTCTTACATATTGCCACATGGCTTTATAAGTGCCAAAGTGATTCATATCAGAGGCTATAAACAATAGCAGCTATGGCTTCAGGCAAAACAAGGGCTATCAACAAAGAAGCCAGGGGGCTCTTCAAGGACAGCACATAGACCAATATTCTAAGTTTAGGAAGTTTTGGCCACTTTCCATGAAGAAACATAATATTTTTCTTAAACATGTATTTTAGGTAGATAGAGATGAACATTTGGCATGATGAAAAGGAAGTTAAAATTCTGCATCTGACTCTAAGTAGATATGTGACTTTCTGGGTAAAAAACTTCTAATGGGATACTGGGATGATGATGATGATGATGATGAAGGTCTCATTGAGTTGTCATGGAAAATAAATGCTTTATATAAAATGACAAATATGTGTCTCATCTTTGTATCTGAAAACTGTTTTATCTTATTGACAACAACATTTCCTCTGTTGTCTTTGTGTCAAATATTCAAGCTTTTCCACAAATTTTACCAGAAGAGCGTACAATATAATCTTTCTATCAAAAGTCACCCAGGAGTATATACCACTGCAATAACTCTGCCCTGGCTTCAGTTAGAAATAAAACCAGTCATTAAGCATTAAAACCACTCACTTGGCTTAATTGCTGTACTTACATGATTTCTCATTATGTTTGACTGTCTAGAGACAGTTGCTGATGGAGAAGGATTTCCTCTTTATGTATGTTCATCACCTGCTTTGAAACTAATTTGGAAAAAAAGGCTGATTTTACAACCTGATTCCTATCAAGCATGGTTACAAGATCAAAAAAAAAAAAAAAAACATTTCTAACCAACTTACATAATTGAACAGTCACATAATTTTAGGCTAGTCCAAAGAATAGAGGGCAAGATTTTGGTCTACTTACTCAAAGATGTTGCCATAAACATAGTTCACAATTTTCTTAGTCTGCAGCTTTGAAATTGTGCAATTATTTATTGCCTATGTTGAAAATACTCATGTTATAGCTTGCTCATATGTTGAAACTTTATAGCTTCATACTTCACAAGTTCTAGTTTTTTATAATTCAAATTCCCGTAATATGCTATTGCAGTGTAATTTTAAAACTGAACATATGTGAATCTCAGTTTTTGTTTCACATTATATGTATCTGTTTTTTGATAGATATCTCTAAAAAATTGTGTCTATTTTATGTTTTGCTAAGAAACATTAAGATTTACATGATTATAATAATATTTAAAGATATCCAAAAACTTGTGGGATGAAAACTTATATTGAAAATACCCATAGAGGGGCTGTGCATGCATCTTAAGAGAGAGAATTGTTTTATTCATAGGCAATTTAGTGACTCTACTTGAGCCTTTAGGTTAATGTCAAGCTTTTGACAATATTAAAAAAGAAATTCCCTAAGAGAAAATAACACCTATCTGCTCCCTTCAGGGATCAGAATTGTTGGAGTAGGGATAATTGTCAAATAGGAATGTGATTGTTAAAGTAATCATGAACATTTACAGCAGTTATCTCTTAGAACATAGAAAAAAATCTCTGGAGATATTACAATACTTGAAATTTCTCAGAACATTGTTCTGTCTCATATCCTGTATTAAATGTATCTGCTAATTTTAATGTCGCCTTTTTTGTGTTTTTAGAAGTCTTGATCAAATTTTTCCTTTATTTTATTAAGCTTTCCTTAATTGCCAACTTGCCAATTATACTAACCTGACAACTCAGTTATGAAGATGCATCCATTTAGTGAGAGTAAGGTTATGAAGTCTCAGAAAAATAGTGGACATTGGAAAAACTATAATCCAACAACTAGACAATATGAAATTATTTTATTTAGGGAATATGGATTAATATAAGTTATAGGAGAATAAAGACAACTATGATAAGAGGAAAAAAAGTATTGTGTCCTAAATATGTGCTGCACTGCTTCTGTGAACCTGGAAAACTGCTATTTATATTTGAAATAAACCATACATATTAGAAAATTCAAAATATTATATAAATTAACTGAGTTTTTTTTCAAGTATATATTTTAGTGGAGCTAGAATTTTTTATTATAGATTTATCTGCCTCTAATTGTCATTCTCTTTCCAATATACAACACTAATTATATCACTAAGAGCAATCACATGTTCGAAAAACAAAACGTATATCTGGACTACAATAATGTTAACTAGCTATGTAAGAATGTGGAATGATAAAAACAATAAAGACTTTTCTGGAATCAAAGGATATTTTTCAACACATTTTATTCAAGAGGATGAAAAGATTATTGATTACATTTATTTAGAAAACATTTTGAGCATAAATATATGAAAAAGTACCTATTACTTTCCTCCCAAAACAATTTTTTAGGGAGATGTTCTTAGCAAATTCTTGTGAATCTTCAAGAAAATCTCAATTTTGGATTCTTTTAAAACTTGTATATATTATGTGTCAGGGGCAGTAATAAGTGGAATTAACATACTGCTGTTAGAAATCCAGAACATACAACATTTATCAGAATGTTTTATTTAAAGTAAGTTGAAACCACAAACTTTACACAGAAAATTCTATAGAATCAGTGGGATTATCTCAAACATTCTGTACAAATTTACCCACATCTTTTTCACTGCAAGATCTACTTTATAGTCAAGCAAACAATTTTCTTGAACAAACTTTAATCCAAACTGACTAATGCACACATTTACAAACGTAGCAAATCTGACCTAAATGCCAGTGGGTCTAAAATAACTGTGCAGAGTGAGATGTTAACAAACAGTTACTGAAAGAAAAAATCTTGACTGCGTGGCCTGAGGTTCTATTGCAATGATGTATACAGACTAGGTCATGAAATTAAAAACTGATCAGCTCAGCAATTTTAGAAATGCCTGAAGGATAGCTCATTTTTAGTTGCCAGTGGAATGTTACCAACTGTAGCTGGGTTCATTATCCATGTCAAATATTTTGGATCATTCTATGAAATCAAAAACATCACATCTAGATAAAATATATTTAAATATTATTGCATGATTGTATAAAACTGAAAGTATGCACTATTCATTTTAAGACTAAAATCATCATACTTCTTTATAAAAGAATATTTAATATTAATATAAAATAATATTTAATATTTAATATTTAATATTGATATATTAAAAAAAATACTGGAATATCATTAAGTAGCATTTCCAGGCAGCTCTTCACTGGTTATACAATTTACATCAGTGTTTCATAGGATTTTTCTTTTTTGTTTTGTTTTTTGTTTGTTTGTTGTTGTTGTTGTTGTTTTTGAGATGAAGTCTCACTCCGTTGCCCTTGCTGGAGTGCAGTGGTGTGATCTCGGCTCACTGCAAACTCTGCCTCCCAGATTCAAGTGATTCTCCTGCCTCAGCCTCCTGATTAGCTGGGATACAGGCACCTGCCACTAGGCCTGGCTGATTTTTGTATTTTTAGTAGAGACAGGGTTTCACCACGTTGGCCAGGCTGGTCTTGAACTCATGGCCTCAGGCAGTCTGCCTTCCTCAGCCTCCCAGAGTGCTGGGATTACAGGTGTGAACCACCACGCCCAGCCCTTATAGGGTTTTTCATGTGAACTTTCAACAAAACAAAACAAAATCACTTCAATATGTGAATCTTATCATATAAAAAGTCACTTGAAATGAAATATAATCAACAACTAAAAAGAAATGGCATTTATGACACTACTTTATGGAATATAACAAATTTAAAATACAAGTAATGCCTTTCCTTTTGTAACACATTCTGTATACACACTAACAGTAGAAGCATGTGAAAAACCACCTTGAAAAATAAGTAGACATAAAGTCAGAAAATTTCTGAATTATTAACTAATACAGTTATTAAATGCAATATAAAGAGAGTAAGGTGTGAACTGAGAAACATATATGAGAGAAGTTCTAAAATAATTTAATATATAAAGACTCAGGAAGTATATTTCCATTTTTTGTGAGTTCTTAGCACAAAATAAGGAAAACAATTGTAATAGTTATGAGATTGCTGATATTATAATCACTTATATTGATGGGTTTGTGGGAAATCTCCTCTTCCATTTTTTTATGAATATCAGACCCTTTGTCACGTTATGTCCACAGTCATAACCTCTCAACATTACAGAAATTAAAACCTAGGAGATGTAACAAATATGTTTTTTAAAGTAAAATGTTTGTTTTTCTCCTCTTGACCTTTCCTATAGTCTTGTCACTAAAACACCAAGGGTTTGGTCTAGGTCCTGCTGCTCACCACACAGATAGCCACTGAGGTTGTAAGTATTGCCAAGGAAGAAGGCTTTAGTTAGAGTGCTGCAGCCAAGAAGACGGAATCTAGGTCTCAGTTCCTTATCACCCTAAACAACTAAAACTAGAGGTTTATATAGCAGAGGAGAAATGTAACAATGTGTAAGAAAACAAGACTAGGTAGAGGCATGAGGGCACTGGTGATCTGGTGAGTTTTAATTCATTGGTACTTTTTTTTGAGAGGCCTGAAGGTCCTTTCCTGAGGAAGGAACTCAGATAAAACAAACAAAAGGTTCAAGCTTTGACAAAAGAAGGGTTAATTTCTATGTTTATCCAAAAACAACTGCCTATGGGACTGTTGGTCCAGTTTCAGTCTTTTGATGTCTGTATGTACACCTGAGCAGCTTCAGAAAAAAAAAATAGCTGATTGTTTTTCACAAACGATTTAAATGTGCTAGTAATTCTCACTTCCTTACTCTACAGGTGTCAATTTAATTGTTTTTTGTAAATTGTAATTTTAAAAATTTACAATTTTTAAAATGAAATACACAAAAATGAGTCTGTGAGTGTATTCCAGCAAACTAGTTTATTATGTCTGGGTGGTGTGAATGGTGGGAGTAGACACTCTTGCTCTACAACCTGTTCAAATAATGGGTCCATTTTACTTAAAGCAGCTTGTGATAGTAAAAGAAATAATGATTGTGGGATATGACAAGTTTTCTCTTCAAGTGGCCTGATCAATTATTTATTCTTTAATTCACAGTAGCCCTCCCCTTCCCTTCTCTTCTCTTTTTCCTTCTTTCTGCCTTTATTACGTGCCACAGTACCAGTGGCTTATCAGTACTAGCTCACATTTGGGAAGAAAACTAGCTCTCTAGCCCATCGCAGACAACCTCTTCCCCTTCTACCCTCTCTCCCTTACGTGCCCACCTTATCTAAGAAAAGGTTCAAATGTTTAACCAATCGGATCGAGCTTATATTATGCGGTCTGACCTGAGCCAATGGGGAAAGGCACAGGGACAGATATTTGTGTCAGGAATAAAAACTTTCACTCTCCTTTGTTCTACGTGTTCTCATGATGACTGGCCAAAGAGAAGCACCCCTCTGCACAGAAGCAAATTTGCTTTGCTGAGAAATCCTTTGTCTGAGTGCTTGTTTTCCTTACGACTCTGAGTTTTATTTTCAACAATGATTGAGTCTGAGAGACCAGGATTTGAATCCTGGCTCTGCCTCTTTTAAACATTAGGACTTGGGCAAATTAATCACTTTAACTCGCATTGCTTACTGTAAAATTAGGATAACAATAGCTACCTCTTAGTTTTTGTCATCCTGAAGAAGTAACAGTTTGGTTCTCAATATTTAATAATGCTAAATTAAATTAATTTGCCTTAAAGCCACCTGTGTACATATTGAACTGCAACCTAACTTGTGTAAAAAAAAAAAAAAACAAAACTGCAACCTAACAAGAGTATATTCTTGTACCAAGTAGCTTAAACTCAGTCAATTACAGTAGCTAAACTTCAGTCAATCACAGACTTCCAACTGATCAGATTATGTCCATGTAAAGCAAATGCTGAGCTGTAACCAATCCATCTGTTTCTGTGTATCACGTTATTTTTTTGTCTGTAAATACTGCCTGCCCATATTGATGGATGGAGTTCTCTGAATCTCCCTTGATTCTGAGGGCTGCTGGATTCACAGATTGCTTTTTGTTCCAATAAACTTTATTAAATTGAATTTATCTAAAGTTTTTCTTTTAATAATAATCTGTAAACAACAGGAAGTTGGAGCAAAAAATCAATATCTCAATGTTTGGTGACTATTTATACACTGTAATATAAAATGGTGAGATATTGACCAACCAGAGTTGTAAAATCATTTTCTCATGGGTAGTAAGCATTTAGTCACTCATTTAATATTAGTTAAAGACATTTTTATTATATGTAAACAGTTTTCTAGGTGTTAGAAATAAAGTAGTATAAAATAGAGGCAAAAATTACTGTTCTCATAAAATTTACATCCAGCAGCAGGAGTCAGAAAGTAACAAAATAAATAGTATATTTAAAGCATGATGAATCCTATGGAAAAAATAATGTAGGTGAGGGAAATAAGGTGTTCTGGGATGGGACAAATTCTAAATAGGTTTTTTTTTGGGAAGGACTCACTAATATGATGATATTTTAACAAAACCATGGAGAAGATGAGAAAGTAAGCAATGAGGAAAATTGGAGAAAGAACGTTTCAGGCAGAGGGAATAACAAAGGTTTAAATGCAGAAGAATACCTCATGTTTTCAAGCCATCAAGAAGACTTGGGTAGCTAGTGCAGGTAAACAAGGAGAATGAAAGAATAGGATAAAGAGATAACTGTGTAATAAGGAGAGGCACTGAAAATATTTTGAGGAATGAAGTGAATAAGATGTGATTCACCTTTGAACAGAAGTGATATAATCCAACTTACTTTGTAACAAAATTATTTTATTATTATGGATACTGTATGGAGAGCCTAATGATTGAGGGGCAGGGGTGGGGTAGGTAGGTCAGCTTACAAAGACATTGCACTAATTCAGATGGGAGATATTAATAGATTTGACGAGGTGGTAGTATTGTGATGGAGGGAGGAATGGTAGGATTCTGAGTATGTTGAGGGTAAAAGGAAAGGATCGTTAGTGGGATAGATGTGAGCTGAAGTTTTCTATACACAGAGTTGGAAGGGTGGAATGACATTTTTTCATATGGAGAAAACTATAGGTGAAACAGCTTTGTGTGTAACTAGATCAAAGAATAAGAGGAAGAACTGAGTCTGATGCATTTTGTTGAGAGGTCTCATTGCAATTACATACACAAATCACCTGTAATTGATTTTTGTGCTTCGTATTAGTAGGAGTCAAAGTAAATTTTTTTTTTTTCTTTTGAGATGGAGTCTTGCTCTGTTGCCAGGTTGGAGTGCAGTGGTGCAGTCTCGGCTCACTGTAACCTCTGCTTCCTAAGTTTGAGTGATTCTCCTGCCCCAGCCTCCTGAGTAGCTGGGACTACAGGCTCACATGACCACGCCCAGCTAATGTTTGTATTTTTAGTGGAGATGGGGTTTCACCATGTTGGCCAGGATTGTCTCGATCTCTTGACCTCGTGATCTGCCCACCTCAGCCTCCCAAAGTGCTGGGATTACAGGTGTGAGCCACTACACCCGGCCCAAACTAACAGTTTTTAAAAATATATAAACCTCCAATCCACACTCACATTTATTAACATCTATTCTTTCCATACTGTACTGCAACATCATTTTTGTCATGAAACAGGTTACTGTATATGTGGGATGCTATTTCTGGATTCTTTTCCTGCATCTTTGGTGAAATTTTTTATTCTTGTATCTATATCATTCTGTCTTAATTACTGGAGGTTTAAACTAAGTTTAAAATGTAGTTTCCAGATTTATTCTTCTTTTTTCTAATATTGACTATTCTTGACTCCATCTTTCTCTTTGATCTTTAGAATTTACCTGTTAATTTTCACAACAAAACATATCTAAAATTATATTAAAATGCCAATAAATATAGAGATCAACTTGAAAATAATTGTCAAATTTAAATAATTGAGGCTTATAATCCATAAAAGATAACATATATCCATTTATACATAGAGTGTATATATAAATATATATAAACACACAGGTTATGTTGTGTAGTTTCAGTGTAGAGAACATGAAACTTTTTATTAAGATTTTTTAATGTTAGATGTTAATCAACTCTATCCTAAGTCTTAAAATCTTTAAAATTTTATCTTATATTGGTTTATTGCTGGGACACTGTGGTGTAATTATAAATATTTTTTCATTCATGATTCCTGGCTTATAACTCATAGTTCCATTACAGTCTTTTGTTATGATGTTGGGTGTGTTAGACCTCAGGGTCTTTGACTTTCTCCTGCCCTCCTTTCACCTGCCTCTAGACAGGTCTGTAACCTTCCCTCACCTTTCTGATTGTATGTCTTAAGACCCTGCCCAGAGAAGGTCCCACCTTATACCCTGGCGGAAGGAATGGTGACATCATGGAGCCTTCATAAAAACCTGAGACAACTGGGTTGAGAGAGCTTCATGATGGCTGAACACATGGACATTCCTGGAGGGTGGCATGTCCAGGAAGGACACGGAAGTTCTGTGGCCCTTCACCTCTAACTCTCCCTGCTCATCTCTTCATCTGAATCATTTGCAGTATTCTTTATTATAGACTAGTGTATGTAAGAAAGAGTTTGTGAGCCGATTCAGCAAATTAATCGAACCCAAAGAGGATATCATGGGATACCAACTTGAAGCTGGTGGGTCAGAAGTTTCAGAGGTCGAGACTTACAACTAGTGTCTGGGGATGCGGGAGGTAGACTTGATGACCGAGCCGCTAGCCTGTGGGATCAGGCACTATCTCCTGGTAGATACTGTGGAAACTGAATTAGAAGACATACAGCTGGTGTCTGCTGCTTAGTGCCTGAGGAAATATCCTCACACATTTTGTCCCAGAAGTCTTCTGTGTTGATGATTGTTGCTATGGTGAGAGTAGAGGACAAACACATTGAGAGTCTTTCCTACACAGATACAGACAAAAATTAATTTTATACATTGATCTTGTACTCAGTAATCTTCCTATAGTTTGTAGCTTCTATTGGATTTTTTTTATTTACACAATAATTTTATTCACTTCTAATATTTTACTTCTTTATCTTGCCTTATGGTATAGGATAGCTCTTTCAGGAGAATGTTGCATGCTAGTGATAACAAACAGGCGCCTCTGTCTTACTTCCAAACTCAAGGAGGTTTGGAAGAAAATTATTTTCTGTATATTTAAAAAATACATATATTCTTTATCAACCTAAGAATGTTCACTTTTTTTTTCCACAGTTTGCTATGTTTTTGTCATTTCCTAGCTAAAAATTTGTTCTCAAATACATTATTTTGTAACCATGGAGATCAGCATATATGTTTCTTTTCTTCTCAATGTGGTAAATTGCCCACTTTGTTTTAATTAGTTCCTTCATTGAAAGTTTTATTTTGGACTGCAGCAAAAAATGGAGGAGTAGAAAACTCCAAGGACTAACCCATCACAGAAGCACGGAAAAGAAACCAGAAAAAACTGTGAGAATCAATTGTATTGGAATGCTGGAAAACAGTCCAGAGTTATAGCAATAAAGCAGTTATTTACTTAACAAAAAGGTGACCAGAAGACAATAGGAAGACTTCCTGGCACTTTAACTTACCCTTGCCCTACTTACATCTTCCTGTTGAGTGGCAACTTAGAAAATGGCAGGGAAGGCCCAAGAGTGGTGGCTCACACCTGTAATCCCAGCACTTTGGGAGGCTGAGGTGGGCGGATCACCTGAGGTCAGGAGTTCGAGACCAGCCTGACCAACATGGTGAAACCCCATCTCTACTGACAATACAAAAATTAACCAGGCACAGTGGTGTGTGCCTGTAATCCCAGCTACTCGGGAGGCTGAGGCAGGAGAATCTCTTGAACCCAGGAGGCGGAGGTTGCAGTGAGCTGAGATCGTGCCGCTACACTCCAGCCTGGGCGACAGAGCAAGATTCTGTCACGAAAAAAAAAAAAAAAGAAAAGAAAACCGCAGTCAATGTTTCTGAAGTGGATCTGGGTTCCAGAGAGAGCAGAGTAAAGCTTGTTTCCACAGAGCTTTTACCTGGCTGGGGACTCTCTAACGGGCTAACACAAAGTGCCTCCTTTTTTTTCTAACTCAGCATTCCAACAGGATATAGAATGGGCAGGCAAGAAACGTTTCTCACAAACATGAAAAGCTAATGAAGTAGTCACTGCCACCTTGTGCAAAGAATATCAGTTAAGGCAAACAATGGAAATATGGAAAAGCATAGGCAGAAAAGCTGGAGAGTGAGAGACTTTGGGTGATAAGCCTGTATATGAAAACATTTGTGAAGCCTGTATATGAAATCATATGCCTAGAATTGTGAAGAATACTAGGCATGTGACACTCAAGCATTTCAGGAGAGGTTCAAGAAATAATATATATATTTTTTTCTTTTTCTTTTTTTTTTTTTGAGACGGAGTCTCGTTCTGTTGCCCAAGTTGGAGTGCAGTGGCGCCATCTCGGCTCAGTGCAACCTCCCCCTCCCAGGTTCACGCCATTCTCCTGACTCCCTAGTAGCTGAGACTACAGGCGCAAATAATATGTATCTTATCATTACTTTTTAGTTGTCGTTAAAAAATGATACAGAATTTTTGTCGCACAAAATGTGTTAATAGAGATCTCCCAGTTTTACCTGTGTGCCACTACTTGCCACTGCTCACACTTAGGATGCTCAATAAAGCGCCGTATGAATGCATGAATCGGTAAATGTGAGGACTTTATCACTCTATCACTTTCATTTGACTAGACCAGTTGGTTTGGCATGGTGGAGGCATATCCTGAGTGCTGTTTTAAATCCTGATTTTTTTCAACTATAGAGAAAGTAGACCCACACTTCCTAAAGTTTAAACTGTTGAACAACTTCACTTTTTCTGTAGAATACAAAGTTCGTGAATTGCTGGGCTAAGCATCATCTCCATTGTCATTATTGTATCAGAACTCTAGAGGACTTGCATAGAATTCCAATAGTGCCAATAATGGATCTCATTTTCATCACTCAGTGGGGCTTTCAGTTGATCATTTGAAATTATTTTCACTCATTTGACTGACAATCACAAAGGAATAGAAATGTGGAAATGTTTGCTCTGTTTTTTTTAACTGTAAGCATATATTTTATGCCACTATTTCTAATTGGGTATTGACAGTCAGTATCCTAAAATAGCAGCCTTTCCATGCTATTATGAAGGAAACTGATAATACATAAGAAAGCACATATAAGAAAGCAATATCATGAATTTAAATATATACTATGGAGAAGAATCTATCATTTATAGTAGTGGCTTTAAGGCTTATATGAAAACTGTAGCCATCATAAAACTGTGAATTACAACCTTAATGTAATATAGTCTTCCTAAATACAAATGGAAAGGTAATGTTAATCCATACCACACCAAGGGAAATAATCATGACAATTTTCTATTTCAAGTCAATAAGCCCTTTCGAATTTTTTAAACATGTGTCATTTTACAAGTAAATGTGTATGAGTAATAATAAAGGAGTTGTAAACACAACTTTAACAAGGTAATAAAAGCAGCCTCTTTTCATTGAGTGAATGTTTGCACAGAAGTATCATAAAATGTGAAATAATACTATTAGATGTCCCTTTAGCAAAATTGATGTTCCAGATTCTTTTTGCATTATAATGTGTGGTGAAGTTCTTCCTGTTGAATGACTTACGGGATAAGAATGCTATGTTTTCTTTTCTTTTCTCCTTAGGAATATATACTTAACTCAATATTTTGTTTTGAAACAATACACCTAGGATATGATCATTTGAAGAGTCATAGTTTGAGATTTTCGTTTTATGATCCAGTTAATCATTATTAATAGTTAATTATTATTAGTTAATCGTTATTATTAGTTAATTATTATTACTCATGAGCTGCACTATCTAATGCTGTAAACACTTGTGATATGTGGCAGTTCCAATTTTAAATAAGTAAAAAATTTAGTTTCTAAGTTATATAAACTCAATTTCAAGGGTTCTATAGCCTTAAATAACTGGTAGATCCTATATTATTAACAGCACAAATATAGACTGTTTCTATCATTACAGAAGGTTCTGTCAAACAGCAATTGCACAGTGCTATGGTTTGCTTGTATTCATCTTCTGAGTTGCCTACTAATTGTGAAATATCTTCCTCTGTCAATTTTCTTCCCTTTGCCTTTACAATTGGAAAATAAAAAAATCTTTATTCTCAATTTTGCTTAGAAAAAGCCAAAAGCTGATTGGAATGAGGATCAAGTTCTTCCAATCTTTCAAAATATTATATCCCTGGGCTTTTTGAAAGCTGCTTTTGGAATACGAAATAATTTTGGAATGCTGACCTAGATTTTGTTTTCTTCTGTTACTACCATATCTTTTGTCTGTAATTTACAAGGTAATCATAATGTGATAATGTAGTTACTTTTGTTTGACTGTTTTATGATATAATAATATTCGCAAGTGTACTTGCTTTTACATATCAAGCACCAGTCCCGCTTTGGAAGGTTAACTAAATCTTGGAAGGAAGTACATGAAAGGAAACAGGAAAGTAAAAGAAAGATAAGTAAACAAGCAAGAAAGAAAAATAATTAAGAACTCTATAATTTAACAGCAGTCTGCAAAAAATATAGAAATTTAGATACTAAGAATTGGACCACTCATTTTGCAAAAGAAGAAAATTGTGTCATAGATGCTAGTAATTTGCAATAATTCTGTGTTAGTTTCTTTTTACTGCTGTAACAAATTACCGCAATCTTAATGCTTGAAAACAACCCATATTTATCTTACAATTCTTTAGGTCAGCAGTTTAACATGGTTCTTAATGGACTAAAATCAAGGTATTTGCAGTGTTGTGTTGCTTTTATCTAGGCTCTAGAGGTTCTTGCTTCATGGTCTCTTTCAATCTTTTTTTTTTTTTTTTCAATTTTTGGTGGTCCTGTAGTTTGCAACATATATTTATAATTAATTTAAGTCCACTTAAAGAAAAAAAAAACTATACTGCCTCATAGGTAATCCACTTAACTTATAACAGAGTATTGCCAATTCCTCACTCCAGTCCCTTAAAACAATGCTGTTACTCCTTTCACTTATTAATAACTTATAATGAGCAAATACTCTTTTGAACTATTATTTTTTGGACAAATTGTTATCTGTTAGGTCAATTAAAAATAAAACAAAGATTTGATTTTTCCTTTATTTCTTCTCTACCACTCTTCTTTCTGTAGATTCAAATTTATAACCCATATCATTTTTTTTCTCTCTGAAAAACTTAAAACACTTTTTGCAAGGTAAATTTACTGATGGCAAGTTCTGCCAATTTTTTGTTTTTCAAAGAAAGTCTTTATTCGTCCTTCATATTGAAAATACTTTTACTACATACAGCTATGTAGGTTGGCAGTTTCTGTTTTTTCCCCAATACTTTAAATATCTTCTTTGCGTGGTTTCTGTCTGAAAAGAAGTGTAGTATGATTCTTGTAATTGTTTCTCTATAACTAAGGTGTGTTTGTTTTCCATCCCCTCTGGCTTTTTTCAAGATTTTCTCTTTGCCACTGGCTTTCTGCAGCTTGAAAGTGACATGCCTATGTATAGATTTGTTGATATTTATTCTGCTTGGTGTTTCCTGAGCTTCCTGAAACTGTAGGTTGGTGTCTTATTAATTTTGAAAAATTCTCAGTCATTCATAATTCAAATATTGTCTCTGTTCTTTTCTTTCTTTTTCTGGGATCACCATTACACATTTGTTACATGGTTTGTGATGGTCTCATAGTTCTTGGATATTCTCTCCAATTCTTTGCATTTTTTTATGTCTTGCTTTTCAGTTTGTAAAGTTTCTATTGATGTATCTTCCAGCCCTCTGATTCTTTCCTAGTCATTTTTAGCCCATTGATGAGCCAGTCAAGGCACTCTTCATTTCTGTGATATATAAATGTGTGTGAGTGTGTGTGTGTGTGTGTATGTTGGTGCAACTTCTAGCATTTAAAAAATTATGGCTGAGTGCGGTGGCTCACGCCTGTAATACCAGTACTTTGGGAGGCTACGGAGGTCAGATCACCTGAGGTCAGGCGTTCGAAACCAGCCTATTCAACATGACAAAACCCCATCTCTAATGAAAAGACAAAAACTAGCTGGGCATGGTGGCGCATACCTGTAGTTTCAGCTACTTGAGAGGCTGAGGCTAGAGAATCGCTTCAACCTGGGAGCGGGAGGTTGCAGTGAGCTGAGATCGTGTCACCGCACTCCAGCCGAGGCAATAGAGAACATCTCAAAAACAAACAAAAAACAATTCTTTCCTAGAGTTCCATCTGTCTGCTTACATTATCCATCAGGTCCTGCATGTTGTCCACCTTTCCACAGGAGCTCCCCAGTGTGTTAATGATAGTTATTTTAAATTTCTGTCCTGATCATTTCAAAATCTCTACCATATCTGAGTCTGGGTTCTGATGCTTACTTTGTCTCTTCACAGAATATATTTCTTTTTTGTCTTCTTTTTCCCTCCTTTTAGCATATTTTGTAACATTTTGTTGAATACACACATAAGGTATGAGGTAAGGTACTGAAGTAAATCGTTCTTTAGAGGTCTTTAGGGTGAGGTTTCATGCTTATATGCTGAGAAGTTAGGCTGTATTTCATGTTTGCTGTAGCTGTGTTATAGGCCAAATTTTTATCTAGAGTCCTTGATTTTGTCTCCTCAATGTGTTTTAATTTTTACATTAAATTTAATTTAATTTAATTTTGTTTTTGAGATGCAGTAGCATGATCCCAGCTCACTGAAACCTCCACCTCCCGGGTTCAGGCAATTCTCCTGCCTCAGCCTCCCAAGTAGCTGGGACTACAGGCACGCGCCACCACGCCTGGCTAATTTTTGAATTTTTGGTAGAGACAGGGTTTCATCACATTGGCCTGGCTGACCTTGATCTCCTGACCTTGTGATCCACTCGCCTCTGCCTCCCAAAGTGCTGGGATTACAGGCATAAGCCACCAAGCCTGGTTTCCCCAACATGTTTCAAATAGGATCTGTGCCTTGCAGTTCTTTTAGTTATAATGCACTCTTATGCAGCAGCCTGAGTGATATGGGCAGGTGCGGGCAAGCCCATCATTAGGTCTGAATCTGTTAGTGAGCTCATGCTCCTGGGCTATGACTTGCCGAAGTGCTTCACAGATTTTTATCCCCTAAGGTGAAACAGAAAGGCTAGAGAGGTTGGAAGTGGGTATCTTTCTTCCCCAAATTGGATAGACTCTGATGATAAAAATAAATAAATAAATAAATATATATATATATATATGTGACAAGGAGAACAGAATGCTCTGGGTGTATTTCCAAATGGTTACTTTCCTTCCAGCCCTGCCAGGGCATGAAGGGATCCTTTTCTGATCTTCACTATAGAACCTGATAGGGTTTCTGGAGGTAAAACTCACGAATAGTTGCCTCCCCACCAAAAAACAAAATGAAACAGAAAACTCAGCCCCTAGAGATTCTAACTCTCAAGCTAGCTTATATGGAGCTTCTATCAGTTCATGATTTACAAAGAAAGTGTTTCTACTAATCTTGGCTCCAGCAACGAGCTTCTGCCTCTGGCTCTGGTCCTGGTAAGTTGTAATTCTCATTACTCACCTCTTTCTCTAGTTTTCAAGAAAGTGCTTCATCTTTGATCTCAATTTCTTAATAGACATAAGAAGAGTTGTTGATAATCAGTTACTTCAGATATTTCCTTGTTCTGAGGAGGAAGTTGACAACTTCCAAACTGTTTACATGTCAGACCAGAAAGTGTAATTTCAGGCTCCTTTTCTTTTTCAAAGCTAGCAATGGCTGGTTGAATCTTTCTCTGGGGATTAGGTTATAAACATCTTGCAGGAAGTAATTATTCTTCCTCTGTATTCAGAAGTTAAAGGAGTGGGAGTATAAGGTGGCTTTCCTTTATAATGGACTTTCTCTTTAAGCACTTTCAAAACTCATTAAAACATGTCTCTGTCTCCATGTCTCAAAAACATCAACTTTGCGATTTTTTCCTAATTTGGGTAACATTTTCTTTTCCATACGACGCTGTTTCTACTAGAACTATACAAATGTGGTTTTAATTTGTAATTTAGTCCAAGATGATTCTTGATGAAAACTGGCCTAAAATTATACTTAGAAATTAGCATCAAAATTCGTATTCTGCATACTTAACAAAAGTCTATGCTTAATATATTAAAATTGATTTAGCCCCAAAGTCACCTCTCTGTGTGAATTTCAAATTAACCTTATACGATGTTGGAGATCTACAAACTATTATAAACAGTCCAGAGATGAGTACATAATTGAAATAAAAAATGAGCATTATAAAACAAAACAAAACAAAAAAAGCTCAGCACTTCCACACTTCCAGTTATATAAACGAAATAAAAGTACTTTGTTCTATTAAATACTACTGGATGTAGCATCAACATTTCAACTGGTCTCATTTATTGTCAGTGATTCTTACAAATAAGCAAAATCTCAATAAACAATCCAATATTATTAATAAAAAGGAAGATAATTATGTAATGCAAATTCTTTCAAAATAACATCAATGTAGTCTGGATGAATACATATATTTTTAATTTGAAGGGTTTAATTTGTCTACTTTGCTAATAATTTTGAAAATTTTTAAGTTTCAGACATGAGGCCCACTTCGGGGTCAACTGTCTAGATGTTTTTGAAACTCGTGTAGTATAAATTTGTTTTCAAATACATTTTAGTCCTCAAAACGTTCATACCACAAAACCATCATCTTGACTGGCATTAATTAGAATCTTTGTCTGGCAGTCTCTTCCGAAAGGCTGAGAATTGAATGTACTAACACTGCCACTAAATTAATTGCCTACAATGATGGACGTGTAGGGTCAAATATTCAAAGGGCATCTAGTACTTGATCTATGATGGCCGATTTGAACTATTGGTTTCAAATAATGTCTGCATTGTCAATCTTGTTTCCATAGCACAAAAGGATATCAGTGGAATGTTTTCAGAGGTAAGAAGGTTGAAGAAAACTATTTCCAACAGTGGCTAAGCTGTATGGTACCATCCACACAGATCAAGAGATAACCTCCAGTTGTTCCAGTGTGCTAATTTGATTTTTTAAAATAATTATATGTTTGAGTAGAGTAGACTTACAGACATGTTATAAATGTAATGTTTTGAAGAATACACTTAATTACATAGTCTGTATTTTATTAAGAAGCCATAAAAAGAAATAAAAAATATGAGGATGTTCTATGCTATTTTATAATTTTTCTTATAACACAAAAATATAATTAATAATTCTAGAAAATTCTATGTATTTTGAGCTAATATAATTATATTCCCACAGTAGTAAGAGCAGATATCTACCTCTAAGGGTTATAATAATGTGATAAAACATTTTCTTTTGAGATAAATACCAGATATGCAAAAATGGAAGACAATAAGGAGTAATTATTATATTTTCAGAAGCTAAACAATTATTTTAAATGTTCTAGACCAAGAATATACTCTCAGGGATCATTTACATAGTTCATTAAATATTCTAGACCTATGATGAAATATGTAATATTATTAACTACTTATAACCTTAAAATAAAAATAATGGGATTAATGGGCTTGTTAATGTGTAATGTAAACATTGGTATCAAATTTTGAAATTGTATTTCCCTGGCAGATATAGGACACATGATATCAAAATACTAAAAAATTCCCTTAAATGCTTTATCTAAGTGATATTAAATATTTTATAGCCAGTAACCAGTCTAATGTGAAGAGAATAGTTTGGCATGAAGACTTGATATAAACCTAAATAATTCTTTGTTATCTGTTTCGTTATCTCTAAATATCTCCTGATTCTTTGTCAAAAATTATTGTTTGTTGTGAAGATCAAATGAGAACACATTAAGAAAAGCTTGAAAACTGGCAACAATATAGCTTTTGAAGCCCTTTACAGTCTGACCTCATCCTATTTCTGGAGCTATGTCTACTATTCTACTCCTGGTAATTTATGATAGATTATGCTATTAAGGGTTGTCAGATAAAATACAGGAAACCCAGTTAAATTTGAATTTTATGTAAACAAAGAATACTTCTTTTAGTATCAGTGTGTCTCACATATTACAGTGAGCATGATTACAGTAAAAATATTAAGTAGAGTCAAGTAGAGCTGAGTAGAGCATAGTATAGTATTAGTTCCAAGCAATATTTGGGGCATAGTTATACTAAAATAAAAATAATTGTTTAGGCAAAATTAAAATTTAACTGGACATCTTAAACTTGTATTTATGAAATCTGGCAACCCTAGCCATTGCCAAATTGATTAACCTTAGAACTATGTTTACCAGAATCCCTTTGACTGTATATAGATTTGGCCAAAATGGACTTTGAACATGACTTCCATGATGGAAGTGAAGTGGCCACTTTCATTTTATAGGTCTTTGAGGTCAGACAGGGAGATGGAAAGAGAGGTACTTGTTGGGATTTAGCTTAATCTCACTGTCCTTGATGCAGCTTCTAGTTTTTGTCTTGACTGCTGAGGTTTAATTGTGGCAAGAGACCTCTCCAGGAGCTGGCAGGGACATGCTTAGATTCTCAGCTGTTGCCACAAAAAGTCTAATTTGTCCATCTCTGTGATGCTTCCTGAGGACTTGTTAGTCTAGTTTTCTCTGTGTCTGCTTACGCAAATAATCTTCACTTCTCAACAACTCCCATATTTATGTAAGATCTGATTTCTGTAATTATCATGACATTGAAAATCCTATCACAATTTAAATAACTTTGATTGAATTAAGATAAATACGGATAATAGAAGTACCAATAATTTGATTGGACTAGTTTCATTAAAGGTAAATTGGTAAAATTTTGCAAGTAGCTTGGTATATGTACTGCTTCCTTCTGGGCAACATCTTGTAACTAGTAAGTCATTTAAGATTTAAGTCTGCTTATAGGTCTGGAAGCTCAGCATATCTCTGCTAGAAATTTGCTCATTACTTTTTCAAAAGTTAATATTTCCTCAAATTCTCCAGCAAGTTGTCAAACCCACCACCTATGGACATATAGATTGCCTCCTTCAGCACCCTGATATTGCATACAGAATTGATACAGTTTAAAGAATTTAGTTTATACTAAAGAAAGAACATACATGGGCTTATGGTAATGGAATTTCCTATTCTAAACCTCTGGTCTTAACCACCTGGTTACATATATTTCATTACAACTACTATAAGTGGTCTGAAGAAACAGTAAAATACACTAGCTAATACTTTGTGAAGTTCAGATGATGTCCTTCAGGATATAACAATGCTTTGAATCAGTGATCAGTATATAACGCTGTTTTTTTTCCATAGCCTACATTCATGCATATGAGAGTCAAGAGCTCAGGGGGAATAGTAGTGAATATCTTACTGTTACCCCTAGCAATCCCTCAAGAAAATGTTTGCTTCCTATCTTGCAATGTTGACTCTTCTGTTTTAGAAATAACATTTTTCAATAAGGGAAGGATTCCTCCAAGGTACATAAAAATGAAAAACTAAAGTTTCCATTAAACTGATAGTTGAGGCTACCACCTGGCCATATCATGATATTTGTGACAGTTAACCATCAGGAAAAGGAGGTTAACATACTGGTTACAGTGGTTCATTCTGAATCTCCAGAGGAACTTGGGTTCCAGCTTTGCAATGTAAGTGGAGAGAGTATCTGGAATTCAGGAGGTCTGCTAGGGCCTCTCTTAGAAATCTTTTTCCTAAAATAAATGCCAAAATAAAACATTAACATCTCTGTATAGGCATGACTATTAATTACTCAGATGCTGTAGAAATGAGGATTTGGGTCACTCTACTAGCAAGGAATCATGCCAAGCTACCATAATTTCTGAGGTCAAAGAGAATATGGAATTGGAAATAGAAGATAGTTATAAATACCACTTACAGCCACATGACCAGTTGTACATATGCATATGTTACAAATTAGGAATATTTATTATTTGCTTTAACATGAATATACTTGCATATTGACTAACAGATGATTTTTCTTTCCCACTTTCACCCTCCTACTAACTAACATCAGATTGATCATCATAGTCAACCTTATATCCCAGTAGTTAATTTATAGGATATTAGAAGGGTAGCGATAGTTAGAAAAGAAACAACTCTTACTAAATTATATATGTATTTTTGTGTCTTCTTTTAGAATGAGGGTTAGTGAATTTTCAGTTGTATGAGTCATGGTTGCCTCGTGTTGTGTGGAAGCAGATGACTGCTATTTTCTGAATTTTGAAATGAATATATTTCAATCGATATTATGAATGCCAAAATGTGCTATTGTGTTAAGCTGGGTATTACGTTATTCAAAATTTGTTTCCTATATGGCTTTGGGATAATGTTGGCCGATGGAGAAACTTGTTATTTCCATTGCAGGGATTGGATGTACTTGGTTCCTCAGGATTCCCCGCAAGCCCAAACTTCTCCCTCTGCTTCAGGGTTTCAGAGGACTTGTTAGTCATGCTTACTCTGCACTGTCTACTTGTCCTTCCAAACCTTTGCTTCACCAGCTTCTCAACAAATAGTATAAGCTGTAACTCCTCTAAAAGCCATTTATTCTGTATAGCAGACAGACTCCAGGTTGACCCTCAATTCTGTTTCTTGATCTTTAGGCCTTTGTGCAGTTGCCCCTCCTTGAGTATGGGTGGAAACTGTGTGCTACTTTTAACCAGCAGAGTATGGCAAATTTGATGTGATATTACTCCCTTGATTATGTTACATTCCATAGAACTCTCTCTATTAGCAGACTGTAGAGAGATCTACTACTACTGATCTCAAAGAAGTAATTTTTTGGTCCCAAAGTAATTGAGGTAGGAGGTGGGACTCTACTCCAGAGACAGGGATTGGACACAGGACCAAATTGAAGACTTCCTAGAACAGAGCCAGGACAGAATCAGCTTTTCATCAGCAACACACACCAATGTGCCATTTTGGTTTACCATTGCCATGACAACACCCCTTTCTGTGACAATGACCTGATGGCCCAAAAGTTACTACCCCTTCCCTAGAAATTTCTGCATACACCACCCCTTAATCTGCATGTGATTAAAAGTATGTCTAAACATGACTGCAAAACTTTTCCTGCTCTACAGGAAAAGTCATGGAACTGTAACACGGCTGGAGTTGTAACACTGCATCTTCAATAAAACTATTTTCTTCTACCTGTGGCTTGCCCTTGAATTCTTTCCTGGACAAAGCCAAGAACCCTAATGGGCTAAGCCCCATTTTGGGACTTACCTGCCTGCATCATTATGACATGAATTGTCCAAGGAGAAGCCAACTTGGCAGCAAATTGTGTGCAGCCTCTAGGAGCTGAGAGTCTCATTCTTACAGCTGCAAGGGACTGAATTTTGCCAACAACCACATGAGCCTGCAAGGAAACGCAAGTTCCGGAAAGGAACACAGCTTGGCCAACATGTTCACTACAGCTTTGTGAGACTCTGAGCATAGAGAGCAGATAAACCAATATCTTGTCTGGTCTCACAGAAATTGTGAAATAACGAATCTGCTGTTATAAGCTGGTAATCCTGTGTTAATTTATTATACAGTAGTAGAAAACCAGTATAGCCCATAATACTCAGAGTGGTAATGCTATCCTGACTGAAACCTAATTGATTCACACTTCACAGTAGATAATACTGCTGGAATGTTACACTTATTTTAAGTAATTGTTTTTCCCATGAAGCTGGAAATTTCACAAAGGAGTTTCTTGTTTATATTTCCAATATCAGTATATACAGATATACAAAGCAGCTAATAATTAGTTGTTGAATGAAAGTGATTGACTGATCAAATAAATAAATTATTGAGCAAATTATGAATCCATGTCTGATTTTGTTTGGAAAATGAGAATGAGTCATGGTAGCTAAAATTTTCTTCAATTTATGTCAGGACAGTGAATTGCTAATATTCCAAATTACTAACATAAAGTTGATTTGGTATGCTTAAAAAATTTATTTTAATTCTTCTGTTGTAAGATTCTTGATGTGCACTGTTTAATATCAGAATCCCCTGAGGTTATCCTTAAGAAATGCAAACTTATAGACACAAGTTCAGATATAAGAGATCAGAATTTCTTGGTATGAAACCTCAGAATATCCATATTAAACAGATTCCTCAAGTAAAACTTACTTGTGCAAATATTTAACAACTCTTTCTGGAGAAGCAGGACTTTCTTTTTAAGAAAGAAAAAATATCTGTGTTTTGCACAGAGAGTAGTTACTTCACTGTACAAATTGGAAAATCAAAATAATCTATACCTACAATTGGGTGATAAGAATGAGCTAATATGCTGTTGTTAAAAGTTAGAAGACAATTTAACTGAAGAAATGGAAGTGTCAGAGTAAGGGATATAGGCCAGTGATGGAAAGGATCATCTAAAATATCATCTGGAAATGCAATTTTAGAATTTTATTTTGTGTGTAATGTGTTAAAAATAATACTCTTAATTCACTTGCTTTGTGGAATGTTGAAAAGAATCTTTTTTTAACTTGTAAACGTAGTGTCAGATTGCTAGTATTTTTCCATCATTTTAAAAGAAACTTTGACTCTATTTCTTTTAATTACATCTCTGGTTTATACAAATAATTTTAATATTTTTTTCTTGGTCCTTGTTGAAAGGATGATATTTTGTTAGTATATTAGATGATCTTCAAAATCTATTCATCAGGCCGGGCGCGGTGGCTCAAGCCTGTAATCCCAGCACTTTGGGAGGCCGAGGCGGGCGGATCACAAGGTCAGGAGATCTAGACCACAGTGAAACCCCGTCTCTACTAAAAATACAAAAAATTAGCCGGGCGCGGTGGCGGGCGCCTGTAGTCCCAGCTACTCAGGAGGCTGAGGCAGGAGAATGGCGGGAACCCGGGAGGCGGAGCTTGCAGTGAGCCGAGATCGCGCCACTGCACTCCAGCCTGGGCAACAGCGTGAGACTCCGTCTCAAAAAAAAAAAAAAAAAAAAAAAAAAAAAAAAAAAAAAATCTATTCATCAAAAAACCCATAATACTCATTAACTAAAAGATCAGTAATCAAGAAATCCCTCAACATGCATTATTATGTTAAAACTGCTAATATATTTTTACAGAACATATTCTGATGAGCTTTTAATGGGAAACATATTTACATTATACTTAATAGTGAAAAATAGTTAAAAAGTTTAGAATGCTTGAGAAAGCTATGAGGACAAAGAAATAGTTTAAAGTTGTTGCTATAGTAATTGATAAGATTAATAAAATAGCAATGAATTTAGTTCAATGCTAAAATAAATACCAGACACTAATGTGCCTTTAAAGAGTAAATAACTTAATTAAAGTAATGATATCATTCCTTATTAGCTCATCTCTTCACTATTTTCCCCTACAAATGCATATAGGAAACAAAGCTCAGAACTTATTTATTTATTTATTTATTTAGTTGTTTATTTTTAAGACAGAGTCTTGCTCTGTCACCCAGGCTGGAGTGCAGTGGCACAATCTTTGCTCACCGAAGCCTCCACTTCCCAGGTGCAAGCGATTTTTGTGCCTCAGCCTCACGATTAGCTGGGATTACAGGCACCCACCACCACACCAGGCTAAGTTTTGAATTTTTAGTACAGATGGAGTTTCACCATGCTGGACAGGGTGGTATCAAACTTCTGACCTCAGGGGACCTGCCTGCCTCGGCATCCTAAAGTGCTAGGATTACAGGCATGAGCCACCGCACCCAGCCAGAACGACTTAACCTAATAATATGACTTGGTTGCCGAAGTTATAATAAAAAGCGTTATAACTGTATTTGTCTTAGTATGTGTCAATTAGCTTTAACAAAAATCAACTTCTTGAAAGTATTTACGGAAGTATTGGTTTATCGCCTTTCCTCCGCTAGACTTTTCCGATATGAGAACAAAGACTCAAATCAAATTTTAAAATTCGGAAGTTTAATGCACACTGAGAATATAAAAGACTCTTGAAAAAAAGCCTGTACACCCAATCAAATGACGTGGTTTAAATATGAAAATATCTTTCTGTTAATATATTACTAAAATGCAATTGTTCTTTGGACAGCTTTTAAAGACTTATATGAACAAACATCTGAATCAAATGACACTTTAGGAGCATGACAAAGGAAGATTTGGACAGTGATCAATAATACGTATGTGTTAATGGCAATCATGTTATTCCAAAACCGATCTTTCAAAAGTATATATTAATAAATATATGTCCCGTTAATAATGTTACAAATATTTCTGTTGATAACACTCTCTGGAACGAAGTATTTTTATTTATTTCTAAGTATTTTAAACTGGGTACATCAACCATCCGGAGAAGTGGGAACAAAAATTCCTATGACATAGGATATATGAATGGGGACTGCATTTTTTTTTCCCAAAATATAATATATATTTATTTAGCATATTATTTTTAACGTGTCAATAAATTTGGATATTTTTTAAAGTTGTTAAGAAAATAACGACAATATCACATTGCAGTACTGACAAATCTAAGGTACACTGTGAAGTATTATAAAAAGTGCACTAGGCAAGGAATTGCAAACCATACCTTCTAGACATTGTCAGCAACTTATTAGAGATTTGACCTTGGATTCTTCAAATATGAAATGAGGTTAACGTCAAAATTAAATATGATAATGATATGTTGGTTTTTAAGCTACTGAATACCATTAATAAATATTACATTCTCAATATTATTATTTGTAAAAGATATCTTTTAATTATATGGTCATTAATTCACAAAACACTTCTGTATAAGTTAACATTTGTGATTATATACAATCATTTATATGTTTAAAGTGACTTAATTCTATTACATAATCCTAAACATAATTTATTAGGGAATTAAATTTAGCCCACATATATAAATTTAATTTGTACATATGTGATGGAAAGATATTCACACACTTGACATTAGATTTATCTATTGAGGCTAATTATTTTATTACTTTTCTTACATTTTCAGTTACAGTATACTGGACTCATGGAGCTTTAGGATAGGAATAACTTAATTTACCATATCTAATGTCCGGCAGAGGTGGATTTGCATGAAGCTAGTTAAGTTTAGCTATGAGGTCTTATTATTAAAACTGTCTTGTTTTCTTTGAGTCCTCGATATTTCATAAGTTTTTACCCTCAGATATACATACTCATTCTTAGCTACCAATGAAAGCCTCTTTTTCCTTTTTGTTCCAGTGTGTGTGTGTAAACTTATGCATGTGTTTATGTATATGGATATATGTATACATGTGAAAATGTATGTATGTGTGTTTCTGTATACACATGCAAAGCAGTGTTTTTATATTCAAATATATATGCACATATATGCATGCATATATATATATATCCCAATGAAATAATTTTAATTGGCCTAGTTTGAATAGTTTGCCTATCCCAAAATTTGGGAGCAGGGCAAATTGCTTTGAAGTTTCATTATAAGTCTTGGAATGGGGAAAGAGAACTTTGTGAAGAACAGTGTGCTATTCCAAAAATGGTGGGACAGACTAAACAACACACACATATTTGGAAAATAGGGCAGGAGTTGATAACAGGCAAAATATAAGTCTAGGAAGGAAGCAGATCCAAATCATAGGAGACTTTACATGCTTAAAGACTTTGAATTGGATTTGATGAAATTCAACAGCCAAACTGTGTGAATTGTTAACAGATTTTATCAATTGAGGCAATATAGCTAGAGTTTAAGGAGAGAAATAAGCCTTGTTTTGGTCTTGGAAAATTGGATGTATAATGTGATTTTCATAGACAATGGGATAAAGACAGATGTAAAGGATAAGGAGACAATAAGTTATCATTTTAACCATTTAATTTGCATAAAAAATAATTGTATTGCTTTGAAAATATACGTTACTAAAATTAAATCACTGTATAAAGATTTCGGGTTATAGAAAATACTTGTGAGTGTTCAATCTCCTATTATTTACAGGACTGTTTTAGAGATTTTTATTTTGTAAAAAGAGTTCAGAACCAACAATATAATTATTTTATTCTTGCTTCAAAAACTAATTTCATCTCATAAGAACAAAAATGCTAGAAATGTAAATGAAGAAAAAATTTTCATGAAGCTGTCAAAGGAAAACACTTTTCTGATATTAAGCACTTTGACAAAATGAAAAATATATGAGTGTGAAATATTGATCTTTATGACAATGTAGTATTATTATTAAAAATTATAATACTGATTTTAAATTTTAACATGATGAATATTTGTGAAATAGAGGCATAGTTGTTTTCTCTACAAATATTAACCTATTTTTTTTGTGTGTGTGGCTGAAAGAATTCTTGTTTATTCTTGTTTTTCTTGCTCTAAGTAAATCATCCCGAATGCTTGCGTGTATGTGTGTTTGTGTGCATGTGTGTTTGTAAGATACTTGTATTTATACTTTTTGCCTTAAAATAGTATAAATATTTTACCCTCAGATGTACATACTAATTCTTAGCTACCCATGAAAGCCTCTTTTTCCTTTTTGTCCAATGTGTGTGTGTGTAAACACATACATGTGTTTATGTATATGGAAACAGGAAATTGAAACAGTAAATACCAATATTTATTTTAATAATTTTAGTCATTTTAATATTTCTAAAAACCTGAAAAATGTATTCCTAACTTTCAGAGTGGACTAAACCTCATATATTTTGCTTGTAACTCATGTACTTTTTAATTTTACACATATTTTTCTACTTTTATGAGCCAGAATTTATAAATAACTGGGGACAGAAGTGAACAAAATAGATAAAAGACATTTTTTGCTTTATCCGCTATTTGAGTACATTTTATCTCCTCTCACCATGTCAATTATATTTTAATTTTTAAATTTTTATCATGCAGTTTTTAATATATATCATCTTGTTTTATTTTTTACATTAGCAAATAAAATTCAATGTGTTTACTATGTAAAATATAATGTTTTGCAGTATATACACACTGTGGGATGACTGAACCTAGCTAATTAACATCTTAATTACCTCACATAGTTATCATTTTTGTGTTGAGAACACTTTACATATGCTCTCTTGGCAATTTTAAGAATACAATATATTATTAACCATAGTCACTATATTGTACACTAGATCTCTTCCTCCTGTCTAATTGAAATTGTGTATTCTTTGATCAACATCTTCCCAACCTTCTCACCCCAACTGCCCCAGGCCCTGGTATACCATTCTACTCTACTTCTAGGATACCAACATTTTGAGATTCAGCATGTGATGAAGATTATAAAGTAGTTTTATTGCAATGCCTGGCTTATTTCACTTAGCGTAATGTCCTTCAGGTTTATCTGTGTTGTTTCAAATAGCAATATTTTTTTCTTTTTATAGCTGAATAGGATTTCATTGGATTTATATATCACATTTTCTTTATCCATTTACTCATTGATGGACATTTAGGCTGATCCCATGTCTTGGCTATTGTGAATAATGCTGAAGTAAACATGGGAGTTAGCATCTCTTTTCAACACTAATTTTTAAAAATACATACACAGTAGTGGGATTTCTGTATCATATGGTAATTATATTTATAATTTTCTGAGAAACCACCATACTTTTGTCCATAACGGCTATACTAATTTACTATCCCACCAACCGTGTTCAAGTTTTCTCTTTGCATCCCTGTCAAACTTATTATTTTTTCTCCTTTTTATAATAGTCATTCTAACAGGGGTTCAGTGGTATCTTATTGTACTTTTTACTTGTAGTTCCCTGATGGTTTGTAAGGTTGAACATTTTAAAATATAATTATTGGCTATTTGTATTTTTTCTTTTAACACATGTCAATTCAGGTTTTGCCCAATTTTTAATTGGATTATTGGTTTTCTTGCTAATGAGTTGTTTGAGTTCTTTATATATTTTGGATATTAACCTATTATCAGGTATGTATTTTGCAAATATTTTTTCCCATTCTCTAGGTTGTCTCTTTACTTTGTTCATTGATTGCTTTACTGTGCAAAAGCTCTCTAGTTTGATGTAATTCTACTTATCTATCTTTGCTTTTGAATTGCCTGTGCTTTTGTAGTCATATCCAAAAATTTCCTCACTGAGACTGATACCATTAAGCTTTTCTTCTATGTTTTCTTCTAGTACTTTCACAAACATGGGTCTTATATTTAACTTGTTAGTCTATTTTGAGATGACCTTTGTGTATGGTGTGGTATAAGGGTCTATTTTTATACTTCTAGATGTGACTATACAGTTTTCCCACCACCATTTACTGCAAAAACTGTCCTTTCTCCACTGTACGCTCTTGGTTATGTTGTGAAAAATCAGTTGTCTATAAACATGTGATTTATTTCCCAGTTATTTGTTTTGTTCTATTGGTCTATATGTCTGTGTTTGTGTCAGTACCATACTGCTTTGGTTACTATAGCTTTGTAGTATATTTTGAAGTCAACAATTGTGATGTCTCCAGCTTTATTCTTTTTGATTAAGAGTGCTTTGGCTATTTGTTGTCTTTTGTGGTTCTATATGAATTTGGGGATTGCATTTTTTATATTTCTGTGAACAATGTCATTGGTATTTTGATAGAGATCGTGTTGAATCTGTAAATCCCCTTGGATTATATGGGCATTTTAAATATATTAATTCTTCCAATCCATAAACATGAGATATCTTTGTATCTATGTATGCTCTCTTCAATTTACTTTATCAAATTTATATACTTTTCAGTATACAGATATTTCACCTCCCTGATTAAATTTATTTCTAAATATTTTCTGTAGCTATTATAAATGAGATTTTTTAAAATTTCTTTTTTTCATATGTTTTGTTGTTAGCAGAGAGAAATGTTACTGATTTTGATGTTGATTTTGTACCCTGAAACTTTACTGAATTCACTTGTTAGTTCTATTACATTTTTGGTGAAGTCCTTATGGTTTATACAGAAAACATTTTGTCATCTATGAACAGAGATAATATAACTCATCTCTTTCACATTTGGATGATTTTATTTCTTTCTCTCGCCTAATTAATTTAGCTAGGCACTCCTGTACTATATTGAATAGAAGTAGCAAGAGTTGGCATACTTATTTTATTCCAGGTATTAGAGTAAAACCTTCAGTTTTCCCAACTGAGTGTGATTTTTGTTAGCTGTGGGTTTGTATTATATACCTTTTATTGTGTTGGGGTACATTCTTTCTATTCCTAATTTTCAAGAGTTATTACCATGAAACAATGTTGAATTTTGTCAAATGTTTTTTCTGCGTCTACTAAAATACTCATATAATTTTTTTCTTCATTCTGTTAATGCGATATATCACATTTAATGATTTATATATGTTGAATCATCCTTGCATCCCTGGGATGAATCTCACTTGATCATGGTGAATAATCTTTTTAAGGTGCTGTTGAATTTGGTTTGATAATATTTTTTGAGGATTTTTACATATATATTCATCAAGAATATTGACCTATAGTCTTCTTTTTTAGCAGTGTATTTGGCTTTGGTATCAGGGTGATTCTGGCCTCATAAAATGATTTAGGAAATATTCCCTTCTCTTAAATCATCTGGAAGTGATCGAGAGAATTGGTATTAGTTCTTCCTAAGTGTTTTACAGAATTCAGTAACATTGAATATACAATTTACTTGCATTTAAATGTTCATGATTGTATTTTATGATCATTTGTATTTCTGCTGTATCAGTTGTAATGTCTTCATTTGCATTTCTGATTTTATTTGAATCTTCTTTATTCTTAGTCTAAAGGTCTGTCAATTTTTTTATTTTTTAAAGAAACAAGTATTAGTTTTGCTAGTCTTCTCTATTATTTTTCTTGTCTCTATTTCACTTACTTCTGCTCCAATCATTATTGCTTCTTTCCTTCCACTAATTATGGGCTTAGTTCACTCTTGTTTTGCTAGTTCCTTGAGATGCAATGTTAGGTTATTTGAGATCTTTCTTTTTTGATATAGGCATTTATTGGCATAAACTGCCTTTGTTGTATTTTACAGGTTTTGGCTGTTGTATTTCCATTTTTGTTTATCTCAGAAATTTTTTAATTTTTATTTTAATTTATTTATTGGCCCATTGGTTTTTCAGGAACATATTGTTCAATTGCCATGTATTTGTGACATTCCAGAGTTTCTTCTGATATTGATCTCAAATTTTATTCTATTGTGGTCAGAAAAGCTAATTTACATGATTTCAGTCTTAAATTTGTTAAGTCTTGTTTTGTGGCTTACCATTGTATCTATCCTGGAGAATGTCCCACGTGCATTTGAGAGAAATATGTATTCTGCTGCTGTTAGATGGACTGTTCTGTATATGTCTGTCAGGTTCATTTGATCTACAGTGTAGTTTAAGTCAGGTGCTTTCTTATTAATTTTCTGCCTGAATGATCTGTCTATTGGCAAAAGTGGAGCTGAAATCTCCTACTGTTGTAGTATTGCCATCTGTGTCCTCCTTTAAATCCATTAATATTTGCTTTATATATTTACCTAATGTTGGGTGCTTATACATTTTTCATTGTTATATCTTCTTGCTGAGCTGACCCTGTTGTCATTACACAATAAATTTTTGTCTCTTTTTACAGATTTAGACTTAAAATTATTATTTATCTGATAGAAGTATGGCTACTTTCTCTCTCTTTTGGTTTCCATTTGCATAGAATATCTTTTTCTACCCCTTTACTTTCAGTCAATGTGCATCCTTACAAGTGAAGTGAGTTTTTTTGTTGGCAGCATACACTCGGTCTTTCTTTTTCCCATTCAGGCATTCTGTCTGATGGAAGAATTTAATCCATTTACTTTCTAGGTAATTTTGGATAGGTAATGACTCATTACTGTCATTTTGCTATTTGTTTTCTAATTGCTGTGTGGATTCTTTGTTCCTTTTCTTCTATTGCTGTTTTCCTTTGTGGCTTAAAGATTTTTTTCTATTAGTATGTGTTGATTCCTTGTTTTTAATTTTTTGGCATATCTACTAAAGGTTTTTGCTTTGTGGTTACTATGAGGCTAATAGAAAACAACTTATAGGTTAAGAACAGATTATTTTAAGCTGATGACAACTTCATTTTGAATAGGAAAAAAAAAGAATCTTTAGAACTTTAATCCACTATCTCCCCAAATTCTGAATTTCAGTGTTATAATTTACATTTCTTAACAGGGTCTAGCTCTGGTACCAAGGCTAGAGTGTAGTAACGTGATTTCAGATCACTGTAACCTCCTCCTCCCCGGCTCCAGCAATCCTCCCACCTCAGCCTCCCAAGTAGCTGGGATTACAAGTTCACACCATCATACCTGGCTAATGTTTTTGTATTTTTTGTAGAAACAGGGTTTCTCCATGTTGCCCAGGCTGATCTTGAAATTCTGGGTTAAAGCAATCCACCTGCCTTAGCCTCCGAAAGTGCTTGGATTACAGGCATGAGCCACCATACCCAGCCACTTTACATCTTTTAATATTTCGTATCTCTTAACAAATTATTTTAGTTATTATTATTTTCAACAGTTTTATCTTTTAACCCTCATACTGAAAATATAAGTACATTACACACCACCATTGCAAGGTAAACATATTTTAAATTTGACTGTGTCTTTATTTTTATCACTGAGTTTTATACTTTCAGATGTTATTGTGTTATTAATGTTCTTTTCCTTCAGGTTGAATAATTTAACTTTTATTCTAAAACATGCCTGATGGTGATGACATGTTATCTCTCCTTCATTTCTGAAAGACAGCTTTTGTGGGTACAATATTCTTGGATGGTAGGGATTTCACACCCTCTCTCCTTCCCTGAATTTTGAATATTATCATTGTATTGTTTTTTTTTTGTTTTGTTTTGTTTTGTTTTTGTTGAGACAGAGTCTCGCTTTGTCACCCAGGCTGGGGTGCAGTGGCCAGATCTCAGCTCACTGCAAGCTCCGCCTCCCGGGTTTACGCCATTCTCCTGCCTCAGCCTCCCAAGTAGCTGGGACTACAGGCGCCCGCCACCTCGCCCGGCTAGTTTTTTGTATTTTTTTAGTAGAGACGGGGTTTCACCATGTTAGCCAGGACGGTCTCGATCTCCTGACCTCGTGATCCGCCCGTCTCGGCCTCCCAAAGTGCTGGGATTACAGGCTTGAGCCACCGCGCCCGGCCTCATTGTATTGTTTTTTAGCCTGAAAATTTCTTCTGAGAAGTCTGCTGTCAATCACCTTGGAACTCCCTCACAGGGCATTTGCTATTTTTTTTAATTTTGATTTTCTGACTTTCAGAATTCTCCCTTTGTCTTTGACTTTTCACAGTTTGATTATATGTTACTATAATATTATTGGCATTGAATCTAGTTGAAGAACTTTGTTCATTTACCTGGATATTTACATCTTTCTTGAAGTTTGAAATATTGTCTGCTATAATTTATTTAAACAAACTTTCTAGCTATTTTATTTTTTCTTTTCCTTTTTAAATCCTGTGACTCCCATGTTTGGTCTATTTTTTCTGTCCCATAAATCCTGTAAGCTTTCTTTTATTTTTTTCCTTATTTTATTTTTCTTCTCTGTTTGTATATTTTCAAATAACCTGACTTTGAATTCACAAACTCTTTCTTCTGCGTCATCAATTTTGTATTTTATGCCTTCTATTTAATTTTTTAAAATTTATTTCAGCTCTAGGATTTCTCTTTGGGTTTAAAAATTATTATTTCAATCTCTGATTTGTCATTCTGGCCAAATATTGTTTTCATTTCATTAGATTATTTATCTTTATTTTCTTGAATTTGCTGAGCTTCTTTTAAACAATTATTAATTCTTTGCCAGTCAGTTTATACATCTACATTTCTTTAGAGTTAGTCGCCGGTACCTTCTTTTGTCTTTTTTCCTGACGTTATGCCTTCCTGTTGTTTTGGATCCATTGTGGTCCTGCATTAGTGTCTGTACATTTGAAGAGATAGCCACTTTTTCTAGCTTTCACAGACTGGTGCTTTTCTGGAAAATCTCTGTGGTAGGTGGAACACTGGTGTATACCAGATGCTTTGGGCGGTTGTGGCTGGCACGTGTTGACAGAAGCCGGGAGCTAACTACAGCAGGCATGGCATTGTTGCAGTCCAGAATCCTGCGTTTACTGAGACCTTCCAGCTGCTGTGGTCTGTCTGAAGACAGGCTGCTGATGTTGGCTAAAAGTGGTGATATAGATCACAGATCCACTTCACCACACAAGCTTGAAGCCTGGAGCTATGTTGTTTCACCTGGCACCAGGGCAGGAATAGAGGCTCAATCTGCATGTACTCGCCTGGACTATTAGGCCATGAAGATCTTTCTGGAGCTAGGTTTTACTGTAGTGGTCTGAGTGTTGGGGGTCCAGGGCAAAGTCCTGTGCTTGCTTTCCTTTCTTTCTCCTAAGTGATGGTATCTGTCTCTGCACTGCGCTGCCTGGGACTGGATGAGGGTTGATACTGGTAATGTAAAGCTATTCTTAAAATGCCAATTAGGCCAGGCGCGTTGGCTCACGCCTGTAATCCCAGTATTTTGGGAGACCGAGGCGGGCAGATCACGAGGTCAGGAGACCTAGACCATCCTGGCTAACAGGAGACAGGGAGAAACCCTGTCTCTACTAAAAATACAAAAAAATTAGCCGGGCATCATGGCATGCACCTGTAGTCCAAGCTACTTGGGAGGCTGAGGGAGGAGAATTCTTGAACCCAGGAGGCGGAGGTTGCAGTGAGCCTAGATTCTCCCACTGCACTCCAGCCTGAGAGAGAGAGCAAAACTCCGTCAAAAAAAAAAAAAAAAAAAAAAAAGTTAATTAAAGCTGTTTTAAATTCTCTTTCTGATCATTTCAACATTGTGTCACATCTGAATCTAACTAATTTTGATGATTGCTTTGTCTTTTCAGACTGTTTTTTGTTTATTTGGTTTGGTTTGCTTTTTGGTTTACTTCGTAGTTCTTTTGTTGTTTACCCTGCAACCTCAGCTCTGCGATAAATCTAAAAAATGTCATTGGTTTTCAGTTTGTTTGCCTTTTTCTTGTTGCAAGGATGTCAGTGACAGCATCTATACTCTCTGTATGTCAGAGTTGTAATTTATATACAATTAATAAATTAATAAACATATACAGTGTAAGTAGTTCTTTGCAGCTTTTATTATAGGAAATATCCAGGTGTGTTTTTCTGCATAGCACAGCTCTTAAAAAATAATTTTACTTTTATTTGTTGACATTTTCAGCAAGTTTTCTTATAAATTATAATGTAGGCACATAAAATTATAAATATTATCAACGTAGAGTTAGATAAATTTTCACAAGCTAAACACTCCTGTATAACCAGCATTAATATCATGTGAGAGAGCTTTGTAGCCATCCAGAAGATGTTCTTGTCCCCTTCCTGTAACTTTATCATCCAGCCATGGTAACAAGAAAGAATCTTGTCACCATATGCAGAGATTATTTTGCTGTTTTGTTATCTGTATAACCTATTTTGCTATTTAGTGTACTGTTCCCTAAAAATTAAGATGTATATGTTTAAACGTCGTTCACATTGTTTATTTGAAGTTTGTTCATTATTATTGTTGCTCAGTATTTAAAAGTAAAAGTATAACTCAATTTATTTAATGTTCTTCTTTTCACAATTAACATTGGGTTGTTTCCAGAATTTTTAAGCAAAGGGTGCTACTATGTACATTCTTATGTGTGACTTTTCGTGAATATTGATATACAACTATGTGTAAAATCAATGAGACAAGAATATACAAAGTAGATATTTCTAGTTTTTCTGAGTTTTAAAGAGTGATTCTCAACTGCTTGTTTAAAATCTTTGTCGTATAATTGATAAAATAAATGATAAACTTATGAGACACCAAGAAATGTAGTCCGTAAGACTTTTGAAAGATGAGTTTACAAACAATCTTGCCCTAAGGATGTATTGTACACAGAGCTATTATCCAGCCAGGACAATTAGCAACATATTAAAATATGCTTTTATATGTTTATTTAACATTTGCTATTTCAATGTTTTCTAACGTGGTGAACTGCATACGACATAAAATTTACTATTTGAGGCTTTAGAAGTGCACAGTTCAGTAACATTAAGTACATTATCACTGAATAATATTCCATTGTCTCGGTATACCACAGTTAATTTATTCACCTACTGACATACATCTTGGTTGCTTCCATTCTGACAATTATAAACAAAGCTAATGTAAACATCCACGTGCAGGTTTTTGTCTAGACATAAGTTTTCAACTTTTTTTGGTAAATTCCAGGGAGCACAATTACTAGATTATATAGTAAACTATGTTTAGTTTTGAAATTACCAAACTCCCCCGTAAGGTAGCATTTTCATTTTGCTCTTTTGTCAACATTGAATGAGCATTTGTGTTAGACCACATCTTCTCTAACATTTGGTGTTGTCAATGTTATGGATTTGGCCATTCTAATAGGTGTCTAGTGGTATCTCAGTGTTGTTTTAATTTACATTTCCCTGATGACATATAATTTGGGACATCTTTTCATATACTTATTTGTCATGTATTCATCTTCTTTGGTGGATTGTCTCTTAAGATCTTGAAAGAAAAGAACAAAGTTGGAAGACTAACACTATCCAACTTCAAGGCTTAATATAATATAAAACTACAGTATTCAAGACAAAGTGATAATGGTGAAAAAAATTGACAAATAGATCAATGGAACAGAATGCAAAATCCAGTTGGTATGTATATGGTCTATTGATCTTTGAAACTGGAGCAAAGGCAATATAATGAAGGAGGAATAGTGCTTTCAACAAATGATGCTGGAACAAGTGAACCTTGCTCAAAGATAGTGAGTCTAGATACAGATCTTACACTCATCGCAAAATTTAACATATCTGGGATCACAGATCTAAATGGAAAACACAGAACTATAAAACTCCTAGAGGCTAATATAAGAAAAGATCTGGTGACCTTGGGTCAACAATAAGAAAACAAACAACTTAGATTAAAAAGTAATTCACTTTTTTACATTTTCCCAAGTATTGAAATTTATACCAACTTTTGTTTGGGTTTATACCAAAATCATGTCTTTCATATATATAGTGTGTTTCTAGAGTTTCTTTTACTTTTCTTTTGTTTTTCTTGTTAATGTAAAAGAACTTGTTTTTATCTTCTGAGTACCTTCATATCAATTCCTACTATTGCTAATCATTCTACTATAAGCAACTATTATTAGGAAACTGTTAACAGTAATGTATTGCAATAATAACTTGGTATAACACACAACTATAAGATTTCAGTGGTGTTCAACACATTCAATTATTCCTCATTAATATAAGGTGTCCAGCTGGGCTTATTTTATGATGGGTTCACTCATTATATTCTGGGGTGACTGTAGTAACTAGTTTTGGTGCCACTTATCTCTCACCAAACAGAAGACAATCCCAGGAATGCTTTATGACAATAGATACAAATGAGAGAGCAAACCCTGACATGCAAGTATTTTTTGTTTTCAAATCTCTGCTTGTGTTGCATGTACCCACATCTCATTGGCTAAGACAGTTTTCCTGGCTGAATCAAGCTGTGAGGAAGGCAGCTTTCCCATGGAGGAAGGGCACAGCAGCACTACACTGTGAATAAAATAATGCAGGAAAGGCTAAAGAATGAACGAATTGCAATCTATAGCACAATCCACTCCATTCTTCTCAAGAGCACTGACTTTAGAGTCCACCAATATTTCATATAAAGTGGACCCATTAGTTTCCAAGTGTCCTATCATGAATAAAGTTGTAAACCTCAGTATGGTCTACATTCTGTCTCTACAGAAAATCTTTGATTGATAAGTTGAATTAATATCATTTTATTTTGAAAATCATTCAAATTCAACATAATTTTTCATGTTCTTTCAATTCCCAAGATCTTAATGAGAAGTCTGGTATTATTCTTATTTTCCTCTGCAGATGAACTGATTTTCTCTATTGAAGAACCTAAGGGAGGTCTTAATTCCTAGATTAATTCTTAAACTTGGAATTTTCAAATATCACCATAATGTATGTAATTTAGTTTTCTTTTCCTTTTATTGTATTTTTAAAAAATTGTCAATTCATTTAACCACTTGCCTTGTTACTCTTGATATTTTTCTTTTTTTATACAATTCTTCCTCTCAATCGAATATTGCACTTCTCCAATATTGTTATATATATCAGTTTTTAAAATACTTTGTATTTGTTTGGCTTTTGATTCTATGTTCAGAGTAGTATCCTTCATGTTTTCTTTTGAGCTGCTATATTTTTAATTTTTAAGAGCTCTATCTTTTATTCATTTTTTTTCAGTTGCTCATTATTTAGCATCATATTCTGCCTTCTAGATAAAATATTATTGAATTTGAGGACACTATAAGGATTTTTAAGGACATTATGTCTTACTCTCTGAATTATTTCTGATAACTATTTCTTTAAATATATCTGATGTTTTTAACACTAAATTATCTGCTTTCTTCTCACAGCATATTATCTTTGATCGCCCACTAATATTCAGAATGTGGAACTGACTTAAATTTTTCTAAGTAGCTGACTGGTCTTTCCTTGCTATTTTATATGTATATCTATTTTCCCTCTAGTCATCATGCTGAATTTTTATAAAATAAAATGATTGGAAACTCTGTCTGTATATAGATATTGGTTTTACCAATTAGCACATGACACTCTGGTGTTAGTGAACGGGGAAGATAGAAACCTAAGAATAGGGTGTATCCGGGATAACCATGATCCATGATTCAATCTTGCAAAAATATTGCTGCAGTATCTTGCCCAGTTATAAATTCAAGCTGTATGTAAGTGTTTGAAGGTAGAGCTTGCATGCTTGTTGCATAGATATGCATTAAGCAACCACCCTATTTCTAGCCTCCCTTTTATTTCTTGCCCTTGCTACTTACATTATGCTCAAAGTTTTCCTAGGCTTCTATTTGGCAAATGAGTTTCCCCTTCTCAGTGTCATTTACTCTGGGCTTGGATCCATTCACTCTGCTTCAGTGGTCAGCATCCTTCCACTCTCAACTTATCTTTCAGAAATTTGATGTCATCTTTTGTCTATTCTCACATTTTTAACATCTTGTGATATTAATCCTTTTAATTATTTTTCTTTCACTTAAATAATGTCTTAAATGAGAAAGAAAATATAACCATTATGAATTTTGGCTGTATAGAACAGGAAGTCAATGTGATCACTCAGTTTCCAATGAATTATGGAGACTGTTATTGCTTAAGCGTTTAATTGTTTAGTACAACTGCCATATTGGCATAGCTATCAATTTAACATGGCATTAAATTTCTTTGCTTCACTCATCAGTGATTTTGAACCACTGCCTAATTAGATACATAGAATGTAACTGTAGGATGTTATTTTTTTCCATTCCATAGGCATTTATGAAATAACTAGTCTGTTTCTAGCACAATGTTAGATCTTATGACATTCAAAAACAACAGATACAGTTCATTCATCACTTATTTGTTCTAGGCATGAGGTAAAACACTTAACAAGAAGCACTTTATTTAGTGCTCGTATTACTCTATTGAGGTAGATAATATTATTTTTCTTTACTATTCACTCACAGTGACTCATCCATAAATGGTAGAGCAGACTAAGGACTCTAGTTTTTCTTTCACCCAAGACTATATTGTTAGACACTTTCAAATTATTCAGAATTTGGTCTCAAATAGTACTAGAATAGTGAAAGAAACAGGAAGGTAAACAATCATTTTAATATGAATGACGTTTATTCTTCTGCATTCCCTAATTTCTTTTTATTATTATTATACTTTATGTTCTAGGGTACATGTGCACATCGTGCAGATTTGTTACATATGTATACTTGTGCCATGTTGGTGTGCTGCACCCATTAACTCGTCATTTACATTAGGTATATCTCCTAATGCTATCCCTCCCCTCAACCCCCACCCCACAACAGGCCCTGGTGTGTGCTGTTCCCCTTCCTGTGTCCAAGTGTTCTCATTCTTCAATTCCCACCTATGAGTGAGAACATGTGGTGTTTGGTTTTCTGCTCTTGCAATAGTTTGCTGAGAATGATGGTTTCCAGCTACATCCATGTCCCTACAAAGGACATGAACTCATCCTTCTTTATGGCTGCATAGTATTCCATGGTGTATATATGCCACATTTTCTTAATCCAGTCTGTCACTGATGGACATTTGAGTTGGTTCCAAGTCTTTGCTATTGTGAATAGTGCAGTAATAAACATATTTGTGCATGTGTCTTTATAGCAGCATGATTTATAACCCTTTGGGTATATCCCCAGTAATGGGATGGCTGGGTCAAATGGTATTTCTAGTTCTAGATCCTTAATTTCTGCCCTTTTATTCATGGCTTCTTACGGGAATGTATAATGGCCTTTTAGATCCCAAATACCAAGAGTATCTATGTTTTTTAATTTACTCAAGTAGCTCAATTAGGAGAGTCAGAGAAAAGGCGATCCTGCGTCATTGTCTTTAAGATAGGTTTCTCCATAAATTTCCTCCTCAGGAATTAGCAATTTTTTTTTCAAAAAAGGAATACATTTGTTCATATTGTGATCTAAATAGTGCTTCTAAGGCTTCATGAAGATAGATTTGAAACTCAAAAATAGTATTCAGCCGGACAGATTGAGCATAGCCCCACACTTTGAAATTTTATTAAATGTCTAACTCTAATCATGATAAGACCATATATTTTATGCAGTTGGGGAAAATTAAAAAATAAAGTGATTGCCATTGAATGAGTTGCCAGCCCACTACTACTCATAAGCAATGTTTGTAAAAGGTAGAAGAGTGAGAAATAAAATATTTGAGCCAAATTGGATAGCTTTTGCCCTAACCCTATATAATAAATAAAACGTCACACCATACTTGCAAACATGGAAACCTTTGTCAAAACTCCCATGTGTGGCAGATACCTACTGCAGATATAGATATAGATATAGATATAGATATAGATATACCAACAAAAAAAACCTGAGGAATTTCACACAATTCCCATGTAAATATTTTAAATTTTAACTCACAAATATGAATGGATAAGCAAGAATTACTAGACATACATGAGAAATAGAAGCCCAAATTTAAAAACAAAGCAGCACAAATGAAACATACCGCAAGAATTTTATGATGCAGAGCCAAATTGGAAAATAGAAAATAATTTAAAGGAATTCCAATTAGTAGTTTCTGAGAGATGCAAGAAGATATTGGATACATAAAAATGGAATACGCTGCTATAAAAAGGAGAAATGAGACACTATGAAACAGTTCTTAGATATTGAAAATATGATTGCTTAAATAAAATATTTAATATAAAAGCCAGAGGAAAAAAATGAAGGAACTCTCCCAAATGTAGGGGAAAAAAGAAATAGAAATGCGTAATATGAAGAAAACATTGAGAGACATAAATCATTAATTTAGGAGGTTTAACATTTGTCTAAAAGGAATTGCAGAAAAGGAAAAGAGAGGAAACAAAGAGGAGAAATTCCTCAACAAAATGATAAAAACAAATTTCCCAAAAATATAAGACACATGCCTTGTAATCACAAGTACTAACATAGCATCTGCCCCGATACACCAGAAAATATATATATACACAAAGGAAAACAAAATACTGAACCTTAAAGAAGCTAGGCAAATTTCAAGATTATAAAAATGTTCTAAACTTTATTTATTCAATTGTTCATTCATCATTAATAAGTGGCATCCTCTGGCTATAGAAATGGTGAAAAAATAAGGAAAAGTCACTGCGTTATTGAAATTTACACTCTAATAACAATAAAATGAATGTAAACAAAAATATATTAGTCTCCTTGGGCTGCTGTAAAATAATACAAAAGACTGGGTGGCATAAACAACAAAGATGTATTTTCTCACAGTTCTGGAGTCTGGAAATTGAAGACCACGGTGCTGGCGGTGTTGGTTTCTGGTGAAGATTCTCTTTCCAGCTTGTAGACGGCTGCCTACTACTGCGTCCTCCCATAGTCTTTCCTTGGTCTCTGTATGTATACACTTTTGGTAACTCCTCCTTCTTTTCTTTCTTTCTTTCTTTTTCTTTTTTTTAACGGAGTCTTGCTCCGTCGCCCAGGCTGGAGTGCAGCGGCACGATCTCAGCTCACTGCAAGATCTGCAAGCTCCGCCTTCCGGGTGCACTGCATTCTCCTGCCTCAGCCTTCCCAGTAGCTGGGACTACAGGCATGCGCCACCGCGCCCGGCTAATTTATTTATTATTTATTATTTATTTATTTATTTATTTTTCTGAGACAGAGTCTTGCGCAGTCGCCCAGGCTGGAGTGCAGTGCCACGATCTCAGCTCAGTGCAAGCTCTGCAAGCTCCGCCTCCCGGGTTCACGCCATTCTCCTGCCTCAGCCTCCCAAGTAGCTGGGACTACGGGCGCCCGCCACCAGGCCCGGCTAATTTTTTTGTGACTTTTTAATAGAGACGGAGTTTCACCGTGTTAGCCAGGATGGTCTCGGTCTGCTGACCTCGTGATCCACCCGCCTCGCCTCCCAAAGTGCTGGGATTACAGGCGTGAGCCACCGCGCCTGGCCTTTATTTTTTATTTTTATTTATTTTTTTTTTTTTTGGTATTTTTAGTAGAGGCAGGGTTTCACTGTGTTAGCCAGGATGGTCTCGATCTCCTGACCTCGTGATCTGCCTGCCTCGGCCTCCCAAAGTGCTGAGATTTACAGGCGTGAGCCACCACGCCCAGCCTCTCCTCCTCTTCTTATAAGGACACCAGTTGTATTAAATTATGAATCCACCCATTCCCTCATTTAACTTTGGTTACCTCCATAAAGTCCCTCTCACCAAATATAGTCACATTGGAATTTAGGATTACAACATAAAAATTCGGGGGAGACACAATTCAACACAGTCCAATAATGTTAGGTTTAATGGAGTAAAATAAAGCGTGCAATAAGGTAGAGGAAATACAGCAGCAAACATTTTATGTAGGGTTATAATCGAAGCCCTCGGAGATGGCTAATTTTATATGTCAACTTGAGTGGGCCATGAAGTGCCCAGATATTTGGTCAAGCAGTATTCTAAGTGTTTCTGTGAGGAGTTTTTGGATGGGTTTAACATTTACATTAATAGACGGAGTAAAGCAGATTGCCCTCTGCTATGTGGGTGGGTCTCAGTTAAGAAGAAGGCCAGACTAGAACAAAAAGGCTGGGGAGGGAGGTCCTGGCTTTTTTTCTGCCACAGACTCAAACTGAACCATTGGTTATTCTTGGGTTTTGAGTCTGTCGACCTTTGGTCTGGAATTATACCACCGATTCCTCTAGGTCTTCAGCTTTCAAACCCATCTTGCAGATCTTTGGGCTTTCCAGCCTTCAAAATGATATGCACCAATTTATTTTAATTTCTCCCCCTTTCGACTCTCTCAATAAATACTAATGAGTCCCTTGGAAAAGCCTGACGAACACATGCTCCATACTGAGAGGATATTTGAATGGATGTTTGAAGGAAGTGACATAGATGAAGATCTGAGGGGAAGAATATTCCACATGGAAGAAATACTGAGTGCAAAGATTGGGGCAAGTATGAGCTTAATTACCGGGTAAATAAGAATAGAATTAGAGGGTTCAAAGCAGAGTGACAGAAAATGATAGAGATACACTTAGAGACCTGACCAAGAGAATAGCACTATGAAGGGATTTGCAGGCCAAGATCAAGGATTTAGATTTTATTTGAAGTACATTAAGGAATAACTTCAGGGCTTAGACTAGAGTGTGTCATTATCCGCATCATAGTCTTTCAAAGTTCATGTTAGCTATTCTGTGAACACCAAACTCCAAAAACAGAAGTGAAAATAAGGAGACGTTAGAAAATTCTTACAATCATTCCTATGTGAAAACAAGTAGCATGATGCAAAGAGAATTCAAGATATAGAAAAGAATTGTAAAGAACTCTAGTCAGTAACCATAAAGAGAATCAAGACAAATTCCATCCATACAAAAATGAAAAGTCAGCTATAAAAAAGAGAAATGAAAGAATAAAAAAGAATTCTTCAACGTTTAAAATTAAATTGACTAAATAAACCCTCCGTTGTTGCTACAGAAAGAGAAAAGGACTGGGAAATGCATACTGACCTCTTACTGTGACACAGAAATAACAAGCACATTTATTTATGAACAGCAAAGGAGAAGCACCATAATGAAAGTCCTCATTCCAGAATATATCCCATCTCGTGCTGGTTAGATGTAGAAGACTACCTTATGAGACCAAGGAATTTTTACTTACTTCTATTTATTCATCTAGCTTCCTTGTAGATAAACGCTTTTGTTCTTCTTGTGTTTGGCTCTGTTCGATCATTTTGGCTGCCCTACGTTCTATTAGATTGAATGAACATGGACTCCTATTTATCTCAATTCATCTTGTTAATTTTTAAAATCATTTTGTATTTTTAATTTTTTAATCGTGAGTAATGCCCCTGAACATTTTAGTTGATTGGCTGTTGATTTTATTTCTGGAAATTCTACTTGTTAACAGCCAAATATAGAAACATTGTTAGGCCATTCTGGTCAAATACCCAGGTCTGCTTACGTGCAATTTAACAATTAGGTTATTACTTCTTTTTATGGCATCTGTTTCCTAATAATTCTTGAGCATTCTGTCTATTCCTTTTACTAACTTTCCATGTGCATCTAAGTATCAAGTTGAATTTTGGAAAAGTCATCATTTTGCAAAGGGGATTTTGGATCCAGTGAGGTATGTCACAGTTATACAGATACCAGAGCTACATATACATCCAACATTACACGAGAAATAGTTTTATCATATTAGACTTTTCCAAACTTATTTTTTAATTTTAAGACTGATTATAAATGATTATTAAGATTTTGGATCACCATACTGATATCAGAAGATTATAAAAAAAGGAATCAAATCATTACGAGAATTTGTGATTTACTTAGAAAAGTCTGTTCAAAACTAAGCATTGTTTTCTTTTCCAACTTTTATTTTAGGTTCAAGGAGTATATATGTAGGGTTGATACATCGATAAATGACTTGTTGTGGGCATTTGGTATAGAGATAATTTTGTCACCCAGGTATTCAGCATAATACCTGTATCAGTCAGGGTTCTCTAGAAGAATAGAACTAATGGAATATATATATATAGTATTAATTCACACAATCACAAGGCTACACAATAGGCTATCTGCAGGCGGAGGAGCAAGGAGAACCAGTCCAAGTTCCAAAACTGAAGAACCTGGAGTCAGATATTCAAGGGCAGAAAACATCCAACATGGGAAAAAGATGTAGGCTGGGAGGCTAGGTCAGTCTCTCTTCACATTTTTCTACCCGCTTATATTCTAGCCTTGCTGGCAGCTGATTAGATTGTACGCAGGCATATTACAGGTGGGTCTGCCTTTCCCAGGCCACTGACTCAAATGTTAATCTCCTTTGGCAACACTGTCACAGACACACCCAGGATCAATACTTTGTATCCTTCAATCTAATCAGGTTGGCTCTCAATATTAACCATCACAGTACCCAAAGAGTAATTTTTCACCTCTCACCATCCTTCCACCTCCAACCTCAAGTAGGTCCCAGTGTCTATTATTCTCTTCTTTGTGTTCATGTGTACTCAGTATTTAGTTCTCACTTATAAGTGACAACATGCAGTATTTGGTTTTCTGTTCCTGAATTAATTCACTTAGGATAATGACTTTCAACTCCATCCATGTTGCTGCAAAGGACATTATTTCATTATTTTCTACGGTTGTATAGTATTCCATGGTTTATATATACCTCATATTCCTTATCCAGTCCATCATTGATGGGCATCCAGGTTGATTCCATGTCTTTGCTATTGTGAGTAGTGATGCAATGAACATATGTGTGCATAAGTTTTTGTGGTAGAGTATATTCCTTTGGGGATATACTCAGTAATGAGATTTCTTGGTCAAATAGCAGTTCTACTTTAAGTTCTTTAATAAATGTCCATACTGCTTTTCCCAGTGACTGAACTAATTTACATTCCCACCAGCAGTGTATAAGCATTCCCTTTTCTCTGCAATCTTGCCAGCATGTTATTTTTTTGACTCTTTAATAACAACTATTCTGACTAGTGTGAAGATGTATGTCCTTGTGGTTTTGATTTGCATATCTCAAATGATCAGTGATATTGAGCATTTTTCATATTCTTGTTGGCCGCCTATATGTCTTCTTTTGAGAAGTGTCCGTTCATGTCCTTTGCCCCATTTTTTAGTGGGGTTGTGTGTCTTTTCCTTGTCGATTAAGTTCCGTATAGATTTTTGCATTAGACCTTTGCCAGATGCATAGTATGCAAATGTTTTCTCTCATTTTATAGGTTGTCTTTTTATTCTGTTGATAGTTTCTTCTGCTATGCAGAAACTCTTTAGTTTAATTAGATCCTGTTTGTCAATTTTTGTTTTTGTTGCAATTGATTTTGGAATCTTTGTCATGAAGTCTCTGCTGAGGCCTCAGCCCAGAATGTTATTTCCTATGTTATCTCCTAGGGTTTTTATAGATTAGGTTTTACATATAAGTCTTTAATCCATCTTGAGTTGATCTTTGTTTATGCTGAAAAAAGGAGTCAGTCCGGGTTCAGTCTTCTGCATATGCCCAGCAAGTTATCCCAGTGCCATTTGGAGTTATTTCCCCATTGCATGTTATTGCTGACTTTGTTGAGGATCAGATGGTTGTAGATGTGTAGCTCCATTTCTGTATTCTCTTTCATTCGTCTATATGCCTGGTTTTATACCAGTACCATGTTGTTTTAGTCACTGTAGCCTTGTAGTACAGTTTGAAGTAGAGTCATGTGATGATTCTAGCTTTGTTCTTTTTGCTTAGCTTTTGGCTATTCAGACTCTTTTTTTGGTAACAGATGAATTTTAGAATTTTTTTTTCTAATTTTGTGGAAAAATGTCATTGCCAATTTGATAGGAATAGCAATGAATCTGTAGATTGCTTTGGGAAGTGTGGCGATTTTAACAATATTGCTTCTTCATATCCATGACCATGGAATGTTTTTTGAATTGTCTATGTCACCTCTGATTTCCTTCAGCAGTGTTTTGTAATTCTAATTGTAGAAATCTTTCACCTACCTGGTTAACTGTATTTCTAGGTATTTTGTTCTACATGTGGCTATTATGAATTAAATTCCCTTTTGATTTGACTCTCAACTTGGACAATATTGGAGTATAGAAATACTACTAATTTTTGTATGTTGATTTTATATCTGGAAACTTTGCTGAAGTTGTTTATCAGCTCTAGGAGCCTTTGGACAGAGACTAAGGGGCTTTCTATTTGTAGAATCATATCATGTGTGAAAAGAGATTGTTTGACGTCCTCTATTTCTATTTGGATGCCTTTTGTTTGTTTCTGTTGCCTGAGTGCTCTGGCTAGAACTTCCAGCACTATGTTAAATAGGAGTGACAGGAGTAAAAACTCTTGTTTTGTTCTGGTTCTCCAGAGAAATGCTTCCAGCTTTTTTCTTATTCTGTATGATGTTGCCTGTGGGTTTTTCATACATGGTTCTTACTATTTTTGAGGTATTGACCTTCAATATCTCATTTGCTGAAGGTTTTTAACCTGAAGGGGCATTATATTTTATCAAAAACTTTTTCTCTTTCTATTGAGATGCTCGTGTGATTTTTGTTTTTAGTTCTGTTTATGTGCTGAATCACATTTATTGATTTGTATATATTGAACCAACCTTGCATCCTAGGAATAATGCCTACCTGACCTTGGTCAATTAGTTTTTTGATGTGCTGCTAGATTCAATTCACTAGTATTTTGTTGAGAATTTTTTAATCTATGTTTATCACTATATTGGTCTACAGTTTTCTTTTTTTTTTTTTTTTTTTGTATCTTTGCCAGGTTTTTGTATCAGGATGATGCCGGCCTCATAGAATGATTTAGGAAGAAGTCCCTCCTCAGTTTTTTGGGAATAGTTTCAGCAAGATTGGAACTAGCTTTCTTATACATGTGGTAGAATTCAGCTGTAAATCTGTCTGGTCCTGGGCTTTTTCTAGGTGGTAGGTTTTTTATTACTGATTCAATTTTGGAACACATTATTGGTCTGTTCACAGTTTCAATTTCTACCTGATTTAATATTTGGAGGTTGTATGTTTCCAGGAATTTATACATTTCTTCTAGGTTTTCTATTTTATGTGCATAGAAGTGTTCATAACAGTTTCTGAAAGTTTTTTTCTGTATTTCTGTGGGGTCAGTGGAAATGTCCCTTTTGCCATTTCTGACTGTGTTCATTTGGATCTGATTGTGCTTATTTCTGTTTATTATGGTAATAGCAGCCCCTGCTCTTTTATATTTTCCATTTGCTTGGTAGATTTTTATCCATCTCTTTACTTTGAGTCTATGGATGTTGCTATGGTTTGGTTGTGTCCCCAAATCTCATCTTGAATTGTAGCTCCTATAATCCCCACATGTTGTGTGAGGGATCTAGTGAGAGGTAATTTAATTTTGAGGAAGAGTTTTTTTCATGCTGTACTTGTAACAGTGAGTAAGTCTCATGAGATCTGATGGTTTTATAAGGAGCAATTCCCCTGCACACACTCTCTTGCCTGCTGCTATGTAAGCTGTGCCTTTGCTCTCTTTTACCTTCTGTCATAACTGTGAGGTCTCTCCAGCCACATGGAACTGTGAGTCCAGTAAACCTCTTTTTCTTTATAAATTACCCAGTCTCTGGTGTTTCTCCATAACAGTATGAAAATGCACTAATACAGGTGTCATTCTATGTTAAGTGCATCTCTTGGACACAACATACAGTTGAGTCTTGTTTCTCTATTCAACTTGCCACTGTGCTTTTAAGTGGATCATTTAGGCCATTTACTTTCAAGATATTGATATGCGCAGAATTGATTCTGTTATGTTGTTAACTGGTTGTTACATAGACTCGATTGTATATTTGCTTTGTCAATGGTCTATGTACTTTAGTGTGTTTTTGTGGTGGCCAGTAATGGTATTTTATATTATATTATATTTTATATTATATTATATTTTATATTATATTATATTCCAGGGTATACTTATAGGATGTGCAGGTTTGTTGCATAGGTAAATGTGTGCCATGGTGCTACATCTGTCAACCCATCACCTAGGTCTTAAATCCTGCAGGCTTTAGCTATTTTTTCTGATGTTCTCCCTCCCCCCATCCCCCTGGCAAGCCCCAGTATTTGTCGTTCCCCTCCTGTGTCCATGTGTTCTCACTGTTCAGCTCCTTCTTACAAGTGAGAACATGCAGTGTTTGGTTTTCTGTTCCTGTGTTATGTTAGTATGCTGAGGATAATGGCTTCTAGCTCCATCTATGTCCCTGCAAATGACATAATCTTGTTCCTTTTTATGTCTTCATAGTATTTCATGGTGTATATGTGCCACATTTTCTTTATCCAGTCTATCATTGATGGACATTTGAATTTATTCCATGTCTTTGCTATTGCAAATAGTGCTGCAATAAACATATGTCTGCATGTATCTTTATAATAGAATGATTTATATTCCTTTGGGTATATACCCACTAATAGGGTTTCTGGGTCAAATGGTGTTTCTGGTTCTAGGTCTTTGAGGAATCTCCACGCTGTCTTCCATGATGGTTGAACTAATTTACATTCCCACCAACAGTGTAAAAGCATATCTATTGCTCTACAGTCTCACCAGCATCTGTTGTTTTTTGATTTTTTAATAATTACCATTCTGACTGGTATGAGATGGTATCTCCCGATGGTTTTGATTTGCATTTCTCTAATGACCAGTGATGTTGAACTTTTGTTCATACGTTTGTTGGCTATATAAATGGCTTCTTTTGAAAAGTGTCTGTTTGTGTCTTTTGCCCACTTTTTAATGGTTTTTTCTTCTTGTAAATTTGTTTAACTTCTTTGTAGACTCTGGATATTAGGCCTTTGTCAGATGGATAAATTCCAAAAATTTTCTTCTATTCTGTAGGTTGTCTGTTTACTCTCATGATAGTTTCTTTTGCTGTGCAGAAGCTCTTTAGTTAAATTAGAACCCATTTGTCAATTTTTGCTTCTGTTGCAATTGCTTTTGACATTTTCATAATAAAATCTTTGCTCATGTGTATGTCCTGAATGACATTGCCTAGATTATCCTCTAGGGTTTTTTTTAAAATGCGGGTTTTACATTTAAGTCTTCAATCAAGCTCTAGTTAATTTTTGTACAAGGTGGAAGGAAGGGGTTCAGTTTCAATTTTCTGCATATGGCTAGCCAGTTCTCCTAGCACCATTTATTAAATAGAGAATCATAATGGTCTTTTGTTTCTATGTTTAACACTCCCTTAAGAACTTCTCATAAGGTAGAACTTTTGGTAAGAAGTTCCCTTAGCATTTGCTTATCTGGAAAAAAATTTAATATGTCCTTTACTTATGAAGCTTAATTTTGCTAGATATGAAATTCATGGTTGAAATTTCCTTTTGTTGAGGATGGTGAATGTAGGCCCCCAGTCTCTTTTGTCTTGTAAGGTTTCTGCTGAAACATCTTCTCTTAATCTAATGGGGTTCCCTTCGTAGCTGATCTCTTCCTTTTCTCCAGCTGCCATTATTATTTTTTCTTTTGCCTTGTCCTTATATAATCTGATGACAATGTTTCTTGGGGATAGTTGTCTTGTATAGTATTTTTCAGGAGCTCTCTGAATTTCCTGAAAAGTAGATCTCTCTCTAGTGAGATCAGGGTTAGAGTGGACAATTTCATGGACTATACCCTCAAATATGTTTTCCAAGTTGGTTCTCTCTCTCCCTCTCTTTCATGGACACCATGAGTCATTGATCTGGTATCTTTACATAATCACATATTTCTCAGATTGTTTGATTAATTTTTTTTTCTTTATTTTTGTCTAAGTTAATTTGAAGAACTGTTCTTCAAGCTCCAAGATTCTTTCCTCAGCTTGATCTATTCTTCTGTTAATACTTCCAATTTTGTTATAAAGTTCTTGTAATGAATTTTTCAGCTCTATCAGCTCAGTTTCATTTCTTGAAGTGGTTATTTCATCATTCATGTCTTGAATTGTTCTACCAAATTTGTTGAAATGGGTTTCAAATTTCTCCTAAATCTCAATAACTTTGTTGGCACCCAGATTATGAATTCTATGTCTGTCATTCTAGCCATCTTATTCTGGTCAAGAACCATTGCTGGGGAGATATTGCAGTCCTTTGCGGGTAGGAGACACTCTGGCTTTTAGAGTTGTCAGAGTTCTTGCGCTGTTTTCTTTCTCATCTGAGTGGGCTGATTTTCCTTTAACTGCGCAGTAATTTGAGTATAGTCAGTTCGTTTCATTTCTGGATGTTTTCAGAGGGCCGAGGCTTTGCGCAGTGTCTTTATTTGTGCTGAGCCCTTTCCTAGTATACAAGTTGGTATATTAGGGAAGTATTTTTGTTGTTGAAATTTGGGTTGTGATCTAGTAGATGAGTTTTAAGCATAATAACTGGTAGGTTAGCTCTTGCTCTGCCGCGTCACTCCTCTGTATTTCCTTACGATTGCAGCTGTGTTCCCTCTCAGTGCTCTGTGTGTGGGCGCCTTTCCCACTTGAATATTGGTCACAGATCCCCACCTTGGCACTCCTGGGCTGCATACCACAGCCCAGGGGCAAGCTCAGGCTTTTTCTTTCCTTCTCAGCTTGGAGGCAGACCAGAGAAGGAACCTCCTTGGCAGTGACAATGGCAGAGGGCCTTTCTCTTGTCTCTTGGGGCTTCACCCCAAAGACATACAGAGCTCTTACAAGCAGGAGTGGTCAGCCAGGGGTGGGGAGGCTGTGTTGCAGACCCAAGCTGGGGGCATTTCCCGGTGAAGAGTTGGGTGTGCCAGGACCTTGCAGGGAAGAGAGTCTGACCTCTTCTCTGTAAGTGCTGCTGTGTGCTGCAGATGTGGGTAAAGCACTCAAGCTCCTTGTTCCTTCCCCAACGTGGTGGCAGCAAAGGTGGGTACCATTGCAGCAGTAGTGGCGGATGAGCTTGCAGTTCCTTTTGGAACCTTCACCCGAGAGAGACACAAAGCTGCTGCCAGTGGGAATGTACAGCTGTGGATTGAATGACTGTACTGCAGGCTCAAGCTGGGCGCCCTCCTCTGTGGAGAGCAGAGGATCAGGGGCTCACAGGAAACAAAACAAAACAACAACAACAAAAAACTGGCTCCTTTCCTATGGCGGTTGCCTGCTGTGTCCTGGAGGTGTCAGCAATCTCATCAGTTTTTATTCTTTCCGTAGTCCAAGGGCAGCAAGGGGGGTACTGATGCAGTGGCTGTGGCACAGCCTGTCAGCTGTCTCTGGGATTTCCTCCCCAGAATAATGCAGAGCAGCCACTGATAGAAGTGATCAGACAGGGCAGGATGGCTGTACTGGGGTCCCAGGTTGGGAGGCCCTGACTAGTGAGGAGTAGCAGGGTCAGGGACTCAGGTCAAAAACAGTCTGGCTGCTTTTGTGTGAGGCAGCTGCGGTGTGCTGGAGCCCTATAAGAGTTTTGGGGCTTTTTGCTCCCTTGCCAGCCTGAGGGCAGTAGGGGTGGAGACTGTGGCTATGGCCACCATGGCAGGCCTGTTGGTGACCTCTGGGAACGCCATCCCAGAAAAATGCAGAGCTACTACCAGCTTGAGTGCTCGGGCGGGGTGTGGTGGCTGCATTGGTGTCCCTGGCCAGTGGGCTTTGCCTGATAAGCAGAGGTGAAGCCTGCAATTCATCTATGGATGTGGCCCCTGTCCTCAGGGTATGCAAGAGACTTTGGCTTCCTTTGGCAGGGCTATGACAGCTGGTGTGAGGGTGCTTAGCAGTGGGTGGCCCTTGGGGCTTCATGTGGGACTGAGTGGTGTCTCTGCCCAGACTCCATGACCCTCGCTGTCAGCCTGAAGGCTCTAGCAGTTGCAGGCTAGGGAGGATCACCTGTGCCCAGGATTGTGAAACTTCATGGCAGAAGTGTGAGTCCCTGGGGACTCTTGCTCACTGACCATTGCCCCACGATGGGGAGTCTCCCTTGGCTCCACACAGTCCTGGGTGGGCGGCTGTCCTGTCTCACTCCTCTCTGCTCTCTGTGGGTTGCATTGCTTCCTTGATGAATCCCCATGTGGCTTTCTGGATAATCCAGTTGAACAGCTAGTGTTTTCTCTCCACTCTGTCTCCTTTCTGTGAGAACAGTGCACACTGGGTGCTCCCAATCAGCCACCTTGGCCTTAACTCTCCGGGTTTTTAAGTTGAGAAGGCAAATCCGCTCTCCTACTCTGTCACGGCTAGAACCCAGATGGCTTATTAAAGAATAGTAAAAAGAATTGAAGCAAGGCTGTGAATTTAAAGAATGTTGTTATTTCACCAGGTGCGGTGGCACATGCCTGTAGTTCCAGCTACTCCGAAGGCTGCAGTGGGAGGATTGCTTGATTGAGCATTGTTAATACACACAATTTCAGTCCTTTTGATAAAGACCCTCCATTTCCTACCATTCAACAATAAATTCTTTCTGTCTTTGAAACATTAAAAATTAAAAATACCTACAGATACATTAACCAATTATTTTGATAATGAGATTGAAACAGAGTCTGCCTTCCATGAGCATATTCATTGCAGAGAAAAAAAGAGCAAGTTTTTTTCCCTTGGGAATTTTTTTTCCACAATAAAGAAGAGACAGATTCAAGAGGCTCTGAAGTTATAAGTGTTACATATACTCCTCAGCCTGCTGATCACCACTGTCATTACTACTAGTCATATAAGAGTATTAGATGTTATTGTTGGCTAAAAATGAATTTAATAAATTAGAATTTCAGTCAGCCTTTCTCCTACTTACAACTACATAAAATATTCCAGAGATCTTTGGATTAGCACTTTACAATTTGTTTACAAACACACAATGTTTCTATCTAACCATGCTAATTTCAGTGATTACATTTGCCTTTGAAACTGTATCTTTTTTTTTTTGGAGATGGAGTCTCACACTGTCACCTGGGCTGGAGTGCAATGGTGTGATCTCAGCTCACTGTAACCTGTACCTCCTGGATTCAAGCAATTCTCCTGCCTCAACTCCTGAGTAGCTGGAATTACAGGTGCCCACCACCATGCCCAGCTAATTTTTTGTATTTTTAGTAGAGACGGGGGTTTCGTTATGTTGGCTAGGCTGGTCTCGAACTCCTGACCTCGTGATCTGACCACCTCAGCCTCCCAAAGTGCTGGGATTACAGGCGTGAATCACCACGCCTGACCTGAAACTGTATCTTAGTATTAGAGCAACTTCCTAGTTCTGCCTTCCAGTTTGTTGTTTCTTCTAATGTACTTTGTGGTGACTTGGGAGAAGATGAAATGGAAGACCCCAAGTAAAAAGAAGAAAGATTGTCCCTGACTGGCCATGACATTTGGACATAGATAACGTTTGCAGATTCATCCAGAATAATAGATTTAGTACATTGCATTAGTCCATTCTCACATTGCTATAAAGAAATACCTGAGACTAGGTAATTTACATAGAAAAGAGGTTTAATTGGCTCATCGTTTTGCACATTGTACAGGAAGCATGGCAGCATCTGCTTGGCATCTGGGGCAGCCTCCGAAAACTTCCAGTCCTGATGGAAGATGAAGAGGGAGGCAAGGTGCCACGTGGCCAGGAACAGGAGGAAGAGTGGAGGAGAGGCTACACGCTTTTAAACAACCAGATCTCATGGGATTTCCCTCACTGTCACAAGAACAGCACCAAGAGGGACGGTGTTAAACTGTTCATGAGAAAGTGTCCCTGTGATCCAATCACCTCCCACCAGGCTCCATCTCCAACACTGGGTCTTACAATTCGACCTGAGATTTGGGTGGGGACAAAGATCCAAACCATAGCCTACATTATGTCAAATAGTTCGACAGAATTCAAAGACTACAAATATGAAGGAGTCTAATTTTGCCCAGTCGGGGGGCTGGGGTAAACTAACTAAATATCTACAATAAGAATGGCAAATAAAAAGTTAAAATTATAAACCTCAGGGAGGTAGCAGGGGAATAGCATCATACAATTAATGTCATCTCAAAAATCCAGGGTCAAAGTGTCAGTCAGGGAAAAAAACAAAAACAAGGTCCTCAATTTAAAAAGTGGTCAGTTGTGGCAAGATTGCTTTAAAAGATCGAAAATGTCACCTCTTCCTTTTCTCAAAATATTTGTTATCAAAATATTAATTTTATGTTAAATGTACAAAATACTGCCAACATATTTTACAAATGTTTGGATCAATACCTACTCCTATCAGGGACATATGAGAGTTAAAGTTTCCCTTTACCTTGATAATTCTTTTCAATTTGTGTCTTTCTGGTGGTTGTGAAGTAATATTTCATATGAGTTTTAATTTGCATTTCTCTGATGTGCAATAATTTAGAATAAGTATCTTTCATGTTCTCATTAGCTATATGAGTATCTTACTAGATGAAGGGTGTGTTCAATTTTTTAACTTATTTCTAATTGTGTCTGTTTTGTTTTTATGGATTTTTGGAAGGCCTTTATCCATTCTAGATACAAATTTGATATTACAAATTGCAAAACGTTTTCTCCCAGTCAGTGGTTTGCCTTTTCACTCTACTAACTACTATGTCTTTTCATAATTAGAAGTTTTTATTTTTAGGTAAGTCTAAGTTATCAATTCAGTTTTTCCCTTTTTCATATTTTCTGCCCTTTTAAAATTAGTATAGAAAGATAGTCTGATATTCTAAAAGCTTATTTATTTTAGCTTTCTTTCACATTTAGATTTCAAATCTGCCTAATTTTTATTTTTATTTTTTAGCTTTAAATATAAGTTGAGATTCATTTACTAATTATTTATTTGTTTTCCAATGACAATATATAATCTAACGTTCATCATTTATTTCAAAGTCTATGTAGTTTGTCTACCAAAGTTTCCTTTCTTTGCTACAACTGGACCATATTTTTCTTCCCTCACACTACAGGACTATGAAAATACTGCTTAAACTTTAGCTTTTTGCTTGGCCTTTGCACTACCTACCCCTGACCTGGTGAGAAAAGATATAAAATATAGAAAAAAAACAAATTATTGGGGGAGCCATGTCCGAAAAAAGAGAAGAGAAGAGCTGGATTTTACATCATGTGAAAAAGGATTAGTGAAAATGCTAACACTTTTTAGAAACATGGAAGTAATAATGGGTAGGGACCATTATAGAGAGACTTTACTGAGAAAAGGAAGAATTCGTGAGAGTTAACCCTTTATGTTTAGGCCAAGAGGAAATTCGCTCAGAATGAGAGAGTGAAAAAAAGCACAGAAAAATTTTCTAATAGCAGAATCAGAATATGAAGGGGATTTAGTTACACGGGAACAATTAACTTACTGTCTCCAATATTTGAGAAACATATATCTTTACCTCCTAACAGAAAACTTTGGACTCAATAATCTCTAAACTCTTCTAAAATTTTACAGTCCCTTATTTTATCATCTATATAAGTTACTATTTGGGAATAAACTTTCATTGCCTTGCATGTTGCTTGCAATTAAAGAAATGTAATGCCATTTGTAAGTCTGAGCATGGAAACCAAAAATATAAACGCTTTGACTCAAATGCTGAGATTTTTAGCTTGTAATTTAACAAATAATTTAAACATGTATATGTGTGTTTTTCTGTGTTTTTGTGTTTGTGTGTGCAGATGTATGTATTTATTGCACGTTTCGACCATTTCTGTATTGGTGACATCAAGTTGAAATCTTGAAAACAATCTGAAAATGATGTTGAAGATAATCATATGGCTTGTATTATTATATTAAGTAAAAAATGTCTATAGAGATAAAAGAGCTACATATTTTAAATTTGCTATTGAGATTCATTCTCTAAACATTCTATTTTATCTGTGTTCCAGAGGGACAGAGCTTGCTGACCCTCCTCAGGGTAAATCCTTGCTCTCTTGCTTTTCTTGGCTTTAGCTAACAGCATGGAGCAAAATTATAGGCGTGTGTGTAGCCTTTAGTCTCTCTATTTTGGATTGGGTGTTGAGAGTGGTTATATTCACCATCTAAGATCTTGGCTCCTATCAGTAGCCTTTTTTAGATGCCTTCTTCCACAGCTTTAGATCTTACTAGTTTCAGTAAGTGTTTCCTCCTCTTGTGCCTTTCAACCTAGTTGTGGAATTTCCATTGTTTTAAATCTGAGATTCTTCGCTGTTGCAAGTCCCTGGGTGTTTTATCCTCATTCGTTGGTTGCTCATACTTTAAAATTATTCTTCAATGATTTTTATTGAGTGGACCATCTGTTCCTAATGACAGTTTAGCTAAGACAAGTAGTAAAGTGCATTTTCTAAATTCATCTTTGTAAAAGGCATATTTTGATATGTAAGAAAAAGAAATTTATTAAATATATACATATATACACATTTGTATACATAAAGATATATGTATATACATATATGTATTTACATATATGTGTATTTACATATATACACACATATATACATATTACATGTATATAATTTATATATAATTATGCAAATTATATGTATATAATTATATGTATAGTATATGTATATATGTATATAAATATGTATATACATATACATAATTATTCATTTGAGATGAACAAGGTTATTAGGTAACAAGATTATTAGACAACTTTGTCCATCTAAAATCCTTTGAAAACATGAATAAACTAACCTTTATATCTATGTTCCTTAACACACTTTGTTTCTTAGATTGTGAAGAAGCATATTTTAAAGAACAATATACTTTAACTTCTGATGCATGTAAAGATACTGTTTCCTTTGCCTAAAATCGTAAGTTTTATTTAAGACTTTTATATGTCTGTTTTAACTTACAGCTGATTAAAATTCCATATTTAAATAATTTTATATGTTCACATTGATATTTATATCCTATATTGAGGTTCTGAATATGTAGGTTTCTTCTCTCATACTTTTCTAAAATTCCTGATGGCAGAAGCTTTTAAATTTATATTTAAATTCACAATAATATTTTGAATAAAATATGTGTTGAATAAATAATATAATAAATATTTTCAAATATCTATATAACGAAAGGTGCATCATTAATATTTGAAAGAAACTTCCCTAACCAGATAAAAATTTCAATTTAACGATTTTTTTTTATCTTAAATAACTAGGGTGAGAAATATTTTCTTTTTCTTTTTTTTTTTTTTGAGACAGAGTCTTGCTCAGTTGCCCTGGCTGGAGTGCAGTGGTGCGATCTCAGCTCACTGCAAGCTCCACCTCCCAGGTTCATGCCATTCTCCTGCCCCAGCCTCCTGAGTAGCTGGGACTACAGGCATCTGCCACCACACCCAGTTAATTTTTTGTGTATTTTTAGTAGAGACGGGGTTTCACCGTGTTGGCCAGGATGGTCTCAATCTCCTGACCTCGTGATCCGCCTGTTTCGGCCTCCCAAAGTGCCAGGATTAGAGGCGTGAGCCACTGCATCCGGCCTCTCATCTTTAATGATATTATAAGCCACCTTTCCTTTCTTTTTCTAAAATAAACTTTTTGGGCATATTTGAGATTTACAAGATGATATTATGGTATACACATAGATAGTGAAACAAATTACTATAGTGAAGTAAATTGACATATTCATCATCTCAAAAATAGTTATATTTCTGTAAGAAGAACAGCTAAAATCTACTTTTTAAAAAATTCCTAATACAATACAGTGTTATTAAGTGTACTCTCCATTTTGGACATTAGATCTCTAGACTTGTTTATGGCATATATAAAATAACAAGCTTATTAGCATGTGTCATTCTTAATGTGTCTTCAGTAATCTGGTACTTTATGCTTATAGCTCAGTATAATGACAGAATTAAAGAAGAAGAATATTTTTGTTTTATATAATTTATCGTGTTCAATCTGCCTGACCCTATGAATCACAGGAGGTAGCACTCATTTCAAATCACTAAAATTCAGAGATGTTCAGGCAAATCACGATAGAATATGCTCATCAATTTCTTCCCAGCATAAACTACTATAAAAGGTATAATCCAATCTGAAAATGGAAGGCAGATCACATCTCTGCTATGATACAGGCATTATAAAGACAGCTGCCCTGTAGCAGAATCCTCCAGCACACCTTGAGAAAGAACTGTAGAGGTATCACTACCTTAATATTCTCAGTGCAATTGAAAAATCAGACCAATATTTCTTAAGGATTAATTTGTACATATTCCACCTTGTGTGAGTTAAATAGGAATGTCTCCATGACAATCGTCAGGATTTAAAAGTGGGATAATCAATGAAATAATTAACTTGCAGGAAGTAGAAGTTCAATATACTTGTTTTATCTGTGAATTGGACATCTTTCTTGGTATTCTGTAGACCATCCATAATGACAGAACATTTTGAGCTACTCTTTGTGAGACTGAATAAGTATTTCAAAAGACCACAAAACGGGCATCTTTGGAAATATTCCTGAAATATATTGTGCCAGTGAAAGTTTTGCTCCAGACAAGTTAAAAAGCTGACAAAGGCTCCCTCTTTGACCAACTGTTTTCTCTCTCTCTTTTTTATTTTTTTTATTTTTTTATTTTTTTGAGACGTAGTCCTGCTCTTTTTGCTCAGGCTGGAGTGCAATGGCATGATCTTGGCTCATTGCAACCTCCGCCTCCTGGGTACAAGTGATTCTCCTGCCTCAGCCTCCTGAGTAGCTGGGATTACAGGTGCCCACCACCACGCCCGGCTCATTTTTGTATTTTTAGTAGAGACAGGGTTTCACCGTGTAGGTCAAGCTGGTCGCAAACTCCTGACCGCAGATGATCCACCGGCTTCAGCCTCCCAAAGTGCTGGGATTACAGGCGTGAGTCACCGTGCCCAGCCTGGCCAGATTTTAATGAGGTTCCTCTAGTTCTTTTCTCAACTAGGCCTTGCCCTTGGGCCTTGTCTGCAGACCTGCCATAGTCCAGTTTTAAGTAGACAAGGAGGATCTCCAGGAATTATAGGAATTTAATCAACTTGAGCAATCAGCCCGTTTTACAGCCTCCTGCCCTGCAATCTGTTTCTTCCTAAACTCAGGGTGGAGTGCAGTCATCTACTATGGCTAAAACTATCTCCTAAGAGACACCAACATCTTCTAGATGAACCCAAGGAAACTTTGCTCTGTATGATTCTAAAGTGTCCACCAGAAGAATCTAAAATTGTATTATAATACCATGCCACCTATGTGCCAGCATGATTCACTGCATCTATGACCCTGGTACCCCTCTTCCACACGTGATGACATGCCCTCTCCCCTCTCCATACCCTCTCCCCTCTCCATACCCTCTCCCCTCTCCATGGCTCCATAAAACCCTCCTGTCACTTTCAGTTGGGGAAACATGGCTTTGAAGAATATTCCTATGCTCACTTTACTTGCATTAAGTAATAAAACTTCTAGTCATCAAATCCTGCATTCTTCTGGAAAGTCTTTGTTACTCGTCAAGCAAACAAGCCCATTTTGGGGGGTTAACGTGGTTTCAGCAGGAATCTTACTGAGATAGTTTCATGAGACTCTGTCACCTTCAATATATGATTACCCTCAATATCTAATCGAATTACACACCCCCCAGGTGACATCTAATCACCTTAGCCTGTCTTCAGTGAAATCGCCTGTGAGGTCAGTTAGTAAGAATTCCCCCTACCTTGATGTTGTCTTTCTATAGTGGTAGTTCACCTTTACCTATGAAGGGTAAGTTCAAAGACCTCCAATGCATGCCTGAAGCTGCAGATAGTACTAAACCCTATGTATTCATATATTAAGATTTTTACTATGTGCACATACTTATGATAAAGTCTAAGCACTTATCACACACCTTGATAGTACCTTTTGCAGTTTGAGGTGCAACACCAAAACTAGCACCACTTTATGTTTTACTTTTTCAAAATTTCACTGATAAAATGTTTGTAGATCTTAGTAGCCTCAGCATATAATTTTTTTTTTCCCTTAGGAAATTGTTAACTTTCACCTTTTCACTTAAAGCAAGCACTTTACTGTTGGCTTCTCTTTGGTATATTCAAACTGCCAGCATCACTACTTTTGCATTTCTGGGGGCCATTATTAAGGAAATTAAGGGTTACTTCAAAACAAGCACTGTGAACCATGACAGCTGATCTGATAACCAAGATGGCTATTAAGTGACCAACAGGTGGGTAGTGTAGACAGCATGGACACACTGGACAAAGGAATAATTCATGTCCCAAATGAAGTGGCATAAAATTTCATCACACTACTTATAGCAGCACACAAGTTAAAACTGTGAATTGTTTATTACTGGAATTTACCATTTAATACTTTGGACTGTGGTTGACTGTAGGTAACTGAAATAATGGGAAGTGAAACCGAGGGTAACAAGGAGATACTTCTATATTTTAAGTGTTGGAGTAAGCTGCAGTGAAGAATAACACTGGAGTTGGTCAATGGAATTAGCTCACCTGTGTTATAATAATTTGTGCTTATAGAAGTTAGAGGTCTCTTACGGAGACTGGGAGATAGGGGTGCCATGTTTCTTGTTGACTACATTTCAAAGGGATGGTTCTCAGGTCTTAAGAAAGACATTCATGGGTTGTAAAACTGGTGAGAGGCTTAGAAAACATTTGCATGCCTAACAGAAAGAGAAATAATTTATATTTGGACATTTTCTAAAGTAAATGCCCTAAGTAAAAGGAGCTCAGGGGCTTGGAGTAAATAAGCAACTTGTCTAAAGTTTGGTCAAGCTGAAGGGAATGTTACAAATATTTGGGTCTTGTATCTTGAGTCATAGTCTTGTGTACCTTGCCTAATAGTACACCTTCTTAATAAATCAGATATTTTTCATTTATTTTTAGTTATTTAAGAAATATATAGGATACAGGCCCTCTAAATGATTTTAATAACAAAGTTTTACTTAGCATGTTTGTTTACTACCACATTACATAAGCATAAATAAGCAGTCTTAAAAATGTTTTAAAAAATGAAATTTCTATGAAAAACAAAACAGACATATTATATATACAAAAGGGATTAAAGGGTGAGAGTGTAAACTAGTACAACCACAATGGAAAACAGTGTGGAAATTCCTTAAAGAACTAAAAAAAGATCTACCATTTGATCCAACAATTCCATTACTAGGTATCTGTCCAGAGGAAAAGAAGTTATATGAAAAAGGTACTTGCACACACATGTCTACAGCAGCACAGTTAGCAATTGCAAAAATACAGAATCAGTCCAAATGCCCATTAATCAGTGAGTGGATAAGGAAAACATATATATATATATATATCTCCATAGAATACTACACAGCTATAAAAACAAATGAAATAACAGCATTTGCAGCAACCTGGGTGGAATTGGAGACTATCATTTTAAGCGAAGTAATTCAGGAATGGAAAACCAAACATCATATGTTCTTACTCATGTGTGGGAACTAAGCTATGAGGACACAAAGGCATAAGAACGATACATTGGATTTTGGGGACTTGGGAGAAACGGTGGGGGGTGTGGCAAAAGATAAAAGATTACACATTGGGTACAGTGTACACTGCTCAGGTGATGGGTGCACCAAAATCTCAGAAATGACCTCTAAAGAACTTATTCATGTAACCAAATGCCCCGTTCTCCAAAAATCTAATAAAAAATAAAAAATAAATAAAAACTACAGAGGCTGTACACAGTTTGCTGTTTTGGAAATGATCTGTTTCACCAGTTGTGTGACCCATAGAGAGATAGGCAAGTTTTCTGGGAATCATTTTCTCATATTTAATGCCAGTAACCTCATCCAAGAGTTGCAGTGAAGGTTAGTATACTACACTTACGTTATGGGAAAACGAGAAAGCACAGATATGGTGTATTAACGTGCTCTGGATGACATAACAAAATACTAGAGACTGGGTGGCTTAAACAACAGAAGTTTATTCTCACAGTTTTGGAAGTAGAAGTTTGAGAATAAGGTGCCTTTAGGGTTGATTTTTGGTAAGGCATCTCTTCCTGACTTGTAGAAAATCAACTTCTTGCTGTGTTCTTAGATGTTCTTTTCTCTGAGCTCTCAAAGAAAGAGCTCTTGTGTCCCTTCTTGTAAGGACATATATACATTTTTAAAATCAGTTTCCCATCTTTATGACCTCATTGAACCTTAATTACCTCTCTAGAGTCACTGTCTCCAAATATAGGCACATTGGAGGTTAAGATTTCCACAATGAACTAAAAAAAAAGGATATCATTTACCGTAATAGATTTGCTTTCAATCCAGGCACTATTGACAGATAATTTGAGCTGCAAATAGCTACAGTGCCATGTCTTTCTGGGCATTGCTCTACAATTCCAGATAAATTCTGTCTTTCCTTACACCTCTATTATTTTCTTCTACAGGACAAATGACATTTGAATTATCTATTACCCAGATGGACAATATTAAAACAAGGTGACATTAGTACAGTAATGCATCCAACAATATATTAAAACAATGTGACGCTAGTACCTTTTATATCAGCTAGTGGTCAACTGATGGTCATAATATTTAGGAATTGCATTTTTTCAGTTAGCATGATTAAACTAAGGTAATTTTATTTGCTATTTTCTACCCTGATACTAAATTATCTTGCTTCTTGTTGAAAATAGAAAGAATAAACTCTTCAATAACAACATAAGCGTCCTCTCCCATACAGTTCCATAAAATTGACAGAAACATAGATTCATAGCTGATATTTATAAAGTCTTATAAAATGCCAGTAAAAGGTGTTGAGAACTTTATAGATGTGATTTCATTAATGTTGAGTATTTGCATTGATATCCAAAATTTTTGGAATATGCCATCCTATAGAAACTAGCTTTTGGGACCTGCTCTGTAGCAGGCAATATAATGGACCTGTCACTTCTCACACAATGATTATTGTTTTCCAGCTATGTTTGTAAATGAGTAGAAGAATCCATCTAAGTTCCTAGTGAAGAATGACTAAACCTGCTCTACTAAAAGTCTGCTCACCACTGAATATTTGGCATAGTAAAAATAATTTGTCCATGTGTTCTCATAATTTAGCTCCCACTTCTAAGTGAGAATGTGTGCTATTTGGTTTCAAGGATCACGGCCACCTGCTCCATCCATGTCTCTGCGAAGAACATTAGCTCGTTCTTTTTATGGCTGCATAGTATTCCATGGTGTATACGTGCCACATTTTCTTTATCCAGTCTATCACTGATGGGCATTTAGGTTGATTCTACATCTTTGCTGTTGTGAATAGTCCCTGCAATAAACATACATGTACATGTCTTTGTAATAGAATAATTTATATTGAAGGAAATGATACACATTGGAGCCTCAGAGGCTGGAGGGTGGGAGAATGGAGGGGATCAGGAAAAATAACTAATGGGTACTAGGTTTAATACCTGAGGTATGAAACAGTCTGTAAAACAAACACCCCTGGCACAAGTTTACCTATGTAACAAACCTGGACTTATGCCCCCGAACTTAAAATAAAATTAAATAATCATTATAATTATAATTAGGTCTTGATTTTTCAAACTATGACAAGCATGTTTGAATATAGGTAAAGAATGGAAGACTGTCATGCTGTTGGTCTCTTAAAACTCCAACACCTTGGAGCATGACCTAGGAAGCCTGACATACAGATAATGAATCATGGTGGGGATGAAATCATATTTAAAAGAAACGAGACCTCAGCAATGCAGTGCATCTCATATTTTGATGCTGCTCTGGATACTGCAAAGCTTCACACCCTAGGAATCTATTGAAAATCAATAATTCTGCTATTTGCTCTTACTAACCTTATCTCTGCCTTGCATATGAAAGTGCTTGGCTTGAATAACTTCTTCTACCTCTTCATCTTGTCTTCTGTTCTATTATTTTCAGGAACGGTCAGCTGTTTTCTCTACCAGTTTAGTTTAAAATCAGAAACTCTCTTTTTTAAAAACACTTTTAATATGATAACAGACAGCTAAACATTGCTTTTATTTTTTCCTTTGCTGTCGAGCCTGGACTTTAGTATTTGTACGAACTCCATATTTTGTTTTGTAATTTCTTCTAGATTGAAAGAATATCAGTAAGTTCTGGCTTTTATAAGGGTATCTTTACACTTTTACTCTCATGGGTGGGTTTAATGCCTTCAAAAGGGGCTTTTGGGAGTGAGTTCTCTCTCTTGGCTCTTCTGTGCTGCCCTGTGGGGCTATGTTCCCCCCCACCAGAGGATGCAGCGTTCAAGATGCCGTCTTGGGAGGGATGGCTGAACCCTCACCGGACACCAAACTCCCTGAGGCCTTAATATTGGACTTGTCAGCTGATATGGTTTGGCTGCATCCCCACCCAAATCTCCCCTTAAATTGTAATAATCCCCACGTGCCAAGGGCAGTGCCAGGTGGAAATAATTGAATCATGGCAGCGATTTCCCCCGTACTATTCTCGTGGTAGTGAATAAGTTTCATGAGAGCTTATGGTTTTATAAATGGGATTTTCTTGTACAAGTACTCTCTTGCCTGCTGCCGTGTAAGACATGTCTTGCTTCCCCTTTCCTTTCCACCATGATTGTGAGGCCTCTCCAGACATATGGAACTGTGAGTCAATTAAACCTCTTTCCTTTATAAATTACCCAGTCTCGGGTATGTCTTTATTAGCAGCGTGAGACAGACTAATACACCAGCCTCCAGAACTGTGAGCTAATAAAATTCTGTTTATTATATGTCACCCAGTCTGTGGTATTCTGTTTTATAGCAACAGAAAAAACAGATTAAGGCTAAATATACATATATATGCATATATATATATACGTATATGTTATTTAGCAATTTCAATTTCAGTGTTTAGAATAGTTTGTCATGTTAGGTAAAAATCTGAAAGATTTCTGGGCTTCTAATTTAGAATATATAACAGATTTGGACTCAGGGTTTTAATTTATAAAAAAGTTACTGCATTTGTAAACAGTATTTGATTGTGCCAACCAACTAATTATTTATAGCACAGGGAATACTTCATTGTATTAAATTAGCAAATACTTGACAAGTTTTGATTTCTTTTAGAAAATTAAATCACAGAAATTAAAACCAAATATATTAAAGAAGCTTAATTTTTCATGAAGTTAAGGTCATAAAAATGGGGAAAACAGAAGAAATAGCAATAAAAATAGAATTGCCAGTTGATTTTAGGTGCTAACAACAATGTACGTTTTGTTCTGTGGATCTGCATCTACAGCTCACAGATTTTTCTATTGCAGACAACATATTATGAATAGAATCTCTATGGTGATTTTCAGCAAACAGAAGTGGGAAACAGATAGATGTATTGGATTCCTCTCATCTATGTATTCGTTAGATTAAAGACAAATATCAGGAACAGAAAGATTTAGTGCAGATTCCATCATTACTGGCTCACCTACTCTTGAATTAAACCAGTATCTTAAACTCTGAGATTCATTATTTCAAACTGTCCTCACTCTAGCTAGAAGCATACATATTTAGCAGCATATGCTTGGATGGTTATTTGATTTGTAAAATTTATTAATTTGAAATGTTTTAGTAACAATTTAACAATAAAGATATATAAATCATGATGTGCATTTTGTATTTTATTGACTTTAAGCCGTAGTTGAGATTTTGCTCTAGAAATGAAAGGTAATTCATCTTCCAATTGAAGCTAGTTCAAAAAATTGAATTGTGTTAAATGATGTGCTGCACTTTCTCAGATGTTCATTATTGCCCTACATAGATTTTGCTGAGATGAACAAACTCACTTACAGAAACTGTTTACGTTAGATTCACTTATTGAGCCAAAACTTGAAGTTATCCTTTTGAAGTGTGGGAGACAACATCTTAAAAATGAAAAATAATATTTCTTCCAAAATATTTGGTGTATGAAGGTCTAAATGTTCTAGACCACAGCTATCATTTATTTTCCAAAAGCATAGATGGAAGCAATTTGTGTGTTGATATTATATATCTTAATGGGCACCATAGAACATAATACCTGATTGTGACACAATTTTTATTTGACACATTAAGTGTATAAGAATATCTGCAGTTTTTGCTTTCTTTCCATACCATAGTGTGTATAATTTCCGGCTATTGAAATCCTTCAAACAAACTAGATTAATAGAAGACACATACACACACACACACATACATGCATACATATGCGTAGAGGTGTGTGCAATATTGTGCCTAAAATTCCAATAATTTTGTTTTTTTTTTGAGACAGAGTCTCACACTGTAGCCCAGGCTGGAGTGTAGTGGTGCAATCTTGGCTCACTTAAAGCTCTGCCTCCCGGGTTCACACCATTCTCCTGCCTCAGCCTCCCGAGTAGCTGGGACTACAGGTGCCCGCCACCACGCCTAGCTAATTTTTTGTATTTTTAGTAAGACGGGGTTTCACTGTGTTAGCCAGGAAGGTCTCGATCTCCTGACCCAGTGATCTGCCTGCCTCAGCCTTCCAAAGTCCTGGGATTACAGGCGTGAGCCACTGTGCCCAGCCTCCATTGATATTCTTTCTTTGCTACTGAAAACAGCCATTAATTTTGGCCAGAGTCACTGTAATATAATAATCCTCATATTTGAGGACAGTTCACTTATATGTCTAAGTATTAAGGAGACTGTAGCATCAGAATACAAAATCATGCCTATATTAATATGAAAATCAGTGACACGGCATTTTTAATTGTTGTAAACTTTGTCAGAGCTAATGTTTCATTTAAGAGATGCTGTGGAGAGGCAATTATTGAGTGCTCCAAGCTTGATAATTGCACAATATATGGTCCAAGAAGAGATATCTGAAATGTTTATGTCGACACATTAATTATGTTTCTGAAATAGAAGCAGAAAAAATTAAATCTCTGAGCAATGTCCCATGTTGAAGAATCTACCTTAAATGGCCTCTTACTTTTTGTTTTAAGGTTAGGAAAGTTCAAAAAGAGATTTATTTTGGTTAACTGCTTCAAGCTGTCACAGACTGCCACAGAATTCATATTTTTAATCAATGAATATTCTTGCTGTTATTGTTGTTGTTATTAGAGGGTTAGTATACGGATTTTAAGAATTCAGTAGTTGGGCCGAACGCAGTGGCTCACGCTTGTAATCCCAGCAATTTGGCAGGCCGAAGTGGGGGGATCATTTGAGGTCAGGAATTCAAGACCATCCTGGTGGTTGAGGTCATTTGAGGATCATTTGAGGTCAGGAGTTCAAGGCCAACGTGGTGAAACCTCATTTCTACTAAAAATATAAAAATTAGCTGAGCGTGGTGGTGTGCACCCGTAGTCCCAGCTACTTGGGTGGCCAAGGCAGGAGAATTGCTTGAACCTGGGAGGCGGAGGTTGCAGTGAGCTGAGATCATGCCACTGTACTCCAGCCTGGGTAAGAGAGGGAGACAGTCTCAAAAAAAAAAAAAAAAAAAAAAAAAAAAAGAATTCAATAGTTTCAAGGCTGGGCGTGGTGGCTCATGCCTGTATTTCCAGCACTTTGGGAGGCTGAGGCAAACAGATCAATTGAGCCTGGGATTTGGTGACCAGCCTGGGCAACATGGTGAAACACCGTGTCTATTAAAAATATAAAAATTAGCCAGGCGTAGTGGCATGCACCTTGTCACAGCTACTCCCGATGCTGAGGTGACAGGTGGAGGTTGCAGTGAACCAAAGTTGTGCCACTGCACTCCAGCCTGGGTGACAGAGTGGGACCCTGTCCCAAAAAAAAAGAGAATCAAGTAGTTGCCATCTAACTCTTCAAAGTGTGAATAAATGTTTGGTTTAGAAACAAAATGCATTCAATAGTCATGACTGAATTCATAGCAGAGGATCCTCTAGATTAGATAAGAATAAGGGCTGGGGAAAAAAAGATCTGTTTTATGCTGATCTAAATAATCAGAGTGTAAAACTTTGAGGTATAAAAAAAGAAAGAAAGGAAAGAAAGAAAGAAAGAAAGAAAGAAAGAAAGAAAGAAAGAAAGAAAGAAAGAAAGAAAGAAAGAAGGACACTACAGCAAAATAATTGTAATTCGTCCTTCCATATTTCTCCAACCTAGCCATGTAATAAAGAGCTTTCTATACCAATGTTAAAACTTTTCATTTAAAACACTCATTTAACAGAATTGAAATATCTCATTTTTTAAAAGTGCAATGTAGTGGAATACCATTTGTAATTAAAATTAAAACTTACTGCAGCAAAGCTCTTTGTGCTCACATTAACTTAAAAATCACACAATAAAAACAATGCTGAGTCCAATAACTTATTTTATATCTGGGCTACAGCCATGTACTTAAATAACATTTCCATCTGTTCCAGCCTTTAAGAGTTGCTTGAGTTAAGTATAAGCAATGACAATCCAGCTCATTAGCACGTACTTGAAATCTTCCCTAGTTAGGTCTCAAAGCTGGCATTGTCCTCCTTAGCACTATCATGGATTGATATCTAAACTAAATGTTTCCATGGAAATCTCTCAATTATTTTAAAAGATAATACATTCATAATAACTTTTGTTTTGTTTTGTTTATACAGAGTCTTTCTCTGTAGCCCAGGCTGGAATGCAGTGGTGTAATTTTGGTTTACCGTGACCTCCACCCCCCTGGGTTCAAATGATTCTCCTGCCTCAGCCTTCTGAGTAGCTGGGATTACAGGTGTGCACCACCACACCCAGCTAATTTTTGTGTTTTTAGTACAGACGGGGTTTCACCATATTAGTCAGGCTGGTCTCCAACTCCTGACCTCGTAATCTGGTCGCCTCAGCCTCCCAAAGTGCTGGGATTACAGGCATGAGTCACCCTGCCTGGCCCATAATAACTATTAATTTAGAATATCACCTGTTAATCTGAACAATACAACAGTCATAAAACCTCTCTTAAATATAAAAAAATAAAGAAAAGAAAGTCAGGCTGTATTGAAATATGACAGAATAAAATGAAAGTAATTTATTATAGATAAACACCGTGGATTTCCTTGAATGTCTAAGGCAGTTTATTTCCTTGTGAGGGGTCAGAGTTTACCGCTTTTCTCCCCTCTCCCCTCTGCATGTTGTCTGGAACAGAGAAGGAACAGGAGGTGATAGGTACTGTGGCTCAAGAGCAGACAGGCGGCAAACTGCTTTTACCTTATGGCTTCCCTCTGTCAGGCAAAGTGCCTCCTGAGTAATAAATATGTAGATGAACTAATTGGATCATAAACTGATGGCAAAGTTCTTCTTATAGTGTGCAGAGGAGCAGGAACTTATACCTGGTTTCCACTGGGAAACTGCAAATAAAAATAAGACATACATACCAATTATGGCATCTATATGAATGATAATTTAATTTTTAAAATGTGTGAAGTATTTATTTTAGTTTTGGAGGGATTTACCTAAGTCAGGGTCACAAATTGGCTGTGCTCTTGGTAAGGATCATTGCATGTTTTTTCTTCAGGTTGCTCCTGACATCTCTGATTACAAATGATTGTGGGGAAAAGTCCTGTTATATGAGGAAATTAACACCAAGTACATTTAGCAATTGTCAACAAAAAAGCCATTAAATTAAAACTGGTGTTAAAATTATCCTGTGTATTTCTCTAATACCTGTAACTGCAAATTTGAATCAACAGTGCCAAATATAATAGAATAATGCATTTACATGAATATTCTGATGACAGGATAAAATCTTCTTTGTCAGTTCCAAGTGATTAGCTGTTCAGATAGTTTAGAAGTAAAATAATTACATCTGGTAATTGAGTTTTCATTTTGTACTTATTACACCATAATTTTAAAGTATAATGTTTAATCAAATGAACAAATATTGAGTAAGTATGTTAAAAGGAGAAGAAAGAAAACTTGGGGCTGGGCAAGGTGGCTCACGCCTGTAATCCCAGCACTGTGGGAGGTGGAGGTGGGAGGAACACGAGGTCAAGAGATTGAGACCATCTTGGCTACTAAGGTGAAACCCCATCTCTACTAAAAATACAAAAAATTAGCCGGGTGAGGTGGTGGGCGCCTGTAGTCCCAACAACTCGGGAGGCTGAGGCAGGGGAATGGTGTGAACTCGGGAGGCCGAGCTTGCAGTGAGCCGAGATCGTGCCCCTGTACTCCAGCCTGGGCAACAGAGCGAGACTAGGTCTCAAATAAATAAATAAATAAATAAATAAATAAAGCTAGGATAAGTACAAAAATAGGTAAAAAGATTTTGAAAAATTATTGGAATTTAATATACATAAAGATTCCAAATTGCACGGTATGATATAGATGTAAGCCTTTGTTTTTTGTTGAACTTGATCTTATTATTGTGCATTTCTTGTATAATTTTATTCACAAATTTGTTTTAGTTCACAGAATAAACATTATTGTATTACATTGGTTTATTCTAAAATATGTATTCATTTCAATGGTCTTGACTTATTGATAATGTTAAATAAAATTTTGAGAGGCCATTGTTTTGGAGTGAGCTCCTGTGGTATGTCACAACAGAAAAAAACAAAAATAAAGTCGCTCATGTTAAGTGCCACATAATTAAACTGAAACTTTAAGCAAGCAAGGAAAGCCTCACAGACTAGTTTTTCCCAAAAACCAGAGATTCACAGCAACTAATAGGAAAGGGCCCAGCTAACCGGAACCATTATATTATAACATTCTCCTCTGCTTTAGCTCTTAAAAGGAAAGTAACGTAGAGTAAGCCGATGTTAGCCACTCCACTATTTAAAAAAAAATATTTTCCTTTTTATTACTTACAAAAACTGTTCTGCCATACACAGTGGAGAATCCATTCTATTTTATAAAAGTGATACTCTGCCCAGTTCTACAATTGCTAATAAAAGACAATTAGATCTTTACATTAAATTAGATGCAATTTTATTCTTTGAAAATACGTTAGAAAGTATATAAAAATGACTTGTGTAAACAAATGATCATTAATCCAGAAAATTACTTGGTTATTTTCAGTTCATGTCCTAAGATGGAGAGTATGTATCTTTTCATCTTCTCTTTCCCCTTCTCCACCTTCTCCACCTCCTTCCTCCTCCTCCTCCTCCTTCTTCTTCTTCTTCTTCTTTCTTCTTCTTTCTTCTTCTTTCTCCTCCTTCTTCTTCTTCTTCCTCTTCCTCTTCTTCTTCATCTCAAGTAAAAATAAATTGTTTTCGACTTAGACTAAGAATATTCATACTAACACAAACTTGTTCCAAAGAAAATGTTAACTATATATAAAATTAAAATAAGAGAGGTTAAACTGCACAGCAGAGGAAGCAATCAACAGAGTAAAGATACAACCTGTTGAATGAAAGAAAATATTTACGAATTTTTTTATCTGACAAGGGACTAATATCCAGAATATACAAGAAACTCAAATGACTCAACAGTAAAAAAAAAAAAAAAAAAAAAAATTAAAAAGTGGGCAAAAGATATAAATAAATATTTCTCAAAAAAGACCTACTAATGGCCAACAGATATATGAAAAAATGTTCAACACCACTAATTATCAAGGAAATGCAAATCAAACTGTGGTGAGATGTCATCTTACCTCAGTTAGAATAGCTATTATTAAAAAGATGAAAATAAGCAGATGTTATCCAGAATATTAAAAAAGGGAACCATACACTGTTGGTGGGAATATAAATTAGTACAGCCACTATGAAAAACAGTATGGAGATTTTTCAAAAAACTAAAAATAAAATTATGATATGATCCAGCAATCCCACTACTGGGAATTTTTCTAAAGGAAAAAAACTAGTACATCAAAAAATATATATACTGTACCTCCATTTTATTGCAGCATTATTTGCAATAGCAAAGATATGGAATCAACTCGTGTCCATCAATAGATGAATGAATAAAGAAAATATGGTATATATACATGATGCGATTATATTCAGCCATAAAAAATGAAATACTGTCCTTTGCATCAACAATGATAGAATTGGAGGTCATTATGTTGAGTAAGATAAGCCAGGCACAGAAAGACAAATATTATATGTTCTCACTCATATGTGGGAGATAAAAAAGTGTTGATCTCATTAAGGTAGAGGGTAGAATGATAGAGGCTGAGAAGAGTGTGTGGGGTAGGGATGAATATAAATTGGTCAAAGGGCAAAAATATACAGTTAAATAGAAGGAATAAGTTATATTAGGTTAGTGCAAAAGTTAATGAGGTTTTTACAATTAAAATGGCAAAAACCGCAATTACTTTTGCACCAACCGAATATTATTCGATAGCAGAGCAGGGCAACTATAGTTAACAATGATGTATTGTTCATTTCAAAATAGCTGGAAGAGAGGACTTGAAAGGTTTTCAACAGATATATGATAAATGCTCAAGGTGATGGATACTCTAAAGACACTGACTTTATGATTTCACATTCTATGCATGTGCCAAAATATCAAAAGTATCCCAGAAATATATACAAATATTATGTATCAATAAAACAAATAAGAAATAGGAACAGTTGAAATAAAAATACCCTCCCATGTACATGCATTTACTTACATATAGTTATGTCTCCCAAATTACATTTCAGAATGTTTCAATATAATTTCTATTGACTCCTTTCCTATTGGAATAAAACCACTAGCTTCTCCCATGACAAATAAGTGAAGACATGTAGGGCACTTGTCTTGTGATGGGAGATGCTGGAGTGATGATCAGGCTGTCCTGATTTTCTCTGAGGAGGCCTTGTTCTTTTTGCACTATTGTTCATATTTTGAGCTTCTTTTGATTATTTGATAATAGGTATTAATCCATTTGAACAAATTAAGATGTCATCATAGCTAATGAATATCTTTGATTAAAAACAACATAAATAAAAGCCACACAAACAAGTTAATCATTCATGGACTACCTGGGAGTGTAACAGATGTTTTAATTAAAATTGGCTGTGAGATACATTATCCCATGGTGTAATTTAATAAATAGTCATTGTTAAAATAAATTATAATACACATATTTACTTGACCATTATTGCTTTTTTTGCTTATTGCAGCAGAGACTGAATTTCTTTCAATGTCGTTGTTTATAATCTTTTGTTAAGAAAATACAGGTTATTTCTTCTTTTCTTAACAATGTATTTTTGCAGTTTTCAGCTTCTCAGAAATTCTGTGATTGTTTGCTTTATCTTCCATTTATTTTCACAGTCAGTAAATGCTCAATTATCTTTTTGAGGTTAAAGAAAAAACAATAGAGACCACTAATGCTAATAACTGGAAATATGACAGAAGAAGTAATTCTTTTTTTTTTTTTTTTGAGATGGAGTCTTGCTCTGTCGCCCAGGCTGGAGTGCAGTGGTGCGATCTCAGCTCACTGCAAGCTCCACCTCCCAGGTTCACACCATTCTCCTGCCTCAGCCTCCCAAGTAGCTGGGACTACAGGCGCCCACCACCACGCCCAGCTGATTTTTTTGTACTTTTAGTAGAGACAGGGTTTCATCATGTTAGCCAGGATGGTCTCGATCTCCTGACCTCGTGATCGGCCCACCTTCGCCTCCCAAACTGCTGGGATTATAGGCATGAGCCACCACGCCCAGCCTAGAAGAAGTAATTCTTAACTCTTCATTTCCATTTAAATTTGTATTGCATTGAAACTATAAATGATGCTATTATTTGCAGAATACTTAAGTGTTTTTATTAGAGAGAGAGCAAGAGAAAAAAATCTGTTTGTCAAAGATTTTTTGTTTTCTTTAGAAAATTCATATCTAGCGATGCATTCATTTGGATAGCACTGATAGAAAAATGTAAGTTGGAGGCAGAGCAAGATGGTGGAATAGAAGGTTCCACTGATCAATCCTTCCAACCAAGGACACGAAATTAACAACCATCTACACAGAAAGGAACACCTTCATAAGCAACGAAAGTCAGGTGATCCCTCATAGTACCTGGTTTTGACTTCATAGAGCTGAAAGAGACACTGAAGAGATAGAAAAAAATGTTCTTGAATCACTGACATGCTCCTCATTCCCTGGCAGTGGCTGCGTGGTGCAGAGAGCTGCTCTGGGTGCAAAAGGAGTGAGAACACAATAATGGCGAAGCACTGAACTCAGTGCTGCCCTGTAGAACAGAAAGGGAAACCAGACCAAACTCATCTAACAACCAGCCATGGAGGGAGCATTTTAAATCAACTCTAGCAAGCTGGGAATTAAAAGTTATTGCTGTTTTTACCATTCAAAGTAATGACAAAAAATCACCCATCTCAGGGGCCCTAATGTGAGTTCCTGCAAACCTCGCCACTAAGGGCTAAAGGACTCTGGGTCTCTAAGTAAACTTGAAAGGCAGTGTAGGCCATAAGGAATACAACTCTTAGGCAAGCCCTAGTGGTTAACTAGGCCTAGAGAAAGTGTACTGGACAGGGAAATGTGGGTGACCTAGTGAGACACAAGCTGGAGTGACTAAGTGAATGCTGGCTTCACTCCTGCCCTAACCCATGCTGCCCAGCTCATGGTTCCAAGAGAGACCCCTTTCTTCTGTTTGAGAGGAGAAGGAAAAGTAAAGAGGGCTTTGTCTTTCATCTAGAATACCAGTTCAACCACAGGAGGACAGGACACTTGTCAGAATCTTGAGGCCCTCATTCTGGGCCCTAGCTCCTAGATTAACATTTCTAGACACACGCTGGGCCTGAAGAAAACCCACTGCCTTGAATGGAAGGACCCAATCCTGGAAGCATACAGAACCTGCTAACTGAAGAGCCCTTGGGCCCTGAAAAACCAGCAGCAATACTCAGGTACTATGTCGAGGGCCTTAGGTCAATCTCTGAGATTTGCTGGCTTCAGATGAGATTTAGCGCATTACCAGCTGTGGTAGCCACAGAGCTAGACTCCTTATGCTTGAGAAAAGCAGATGGAAAAGTAAAGGGGACTTTGTCTTGCACCTTGGGTACCAGCATGGCCACAGGGGTGTAGAGCACTAGGTGGACTCTTGGGGTCCCCAATTCAGGGACTTGGCTTTTAGATGACATTTCTGGACCTCCCCCAGGTCAGAGGGGAGCTCACTGCCCTGAAGGGTGAATCTGAGTCCAGGCAACATTCACCACAGGCTGTTTTAAGAGCCCCTGAGCCTTAAGAGAGCATTGGAGGTAGTCTGGCAGTGCTTCTCGTGGCCTGTGGTGATGTTGGCTACAGGGTGAGGCTCCTCTGTCTTTGGAAAGAGGAGAGAGGAGTGGTAAGGACTGCATCTTGGGGTTTGAGTTCCAACTCAGCTGCAGTACAATAGAACACCAGGTAGACTTTCAAGGTGTTTTACTCAAGTCACTGATTCCTGGATGGTATCTCTGGACCCACCTGGTGTCTGGGGAAATTTAATGTTCTGAAGGGAAGGATACAGACCTGGCTGGCTTTGCCACTTGCTGACTGTAGAAACCCGGGCCCTTGAGTGAGCCTAGGCTGTTGCCAGGGAATGTTTACAGCAGGTCTTGGGCAAGACCCATTGCTGTACTGACTTCAGGTCTCACTCAGTGTTGTTGTAGTGGTAGTGGCCACAGGGGTGCTTGTTTCATTTAACTCCCAGCTATAGGTGGCTCAGAAAACAGAGAGAGAGAGACTCTGCTAGTTTGGGAGAAAGTACAGGAAGAGAGTAAGTATCTCTGCCTGGTAACCCAGAGAATTATCCAGGATCTTCTCCAAGACCATCAAGGCAGTACCTCTACAAGTCTGCAGGAACCACAGCATTACTGGGCTTGGGGTGCCCCCTGAAACTCTTCAATGTTCAGACACTAAAGAACATCTTCTAACATCAACACCATCCAGGAAAGCATGAGTTCCCATAATAAAGTAAATAAGGCACCAATCCCGGAGAAAGAGATACGTGACTTTTTAGACAGATAATTCATAGTAGTTGTGCTGAGAAAACTTAAAGAAATTCAAGTTAACACAGAAGTAGATTTGAGAATTAGATCAGATAAAGTTAATAAAGAGATTAAAATAATTAAAAAGAATCCAACATAAATTCTGGAGCTGAAAAATGCAATTGGCATACTGAAAAATGCATCTGAGTCTTTTAATAGCAGATATAAAGCAGAAAAATTAATTAGTGAGCTTGAAGACAGGCTAATTAAAAATACACAGTCAGAGGAGGAAAAAAACACAAAAAAACAATAATCCTACAGGATCTGAAGAATAGCCTCCAAAGGGCAAATCTAAGAGTTACTGGCCTTAAAGAGGAGGTAGAGAAAGTGGTAGGCATGAAAAGTTTATTTAAAGGGATAATAATAGAGAACTTTTAATCTTTTGATCTTTCTACTTAGGATAAGAGTTTACACATGACAGTTACAAAATACTAGGAAACCAAATTCAGTAATACATTAGAAGGATCATTCATCATGACCAAGTGGGACTTATCTCTGGGATGCAAGGATGATTTAACATATGTGAATCAATCAATGTGACATATCAATCAGCAGAATGAAGGCTAAAAATCATATGATTGTTTCAATTGATTCTGAAAAGGCATTGATAGAATTTAGCATATTTTCCTGATTTAAAAAACCCTCAAAAAACTGGGGATAGAAGGAACATAACTCAACATAAAAAGCCATATATGACAGACCCACAGCTAATATTAAACTGAATGGGGAAAAACGGAAAGGCTTTTCTCTTAAGATCTGGAACGTGACAAGGATGCCCACTTCCACCACAGTTATTCAACATAGTACTGTATGTCCTAACTAGACAATCAGACAAAAGCAAAAAATAAAGGGCATCAAACTTGGAAAGGAAGAAGTCAAATTATCCCTGTTTTCAGATGATATGATCTTATATCTGGAAACACCTAAAGACTCCAAAAGAAAACTATTAGAACTGATAAATTTAGTAAAGTTTGCAGGATAAAAAATCAACATAAAAAATCAGTAACATTTCTATATGCCAACAGCAAACTTTCTGAAAAATAATATTTTAAAATTCCGCTTATGATACACACAAATAAAATTAAATACAAAGAATTAACCAAAGAAGTGAAACATGTCTAAAATGGAAACTATAAAACATTCATGAAAGAAATTGAAGATGGCACCAATATATGAAAAATAAATATTTCATGTTCATGTATTGGAGGAATTAATATTGTTAAAATATTTATACTACCCAAAGCAATCTACAGATTCAATACAATTCCTATAAAAATGCCAATGACATTCTTCATTGAAATATAACAAAACAATTCTAAAATTCATAGGGAACCACAAAAGCCCAGGAACAGACAAAGCTAAAAGCAAAAAGTAAAACAAAACAAAACAGAACACTGGAGGAACCATGTTACCTGACTTCACATTATACTACAGAGCTAGAACAACCAAAACAGCATGGTACTGGCATAAAAACAGACACATAGACCAATGGAACAAAATATTGAACCCAGAAACCAAGCCATATACATATAGAGAACTCATTTTCGACAAAGGTGCAAAGAACACACACTGGGGAAAAGAGTCTCTTCAGTAAATGGTGCTTAGAAAACTGGATAGTCACATACAGAAGAATGAAACTAGACCCCTATCTCTTGCCATATGCAAAAATCAAATCAAAATGATTAAAGACTTAAATCTAAGACTTTGAACTATTCACCTACTACAAAAAATGTTTGGGGAAAATCTCCAGGACATTGGTATAGGCAAAAATTTATTGAGCAATACCACACAAAAACAGGCAACTAAAGCAAATATGGACAAATGGGATCACATCAAATTACAAAGCTTTCCATACTTACCCCACTTGTCACACATCACTGATTGTTTGGGTTAAACTGGACTCATTTCAGGCAGTTTGCCTTTGTTCAAATATGTAATGAGAAACTTAATACTGTAATTTGACTTGAGTATTTGACTTGAGCCATAAAACACATTTTAATAGTAGCTTGTATTATATTTATTAAGCTTATTTTTCTGGAAAAGACCCTACTAAAACCTAGACAAGTCTAGAGTAAGCCATTTTAGGTGTATTTTGTATTTAATGTATCGTAAAAATAGAGATAAATTGGGAAGATATATTGATTATGCTGTCCTGTTGAGGGAAAGGTCAGTGTATTCAGAAATTTAAATCTTTGGTTTTTGTGTTCACATCATAGTGTGCAAGCATCATTTATAGTTTGGCTTTGAGAACTTTTCTGGTATTAAGTTTATGGAAAATGCATAAAAGAAACTGAAGTTTTGGTTTTATTTTTATATTTGTAAAATAAAGGTTAAAATTATCACTGTTCTTTATTTTATTGTCATTTCAATAAATATATTTGGAAAAGAAAAAATGTTTCTGCATAACAAAGGATACAATAAACAAAGTGAAGAGACAGCCCACAGAATGGGAAAAAATATTTGCAAACTACCCATCTGACAAGGGATTAATAACCAGAATATACAAGGAGCTCAATCAACTGTGTTGGAAAAAAAACCCAATAATCTGATCAAAAAGTAGGCAAAATATTTGAATAGACATTTCTCAAAAGAAGACAAACAAATGGCAAACAAGTGTATAAAATGTACTTAACATCACTGATCATCAGAGAAATGCAAATTAAAACTACAGTGAGATTTCCTCTCACCCCAGGTAAAATGGCTTATATCCAAAAGGTAGAGAATAACAAATGCTGGCAAGGATATGGAGAAAGGGGAACCCTCATACACTGTTGGTATGAATGTAAATTAGTGCAACCAGTATGGAGAACAGTTTAGAGGTTCTTCAAAAAACTAGAAATTAAGCTACCATATGATCCAGCAATCCCACTGTTGGGTATATACCCCGAAGAAAGAAAATCAGTATATTGAAGACATGCACACACATGTTTGTTGCAGAACTCTTCATAATACATAGACTTTGGAAGTAACCTAAGTATCTATCAACAGATGATAAAGAAAATGTGGTACATATACATAATAGAGTGCTAGTTAGCCATTAAAAAAATTAGATTCTGTTATCTGCAACAACATATGCATTCTATGAATTGTGTTGCTTCTATGCATTGTGTTAGCACGTCAGGCAGAATGTAAAGATAGGCATCATAAACGTGTACTGTCACCTTTTTTTTTTAAGAGGATCTTACGCCATATCTCCTCCATCTGTAAGAGAATTTGAAGAAATAACTACTATTGAATAGCCCTATGGCTAACACAAATAAGAAAGATGAAGAGAAAGGACATTGACTAGGCAGTTAGGGTAATTTCCTTCTTTGTATCAACATTTCAGATGTTTCTTTTGTAAGCAACAATGGTCATTCATAAAGAGTTGAAACTGAGAAAATAAAAATAATTTAGTCATTTTTAGGGAATCTTCAAAGGATATATCATAGTTGTTTATTTCTTATACAATTCATATGTTATCTAAATGTGTATATTTTAATAAAATTACATGATTCTCCTATTCATATATCTACTATTACCACTAGATTCTTGGTAAAGTTGAATGTCTTTAATGTCTTTGATACTATCACAGCATGCTGTTTTTGTAAATAAAGCCAGATAATTAAGAGAGTTGGGGGATTTCCAAGGTAGCTGGCTTGAATATACAGAAAGCTCACAGTTTCTCAAAATGATCAAGCATTTGAAACTGTTTCTCAGCCAAGATGCAAACAAATGGTGATAATTAATGACCATTTAATTTTTCATCTCACATTTTACAGCATATACTTAGTGACAGAATATGGGCACATGTGTTTGGCCTGAAGATATGTGTTCCCATAATGAAATTTATTAATATTTTTTTCTTTACCTAATTTGTAATTTACGGTATGTATATAACTTGTATCTTAATTTTGGGGTCACTGTTAAACATTATTGTTCTATTAAATAAAATCTGGTTTAATTGACGGTCTCAAGTTCATGAAGAATTCCACAAAATCAATTTCCTTGGTAGATTTTGGGAACAGATTGAGCATAGAACCTATTGAGAGTTAGCAGCTTTTTTTTTTTTTTTTTGGTAATGTATTTATCAGATCTTTTGATGGGTATAATAATTTCATTTTTACAGCTATGCTGCCTGCTTTGCAAATCCCTGATTATTCTTAGTAATTCTTTAGTGAGACTTAATGACCTGACACTACCCTGATAAACATGTCTATGATATTGACAGTAGAAAATGTATATTAAAGTAAATAGGGATATTTTTTAATAAAATATGACTTTGGGTAGTAAAGGCTGAATTCTAGCCAATTTTGGGGTCTATTTTCAATTCAAACTGTTACATTTTAAATGAATAATACACTTCTGTGGTTGAAAAAATTATAAATGGGAATCCCTGGAGAAACATGGCACAAAGTATTACTTAATGATTAAGTTATTTTCTCAGGAAAAGATCATTTTGCAAGCTATCCTTTTTTATTGTTTTCTTTTTCAGAGGAGGGAGTGCAGAGTGAAAGTATAGCAGGCTTTCAAATTCTTATAATTCTACAAAAATTTTAATAAGTCAGAATATGAATAAAAAAGTAAGTATGTGAATCAGAAGAAGATTTGTATAGTTGTGTTCATTATCTATAGTTATTTAAAACTTGGGTAGAAAAGAGCTACTATGTACATTTGAAAGTTTGCAATTAATTTTCTGAAAAGGGATGACTTTTATTGTAGAGTGTTAAACAGGATTTCCCAAAGCTTTCTATATATACCATTTTATTGTCACCATCTAACACAAATTTGCCTATTATACTATATTGTCTGCCAGAAGAGGTAAGTGATTATGACTTATGAGCACCAAAAAAAGTTAATTAGTTTAAACATCTGCTGATAGTCTAGTTTTAGTAGTCCTATTAAAAAATATTACTTATAGTTTTAAAAGCTGTGGACACTTAGGGTCTGATTTTGTTTGTTTCACCAGGCACTAAAACTACCAGATCAAGTTTTGTATCATCAAAACCAATTCATCCATATTCTCCAGATTAGGTTTAATGAGTAAGTTGGAAGTCCGCCAAAAGATATGATGCTTTAGTCACATTTTTAGTGTGAATGTCAGAAAATTGGCTCTAAATTTAAAGATTATTTTTGGATTTTTATATAAGGAAAGAATATATAAACTCCATCCCAAGAGGAAATCCTCTCAAATTAATTAGCATATCCATATTGGTTTAGTTTGATCTCAACATTTGACTTTTTGTATTTGTGGAATTAGTTTTAAACATGCACAGCATCAAATCCTACAACTTGGGATTTTGAAACATTAGTATTTATATGTAATATCTGACAGAGAAAAGATGTCTGTGTTAAAAGATAGAATAAACTTCACAAATTGCAAGAAAATTCCTCCCTGCCCCAACATTGAATCAATAATAAAGAAAGCTGTATTTACTAATGGAATACTGTGAGTTATTTTTCAAGTATTTTTTACCTGACAATTATTATACCCACCTTTCAATCTTGGGTTGGCTATATAACCAATCATCTAGGGCAAAATGTCTTCTTTTTTGCTATTTCCAAATAAACATATTCTTGTTAAGATTTCTAAATGCCCAAAAACATTTTTATAATTCCATCACTTGAAAACCTTCAGGTTGATGGGTGCAGGAAACCACCATGACACGTGTATACCTATGTAACAAACCTGCACATTCTGCACATGTATCCCAGAACTGAAAGTTAAAAAAAGAAAGAATATTTCTGTGGCTGAGAAATTTTGATTTGGGTTTGCTGGCTTATAAAGACTGGAATCTGACATCATTTTTCTTCGTTTATAGATTGATAGATCATAGCTAACTAGCTAAGCTAGATATATTAAAATAGATTTTAATTGAATGACATGCAATTTTCTTTGCTATCAGAATATAAAGACTATATTCAGTTTCTTAAAAACAGACACTGTTCAATCTTGCATGTTTTTCTGTCTAGATTACACAGTAAAGTGCCTGAAACACCATAGGCAGTAATTATATGTTGGATCGTGTAATAGCATTTTGAATTAGATTATTCTCTCCCTTCAGAAAGAGCCACTACATATGTCAGGAGAAGCCGATGTAAAAATAAATAAGGCACATATAAACAAAAAATGGTTTTAAAATTCATTCTTCATTTCTTATACTTGGTTTGTGGATTTGGATTGTACAGATTATTTTCATGTTAATTTGCCTTTTGGTCATTTTTGTCAGAATGATGGAAAACATCGTCTATCTCTTACACAAAATTTCTCCCTCAGATGGAAGAGAGAGCTCTTCAAAGACTGTTGAATTTGTTTTAACTGTTATGTGGTCTAAATAAGAGGTGAATTGATTTAGTTCAAAAAGTTTGAAAGTTGTTAATTTTCTGTAATTATATTAAGGCCATTTTACCTTTTACCTCATGATAGTTTACCAAATTACACATTACTACATCACAGATATAATGTTGGAAATGCTGAAAGAAAAATAAAGTTGATTAGATAGAGAAGCAAACTTCAATTTGGATAGCATTGGAATTATGAAATATAGAAAAAGCAAAGACCCAAAGAGTGTGAAGTAAAGAACTCATTGTTGATGCAGTTGTGGTATTGCTACAAATTACTAATGTCTGAAATATAATGAGACATACAGGTGGGAAGATTGGATATTTCTGAGTCAGAAAGATACATGCTCAAATTGCATTCAATAAAAGTTATGTCATCCAAGACATTTAGTCCATAATGGACAGGCCAGAGATAAAATATCGAACACATCTCTAGTAATGATTCTGTTCATTTGCAGTTACCAAAGTTATCCAGGAGTATAAATACATTTTTACAAATTCCTTGTTATTTTGAATTGTATCTCTCTAATGGAATCTTTTCATAAAATATACCTTAGGCCTCCCCATTTTTTACCACATAAATATGATAAATTATCATATTTTTTTAAATCAGGGGTTGAAATAATTTTACTCGTCAAAGAGTAAAATGTATGTTGAAGAAGGATCTAATTTAATAGCCTAAGGAAACTACAAAGAAAATAGGAACTCCTTTGTCTTCACTTCCACCACAAGTTCATTCACTGTTGCATGACCAGTAAATCAGAGGAGTCCCTAATTCCCCATTTAATCAGAGATTCTAGAAAACAAACCTTGAAAAAAACAAAGCCCAGTATCATAGAACTCTGATTTACTTTGTCTTGCAAAGAAAAAAAAATTGATTTTACGTTTGGTATCATCCAAAGGAGCCTTGGTCTGTGCTTATTTACAAGATGTGCTCTGTATTTTCAATTTAGTCACTTAAAAGCAAAGAAACCTATAGAAAACCAGGCTTTCCTCTGGACTCACTAGAAGCAGAGTGCAAGTTCTGGGTGAATAATGCAGATAAAAAAGTCAACTCTTCATTTTATCTATGATGCCAGTTTCAAAGAATTAGGGCTTGTGGGAATTCACAAATATTATTAAAAGAAGGTGAGCTTGCCCTGGGTTTACTTGGTGTACAAAACCCCCAGGTTTTATATATATACACACACACCTATATATATATAAAATACAGTAATGTAGGTATATACACACCAATATATATAGGTGTGTGTGTATATATAGGTGTGTATATACCTACATTACTGCATTTTATATATATACATATATATACAAAACCCCCAGATTTTATATATATAGATATATATACCTATATATAACTATATATACCTATATAGGTGTATATATAACCTATGTATATAAAACCTATATATATAGGTGTGTGTGTATATATATACACACACACCTATATATGTATATATATAAAACCTGGAGGTTTTTGTGTATATATATGTATATATATGATGCAGTAATACAGGTTGGAAGCAAACAATATCTTCTTTGCATCAACTGGGCAGTTGAGGAATAAACATCATAAATTATTTCCCATAGCTCACTTGATACGGGTGAGAATCTCTAATTCTCCTCCACAAGAAAAAAAATTACCATATTTCTACTTACTTTACCCTCTCCCAACAAGATATATCAAAATTCTTTTACAAAGTTGAAATGTTTTTGCTTACTCACTATTAAATAACCTCCTATCTTATGATAGTCCGACTTACAGGTGTTTTGACTTTACAGTGGTGCAAAAATATTTCAGTATGGTATTCAATAAGTTACATGAGGTATTCAGCACTTAAAGTTAATACAGGCTTTTTCTTAGGTAATTTTTCCCAACTGTAAGCTAAGTTAAGTACTCTGGGCACGCTTAAGGTAGGTTAGACTACACCATGATGGCGTTTGGTAAGTTAGGTCTATTAAAAGGCATTTTCATCTTATCATAATTTTAACTTACAATGGGTTTATCAGGACATAGTCTCTTCATAAAGAGAGGAACGTCTGTATATACTGAGGACTCATTTAAAGTACACGTTGCTGGTGTTGTTAAGTCCACGTTGAAGGTTGGAAGCTGGAAAATGAGAAAATATGCTGACTAGCAGCACAGAAATTATTGTTCACCTTCCTGTCCTAGGAAAACTATTCTTCATTAAAATGATGTACTTCAGCCAAGTTAGCTCTTAAATATTGGAATATGAAGTATTATTTGTTTTACAGAAATCTTTTGTTGGTAAATAAATTGGATACCTTTCACAGAGTTCCTCAGATTCGTTTAGCTTTACCTGGCTTCACAATCGTCAGCTTTCTGTTCAACTCTGGCAGCTGCTGCAGCCAACCAATTGAGTACCTGAGACTGAACAATCTCCAAAGCGGCCTTCCATCTCTAGCCACTTAAAGACTCAGTGAAAGGATGTGTAGCAGGGCATGGGATTTAGTTCCAGTCAACTGCCAAATGGACTCAGAATCATAGATTGTTAACTCTCTTATGGGACAAACTTTAAATAATTTGGCATTGGGGATAAGAAGAAATGTGCAAATGAACAATCTTTTCTTTCTTCCTTATGTAGAACTGCTTCAAGGCATGGTTTTCTAGTATAGTCTGGCTTGACATACTCTGATGGCTAAGAAGGTGGAAGAGCCACGTAAAGCCCATGTCTCTTCAAGGCTCAGTATGAAATAGCCATTACCTCAACAACACATTACCTTATACTTCTCTTTTCAATCTAGCCTGCCTCGTGCCCTTTTCTCTTCTTTCTGCTTTACTGGGATTTTACTTCCCTAATCTAGTAGTATTTCTGATTCCTAATCCCAGGATCCATTTTCTAGAGTAGCTGGTATAAAATAACATACAGACTCTGTTTCTCAGATTCTCTGAATCTGAGAAATCATGAAATCTGGCACTTCGTCTACACGATCTGTGGGTATAAAACAATTGGATTATGTCATGGAAGGCTATGCGTCTCCTCAGTAAAATGTTTCTTAGTGCTGCCATTTCCCATCACTGGGGCTTGACTAATAAAATCAAAAATCTTATATTTATTCACCAAACATTTATTGAGCACCAGGTGTTCCATTCAGAATGCCAGATATTGTGGCACAAATGTGGAGAAGATATGGCACCCCAAATCCAATGTTATGCCTCATATATATAATGGAGTACAAAAACAAACAATGGCACCAATTTCTACCACAACTGTATTTTGTTTTTAATCAAATCGAGTCTTCATTTTAATGACTGAATGCGTATTAGGAAATGTATACTTTGCTGAAATCACCTTGAATTTGCTCAAACACATGTAAAGTGGGTTCAGATATTTTTGTTTTTAGAAACTGAGGAGATAGAGACTAAGAAATTTTATTAGTCATCTCAGGTCACATGGATGGAAAGAAGCAACACATGCAGATCTCTGACCACCAACCCACCTTCCTTCTACGGCAGCTCCTTCTTTTTTACCCTACTTAAAATGTTCCCATTTAGAACTTCTGCTAAACTGTCAATTCTTAGGACACTGCACTCCTTATGTTTCAGCTATGGATGAATACCCCTCACTGTTCAAAATTGAAGCAGAATGCTGTAGTGCATAAGACCATATCTCATCTTGGACATTACAAATATCTGAGATCAAATTCTGGCTATACAATTTTGTCAAATCCCTAACGTTTATAGATGTCAGTTCACACAACATAATTATAATGATACCTTTACTCACTCCCCAAATATTGACTGACTCCCTCCTACACCCCAGTATGTTTCCTGACACTGGGAATGCAGAATGAACAGAGCATAACATGTTCCTGACCTCATGAAGTTATATCAAAAGGAATAAATAGATAATAACAGTAAACTAATAAAATATTAATGTAATTTCAGTGAAGTTATTTATTATCAAAGATGTTAAAAAAAGGAATAAAAAATGGTTTCCAAAAGTTTAATTGTGATGAGTAAGAGTGTAGCATGACCATTCATGAAGGCAGATAATCAAGAGGAGAAAACCAGCTTCAGGAAGGACGACTGATACTTTATATCTAATATGTACAAAGTAGAAAGTATCTTTCTCCCATTCCTTTCAATGGTTGCTTCTCCCCACTGTCTGTGTCAGCGGAGGTTGCACTAACGCTGCGAATAACTTCCTTGATTTGTAAGTACTCTCTTTTTTTCCCCCTGTACATTCTCATAGCACACTCTAATTTGTCTTTCACAGCATTTCCAAATTTTAGTACGATTGTTTTTCATGTCTGCATTTCCTAGCAAATTGAGATTCTATTGGAGGCTGGTGGAGGGCTACTCACATCTATATTATTAACATATTTATAACCATGACAGCACTTAGTAGACATTTAAAAATATTTCATAAATGTCCAAGTGACATTTGCCATTAGAATTCTTATAGTCAATTCGTGATCATCACAAATACCTTGGTCCATTTTTGCAGTGATCCTCAGCTCAGTTCCAGAGTTGTTTAGTTACATTTAGAGTAAGTCTAGATCATCCAATTCTGATCCTTAACACACTTTTGTGAAAATTACTTCTAAGTTGAGTTATGTGATCTGCAACAAACAGCTATCACTGAGTTCTAGCACAAGAGAAGGATTCAATAAATATTAATTGAATGAAGAAGGAAGCAAAGCAGTATGTACCTGCCTTAAACTTCCATTGGTAAGATACAGAGTACCTCATATTTTCTTTGTCCCTTCCAAACAAATTAGTATTCCTACCCCTAAGTGATTCATATAATACATCATCTTAACATCAGCTACTCGTTCGACGATTCTTTCCGTAGGTTCAAAATTCAGATGATCCACTGAGATCAAGAGACTTGCATTTTCTAGGTATAAATATACAACTTCTAAACATTGTGCAGTGTTAATGTCAAACCAAGGACCACAGAACTCTAGAGATTCATGCGTACAATCTAGAGTTTAAATTTTTTAAATGTGATTTTGAATGTTTAGATTTCCATTTTAATAATTTCTAAAATTAGTATCGGATATTTTTCTGGAATAAAAAAAGAGCACTGGGACAGTGCAGTGGCTCGTGCCTGTACTTCTAGTACTTTGGGAGACCAAGGTGGGAGAATCACTTGAGTTCAGGAGTTTGAGACAAGCCTGGGCAACATAGTGAGACCCTGTCCTATACGGAGAAAAAAAAGAAAAAAGAGAGACCCTATCTCTGCAAAAAAAATAAAAATTAGCTAGGCATGGTAATAGAGGCCTCTGGTCCTAGCTACTCAGGAGACTGAGGTGGGAGGATGGTTTGAGCCTGGAGTTCAAGGCTGCAATGAGCCATGATCGTCAGGCTACCACACTTTAGCCTGAGCCACAGAGGAGACCCTGTCTCCACAAAAAAAAAAAAAAAAAAAAAAAAAAAAAAAGACATTGACTCAAAAATGCCCATTTGTGATTGCATCTTGCATTTGCAATCACTGTATCACCAGTAGCATATGGTACTTATAGAAAGACAACAGAAAAATAACAGAAGATGGCAGAATTCATATAGACCTAATGGGAAGTAAAGACTACTGAAGAAAAAGGTCACCACTCAGGATCTGGGGTGTGGGACAATAGTCTAAAATTACTTTTACTAAAAAGAATCTGTGCTTACAAGCCATTTTCTTTGAACAAAATCTTGATCCTGTGTGAAATTTTTGAGACATGAAGTTCAGAGATAAGTAGTTTTTCAGCAATAAGTCTTAACTAAATTGGTTGACCTTAGCAGAAGAAATACCATCATATGCCGCATAACAATGTTTTGGTCAACATCGAACCACATATATGATAGTGGTCCCATAAGATTATGTTATATTTTCACTGTAGCTTTTCTATGTTTAGATACACAAATACTCACCATTGTGTTACAATTGTCTACAAGTATTCAGTGCAGTAACTTGCAGTACTGGTTTGTTGCCTAGGAGCCATAAGCTATTTCACATAACCTAGGTGTGTAGGGCCATGGCATCCAGGTTTAAGTACATTTTATGTTCACACAATACTAAAATCGCCTAACGATGCACTTCTCAGAAATGTTTCCCTATCCTTAAATGAGGCATGGCTGTATGTTTATTGGAGTGAGGCTGTTGCTGCTTGACTGGCTTTCCTGAGTGTGTGACTGTCACTTGTTGGCCAGCTTTCAGAGGTATGTGTGGGGAAAGCTGTCAGTGATTGGTTAGAATTAGTTTATTACCAGTGCTAAGGGTTAGTTGTTGCTATGAGTACTGAATAATCAGTCATTTACAATCTTGAATTGGAACATAAAAGCATTTCCTTTTCTCATCAGCCCTATTTTTCCCCCTAGCCTCAGGGATAGGTTGTCATTGTTGTTATCAACTCTCCTTTAAGTTGATGTCTCATTTGCAGTTGATTTTTAGTCTAAATGTTGATAAACAAAATTTTATTATATTATTGTTATTATTACTATTATTATTAATTAGCTGTTGACTCTTCCGGCAGGGCAATGCCTACAGCCTTGAAGGCTCTGTACAAAAGATGTTTAAAAGCTGCGAGTTACCACAACGATTCTTCACATTGTGAGAAGAAACTGAAAAGCTCTTGGGGCCAATGCTTTAAGACAACCCAGGCTTAACAGCGAAGAAACACCCTAGCGCCTGCTTGAGGCTATTTTATGTAGCCAGGTTACTTCTGTTTCAGGGCAGATATGAGTTGATTTTTCCCCTCTTCTGGGGCATTAATCCAGGAACCATATGAAGTTCAGCAAGATTATTCTATAATTATTTAAACTAAGGAATTTAAATCAGTTTTTGTGTCCCTAGAGAAGTAGATGTAGTAATTACTCTCTCAAGCAAATAGACAGAATAATTTTTGAAGAATACCTGAGTTTCCCAAATCCCATTAATGAGATATTTTTTCTCAGAATTCTTTCCCATCAGTTAACATGTATGCCTCCAGGAAGTATTTAACCTTCCAAATTATTTGTAAAGAAACACAGTCTTCTTAAGGAATGTGAGATTAATACATTTTATATAACTTAATGATTAACTCCATAGAATAATTTGTCATGGCCTGGAATTGGCAGTAGTGAGACTGTGGTGCACAAAAGAGAAAGGAGCTCAGGAGGTACAAAAAGTAAATGGAGCAATCAATGTATTTATTCTGGGTGCTATTGTAAGGACACAGTCACTATTACATTTAAACACATTGGTAGTCCCCTCTTCTACAGCAAGAACATTGCCATGGTTTGAATGTGTCCTCACAAAAAATTAGATGTTTACAGAGTAATGATGTTGAGAGAGAGATGGGACCTTTGGGAATTGGCAGAGTCATGAAGGCTCCTCCTGTTATGAATGGCGTTAGAGCTTTTACGAAAGATGCTTCATGCAATGTTTGGTTGCCTTACCCTTCTGCCTTCTCCCATGTGAGAACACATTGTTCCCGCTTCTGGAGGATGCAGCCCTCACTAGACAGCTGAACCTGAAGCTGCCTTGATCTTGAACTTCCCAACCTCTAGAACTGTGAGAAAGTAAATTTCCATTATTTGATTGCCCAGCTTGTGGTATTCTGTTGTAGCAGCACAAAGCAGACTAAGACTTCATCTTTGTATTTATATATTTTCTGCAAAGAACATTACTTTGATATTGCCCATCCCCAGGTTGCAAAGATTTTCTCCTTTTTTCTTTTACTTCTATAAGTTATATACACATAAGATTTAAATTTTGGTGTATAATTCAGTTTGAGTTTATTCTTGGGTAAGGTCTGTGGTACAGATCAATATTTATTTCCTTCATAGTTTATCAATTTTTTTCAGCACTATATGTTGAAATGGTTTTTCTTTTGTCATCATCCTCTTTTGGTACTCTTGCCAAAAATCAACTGGTCATATACTCATGAGTCTATTTCTGAACTCTGCTTTCTTCCATTGATCTGGATATCTATTCTTTCACCAATAACACAGTGTCTTGATGTCTACAGTTCTGTAAGTATTAAAATCAAGTACTGTAAATTCTCCAGATTTATTCTTGATTTTCAAGTTTATTTCAGTTATTCTAGCTAATTTTCCAGAAAAAAAATCCTGGAACTTTGAGATTTTATTTAAACAATAAATAATTTGTTAAGAGTCAATATAGGAACACTATTTTTCAATTCAACAGCATGTTATATTCTCCATTTATTTAAGTTGTCTTTTATTGTGTTCATTGTGGGCATATGGTTTTAAATAAAGAGATGTTACGTCTTACCAAATTTATTTTTAAACAATTAGTGATTTTGGCATTTTGTTATGGAAACATCTATCTATTTATTTGTTCGTTTTGAGGGATGGAGTCTTACTCTGCTGTCCAGGCTAGAGTGCAGTGGCACAATCAGCTCACTGCAGCTTCTAACTCCTGTGCTCAAGTCATCCTCTTTCCTCTGCCTCCTGAGTAGCTAGGACTATAGGCACATGTCCCCACAATAATTCTGTGTTTTTCTTTGTAGAAATGTAGTCTTGCTATGCTGTCCATGCTGGTCTTGAACTCCTGACCTCAAGCAATCCTCCCACCTTGGCCTCCCAAAGCATTGAGATTACTTACGGTCATGGAGCAATGTGCCTGGCTGTAAATGGAATTTTCAAAATTTCTTTTCCAATTGTTTCTTGCTAGTGTGTAAGTAGTAGTTAATTTTTATACATTAGTTTTTCATTCTATGACTTTGCTCCCTGAACATATTAGTTCAAGTATCTATTTTTTGGTTTCTTTGGAGTTGTCAACATTCATGTCATTTGAAAATATTATTTTCTCTTCTTTCTCTCTCTCTTTCAATTTACATTTTTTATTTCTTTCAGTGAAAACTTCTGGTCCTAAAATTCTCATGGTAGAAAGATTTTGCTAGCAAATAAAATTTTTTTAATATATAAAATATTCAGATTTTTTATTATTCTGTTGATAAAATAATTTATATTTCTCAAGTAGCTTCATCATTTATCTCTAAGTCATCAAAATTGTTTTTAAAAAGGTGATTATAATATTATCTTTTTTCCTTTTCAGTTTCTGTAGCAACTGTAGTAAAAACCCCTTTAGCATTTCTCATGTTAGTGGTTTTTGTTGTCTCTTTATCTCTTAATCAATCTAGCTAAGATTTATAGTTTTTGCTGATACTTTTGAATAACCAAATTTTGGATTTGCTAGTGTGCTTATTGTTTATTTTATCTTTATTGTTTACTACCATCCAAATATTTATTATATTTTTCTTCTTGTTTTTTAGAGTATTAGGTCATTGACAATAGCTGGTTCTTATTTTTATTATTTTTATTTATTTATTTGACATGACGTCTCACTCTGTCACCAGGCTGGAGTGCAGTGGCGTGATCTCATCTCACTGCAACTTCAGACTCCCTGGTTCAAGCAATTCTTCTGCCTCAGCCTTCTGATTTGCTGGGACACCAGGCACGTGCCACCACGCCCAGCTAATTTTTGTATTTTTAGTAGAGATGGGGTTTCACCATGTTGGCCAGTGTGGTCTCGATCTCCTGACCTCGTGATCCACCTGCCTCGGCCTCCCAAAGTGCTGGGACTACAGGCGTGAGCCACTGCACCTAGCCTTCTTTTTTATTTCTAATAACAAAGTTATTTTTTTCCTCTAGGCACTACTTTAACTAAGTATTTCAAATTTTTATATATTTTATTTTCATTTAACTTAACTTTTGTATAATATCCTTTGTGTTGCCTTCTCTGATTCAGGAACTCTTTAGAAATGTTTGATTTAATTTCCAAAAATTTAGAGATTTCCTACGTATTTTATTGTCTTTAAGATATAGCAAATATAGCACAACTATTATGTATCCATAAAAACTAAAAATAAAAAAGTTAAAAACAGGTATATTTTTAAAATACATAGCATTAGAAACTACTTAAATGAAAGCCAAAGAAAAATAATTTAAAATGTGGACGGAGAATTAGTAAACTGTCAGATAACTTTAATGAAGATAATATATGTATAATCAGATCCTCTAAAACAAAAGGGGATTATTTGAAGAAATAATGTCCAAAAACCTTCCAAATATATAAACTATAAAAACACAGGTCAAGTGATCTTTGTGAACTCCATGTAATAAAACATGAAGAAAATGACTAATATAGACCTATTAAAAGATAATTTAAAAGACCGTCCATACAAAACGTTGATGAGCATGTGGAAGAACTGTTAACTTTCATATGCTAATGTTGGATACAACCACTTTGGAACACAGTTTGACAGTTTCTTAAAATGTGAAACACATACCTCTCCTATTACCAGCTATTCTTGGTATTTATCCAAAAGTAATAGAAGCACATGGATGACCAAAACCTTGTACACAAACAATGATAGCAGCTGAATTGGTAATAACCCAAAGTGTAAACAACCCGAATGTCAATCAACAGATGAATGAATAAACAAATTCTGTTCCATCCACCTAATGAAACAAAACTAAATTCAGCAGTTTAAAAAGTGAACAAACCATTGGTGAGCAGAGAAACTTAGATTTCAAAATAAATATTCCAAGCAAAGAGAGGAATAATAAGTAATGAAATTTCAGCAAGAACTTTATCTCATCTGACTTTTGACAAAAAAAAAAAAAAAATCCAAAGCATGTGTGCTTCGCTTTAGTCTTCTAGTCTCTTTACCTCTCGGAATTCATCTGAGTGGACCTCTAAAGTCCTAGCTTACTTACTATTTAAAATAAACCAAAATATACTGGATGCTACTTTAATTTACTCTAAATACTTCATAATAAATTTTATATAATTCTTATAAAATCCCTTCAAGCTATCTATGATACAATTCATTTAGATGAGTAGAATCAGATGTCCAGACTTGTGTGTGTATATGTGTGTGTGCATGTGTGTGCTTGTGTGTGTATGTGGGTGACAGACTATTCTCTCCTTCCTCACTTCCCTCTTTTCATCTCTTCTCCTGTATTTTATTTTCTTCCTTCCTCCCTTTCTCCCACCTTTCCTTCCTTCTTTCCCACTTTCTTCTTCATGAATATATGTAGTGCTTGTACCAAAACTGTGCACTGTGCTTCTGGTATAGCAGAAAAGGCATATTCTAGTTGGACGCTCAAAAAGACATCAAATAGTGATTTAAACAGAATAGTTAGAGGGATAGTTTTGTACTATTTTATATACAATAACGGAGAATTTCAAATTCTACTAAGAATAGAATTGAGTTCAGTTAACTAATAATCTCAGGTTTAAAAAAAAAAAAAGTTTCCATAATCTTTTTTGTCTTTATTTAGAAGACAGCATTTTGAACAATTTTTTTTAAAAATTTGGAACAATATGTCTTTTACACAAAGTAATGAAAGACGATGAATAATAGAAAGTGAAAGAAGGTAATAAAGGAAATCAATTTCGGGTACTTTCACTTGTTTTTCATTGTGAAAATGTGGTGTGAGCTTCATTTTCTCTCAAAAGTTCTGAACTGCAATCAAGAGTAATTTACATAAAAGACAGCAGGTAACAACATTTTGCAGCATATTTCCCTTTCATACAGGAAGAGAAAGAGAGAAGGAAAAGAAAAGAAAATCGTCAAAGAGTTTATGAGGTCGTTTCTGAAACAAAGTCGAACATTAAAAAACAGCCCTTGGCTTTTGATAGAAAATAACTTAAAGTTATCCAGGTTTCATGGAATGCATTTAAGGCAATATAGCAGATGGGGTATTGAGTAACATCTTGAGTTAATTTATTTTTGAAGTGCACAATGAGTTTTTATGACATAATTGAATTAGAGAGTCAGAAGGAATATCTTTCTCCTGTTATTTTATTTTTATCTTGGAAAAAGTATCAGAATATTTGTGCAATTATTATTATGGTATGTAGGATACACACTTAAATCAGTGTCAAGCATATAATTTTAAAAATTTTTGTAGTTTAATTCTGAGAAGAAAGTATAAAGACAATGTGTACACTGCTAACCTGATGTTTCTGAGCCAACCAACTTGTTCAGCATTGAGTGAGGTTTTAGTTGATTGTATGCTAGATTTTACATTTGTTACTGTATTTGTAACTGAAATAAAAGAGCAAGTTTAAGTTTGAAAATTAACTACAGGTACCGGTAGCCATTTTATTAGTAAAATTGAGGGGGGGAGAGAGAGAGAGAGAGAGAGAGAGAGTATGTGTGTGTGTGTGTTTGGAAGATATACTTACAATCTCGAGTGTCTACTTTCAGTTTCACTCTTGAGATTAAAAAATTTGGAATAATAATGCAAATAAAGCAATTTATACTGACAATCATTTTACTCTTGATTTATCGTAATGTACTTTTTGTAGTTTTGTTTAAAAAACCTTTCTATTTTGAGAAAATCAAATAATATTAAGGAATCATACCTTCAGAAATGCCTTTTTTCCAAATTCAACTTTGCATTTAGAAAAATATAAGATAATGTATTTACTTTGAATAAATGTTATTAAAATCCTGTACACTGTTTGGAAAATCTTGGAAGCCAAAAGAGAAACTGTGAAATAACATGCATTGCTCTCTTTCGCCAGTTATTTTTGTAAAATTACTTCCTAAGAAGAGACCCTATAGAAGAAACCCTCAGTGTTCATAGTTCCTTATCTGGAGTAAGATTTTCCAGTGGATTATCAAGGACATAAGGTTTTCCTTGTGTGCAAAAGTTATGGTGAGAAATCAAGTATGCAGAAGCATCCATCATCACCTGCTTGGTAGATCTGAGGATGACAGGTAACTTGTCAACATACACTTTCCTTTCCTTCCACTGTAGCAGCCTGGCAGCTCCTGTACACACTTTATTGTGCAGGTGCTTTCTTTTGGCAGACGTGTTCAGATAATAGAGCAATCCAATCAAAACATCAGTGAGACTCCCTGACAGAACATTTGCTGCTTTGGAAACATTTGCACTTACCATATGGCAAGGGCATCTTAGGCTATGAAACAGTGATTATTCGGAGTTTCAGTCTTTGAAAAGCATGCAGGATTTATTATGGTGAAAATGCACACATTTTAGAGCAGTTTATAAGGTAGTTGCATAATTAGGTCAACAAAAAACATTTTTTGTGGATACACAATTGAGGGCTCCAAGACATTGGGACTATCCTCCAAACTTTTTTCTGTATCACTAAGGAAATATATTTAAATGTCAAAATAGTATTTTATTCAATCTAATGTACTCCTTTGTTACAGATTAGTTGTTTTCTCTAGCAACTCGAATGTTCCTGTCATCCAGATAGAGCATCTTGTTTCCTTTAACAGGTCAACTGGAGGCACTAGGACATATTGTCACTTTTAGTCCCTTCTCGTGTAGTTTCCATAATGACTGTTGCCCTTCCAGTTGTCCTTGCTGTTTAATTGCCATACGTCCTCATGTCAGCACATTCATAACACGGCACAATTATCGAGTTTAAGGTGTATGTAGTTTTGTAGTCTGAATGCTTTCAGAAGAAAGAAGACCTTGATCTTATCAGTAACTTGAGTCCAAATTACATTTGAGGGTCTAACTTCTTGAGAGGTTTCTAGTGGACAGCTAATCGAGCTTAAGTGGATTCTTGTTATCCTCAAAGTGTGATTTTTTTTTCCTACCCTTGCCTACTTCAGTTATACCTTCCAGTTAATGCTCATCTTGCTGTCTTTAATTTTCATTAGTTCATGTAGATGTCAAGCATTTGTTTTTCCGTTAGTGAAAGTACCCACATTAAAATGTGTTACAAATTAATTTTCTCAAATAAAACTAAAAATCTTCCTACAGATCTTAAGGGTTCATTCATATTTTCCAGCATGAATTTACCTGGGACCATCATATGTATCTGATATCGCTAGCTTGAGGTCTGGAGGACACATTGGTGACACCGTGAATGCTAATCATTCATCCATCTCTCTTTCCATGTTTTGCAAGATTCTTCATGTTGGCTAGTTAATTAAATGTCTCCTACCATAAGATGTTTTCTGTAATTAAGTTAGTGCCTACAGAATAACAATAGTTTAGAGTGAGAGCTTTTATCAAGCAGAACAAAAAATTAAATGAAGTCAGTCTCCAGTTCTGAAATACTTGGGCTGTAATTCACAAAAAGACATGAGACAGAAATTTAAAACTTTGACAAACACGACATGCATTCGAATTGCCTGTTCAATATGAAGAAACTGTACACTCATATACCAGGAAAACTAAATTTCTAGAATTTAAACTGTAGTTTATCATGTCTGCTAATGAAATTATTATACAATACTTCTATGAAAAGATTACACTTCTAGTAAGCATTTATTTCTTCTTTATGTAATTCTATTTATGTATTATATTATTTGTCAAAAAATATTGGTCAATGCAATATTTGTGATTATTGAATTGGATTAGTTGTTGGATTAGTTTGACAATGACACATCAAGTGTTTTTAAAAATGACTGTAAGGACCAAAAAATCAAAGAAAAAAAACCTGTAAATAAAATTTGAATGATGATATGCTTAACACACATATAGAAGGCCTTTGATAAATCATTTCAAGGAAAAACTAATCACCCTGGCACACACATAATGAGAAACACGAAAATAAAACATATAGCATATGCCTTTACTAAACATTTCATTCAACAGGCTTAAGGACCCTTGTGTATTTTGTAAAGATTTACTGTCATACTTATGAGAAAATTGCATTTAGAAAATGCGATCAAGTATCATGATAGTTGATTAATGGATAACAATAAACTATTCTGTTTTAGTACTTAAGTTCACTAGCTTAGGCAAAAGCTTTTAAAGAAGGAGTGTGATGGAAATTCATTAGGAACCAGAAAAGACACAATGTGTATGCTAGAGATTTTCAGCACCCCAAAAGTAGGAAGGAGGAGTGATGGTTTAGCCCTTTTTCTTTAAGCATATAAAAGATAGTGTTAGAAACTTAAAATTTCACATTGCAGATGATAGCTCAGTTATTGGAATAATATGTCACAGGAGAGCACGTGCAATGAAAACAATGGTCAGCCCCAAAATATATTAACTATCCAAATAGTGGTCTGTTTAATGCTTCAAAAAAAAAAAAAAATCAGGAGTATGTTTTAAGTTCACTGCTCTACAAAGTAGGCAATCCTGCCCTCCAATAGATGGGCTACAGTATTTCCTGTGGATCTGACCAAATCCTCTCAGGAAACACTTAAAAATTGAAACACATCTGCAGAATCAAAATACAGAATCCTGATCATGAAGACAAATTGCTGACTGGTGGTTTCCAGGGCATATAAGGGAGGAGGAACTGGGAAGAAACTGCTTAATGAGTATGGGATTTGACTTTTGAGTGATGGAAATATTTTGGAACTAAATACAGGCTGTTGTTGTATAACATTGGTAAGGTACTAACTTCTATTGAATTACTTCCCTTAATATAGTTAATTTTATGTCAAGTAAATTTTATCTATTTTTTTAAATAAATGCAAACTTCCCATCGGATTCCTACAGTAAACCCAGAATCGATTGTCCTTTCTGAGCACTGGTTTATGTAGTACTCTTTCATGTGGTGGATACTCATGAAGTCCAATTGCAATCTTTCCTATTGCTTTCTATAGGGCAGATAATTCTCCTTTTTCATTTAAGAATTCCTAACACTTAGCACAGTCTCTGCCATTAAAAAAAGGGTGTCCAATAAAGGATAAATACATACATGAATGCCATTTCATAACTTTGATTTTACTAGTTTAGAACCCTATGAATGTGTTCTTACAAATATCTGCAGTACTTCTAATTATATCCAAATTTCTCACAATGGAGCAAGCAATAATAGAAAATAAATGACATTTTCTTTTTATGTATACTGATTGTGTTTCATTTGATGGAAACATTGTTTGTAATGGCATTCGTTTTCAGAAACAGATCCATAAAGTTGAAGTTCTTATCACAGTTTTCTATAGGCAATATTTCCCAGTGCTATGGTCTTGTATAAGGTTTTCAATTTTCAATTTAGTTATCAATAAAATATTGCTAGCCATACTCAACTCTGGATTTTCGTAAGAAAGAAAACATATGTGTACATGTACATACACCTATGTGTATATATTTATAAATGTATATTCTTCTTAACATTTTTATTTATTTTTAATGTTAGGATAAAAATTGTGTCTTACTTGTTAAAAATATTTTCCTATATTTACTCTTCTATTATTGATATTCATTGTAATGCATACTTAAAAGTACAGGCACTGGAGTCAGATTCACTCAGTTTTAAATGCAACTCTTCAATTCCTTAAATTTGTGACTTCGTCCAAGTTTCTCATACTTTCTGTGCTTCAGTTTTCTCATCACTAAAATAGTTATACCATTTATCTCATCAGAATATCTTACTGATTAAAGTAGGTAAGATAAAATGCCTAAAATGTTGGAAATGACATGCAACAAAAATAGCTATTTTATTATAAATATTACTGTTTTAACACACTATTTTTGAAAGTTATTTAAGTATTCAGTTTTTACTATTGTAAATGTAGTACCCTCCCAGCAGAAATTAGGGTGGCTGAGGCTGTAGCTTGCCTTGTTTTACCAGCTCTGCTTACCACAATCGCGAATGCACTATAATAGTTGGGATTCATTCAGTCCAGAACATCAATCCAAAAGAATTCATAAAGTGTTGGAGGATCTCTGTAACTAATTTCCTCATAAGCACAGTAAAATAATGTGTTCATGTTACAAAGTCACACAATGAAATGGAGCCTTTATAATAAAATCCACCTAAACATGACAATTAATTACAAAAGCTGCATGGTATTATTTCAGAAGACTTTAGCTATTTCCCAGTTACATCTTATTAAGGAGCTAGTGAAAATAGACCTACAATATTTTCAAAGATAGTCTTGCTTGGATTCTGGTTTAGATTTCTTCTTTTTGATGACAAAATTTTGTCTGATACGAATCTGCTCAGAGATTTCTCTTTTATAGGTTATTTTCTACATCTTAATCTCTGCTTGTGAACTTATTTTATTCACAAGCTATGTTTATTAAAAAATGTTTTTCAATTTGTTTCAATAGTCATGTGTTCCTGGTGAAAATCCCTACTGCTGTATTTTTCTTCGTGTTGGATTATTACTCATTCTTATTTCTGTTTCTCTAAGGCCCTCCAGCATTTTCATGCAATCTGTTCATTCTTTGCTTGTTCCTTTTATCTGTACAGCTCTCACGTTTTGGGCTATACTGTGTTAATAGTCTTGTTCTCCCTCTGCTCTCTCTCTCTCCTTTTTTTTTTTTTGACAGTGAAAATATATTCCCAAAGTAACATCTGAGCAGGGAATAAAAACGTCTTCTGTTAAATGGAAACGTAAACATCATGATACCATTTCTGTGTGCAATTGAAGTACTTCCTTTCTGTTCGCAGCCATGTTTTCCCCTCTTTCTCACTATTCCAATTTACAGGATTATGTATCTAGCCATCTCACATCCAATATTGGATAGAGAACAAGAGAACACAGTAGTATATTTATTTTTTTGCCATTTGGAAGTTAGATAATATAAATACCAGCCTCAACAGTCCTCTCAGATCCATCCTTTTATCCTGATATTTTATAGATAGAAAAGGAGAAAATATTCTTTTCTAAATTTTAACTATAAACATCTCACGTACAACAAAAAGTGACATTTATCTTGTTCATAGATATATTATTCCTTTCAGTTCTGTATATGACAGAGCTTATTAACTTTATTTCATCGTAGTAATGATACTCTATTGTGATAACAGTACTAGTCAAAATGGAATTAACCTACTGCCTTATCTCTTATTCGTATCTGTCCTTCCCATTATTTATAAACTGTTGGCTTGCTTTCCCTAATTATGTTAATGATAAATATTATATCATTTTTTCTCAGTACTTTCATCATGAATATAGAGAGTGTATACTGTAGAACATAAATAAATAAATAAATATATAGATAAATAAATACTGCAAAACTAGTTCACAGTGGAATTTATTGCATTGCCCAACGGTGAAAAACATATATATTTATTTTTATAGAAAACTGTGGGAGAATCTCATTAAGAACTAATGGCCTAAATAATTTTTTGAAATCCTGTTTCCCAGTTTACATCTTCCGTGGGGTATCTGCAGTTCTCTGTTGCTAAGGGATCTTGAACTGTGTCTCTGATATTTTAGAAGGACTATTTGCAATGACGGAGCCAGCTTGTTACAATGTATTAGTTAGCATCACATAGCAGCTAATTTAAAAGAACTAAGAGGCTTAGTGATATGGGATCAGCCAAGAATGTGTAGAGTCTTGCTTGGAGAAGTTAGTTATTTCATTATTTTTCATCAGCTGTGATGACAAAGTAGTTGACTAGGGGAAGTATACTGATCAGTAAATAAAGAATGATAGACTTGGAACACCATTTTTTTTTTTTTTTTTGGAGACAGAGTTTTGCTCTTGTCGTCCAGGCTGGAGTGGGATGATGTGATTTCGACTTACTGTAAACCTTCACCTCCCAGGTTCAAGCAACTCTCCTGCCTCAACCTCCCAAGTAGCTGAAATTACAGGCACCCGCCATCACGCTGGACTGATTTTTTTTCTTTCCGTTTTTTTTTGTTTTTTTTTGTTTTTTTTTTTTTTTTTTTTTGTAGAGACGGGGTTTCATCATGTTGGCCAGGCTGGTCTTGAACTCCTGACCTCAGATGATCCTCCCACCTTGGCCTCCCAAAGTGCTGGGATTGCACACATGAGCCACTGTGCCCAACTGGAACACCATTTTGAAATGACTAATTAATTAAATAAACTTAGGTAGTGCACATGGCTGGCTGCTGATATCAAAGAGAGACACCTCAATGTTACGTGCCTTCTGAAGGAAGCAAAAAGTACTTATTTTAAAATATTTTTGCCAACATTGCACAGCCAGAAAAATAAACCGATGAAACTACTCAGCTGCAAACATACATTATCATTCAAGAAGACAGCATGGCCCCGAGGGTGGCTCAGAGATGGGCAGGTGGCCACTACATCCACAAGCCTACAGGGTGGGGTTGCCTCAGGGGCCCAGATGGCAGAACATCAAGCTACAGAGGTTTGTTTTCAGGTTTCAGGACCTGTTAGGTTTTGAACTTGCTTTGGTCCATTTTGTTTTCTTTCAGAATGGATGGGTATATTCCGGGTCCATCCTGTCCATGTGTTTGGGAAGTGGATAACTTGTTTTCTAGTTTCCAGGTAAAAATATTGGGGGACGTTTGTTTTTGGATGGATCATACTCGGACTGTCATCCATCCTTGATTTAGATGATGAAATTTAGAACTTTTTGAGCTAATGTTACTTAGGTGAAATTTTGGACTTAGAGCAAAGACAAGATTGAATTAAGACTTTTGAAGATTTGGCGATGACGCAAATATGTTTTGCATGTGGAATGGATATAAACTTGGGGGAACTAGATGGTAGACTCGTATGGGTTGAATAATGTTCCCTCAAATTCATCTATCCAAAAATTTGAAAATGTGACTTCATTTAGAAACATGATATTTCCTGATGTAATAGTATCAGGGTAGAGAACACAGAGAGGGACACAGAGAGAACGGCATATGAAGAAAGAGGTGGAGTTATGTAGCCACACGCCAAGAAATATCAGAAACTACCAGAAGCTAGAAGAGGCCAAGAAGGATTTTCCCTTCAAGTCTTGGGAAGGGAGGATGGCCCTGCTGCCACTTAGATTTTAGACATCTGGCTTTCAGAATTGTGAAAGAATAAATTTCCTTTCTTTTAAGAAACCAATTTTCTGGTACTTTGCTACAGCATCTCTAGGAAACTGATGTAACATATGATAACTAATACAACATGTAAATTTTGAAAAATTGTCACCAACACTATGAATATTATGAATGCATGTGAAAGCGAATTGTGATCCACATTTTCAATTTGGGAAATAGAAAAGTAATAACAATCTTTTTAACATGGCACCAAAACTAACAACAGCAATAAGTTCTTTATTAATATCAAATCACTTCATTTTTACAATTATTGCATTTGCAAAGTTCCTGTTGTTATCACCACATTTATAGATCAGGAAACCTGTTTCAAAGGTAAAATTAATTCACTGAGTTCAAATAGCTTTTAACTTGCAGACAGGAATATGAAATCTTACACATCTGATGGAAAACTTACGCTCTTAAACTAAAAACTTGTGCTTGTAATTGACTATGATATAAGCCCAGTCATATATTCAAAGGATTTTGCCAACTAAATTTGAGACCATGTAATATTATTGATTCCATAATTAGTAGCTATTTCTGTGTGCAAATGCTACCTCATATTATACATTTAGACTTTTATTATGAATTCTAAAATATCTAATCTATCTGTTACAAGTTGAATTGTGTCCCTCAAAAAATCATATGTTGAAGTCCTAATCCTCAGTATCTTAAAATATGACTTTATTTGGAAATAGTCTTATTTTTATATGAAATTAGTTAATATGTGATCATTAGGGTGAGGACTAATCTACTATGGTGTGTTTCTTTATAAAAGAGGGAATTCGGCCATGGAGGGAAGATGATAGGGAAAGATGCAGGGAGAAAGCAATCATCCAAAAACCTAAGTAAGAGCCTGGAACGCATTCTTCCCTCATAGCCCTCAGACACAGCCAACCTGCTAACACCTAGATTTAGGACTTCTAGCATCCATAACCCTAATATAATACATTTTTCTTGTGTACACTACAAAGTTTGCATTGCTTTTTACAGTTGCAAATTAATATACCACTCATTACAGTTTGCTGTTTGTCTTTAAATATTTATCATATAAGAAGAGGAAGAAAATATGACATTATATGCTTTTCCTAATCATTGACATACACTCAGGTCAGTGTCTGTTTCAGCACTGTGGCAAGCTAATGTTTCAGAGAAAATTGCATTTCCTAATTCCTTTCTCAATTTGAATTTGGTAATTTTAATTCTTTTTTTTCAGTTACATGTGTCACCGTCATTGTCTTAACAATGTTTTTCTTGAGATTAAGTTTTCTCATTTATTTTATCTATTATTTATTAATCTTTTTTTTTTTTTTTTTTTTTTAAACTGAGTTTCATTTTTGTTGCCCAGGCTGGAGTGCAACGGCACAATCTCGGCTCACTGCAACCTCTGCCTCCCAGGTTCAAGGGATTCTTCAGACTCAACCTCCTGAGTAACTGGGATTACAGGTGCCCATCACCATGTTTGGCTAATTTTTTTTTATTTTTAGTAGAGATGGAGTTCCACCATGTTGGTCAAGTTAGTCTGGAACTCCTGGCCTCAGATGATCGGCCCACCTCAGCCCCCTAAAGTTTTGGGATTACAGGCGTGAGCCACCTGCCCAGCTAAGTTTTCTCACTTATACTGTTATCTCTTGAGAATTTTTTTTATCTCTATTATGCTCCATTCAATTTTCTTTGCACTTTCTTTTAAACATTTCTTTCCTCAATCTAGTCCATGGTACTATATTGCTTCAATGAAGTTCTGCAGCCATTTTCAGCTATGGTACTTATTTGTCTCCCAGTAACTAATCAAGTGATTGCATATTCTAGATACTTAGAAAATGTTTTGGTTTATGATAATCGTTATAACTGCAGATGTTTAAGTCAAATCCATGAAGTATAATCAGCAATATATTTTATTTTGTTTTTCTTTCCTATCTATTCAAATAAGTTCTGACGGTTGATTGCATTCTTTCCCTGTAACTGGATAAAACATCAGGCCAGCCCCACTTAATTATCATTTAAGAAAATATCCTCTAGGTACTTTTAGAAAACAATTATTATAATTGCATACAAATATTTGTGGAATACTAATATTTAGTAGATATGGCTCTGGATACTTGAACACATCCATGGTTAAACAGATACAAATCCCTCTCCTTGGGAAGCTTGAATATTTATGGAGTGGATTTGGAAGGTCTTTCTAAAATAAGGCTACACTTGACTACTTGGGTAAGGTTCCCAGAGGAATAAATGACTCATGACTTATGCACATCCTTTGAGCAGTTTTCTCTCCAATGGGAGTCATTAAATTAGATAAAAGTATGAATATGGTTCCCAAGTTTAAGTACAGTGATCAGTGATACAAGCTTGGCTTTAGGAGACTTTCAGGTCAGCCTGAACTCATTGTCCATGTTTATTATGGGTGATGGGATTGCCTTACAGGTGCTTTTTGCAGGTAAATAATGGGGAGTCTATGCAATCATTAGTATCTCTTGCTTTACCTAAATTAATGTCTTGAACCAAGTAAAATGGTCAATACAGATACATGAGAAGAAAGTCACTTGACATTCTAAGGTAGAGCCTGATGGTTTGTAGAATTAGTTGAGCTGGTTGAGGGTAGTAAACATAGACTGCATAGTTCAGGTCAGCCCTGCAGATTTATCATATCTTGCTGTTTGAAGTCCAGTTGGTAGCAGCTTTATTGATACATGTTATGAGGCAGCTTGTATGAGTTTGGTTTGAGCCCCCATCAATCTAATTAGTCAGTCATCAATTGACCGGTACATTCACACACACACACACACACACACACACGAAGTCCAGAAGTCAAGATGTTCTAGAAATAAAGGATGGTTCTGCATTTTTATTAGTGAAACCATTGATTTCATTCAATCCAGCCATATTTTTTTTTTGACTAGGCTATAGGAATTGTGGCTCTTTTGCCCTAATAACATTCCTTTTTCTCATCAGAGGAGAGTGAGTAACAGCCAAGTCACTAGGAGGGGACCTTGTTTCAATCCTACTTCTAGTCACTCAGCCTCAAAGCTTTGAATAACAGTCAGAATAGTGGGGGACTGTTACACCTTTCCCTCTCCTACCACTAGTTGAGAAAATTTCCTACCAGATCCCAGGAAATCTTCTTTATATATCATGATATCATATTTTGTACCTTTTTGGGACACAATGTCATCCAACCTGAAGTTCAGTGGCACAATCATGGCTCACTGCAGCCTTGACCCCCTGGGCTCAAGCCATCCTCCCACCTCAGACTCTCAAGTAGCTGGGACTGTAAACACTGGCCACCATGCCTGGCTAATGTTTTCTATTTTGTGTAGAGATAGGGTCTCACTTTGTTGCCCAGGCTGGTCTCCAACTCCTGGGTTTAAGCCATCCTCCTGCCTCAGTCTCCTAAAGCGCTGGGATTACAGGCATGAGCCACTATGCCCAGCCCATATTTCAAACATTGATCCACAAGGTTCTTACCCTTCCTCTTCCAGAGCCCTGTCTCTGACAACATCCCATCTTCCACCAAAACTTTCAAGACCCCGTGAAAGGTCTGAAATTGTATCATACTTTGCAAGGCGAACATTAAAAAAATGCTAGGCTGCCAGACTTGCATGGATTCTGGAAGATGACATGAGACTCCAGGGTCGTATATACAGGATGTTGATACTCAGGACAGAGAAGGCAGCCCATGTGCCCTAGGGATAACACATAAAAACATAGATGGATTCTGTGCAGGCGGTGAGTTTGTACCATGTCGGAGGAAGCTTTGAGCTTAAGCACTCAAACCTTTTACAGTAGTGCTGTCCTTTTGTTCTCGATGGGGGCATTATTTTTCTTATACTGAGCAGTAAACAAGCCTGCCCTTTTCTGTTGAAGGGAAACACTCTTTCTGTATTCCAAGGCTATTTTGTATACAAACAGTATTGAAAAGCTAGTCTGTAACAAAGGCTGTCAGATTCTCTGGATGTAAGAAGTGGAAAAACATGAGTGATCCTTGAAAAAATGTCTTACCACAGATACACTAGCAAGTACTTGTTCACTTCATCCTTAGAAATATCACTGAAGAGGTAATTCTCTGAATTTTCAGAGGGTTTCTCTCTCACCCTTTGAAGTCCGGTTGTCTTGTGAATTTCTCCAATGTAGGAGCAACCTTTTATTCTTTCTGTCCAATAGCATGATGTCATCGATATAAAACAAGATAATGTTCTGGGAGATGTTCAAACCGCCCGGATAGCTTTGTATTATGTTATGACAGATGGCAAGATATATTACATAGCTCTAAAACAAAACTGTAAATGAAGATTTTTGTGCATCTCATGTAAATGTAAACTGTCTCTGATTCACTTTTGTCGTGAGAATAGAAAATAATGTATTCATGACATCAATGCTTGCATGTTACTTACTCAAGGATTTATGAATATGCTTCAGCAATAACAGCACTCTGCATAGCAACTGCAACCAGTTCTGCTTGTGAAGTCTGCTTGTAATCTGCAGTTCTTCTCTGAGATCCATTCAGCGTGTGTGCAGGCCAATCTTGTGAATTCAATGGATAGGTGATAGGAACGATCCCCGGTGATCACTGCAGGCCTTCAATGTTACTAGTCTTTGTGGTTTCCCTTGGACACAATATGGGTTTTTAATATAGCACCTGGACTAGAGTAGGGGACAGTTTTACAATTTTGTCTATGCGCTTCTTCACTGTGAGAGCATTTCCCTTAAAGGGCGAGGACCAGACGTGTTTGTTTTTTTTCCAACTGCCAAGAAGGCAAATTCAAGTATGAATTCGGAGACCTGAGAAATGACCTCTGTGTTCTCATTCTCATCCCATGCGTGGTTCCTCTGTGATATGGAAGTTGGCCAGGACTTTATTACTTGGCTCATGAAAACTCACTCTCTATAAAGGGCTCATAGTGATTCTTTGGGTCTCCTGGTATCATGGCCAACTTAGGGACTCTGTACAGTGCAAAATCACTTGAGTAAATGGTTTATAGATCTCCATGGGGAAAGACTAGGATAATGATGACAGTATATATTTGTCACAATGTTACAGGAACCCATCTTAGAAAGGGCTCCTTAGGCAAATCTTGTTGAATTGTGAAATTGGCTCACGTCTGGGAAATAAGCCAGGGAACATAACTCTTTATGGGAACAACCACCTTCTGCTTCTTGCTCATCTGTTTTTGTCTTTTTGGGGTATCTATGTCAAACAACACCCTGTTGGTTGCATGTTTTGTACTTGGAATATCATGCTCTGTTAACTATCACCAAACTCAGTGAGGATCAAAGCTCCTCAGCTCCCCTTCCATCCTGCTAGTCATTATACTAATTAAAGCTTCCTGGTTTCTTCTGGTTAAGCACTGCCATCTGGCCTCTAGTACTCCGGGGCTCATCATTCCCATGGATATTAATGAGCCCTGATCTGTGATTGTGTGATTGTTTTCCCCACCATCAGCCTTGCTCTGCAGAGAACCACGACTGAACTTCTTCATGAAGCAGGTGTCCCTCTCATCAATACATTCCTAAGAGTGTGTCTGTGGGCTGTCCCAGGTGGGTAGAATTCTTCTCTGGTGGGTTTCTGGCCTTACATCATAATAATCCTGCACAATTCTCCTAGGCCTCTGTATCCCTTTCTTAACCATCTGCCAGAGAAAATGCAGGAATTTCCACTTTATTAATTATCGACCACCACTTTTTCCAGGCTTTTAAGGGCCAACCCAGCAGTGACTTTTCCCTTTGCCTGTGGTCCTGGCCAGGGTGTTTAATCCAATGTGCTGAGAAAATTATTTTTCTAGTGTTACATTCCAATAGGCTGCTTGATAAAACATCCTCAAAATCCAGTTTTAGAGAGAATTATCTGGCTCTTACTAGCATCTACAAGCTAATTCTTGCAACTGCATCAATGTATGGCCTATTTCCAAACTTTTCAGTGCCAGCACATCAACAGATAGTGTATTCTGTGACGTGATATTAACCATTGTCCTGGCAGACAGAAGAAGCAAGAGCAGTTTCTGAGGGTGCTCTTCTTGCCTTGTCTAGGAAAAGTCTCTACAGCATCTTTCAGAACAGCAGAAATCCTATTTGGTAATAAGGAAGCACGGACCAACTCTTCAAGCTCTCACATTTCATGGGTGCCTGCAGATATAACATACCCAAAGGAATCCCTTGAGCTATCTCAATCTATGTTTCCAGGTGTGGGACTTTCCCAGCCAGAACCCTGACCTTGCGAAACTGATCTGCCTGGTTGAGCCCTTCAACATCTCTGGAATTATGAGCCTATCAATATCAATTATTTTTTGATTAGCTTAAAAATCAGCTGTGTCTACTCTTTCACTACAGGAAAAGAGGGCCTTTTTGTAAGATACATAAGTGGCCTGGCTCTCACACCTCGTTATTAGCAGTTTCTTAGCCACTTTACCCTATGGGTGTTAATTGTCTACACTTCTGGGTTGGTCATGTGTGGGTACCCAGTGCGTTCCTTGTTGTTTAGCAGCAACAGGGCAATACTAGTATAGTGGAAGTCTGAAACATGGGGTTGTTGGTTGATGCTAGTGTGAAACTGGCCACTATGGAGGATGCTGGGCAGAGCACATACACATTTGGCCACTCTAAAGCTGGGATGGGTGTAGCTGGGCATGTCGAAAGTGATTCAATAATGTTCCTGTTACAGAGTTCCCTTAAAATCAAACATTAAATTGCATAAAATGGTTAATTCCATTGACCGTAGTTTAATACACTTCATTTTCTCCCATCTGGTAACCCAAACCACACTTATTGTAATATATCTCAATCAAATTGAGAACATTCCTCAGTGGATTTAAGCTGAGACTAATTGTATCTCATGGTTTATTTTTGATAAACAAACTCAAATATTAATTTAAAAAAAGATCTTAAATCCCTGAGAATTAATTTAGGTTGGATTTTTAAAATCACCTCCTCAGGTTTACTTTGAAACATTTCTAATTCTTCCATCTCAGTTGTGAATGAAGAATGACCTACATCACATTTTTTTTTTCCTAATAAGAGGTAGTAGAAATAGAACAGCATGTTCAGTCTGAAAATAAGCAGCCTGGCTTGTCTGAGTATATTTATAGCTGCTATATTATCTTTTGCTCTTTATGCTCAAAAGACTAGGGGTCAATGTATTTGAAGGAGAAGAAAGTGGAGCTACCCTGGGAAGTAAAGCTGTTAAGAGCAATGGACTTTCACACCACGAAGCTGCACAAAAGACATACATATTGAGACCTATCAAATATGCCTTTAACTTCTGCATAGCAGGTAGAAGGGTTACAGAGAAACAATAAGGCAGTTCAGAAAGTAGCCTGAGAACAAGGCCAGGCAATCAGGTATGCAATAATGGGACTCATGGTAGTCCCAGACAATTTCACACTGCAGGTGGAATGAGGTCTAAGAGATGCAAGCACTTAAGAAGAAAAGATGAGAAAAGGAAAGATGAGGAAAGCAAGCATTCTTAAATTCTGCAAGACACCATACACTTTATTTGATTTTAAAACGTCATGTACATTTTTACACCCACGATCACACATTTATATTTACGATACTGTATAGGTGACTGTCTCTTCCTCAATGCCATGCCTCCTTTCTACTTAAAAAGCCCTGATCTCCATATTGTGTGTCATCAGTCTGTGCTGCTTCATACCTCTCTGTGCTGCAGGCATCTGCTGGTTGCTAGTCACATCCCTCAGTTTTCATACATTTTAGCCTCTGTTTCACTATCACTCTCTTCCACATAACTGCTTTCTCGGTTCTGATCAATTTTATTATCTAGAAAAATCAACTTTCCACACCCCTTGTGCTATGAAGGGTTCTGAGTTCATTATATCTCTCTCCTCCAATGCTCTTTTCCATGTTGGCTCAGTCACCTATTATTGTGTAATAGTTTTGAATTCCAAAAACATACATTGTCCCGTAATCTGTTTCAGACATCACACTCAGTCTCATGCTCATTCACACCCTGTTTTTCTCATTTACTCCCTGTCATACAAATCATTACAGGCCATCATCATCTATCATTCATTTACTTTATTGTTGTTCCACAACTCTTAAATATCATTTCTTTCTTCATTGCTTAAATTGTATGAACACTCTCTAAATGCACCCTCAACTCCTTTGCCCCTCTTTTACTTTGATAACTTAAAAAAGCATAAACACACAAATCATGCTTAAATACTATCTTTTACCTAATCTAAGCCTACATTCTTTCAGCTGAGTGTGAGGAGCAAAAAAATCATTCTTACTAGTAGTTTTCAATTTTGTTATGACCATCAATCTCGTATATACCTCTAACTGCCTAACAGTTTACTTATCCTCTTTCCTGGAAAACCATTTTATACACTTTTTTGCTCCTCATGTCTATAATAAATCCTGTTCAGTCAATGATCTAGTTTTACGTATGACCCAGAAGAGAGAACAAACCAGAAGAGAGCTTTTAGACCTTCCTACGATGTGGGGCCATATCTCAACATAGACACCGTATGTTCTTCTTGTCTTACTGCTATGAAGGATGAGCTCTTTGTTTTTTTCCTGTCTGGGACCAGATTCTGTTGTTTTCTTTTGTTTTTATCAACTTTTCCATTCTTACTTTTCTTTCTTGCATCATCAATTTTTCTCTATTGGCTCATTTATCTTTCCCAAGAACATACAAATATGACATTATTCCTCTCATTAAAAAAAAAAAAAAAAGTCTCAGCTGGGTGCAGTGGTTCGCAGCTGTAATCCCAGCACTTCGGGAGTCCAAGGTGGGTGGATCACTTGAGGTCAGGAGTTCGAGACCTGCCTGGCCAATATGATGAAACCCCGTCTACTAAAAATACAAAAATTAGCCAGGCATAGTGGGAGGCGCCTGTAATTCCAGCTACTCAGGAGGCTGAGGGAGGAGAACCACTTGAACCCGGGAGATGGAGGTTGCAGTGAGCCAAGATTGTACCACTGCACTCCAGCCTGGGCAATAGAGTGAGACTGTCTCAAAACAAACAAACAAAACAACAACAACAACAAAAAAACAAAAAACTCTTATCTCCATTTCTTTTTCTAGAAATCTATCTATTCCATTTTGTGGCAAAAATCCTCAACAGGGTTTTCTACACATTTTCTTCAAATCCTCCTTTCTCCATTCTCCCTTATATACTCTTTAATTGGGCTTTTGTATCCATGCCTTTATTAGAATTTCCCGGATTCATTGATAAATCCATATTAATCTTTCTTGACAGTTAACAGTCCTTTGACCTAAGTAATTATTCTCTATTTCTTGAAATACTTTGCAGTTTTCCTGTTTTCACTGAATTGTCTCCCTGTATCTTCACAGTATCCTTTGCTGGTTCTTCCTCATAGTTAGGGCTTTATAATAGAGAAATGCCTCGGGTTCAATCTGGGGGACATATTTCTCTATATTTTCTTTTTTAGTGATTTCAACTAACTTCATGGTATTAAATATCTTTATTTGCTGAAATTAACAAATTTACTTCTCCATCTTACCTTTGGTCCACTCTTTTGGGGAAGGGAGAGAGCTACTTCATTTACTCTTTCTCATCTCATTTAATGGCTGATCCTTCAATCTCGATGCCCAGATCACTAGTTAGAGCCATCTTTTCTCTTTGTCCTCTTTCACTTTGCATTTCCTATCCATGAGAAAATTCTGATGGTTCCACTTACAAATCATATCCAGAATCTGTCCTCTTCTCATTGTCTGAATCACACATTTTCTTGTCAAGCTACTAACAGACCTTCTCTGAATACATACAAGAGTTCCCTCTTCTCCTACTTCCATCTTTTTCAAGCTTGAAGTCTATTGCCAACAAAGTATGAGAGCAATCAATTTATAAAAGAAGCCAGTTCTTACCACTGCTCTACTGGACAGTGTTTAGTCCCAACGTTTCACTTTCAGTTCTCTGCATGATTTAGGCTCCTGTTTGAATTGTTTTCTGCTATGTGTCTATTTATTGGCTCTACTCTGGCTACACTGGCTTTTTGTTTTTCCAAATCACTAGACTTGTTCCTTCTCAGGGTGTTAGTGCTGAAAGTATCCAACACCTTGAATTTTCCTTCTTCTGATAGCTACAATACTTATTTCTTTCTCTCATTCAAATTCTTTGTTCAGCAGAGTGATTGGTTCACATAGGCTCTAAATATTGGTTTACAAAATAAACCACGTTTTATAAATCTAAATATCTTAAAGTGTGAGTTAAAGCCAGATACCTCAAAATCCAAATGACTGAAAATCAAATGCAATACCATGAAGAAATAAATTTAGCAGTATATGATTTATCTCTATCATTTTTGACTTGTGTAAAATAAAAATACAAGTGAATAAAAAGGTATAAAGAGAAAATCAAAGTAGGATGTAAATAACCCAAAATAAACCTAATCCAAACTTAATTGAACATTTTTGTTTGCCTTTGCTTGGAAATGAGATGAAAAATCTATGTTAACACTGTTTTAACTTATTAAAATAAATAATGATCTCTTATCTAGATCACAGAATGTTAGCTATTCAAAACTCAGTATTCTCCTAGATTTTATATTGCTTCCATAAGAATTGATAGAGTAAGAAAATATTAAGAAAGACTTGTACTGAATGTTGTAACTCATGCAATGGTTAATATCATAAGCCATCATAGAAGGGGCATTATTTTTTTTTTAAAAGAGAGAGAGACAGATAACAAACGTAACCAGAAAGCCAAGGAGAAATATGTGCAAACAAAAGTGAGAAAACCATTTAACAATGTTTTTAAAATATTAATCACATAAACAATTAAGTTGTGATGTGTATCTGTTGGTTAATGATTCTTGACTTGGATAAAGTAGAAAATGTGCCCTAGAGCATTCCTACTAATAGAAATTTATACACTGAATGGAGATATTCTGTGCTGTCTATGATGGCATCCACAGGTTACATGTGGCTATTGAACACTTAAAATAGTTCTAGTGGTACTGAGGTATATAGTTTTTAATTTTATTTAATTATAAAAGATAGAAATGTACATTTATATAACCAGATAGGATTAGTAGTCACCAAATCAGACAACACAACACTAGAATACCTGCTTTTGAGAAAAAAAGAATTGATTGTAAAGTAAAGCTTTAAAAAGCTCTATGTAAAAGCAAAAGCTTCTATAAAGTCTAAGAGTGTGTCACTTTAATGTAAGTTAAGATTTACAGCAGTAATCAAAGCATATAAGCATGTTCTTTAAGGATAATCGTTCTTCTATTGTTCAAATTTGTCTTGAATTTTAAATGTTTTCTTTAGCAAATGGTCACAACCTAAACTATCAAGACACAAAACTCTGTGATTCAAATTACCAAAGCCTCACCATAAGTAAGCAAAATAAGCAAATATGAGAAAAAATGCATTCAACAAAAATAATTGCTCAAATTATTATTTTTTGGGTTGAACATATAATTTAAATTAGAAAAATACTTTAAGATATCAGGGTTACTCTGTCTTGAGAAACTGAGACAGCAATGTTGAGGTTGGATTGGGTATAAGAATATTGAAAATCAAATAATCTACTGTGTCACTCTATATTCTACCTTCCTATGGTTTGAAATTGTCCTAAGGTTCATGACAAATATCCTCAAACTATGCTTTATTTGATGTCACTTGCCTGTTTAAATAATGAAGGTTTGGAAATTTAGCCTGACATTTACCAATTTATTGAAGTATATCAGCAAATGGATTAGATTTAACTCTTATTTATCAAAAGATAACCAAAAATTATTCAATTAATCCATATAAATGCTAAATTTTTAATCTTTCCATGTGTTATGGTATTTCTAGAATATTGCATCTCTCCAAAATTGTTGAAATTGAATCCTTAATGTGATGCTATTTGGAAGTGGGGGCTTTTGAAAGTTGATTAGTTTCATGAATGGGATTAATGCCTTTATTAAGAAGATCCCAAGGATCTCTCTTGTATCCTCACATGACAGAAACAGCACAAGGAGAAGATGGCTGTCTATAACTTGAAATAGGGTTTTCACTAGGAACTGACCATGCTGGAACACTCATCTTGGATTTCCAGTCACCACAACTGTGAGAAATAAATGTCTGTTTTTTAACCCACCCAGACGATGGTACTTTTCTATAGCAGCTTGTATTAGTCTGTTCTTACACTGATAATAAAGATATATCTGAGACTGGGTAATTTATTAAGTAAAGAGGTTTAATGGGCTCACTGTTCCACATGGCTGGGGAGGCCTCACAATCATGGAGGAAGGCAAAGAAGCAGCAAAGATGAGAACTTGTGAAGGGGAAATCCTATATATAAAACCATCAGATCTCCTGAGATTTATTAACTACCACGAGAACAGTATGGGGGAAATTGCCCCCATGTTTCAATTATCTCCACCTGGCCTCACCCATGACATGTGGGGATTATTACAATTCAAGGTGAGATTTGGGTAGGGATAAAGCCAAACTATATCATTCTACCCCTGGCCAATCCCAAATCGCATATCCTCACATTTCAAAACAAATCCTGCCCTCTTAATGGTCACCCAAAGTCTTAACTCATTCCACATTAACTCAAAAGTCCCCAGTCTAAAGTCTCATCTGAGACAAGGCAAGTTCCTTCTGCCTATGAGCCTGTAAAGTCAAAAGCAAGTAAGTTACTTCTTAGATACAATGGGATTACAGGCATTGGCTGAATACGCATGTTTCAAATGGGAGAAACTGACTAAAACAAAGGACCTGCAGGCCCCATGCAAGTCCAAAGTCCAGAGCAGCAGTCAAATATTAAAGCTCCAAAATGATCTCTTTTGACTCCATCTCTCACATCCAAGTCACGCTGATGCAAGAGGTGGGTTTCCATGGTCTTGGGCAGCTTGGCCCTGTGGCTTTGCAGCCCCCTTCCTGGCTGTTTTATGAGCAGGCATTGAGTGTCTGCAGCTTTTCCAGACATACGATGCAAGCTTTCAGTGGATCTACCTTTCTGGGGTCCATCTTCTCACAGTTCCACTAGGCAGTGCCCCAGTGAGGACTCTGTGTGGGGACTCCGACCCCACATTCCTTTCTGCACCGCCCTAGCAGAGGTTGTCCATGAGGGCTCTGACCCTGAAGCAGATTTCTGCCTGTATATCCAGGTGTTTTCATACATCTTCTGAAATCTAGACGGACATTCCTAAACCTTAATTATTGACTTCTGTGCACCCACAGGCCCGACACCATGTGGAAGCTGTCAAGGTTTGGGGTTTGAACCCTCTGAAGCAATGGCCTGAGCTCTATGTTGGCCCCTTTTAGCCATGACTGGGATGCAGGGCACCAAGTCCTGAGACTGCACAAAGCAGCAAGGCCCTGGGCCTGGCCCGTCAAACCATTTTTTTCCCCCTAGGCCTCTGGACCTACGATGGAAGGGATTACTGGGAAGGTCTCTGACATGCCCTAGAAGCGTTTTTCCCATCGCCTTAGTGATTAACATTTGGCCCCTCATTACTTAGGAAAGTTTCTACAGCCAGCTTGAATTTCTCTTCAGAAAATGGGATTTTCTTTTCTATTGTATTATCAGGCGACAGATTTTCTGAACTTTTATGCTCTCCTTCCCTTTTAAACATAAGTTTTAATTTCAAACCATATCTTTATGAATAGATAATACCGAATGTCTTTAACACCACCAAAGTCACCTCTTGAACACTTTGCTGCTTAGAAATTTCTTCTACCAGATGCTCTAAATTGTCTCTCTGAAGTTCAAAATCTCTAGAGCAGGGGCAAAATGCCACCAGTCTTTTTGCTAAATCATACCAACAGTCATCTTTATTCCAGTTCCCAAGCTTTTCGTCTCCATCTGAGATGAGCAGCATTTGGTCTAAGCCCTTCAACAAATCTCAAGGAAGTTCCAAACTTTTCCACATCTTCCTGTCTTCTCAGCCCACCAAGTCTCTAGGAAGTTCCAATCTTTCTCACATCTTTCTATCTTCTTCTGAGCCCTCCAAACTGTTCCAACCTCTGACTGTTACCCAGTTCCAAAGTCACTTCCACATTTTCAGATATCTCTACAGCAGAGCCCCACTCCCAGTACCAATTTACTGTGTTAGTCTGTTCTCATGCTGCTAATAAAAACATACACAAGACTAGGTAATTTATAAGGGAAAGAGGTTTAATGGACTCACAGTTCCGCAGGGCTCCGGGCACCTCACAATCATGGCAGGAGGCAAAGGAGAAGCAAAGGCACATCTTACATGGTGGCAGATAGGAGAGCTTCTGCAGGGGAATTCCTACTTATAAAATCATCAGGTCTTGTGAGGCTTATTCACCATCATGAGAAAAGTATGGGGGAAATTGCGCCATGATTCAATTATCTCCACCTGGCCCTGCCCTTGACATGTGGGGATTATTACAATTCAAGGTCAGATTTAGGTGAGGACACAGTCAAACCATATTACAGTCAAAACTGACCAAGACACCAGGCAAGATAGTACGTCACTCTGAAATGAGATGAACAATTCTATCTAAATGTGAGAGAATATGTTAGGTAGGAAGGAGAAAAAGTCATCTGATTAACAGAGAATCTGAATGTCTTTTTTAGTTTATAACAGAGGATTGAGAATTATCCCAGGGGATTTGTCATTATTGCATTATGATATCATGTATATGGGTAGCAAGGCAGGTAAAGTTCTCTACACATTCTAGAGGGAGTTTTTAAAGTTCTAGCCACTCTGGGCCATGGGGATTCTCTAGTTAACAGAACTCAGGCACATTTGCACAGTTAAAGCAAAGGTTTCTTTTATCATATTTCAACTCTTTAAGTTGTTTCTCATAAAGTCTAATTCTTGATTTTAGTCCTTTATTAGCACACTTAAATATTGCAAACTACACCATCCTATACTGAAAATGATCCAGCACTCAAATAATGGTCATCTACCACTTGATTTTTGAATTAGAAATCATACGCTTTGGGGAAAAAAGTCAGCTATTAAATTAATTTGGTTGGCTGCTGAGAAACTGCCCTCAGCTGCCTTGTGCAGAATTAGATAAGAAACAAGGAAAATGACTCCACTCTTTTCAGTCCCCTTATCAACTTCGTATCTGATCTACCCCATTAACTCTTCTTATAGCTCACTGTTAAATCCTATTTTCTATTTAACACTGCAGCATGGCTGCAATGTTTTGATAGATATCATTTCTGGGGACTACGGCATTTAAAAACGTTATTATTCTAAATTACTTTTCTGTAAATATTGACCTCAGTTGAATACCTGAGCTGCCACTTTTTGAATTTCCCTTTAATCAAAACTACAACTAACACGGCTACTGGAGAAAGTACCTCAGCACCAGCACAGACTTAGCTCTAAATTTAGGCTTTCACTGGAAAGAACCCAACATTAAGTTTCAGTGGGTCGTTTTCAGAAGGGTTGTGGAAGGGCTCAGGAATGGCTGTAAGGGTAATGAACATGCATTTATTAGGAGTGGTAGCTTGAACCTGTGGAACAAAAGGGGTGCCTTGGGGACATGTGAATGTTCTCGTTAGGAGTATACATTTTAAGAGTACAAGTTCTGTTCTAACACATTTTTGGGAAAAAGACAAATCTTTGTCGTGCATTTTTTTTTTTTCTGTAGCTACTTTACTTACGCCTGCCAAAATCTCAGCCAGAAATTTCTAATGTGCTAAATGAGCTAATCTCTGAGGTTTCTTCCACCTTTAAAATTCTACAACTGTGTGGCAACTATTACCGCAAATGTGCTCATGGTTATAGTTTGTTCCCTAAAATAAAAATGGAATGAAACAGATGAAGATCCAGGTGTCGCAGGAAAAAGCAAAATGACTAACTGTATCAACATGAGGTGCATTGTGTCCTTGCTCAATTATAAGGCAAATTTTCTGGAGTAATTTGCTGTCTACTTATCTTTGTGTATAGAAATCCATGTACTCTGTGTGTAAAATAACTAATTTTACCCCAGGGAATTAAAAGCATATTAGTCAAGAAAGCTATGAAGTATGATGACTAAAATTGTTTCACTTTACTTTCTCAAGTTTGTGTCAATTAATACTAACTCTATTAATTGAAGATTAGCTGAAAGTTATAGCTACTTGATATTATGGAAGGTAAGATCGAAATAAGCCATAGCACCTTTTTTTAAATTAATGCACTTGAAAATTTGATGTGCCTAATGGGAGTGTTTTTAATGAATTACATATTTATATATATGAAACTCAGGAACTAAAATCAAACATAATAATTTTTAAATGATCTTTATACATGTTACTAGTGTAATTCTTAGACGTCTGCTCACTGAGAGAACAAATGAATTTAATAAAGTAAATTAAGTTAGATGTGCACTGCAAATATGACAAGATGTTCAAACAAATATTTAAAATATAGATATAATTGTTTTCATGTTTGTTTTTTCATGTTTGTTTTCAATTATAAAAAGAAATATAGAAGCAAAAAGTTGACAGTAGCTCTGTACACTTAAGTGAAATAGCCTTAACACAAATGAAATGATGTTTTAGCTGTACACATATCTTATGTATGTGGCTTGGTTTATGAAGTCAGTTGATGCTAAATCCTGCTTTTCCCCATTGACTCAAATTTATCTTTCCCAAGTAACCACCCATTTTAGTCATTTAAACATTATTTAGAGGTCTGAATATACAAATGTAATCAACCTCTAGAGGAGAACTGCTATCGGGGTGATGAGAAGCTGTAAGCAGAGACTTTATAGAGATTGCCTGAACTCTGAGTACTGAAAAGGCAGAAGACCTTTAAAAAAGGTGATTGAAAACTGAGGATCGTGTATTAGAAGTGAATTTATACAACCAACTTTAGTTCAAGGACCTGTAAATCCCACTGCTTAAAATTTTATTCTTAGTCAGAAACACAAACATTATCAATATAAGTTCTTTTGCAGTGGGCAATGAAAGCTTCATGGACAGAAGAACACTGAGTTATCAAAGAATGTATCTTCTCACTCAAATTGGCAGGACAAGAAGCCCGTGGACTAATACCTGGGGTTGCATGTCCAGTGGGAAACACACAGTAAATGGAGAAGCATAGATGGGCATCCTCTGCCCCTCCTATAAGTATCTGTATCCTCACCTTACATACTAGACTTTCTGCACCACTGCCCACATAAACAGCACTGGTGGCAGTGTGTGAGAGGGGGTGGGGTGTGGGGTACTTCACATCACTACAAATACCACCTACGATGCTTCTTCCTCACTTTCCACCAGTTAGACCCAAACTTGTTCAGAATCATTTTCCCTATACAATGATACTGATTACAGGTATATTTATGTCAGGATAAAATTTTTAATCTTCTCTTTAAATGAATTGTTTGGCCAATCTGAGAAGAAATGAGATTCCTGGTCTGCTGAAAACAAAGAAATGAGAGCAGAGGGGGAGGGAATTCTAAATGTCCATACTGTATACACAGTTCCAAAATAGAAAAGGAAAATATAAATATTTCTAGCTAGCAAATGCTCCACATAAAATGTAAATGCCTTCAGACCAACATCTGGTTTAAGTTCAACTGCTTGCTTTATCCGGCTCCCACTAACACAAAAGCAAATCCTGCCAGTCCAAATATGCTGACAACTTAACCAGAACATGCTGCAAGGACATACGTTCTGGAGAGGGAGTTTCTGGATTTGAAGAATTCTAAAACCCAGAAAAGCCTCACTGACTACGTAAGTTAACAATTCCATTTATTCTTTTATATGTAAGTAGAAACACTTGAATACCATTAATTGCACAAAAAGAAAACGTCAAAATGAACAACAGGTAATTTGTCTAGAGAAAACAAATAATATCTGCAAAAAGAAATTTTGGAGGGAAATGGAAGCTCGTCGTTGTTTTTCAGGCATAGTTGATATAATATTGACTTCATTAAAATATATACTGTCCACTATTGCAATGGAGTCACTAAGGAAATTTGAAATCTTGATGATTATTTTTAGAGAAAAATTCTTACATCCTAAATTATATACAGCCAAAAGCAATAACAATTATCATTATTTGTTTTATTTGCAAGCTCTTCCCCTTTTAAGAGCTTTATCTGATAATGAGAAACCCATCAAATTAGAAAATATACTTTATATCAGGAAAGTGGAAGGCATGTTTTATAGTCTCATTAATTAAGATTTTTTTATTTGCAAATATTGGACTCCTGAATAAAATATGTCAAATGCTTTGAGCCATCAAAGTTTAAACTTATTTCACAAAAATTATATTTATAAAAATACATGATTTTCCAGCTTTTACTGGCCCAGCACATTTAGGTTTCAAAAGCAAAAAAACTGGAAATAATTCAGAAAGAAGTGAAAAATTAACAAATATTATTGTTCTCTTGGATGAATGTGTTTTATCAAACATTATGTAATGTCATATTTCATTTGAAAAATGAATATTGATGCAAGTTTTTGAAGATATGTAATATTAACTTCTTAGAACAGGTCAGTTTTAAGTAACATTAAATGTATGTATGTTATGAGTTGAAGTGTGTCTCCCAAAACTCTTATGTGAAGTTCCTAAGCCCCAGAATTTCAGAATGTGACCTTATTTGGGAACAGGTTCTTTGCAGATGTAATTAGTTAAGATGAGGTCATTATGGTGGGCTGGCTGTAAGCCAATGTGATTGGTGTCCTTATACAAAGGGGAAAGTTGGAGACAGACATGCATAGAGGAATGATGATGTGAAGAGATAGGGAGAAGATGGCTGTTTACAAGCCAAGGAGAGAGGGTTGGAACAGATCTTTCCATTAAAACTCAGAAGAAACCAGTCCTGCAAATGGCTTAATTTCAAACTTGTAGCTCCCAGAATTGTGAGACAATAAATTTCTGTTATTTAACCTACCCAGTGATAACATCAGCAAACTAATAATATGTGTGCAATAAATTATAAAATATAAAATAGATCGCAATATACATATTATAAATTATGATAAAATATAATGCCTAAATTATTTTTATAATATTTTTAATGCTATCAAAAGCTTTCATGTTCCATCTTCAAATAAACACTTCAAAACATGACCAAATTAATCAAAAATATAATGATGAAATAACCCATTTTATTATCTTTTTAATTTATTTTTATTTATTTATATATAACTTTTTGCAATGGCTAGGACCTACAGTAGAATTTTGAGTAGAAGCTGTGAAAGAGGAAATATCTTGTTATCATTCTCATTTGTAAATAGTTCAGATTTGTGGCAGTAATTATGATATTGGCTGAGTGGTTGGTACATATTAGTCATATATTAATTTTATATAAGCGCATATATATGTAAAATGTTGCATTTTTATTAATCTATGAAGATTGAATTTTAAAAGTATACCTTACAGTTTAAGAATCTGCCGGGTTACAGTAGTGTATACTATTAAATTTTATCTCCATAGAGTAGTAGAAATACAATCTTAAATCACGTTCAGGTAGGAACAGAAAAACAAAACTCAACAAAAAATAACTACCATGAACAATATCTATTTTCATGTTTATAAGTACAAAGACATCCATATTTGTATTGCCTCAAAGGTAATGGTCAACTGCTATCAATAGCAATAAAAATAAACTAGGTTTTAATAATCTGCAATATGATAAATATCAACTACTTTTGTTTTTACCATGTTTCTAAGGGTATACTAGACACATTTTAACCAAATAAGTGAAATGTCTTTGATCAAATAAATAATTTTACAGATTTCTTCCCGTGTTCTGGGGTTGATATTTTCCTAACATATTTTTCTGTCTCCATTTTAATATTTTTAATATTATAAAATTGTATAAGTGGAACAGGAATGAGCAAAACATGATCTTTGTATCTCCAAATCTTTATTATTTGCTTACATGACTTATTCACAGCACAGATTATTCCAACTATGGCTATAATTATTATTGAATGCATCTCACATTAAATTTTATGAAATTGTTGAAATTAAGCTTATATAAAATTTCTGTCTATCGATTTATCTGCATATCTACATACCCAACTACTTATTATCTATGGTTAGGTTATAAAATGAAGAGGAGAAAAATTAATGTGAATATAGAAAATACAGTAACTTCTTTGCAAAGATTAATCACCCCAGATTAGGTTAATTTTTTAAGTGTGTGTGAGTGTGTGTGTCTCTGTGTGTGTGCCTGCTTGTGATTTTTTCTTGGTCTTTTGGCATAACCTACATTTGTTAAGAAAACCTGATGATAAATTAATTTTAAATTATTACCAGTTCCCTGAATTTGTATGCCTTGATGTAGGTTTATTAGAAAATGAAGCTATACACCTCCAGTCTTCATTAAAGCAGGAGCTCAATGAAGTATCTCATATTTAAAACTATCTATTTACTAATCATGATCAATTCACATACACAGGTGTCATGGCAGCTTAGAAAACAGGTTTACCTGAGTGATCTTGGATACTCAGGAAAAGTAAATAAAGCTATTTGCTTTAAAAAAAAAAACTTCAGAAACACAGAGAATACACTTTAGTTTGAAAATATGTTACAGCTGAAAATCTTAAAAGTGTATAGTTGTTCTGATAAATTCAAATTTATTACTTAAAATTCTGGAATACAAAAAATAAAATAAAAATTACATAAATGTAAAAAAAACAAAGCAAACAAAGAATCCATCACATATATCCTGACAGTATTTTGGGGTTAAATAACATGACTTCTATATTTCTCTAAATGTATAATTCTAAAAGATGATACTCATAGGACTTGTCTTACTTTTGTACAATGATCCTCATGGTTTTTTTTTTTTTTTTAAGTTTCAGGGTACAATGCAGGATGCACAGATTTGTTACACAGATAAATATGTGGCATGGTGGTTTGCTACCCTCATCAAACCGTCACCTAGGTATTAAGCCCAGCATGCATTAGCTGTTTTTTCTAGTGTTCTCCTTCCTCCCACACCATCCCCTAGTGCCTGTTGTTCTCCTCCCTGTGTCTATGTGTTCTCATTGTTCAACTTCCACTTATAAGTGAGAGCTTGCAGTGTTTGTTTTTTTTTTTTGTATCTGCATCAGTTTGCTGAAATTTTGCATAGATGGTTATATATTAGAGTAGTGTAATTAATGTAATGGAGAAAATCAATGATGCTGTATTATTGTCACAAGAATTGTATTTAAATAATGGAATGTAACTAGGAAATCAAGAGTGAGTATTATATGTCTAGCTTTCTGTTGAAAACCTCTTTGTGATTTGGTTTTGTATTCTTTAAATTTAGGTAATACTGTCATTTCTGTACCTTAAACTACTTCTGATAATCAGCCAAATAATAAATGTGAAATCTTTTCAGGAGTTAATTTCTAGATGTGAGCTATTACGTAGTTTCTAGATGTTTAGTAAGAGAATAGCAGCAACTTGTTCATCATTTTTTCAAGGTTGTACCAAGGACAACAATTCCTAATATCATGAAGACAATTATAATTCTAATTGTCAATAAACACAATAGCCATTATTTGTTATTCTATTGGCTGTCAGACAATTTGCTTTTGCTTTGCAGCTATAATTTCATTTTTTTCACCCTCATGTCAACTGCATTTCATATGTTTTTTTACCATTTCAGTGATTTTACGAATCACAGAAATTAATATACTTTGTTCTAGTTCAAGTTTTTTAATTGTAGCAGCTGAAATGTGAACTCAACTTTCTTTTTTAAATTCAATACTCATCTTTCCATATGCTCACGTGGTAGATTAAACAATTCATTAAAGATAAATTGGCATATTAACTAGGATAGGTCAGATATAAATTTCTAGCATCTCTAGGAATTATAATATAATCAAAACATAGCAGTTAGAAAGACTAGACCATGTATAGAAAAAAAACTTTCACTCTGAAAGTTAAATTGTATAAATGAAGAAGTGACATTAAAAATAAAATTATAAAATTAGGCTATTGAATCATTGGGGTTAAGAAAGGAGTGTAATTTAATTCTTTTATTAGTATAATATAAATAAATTAGGAGCTAATATTGAAGTATATATACACATACATACATATTCTGACATAGGATGCCAATTTCTGAATTGAGAAGTGCTTTGATTCTCTTTTTTTCTCCCTCGTGTGTACATTTTTGAGCTACTGTATGGTTTGTATTACTCTAGAGGAAAAATTAGAGAAGCACTGCATTACAGAAAGTTTTCTCAATGTCTTTGATGATAGTTTCATCTAAAGAACAGTTATCGTTCTTGCTCTTTGGGAAACATTTGCCACTATGAATCGTATTCCTCCTGAAAATATCTCCTTCCTTAGATTGCATTTCACTCTATTATCTTTGTCCCCCTTCCTTGCTGAATATTCTTTCTCCATCTGCTTCACTACCTTTCGTGTTCAGTCTCCTTTATGTAGAATGTTTTATTTTTGCTCTTTTCTCTTTCCTTGGAATTTTACTTAGGTATAAGTCCTCTTCTTTAAATTTGATGTAAATGTTTGAAGTCTGTATCTCTAAAAGGAACTTCATATCTGAACGTCTAAATATATGACGAGCATCTCCATGTGAGTGTTCTATTGATAATCCGTGCCCATAAAGTTAAAAAAAAAATACTCATACATTCATTATTTTCTAGTTTCTTGGTTTTCTTCCTGACATCTCCATTTCCCTCAGTTGCACCACTATTCTTTTAATCACTCTTGCTCACACTATTTGACTTCATTTTTCCTCTCCTCTCAATCTCTATGAAATGTTAATTATTTTAATTTTAATTCTTTTCACACTTACTACATCCTTGTTCTCCTTTCTCTTTATCACTGTAGTAGATAGGTATGTTTCATTATGCATTGCCCGTGCCCCTGTCTTATTATTTCCTGTAGGATCCAACAAATTGATATTTGCTGTATTCTGCATGATCATTTTTACCCTTGAGTTCCTGTGGATCATATTACTGATCCTTAATGTTCACTGAGTTAAAGAATACCTGAGTTAAAATTATTTGAGAATGTCTCAAGAGATATTTTTTATGTTTTCCTGGATTTTTCACCCTCTGTATGGACTTCTTATTTTTAATAGTTACATCTCAGTTTCCCTTTCAGAGACCAAGGAACCTTATTCAAACTGATGTCCCCAATGCCTCTTGAAAGTATTCTGTATTTTATTTCTGAGTACTTCTTTCTTATGCATCTCACTCTGTTTGGAATCTCTATTTCTCTCATCAGGACTACCTGTCAAAACCCTGCTCACTCTTCAATAATTCCTGCTTCAGGTGCATTTCTTGGCCTCACTCTTTATTTCCATAAAAATAACTCTTTGTGTTTCCAACTTACTATGATTTATGTTTGAGATCATTTGGTTTTAGTATTTTTGTACCATTATGGTGTTTCCATTTTCATTTTCTGTTAATTTATTTTGGTGTACTTATCTCTCCTACATAATGCAACGTGTTAGAATTCAGGTGTTACATCTTGTTCATATGTGCACACTGATGATACATTATGTTGTTGTTTTATGTTGTGGATAATAAAATAATTACTAAATTGAATTGAAATATAACCCTCATGATTTCTAGCAGATTCTTAGTATGGATATCAATTTCAAATAAACGGGCACTATGAAACTAGAATTTTGAATTAGCCTGACTCATGGGATGTAAGGGAACGGTGATTTTATTTTTGTCACTTTTTCTTTAAAGTGTATGCAGTGATAATGACCCTCCTTTGAATGAAAAGTCAACATGCCCTGCGAATTTTCTCCTAACTCTTATTGAATGGATGATTCTATTGCCCCATTAAGTAATAACACATTTCAATTCAGAATGTAAAAGTGTTCTAAAAATCATGTCAATCTTCATTTAGAGAAAAGACACCATTTCTCTCTACCCCAGATGCATTATAAGCCTTTGATAAAGAGGAATTTGCTTGGCTTTTGGTAACTTTTTCCCTCATCACCCCCGTAGCCTATCAGTTGCTTTTTGGGTTCCTTAAAGTCTGGATCCCAATCTGGTTGCATATTTTCTGAGTTTGGGCTGGTGGAGAGTAGGAATTAAAGTGTTGCAGCAACTCTCAGCAAATCCTCTCTTCCCAAATCCTCTCCAATATCTGTATTATAAGGGTTTTTCTTACATCCTCTTTGCAGTCTAGCATTTTTTTAAGTGTTAAATTGTGTTACTAAATATTTACTCACAACTCACCTTTGTTTCATGGCATCACCTCATGCAATACTACAGAAGAAACACCTTTTGCTTTAATGGAAGACATACTGCCTATCTCACTCTGTAGGCCTCATGAAGATTCATCATTCCTCCAAGTCAATCATGGTGCAGTCTGCGTTACCGTAACACCCAAAGCCTAAATGCCTATATGTACTATAATCCTAAAGTACATAAACATATACATGCATGTGTTTATACACACATACACACATGCACACACACATAGATAGAAGGAATGGAGAATCTGGTGATGGAAAGCAATGTTATAAGCATTATGTATTATACTTTATGGTAAATATATGCATATCGTGTGTGTGTGTGTGTGTGTGTATACATATATATATATATACACACGTCTTTTTTAAAGTTACCAGACCCTCTATTACATCTGCTTTGATCAGTGCCATTGAAGAATACACTATAAACAATGCAGTACACCTCAAAGTTACTATGTGATAAAGTACGTCTAGTGTCCCCACCCAAATCTCCTGTCAAATTGTAATCCCCAGTGTTGGAGGAGGGGCCTAGTGGGAGATGATTGGGTCATGGGAGCAGATATCTCCCTTGCTGTTCTCATAATAGTGAGTGAGTTCTCATGAGATCTGGTTGTTTAAAAGCATGAGGCACCTATCCCCTCACTCTCTCTCTCCTGCTCCGCCATGATAGGGTGTGCTTGCTTTCCCTTTGCCTTCTGACGTGGTAAAACATGATTGCTTCCCCTTTGCCGTCCCCCATGATTGTAAGTTTCCTGAGGCCTCCCAACCATGCCTCTTGCAAAGCCTGCAGAGCTGTGAATCAGTTAAACCTCTTTTTTTCATGAATTATACAATCTCGGGTAGTTCTTTATAGCAATGTGAGAACGAACGAGTAGACTATGGTTGTTAGATTCTTCTCTACCCACTCATTATTTTCTCCCACAGAGTTCAAACACAGTTTGGTGGCATTTTCCTTGACATTATTCAAGAACCTAAAATTATTTAGAGGAAGGGTAAATAATAGGACAGAACAGACAGCTTATCTTTATATAATTTTATCATTCTAGTTTGCTACCCAGAAATTTTTCTTGGAGTTAAAATTTCAGTTAATGAAGAGTAAGTGTTATATTATTGCAATGTGAAGACCACTCACTATGGGGATTGTGGAGACCATTTTGTTTGAAAACATTTTGTAATACATATAATGGGACAAAATTTAAGAGGCAATGTAGTATATGTATTAAAGAGCCTGTGGTTTGTAGCAAGAAAACTGGGGTTTTTAAAATTCATTTCCGTAATGTATATTCTTTGTAGCTTGGTCTTGACCAAGATATTTACCTTCTTTAAGATGTAGTATCCTGATTTTTAATAGGGGAATAATAATTTATTGTCCATCTTGAAGGTTTATGTTAAAGATTGAATAAAATATTTTATGTAAAATGTTTAAAACTATAATTATTGTTTTTATGTTTTATTTATACTAATTTTTTATGCAGATAAAGTCTAAAAATAGACAGCAAGTAATTTGATTATGAAAACAAAAATTTACAAGAACAAATATGTATCACACACCTTTTCTGTGAAAAATGATTTATGCATTTTCTTAAATCAATTATCTGAACCAGTTTTTTTTTTTTTTTGTTACAGATAAGAAAATCACAAACCAAAAAGGTTAGCCTGTCTGTAGTGAATTAGATAATGGGATGTGGCTTGGAATTAAAAATTTATTTTTTTACTTATTCATTGCATTACTCCTTATATAAACTCCAGTCTATCTGTTTTGACTCGAGATTAGTATTGCTGCAATCCATTCCAACATATTGAAATAATGCAAATTCTTTTTAACATAACTTTTTCTTAACTGTTTACACATGAATGTGTATTCGTGTGTATGCATGTGAAGAGGAGAAAAACAGAGAGAGAGAAGGAGAACAAATCTAAATCAGAGCAGGTAGACCAGAGCTAATAGAAATCATGAAATGTACTGGGCACAGGTAGTGTAAGCAAACATGCTAACCATTTTTTGCCTATTATCACATTTAATAGCCCCAACCCAGGTAAATGTTGAATGACCCACAGAAGGACTAGAACATTCTTAGTGGGTGTAGACAGTGACAAAATAATAAGAGAAATATTTTATAACAAGGTAGTATAAACTATACAGCATATTTTATGAAGTGAAAATTACATCATTAAAATCTGTTTAAAACGAATACTCTGGAAGTAATAATTTTCTAAATAGTGGTAAGGCATACAGAGATGAAGAAAAATATTGAAAATATTATTATTTTAGTTTTTTGACATGTTGCCTCTGAAGCGAAGACATGGTAAGCATATAACAAATATACAGACGATAGTGAAGTTGCAGAGTTGAGAGACTGAACCACTGAAAATAGTACCTCTATATTTATTTTGAAATATAATGGTTGTCCAAGAATGAAATTTAAATATAACCTGTGATATAAAAATGGAATGATACAAAACCTACACTTTGAATTATTACTCATTATGTGAACCAATAAAATAGTCTGAACTTCCAGAAATATAATAATATTTTGTTCTATGGTATGGGGATCTCTTTACTGTTTCTATATATTATAAAATTTTCCAAAGTCTGTAAGTGATACTAGAACTTTTCCTGGAGAAATGAAAGGAATAGAGTCAGCATTTTTCTAAGGCTGCTGTATGAACCGGCTTTTGACTTATAATGCGGTGTAACAACAAACTCCTAAATCTCAGTGCCTTACTACAGACAATTCTTACTTTTGCCTACAAGTCTGAGGGCTAGCTGTCGCAACTCCACTCTAACGTGAAGGCTAAATTCAAGTGAACTTAACATGTTATCCATTCTTGGAACACAGTTAAGTAAGCAGTAGATGTAGAACATTATGCTTCTCTTGGAGAAGAGGAATGCAAAGTCATGAATTGAAACACATTTAAAGCCACTACTCAGAGGTAAGATGATCACATATAACCATTTTCATTAGCCAAAGCAGGTCACGTGATCAAACCCAACATCAGGGCAACCTATAGGAGTGGAGATGGACATATTTGCTGAACGATAATGCCATCGGTCACAGCCGGATAGAACTGAAGAATTACCTTGAAAGAAAAGGCAGCTGCAATGTATTGGATATTCAGCTGCTATTTCCCAAATTAGTTAAAAACAGGTAAAAGTAGTTTTACTGCCAGTTTTATGCAAAAGATTATGTCTATTCTTCCTCTTGTTCGTGTGGTTTTATTATCTTATTATTTTTAAACACTAATTCCAATTACAGACTTATTGTTGTCCATCACTTCAATTTTTGTTACAGTTACTGTTTTTCTAAAGCAAGTAATTTATACAGCACATTTGATTTCTAAAACTTGCCAAGAATGTATTATCAATATTGCAATAAACATTGCTGAACTTTTAAATAACTTTCACTGGTTAATAGACAGTATTACTGAGGACAAGTTCTGCTTTTTGGAAGTAGTTCAATAATTGACCACCTAATCTTGATCTGGGTTTGGTGAATAAATACAAACAAAATTACTCTGTAAAATCTTATCAAAACACACTGATGCTCTCCCAGGAAATGTACTTTCTTTGCTATAAAACTCTAATTGTGGCAATCTTGTCATGAATCAGTCTTTCTGATTATTTTGTATTTATTTGGTTACGCAATTATTCTTTTGCTATTAGATAAAATTGGACAATATCATGTATATTCATGGACACAATTACATTTTGAGTAGCCGTTTTAAGTATTTGGGAAAAAATATGCGACTAGAATCTGTGATTAACCGGGTAAATTGGTGAATTTTTAGAAAACAAAAATAGGTTTTTTCTTTTTCACATTTCGTACCTGTCCATATTATATAGCATTTATTAACAAATGCAATAGCTGAAAGGAACCTAAAAGAACATTTAGCTCGGAGGTCGGTAATATTTTCTCTGAAGAGCAGACAGTAATTATTTAAAGCTTACACCATGTGATCTCTACTTCAAATACTCAACTGTGCATTTGTAAACACAGCAATAAATTGTATGTAAATGAGAGAGTGTTACAGTAAAACTTTTTTCCACAAAAATAGATTGTGGCCTCATTTGTCGAATGACCCCTAGTTTGTTGAGCCCTGATCTTGTCTGACATTATTTATTTATCAGATAAAAAAACTGAGACTTAAAAAATTTAAAATTATTATGCCAAAATTGTTTATGCAAATTCTGCAATTTGGTGAAGATTACAAATCCAGTTGATATCAAATATGGGTCTAGAACCCAGTATTGCTCAGTCCTGATTGAGAATTCACAAATCTATGCTTTCATGAATTCCCAAGGGAATTCAGGCCTTGTTTGGTTGAACGTAGATACTATTTGAAATCGTGATGCATGATAAAACATTTATAACATCTCACTGGTTGATGTTAATTGTTTTAAATGTAAGTATACACTTTGACTAACCTTGGCTGTGGATTATTTTAATTTGACTGATAAAATGAAGCCTTAAGCTACAAGATAAATTATTTTTACCCAAGGTTTTTGGAAAGCAATGACTGAGAAAAATAACATGGTTTACAAATGATCTTATTAAGTTTTAGAAAAGTGCAAGTCTTTCAAGATATTTGGTATTTACTGAAGGAGTAGCTTCTCATCGGTACATATTTCTAATGACCAGTTATCTTTGTTAGCCCATATATTAATTCGTGTGCTTGTATTTAACAATATCAAACAACATTTTCAAGCAATTTCATATTTAAAAGTCTCATACTTTCAAAAGTCTCATACTTTTAAATTCAGATAGTAGCACATTAAAAGCATAATGTATACTTCTTTCATTGTTAATTAAAATAATAGGAAAAATTATTATTATTATTATTATTTTATTTTATTTTATTTTATTGAGACAGAGTCTCACTTTGTCGCCCAGACTGGAGTGCAGTGGCGCAATCTCGGCTCACTGCATTATCTGCCTGCCGGGTTCAAGGGGTTCCCCTGTCTCTGCCTCCCGAGTAGCTGGGACTACAGGTGCACACCACCACACCAGGCTGATTTTTTGTATTTTAGTAGAGATGGGATTTCACCATGTTGACCAGGATGTTCTCAAACTCCTGACCTCATGATCCGTCCACCTGGGCCTCCCAAAGTGCTGGGATGACAGGCATGAGCCACTGCGCCTGGCCAGGAAAAACTTATTTAAGAATTTATAGTATTTTCTACTTTTCACAGCTACTTTTACTATTCAAGCTTTTAAAATAAATATGCTTAAATCTTAAAAACCAAAGCAAAAAGCAAGGCCACAAAAATAAATTTTATTTTTCCATTTGTTTTCTGTTGGAGTATATTTTATGAATTTTTATATGGAATTTGGTTAAGATGTATTTTTCAGTGTATCCTACTGAGACATTTACATCAACCTGCTATATTTCAATTTTCCCCAATATGTGAAGAAAAACAGATACTGAATATGGATTCAGATTTCGAAACTATAAGAACAATTTGTATTAACAGTTACTGTTCAAATATACCAAAAAGACACTTTTGTGACATGTAAAAAAAGTTACTGTCATGGTTCACAGGACTTAATTGAAACCCTGTGCATTGGTTGCTTTCTCAAGATTAAGGTCAATATAGTCATCATTCAAAAAAAAAAATGACCAGTAAATTATATTTATCGGCATATTTAACTAGTAAATCTAAATAAAGTAAAATCAGGTTATTTCCAGTGGTGCATTATTAAATTTGCAAATTTTTGTAAGCTTTACTTTTATTTCATAAGAATACTAAATGGATCTACTCTACATACACAATAGTTTAAAATTTTGGGTATTTGAAGAATATAATTTTAATATTTTGAATGCATTGATTAAAAGACAAATATTGTATTATGAAAAATAGTTTAAAAACTTTTGAATGCTGAATGCTGTCATTAAGACAACTGATGTTGACTTAAAATGAGCAAAATCTAAATGTTACATGATTGAAAAGTGTAGATACGTATCACCCTAGTTACATGATTAAAATGACTCCATACAAAATTCAAGTGCCTTATTGCCATATTAATGCTATTTATTTACTTGGGTTTATTTTTGAGCATTATTTTAAAATTTTTACATCAGGCAAAAATGTGCAGTTAGCAAACAATAAGTTAGACAATGATAATTCATTTTCACTATTTTTGCAGTATTCAGTTAAGAAAGTTAACGTAAATCTATAAAAACTTGCATAAGCCTAAGTCAGGGTTAGTCCAACAATTAAGTTTTTAAATTAAAAAAGCTCTTTTCTCATATCACACATAAAAATTCATTCTGGTGGATTATAATCTTTCATGTGAAAAGGAAAACAATATAATATTTATAGGATAGCACAATAAAACATCTTTATAACCTTGCAGTGTGTAAATACTTTTTAAGCAAGACACAAAAGCACATCATACATTTTACTGCAGTAAAATTAAGAATATCTCTTCATTAAAAGTCAAGTAAAGATTGTGGAAAGAAAACCTGCATGGAAAACCTATTTGTAACGCATACATCAGACAAGGCATTGGTATCTTTAACAGAAAAATAATTCCTTAAAATTTTTAAGAAACTCAAGAAGAAAAAGAGTGAAATAATTGACCAAGGACTTCAAAATCTTTTTGACAGACACAAAAGTGCAACACGAACAGGCAATGTAATGCAAGACACCAATCCAAATGGGCAAAAATCAAATATTACAAAAATGGACAATGGGAAGTGTTGGTGAATGTGTTGAACAACAAGAATGCTTGTAAGCCACTGATAAAAGTCTACGTTTGTTTATCAGTTTGGCATTACCTAATAAGATCTGAACACTTTACTAACTAGCACTGCCACCTCTGAGTATGTGGCAGTTCTTTCATATTGTACCTGATACATGTAAACAAATGTTCAGATAGCCTTGTTTGTAATAGCTGACAATTAGAAATCATAAAATGTCCATAAATAGTGCAGATGAACAAATTATTGTATACTCACCTGATGGAATACTATATAGGTATGCAAATTAATTAGTTAGAATACAAAGAAAAAAATCACAGCTCAAAATTAGCACCAAAATGTAGAACCAAGGAGTCAGACACAAAACATGTTCAACATTATTTTATTCATATCAAGTTTAAAAACTAGCAAAAGTAAATTCTAATTTTAGGAGTATATACTTAAATGGAAATACTACAGAGAAAAAGCAAGCAACTGATTGCTATAAAAGACAACATAAAAAAAAAAGTTACACCTCCGTAGCAGATACACAACAGTGGAAAAGACGGGAAAGAGAGTTTTTTCTTGGCAGTGAGAATATTCTATTTATTGACCTGAGTGTTATTTACACAGGTATTTATAATCACTTTTTAATCCTTTGCTTTCTTTTTTACAATAATTTTCTTTATCAGAATACTTAAAAGTTTTAAAATATATTGTGTATTGTTTACTAAAAACAATTTTAGACTTCAAAATATGTTTTAACAAAATATAATATTTGGTCTCAGATATGGTATAGAAATATTCCCGTGTGTTTTAACAGATGAATATAACACATTTTACATATAATTTGAATATTATATGGTTTATATGCTACATGTCAAATGATATAAACTAATTAAATATTATTTTTAAAAATAACATATTTATAACCCTGGTGTGGTAAAACACAACTTTTATAAAGCTGATTATATCTCTAGAGGTTATTTATTTAAAAATTAATCAAATGCCCTGTATAAGCTAAGTATGATTTTAAGTCCTGGGGTTTACACAGTTAACAAAACATTTTACAGTACTTCTGTCGACATGAAGATAATGTACTGGTGATGGGAAACAAAAATAATAACGGAGTAAGTAAGACATTTTAGGTAGTGATAAGAGATATGGGAAAAAGTAAGCAGGAAATAGGATAAATGTCCTGGGCATGTTTTATGCAACATCAAATAGACTATCTACAAAGCCTAAAAAGGCAAATCTTGGATCAAGACTTAAGGGAGGTAGGAGAATCAATACTCATATCTGGAGGATGAGAGACCCTGAGACAGTAGCTTGCTTAACACGTTTGAGGAAGCACAGTTAGGCCAGTGTGTGGCTAGAGGGAGGAAATAGATGTGGTTCCGGAGGCAATGAGGAGGGGGAAGACATCTTAGAGGGCTCCATAGGATATCCTCAGAATTTAGCTTTTACTTTGACCGACACGGGAAGCCTTTGAAAGTGTTTAAATGAAGATGTGTTATAATAAAACAGAGCCATTTTGACAAGTGTGCTGTGAATAGATTTTACAAGCAGAGGGTGGGGAAAAACAAACCAAACAAAAAAACGGACCAGTTAAAAGGCTATCAAAATAACCTGTGCAAGAGATACCAGTGTTGTATAGCAGAATGGAAGGAGTGAAGGTATTCAGATGTGGCCTAGCATTCTGTTAAGACAGAAGGTTAAGAGATTGAAATAATGATTTAGGGTCGCCAGCCAGGAGACAGAATGCAAGCATCAAATAAGTGAGTAGAGAAGGAACACAGAGAAGACTGCCACGGGCAAATTCCAAAATTAAGAGGTCATGGAGGCATCTGGGAACCATTAAAAGAGATGGAACACGATTAAGGAAGAACAGGTAAGCACGCTGTCTAGAGTAATTAAAAAACACTTTCAATTTTTTTTGGTTGTCCAAATAAGGTTAAAACCAAGAATGATCCTCTAAATCTGGAATGTGGCAGTCATTGGTGATCTTGAGGGGGGCAGTTCTGTTGGGGAAGGGTGTGAAAATATCATTGCCACAGATTCAAGAGAATGCAAGCAGATGAACTGGAGACAGTAGAAATGGACTATCCTTTCTTTGAGCGAAGCGTTAAAATCAAGGAGAGATTTGGGAACAGTAAAAGAAAAGTGAAGAGCCATATAGGAGTTGCTTTGGTTTGCTTTTTTGTGTGTTGTTTAGATGGGAAACTACCATGCAGAAGAAAAAATTTAAAAATAAGAGGATAGGCTGGGCATAGTAGCTCACACCTGTAATCCCAGCACTTTGGGAGGCTGAGGTGGGGTCAGGAGGTCAGGAGTTCGAAACCAGCCTGGCCAACATGGTGAAATCCCATCTCTGCAGGCTCCTGTAACCCCAGCTACTCAGGAGACTGAGGCAGGAGAATCACTTGAACCTGGGGCAGTGAGTGGAGATCGTGCCATTGCACTCCAGCCTGGGAGACAAGAGCGAAACTCCGTCTCAAAAAAGAGAGAGAGAGAGGATATAAACGAGGAGAGTTAGGAAAGATTTCTGAGTAGCAAAGGGAGGTGGCTTCAAGTGCACATTTAGATTTAGATATGTATCTACCTAATTATAGTATTAAAACTACTCCTACACAATTAAGCTTGTTTGATAACCTTGTTAATTTGTACTTCAAGAGACTGCTCTTTTTTTCTTTCATTTTTTCTACTTTTATTTAGGGTTCAGGGGATACAGATGAAGATTTGTTACATGGCTGAATTGTGCATCCCTGAGGCTTGGTATATGATTGATCCTATCGCCAAGATAGTGAGCATAGTACCTGATAGGTAGCCTTTTAACCCCCACCTCCCGCCCACTCTCTGTACTTAGATAAGAAAAATAAAGCTCTTTTTTTCTTATCTAAGTACAATAGACTCATTTAAAATAATAAGAGAAAAGTAAAATGTACAGACACAGATGCAGGAATTCTAGTAAATAAGATTAATATAGTGAAAAAGCTTGTATAGGATGTGGTCTGCTTAATTTTTTTTTCAATAATATAGGGAGCAAGATCAAAGCTGAGAATAAGGAGGGTGAAGGGGGTTTGAGGACGGAGGATAAAATGTGAGTCAGTGGTTGAGGAGCATGGAAGAGTAAATAGGCTAGGGCAATATAGGACCATGTGGACCAGCATAGAGACCCTTCTGAGTCGAGTGATAAATGAGAAAAGTCAGTATAATGGGAAGGTCACAGGAGGCTCTGTTCACCTGTGTAGGGCAGACTCCTAGTATTAGAGAGTTTGATAACACAGGCCCGTGGTTCAACAAAAAAAGTACAAAAAATAATAAAAGGGCAAAAAGTTGAGAAAAAAAGGGAGATTATAATTGCGATTCATAGAAGTTAAGCTTGGAATGGAGAGAAGTGAAGATATGAAATGGTTAAGGCACATAAAGATATCATGGGATCAATGGATTGTGGGTCCTTCTGTTGTCAAAGATTTAAAAAGATAGGCTAAACAGTAAGAATTAGAGAGAATAGTTAGTCTTTGCCAGAGCTTGTTTATTTTGAAGTCACAATTTTTCAATTTGACCAGAGACAAACAGACAAATAAAATTTTAAAGTACAAATAAAATGATTTTTATATGAAGAAAATGTTGAAAAACAGTAAGAGATAGACTAGCTAGACAGGAAGATAGATCAAAATGAGCTAAATAACAGAATTCTACAATCCTCATTATAATTTTATTGAATCTCCAAATTTCAAAGAACAGTAACAGCCATATAGGTTGTTTCAGCCCAGCCTCTATGCCTTGGGTCTGTGAAAGGCCAGACGCCTGCCAAATGATGAGGCAGTTGCCAATTTGATTCTGAAGCTGTAGAAATAGAACTGGATTCCGATAAAGGAATTATATTCTCATTTTCACTGAGCCTCTACGATGCCCTCTCCAATAAATAGTCTGTGATAGCAATAGACACAGTAGTCTGTGAAAGAAGAGACCTGTAGTGGAGGGCATCAGAATGCAGACGATGAAAAAGATTCAACTAGAACACATTTAAGCACTGCATTATTGATGGCTTTTGGCAAGGAAAGTTAAAGTGTGATTGTGTTGCCATTTAAAACTCTGGGTTTCAGATGTAAGGCAAAAGTGAACAATCCTGGTTTACAAGGAGATTAAACATTCTATGCTTCACTTGAGAAATAAAGGAATTGGATGTTTGATTTTGACAGATGATGAAAATAAAAATGTATTTTTTTAAAATTAGTAGTTGAGTCGGTTAAGTTTTTCTATTCCTATTTAAAATACTCATTAAAAGTGATTTGACAGATCCAGGGACAAATTTGTGATATTAAAATAAATGTTATAATACAGTATATTTTAGAAAACAACATCTAAGCCAATATTTGGCTTTCTAACCTTGTGAAAAGAGCAAAATCATAAAACAAGACATAATTTCTACTTTATGAACATTAAGATTCCAATTCTTACTCATAACACTAGAACTGTTAGTTCCCAAGGTAGGTAGGTTACTGTCAATTGGCATCATTGTTGCTGTTGTCAGGAGGACAATTACTGTAATAAAAATTTTTACTATGATGGTGAATATTTTTCTTTTGAAATAATATGTCATGAGAAGATACTATTTCAATTTGCTACCCTCAGCCTTAGGGAAAAATGAAATCTCACGTTATAGTATGAAAATGCTTTCCAAGCATTGTCTTTGATATAAACATCCCTATGTTTCAGAGCAGAGTCTTTGATCTATTTGGACACAGTGAATTGACTACAAGTGAGAATTTTGGTTTCTAACACATTCATTATACTCTTAGGTGGCATTATAACTTAGGAAGCTCTAGATTTAGCAGACTTGGCTTCAAATTGGATTTTACCTCAAACTACCCATGTGCATAAAATCAGTGCTTGCTCTCAACCTCATCACCTCTCCCTTCTTCACATAGGAGAATCAATCCCCAGTGTCCTTGTTGTTGAGCAGGGCCATGTGAGGATGAGCTAGGAAGAGAATGCTTGTTGTTTTCAGTATAAGTCACTTAATTGCTGATGGCATCTCCTGTCTATCTTTTTGTCTTTGTTGTCACCATGCTGGAAGAGATCCAAGGTTAAGATGCATGAGGAGTAGATGGAAAAGAATTGTCAAAATATGCCCCCCAGATCGGCAGAAGATATTGCATAAGTGAAAATTAAAATTGCTGTTAATCCACCAGAAACGTGGGCTTGTTACCTAGACCAGCTCTCACTATCTATGTGACTTGAGGCAGCCATTTAACCTCCCTCAGTAGCACTTTTCCCTTCCGTAAATAAAAAACTATGAAACACAGATATGTGAAATGTAAGCAGTTTTATTTTATTTTATTTTTCTGCTCATTGAAAGGATTAGATGACATATGGAAAGACAACTGATGTGGAGTTTATTTATTTGAAGACAACCAATGTGGAGCTTAGTCTCTTAAGATTTACCACGTATCCTACTGAAATAAAATCAATGAAATTCCATATTTAATATTTAATAGTAAAGTTTTTAATTAATTAGTTCCTTTTGGTTATGAAGATAAATATTTGACCTTAATAAGGAACCTTATGTTCTTATATTAGTAAACCAAAGACCAAGTGTCTGTTGGAAAACTAAAGTCTCAAAACTTTCTATGCAGATATAGAAACACTAAGGTAAGTAAGGCCCAGAACTACTAATTTAACATAGATAAAAGTGAAGTGATTTCATTTTATTTTTTTCTTTCTTTATTTAAAAAAAAAAAATTCAATAGATTTTTTGAGGAAGAGGTGGTGTTTGGTTACATGAATAAGTTCTTTAGTGGTGATTTCTGAGATTTTGGTGCACCCATCACCCTAGCAGTGTACATTATACCCAATGTGCAGTCTTTTATCCCCCACCCCCCAACCCTTTCCAAATTCTCAAAGTTGATTGTATCATTCTTATGCCTTTGCGTCCTCAAAGTTTAGCTCCACTTATGAGTGATAGGATGCAATATTTGTTTGGTTTATTCATTCCTGAGTGACTTTTTTCTTTTTTTTGAGACCAAGTCTCACTCTGTTGCCCAGGCTGGAGTACAGTGGCGTGATCTCGGCTCACTGTAACCTCTGCCTGCTGAGTTCAAGTGACTCTCCTGCCTCAGCCTCCCAAGTAACTGGGACTACAGGCATGAGCCACCACGCTGGCTAATTTTTGTATTTTTAGTAGAGACAGAGTTTCACCATGTTGGCCAGGCTGGTCTCAAACTCCTGACCTCGGATGATCTACCTGCCTTGGCCTCTCAAAGTGCTGGGATTACAGGTACAAGCCACTGTGCTTGGCCCCTGAGTTACTTCTAAAAGTGCAGTAATTATGAACTTTAGAAAGGAAGATCATGTCATAGTAAAAATAACAAGCCTTTCATATAAATAATTTGTAAAAGTAAAGGAATACTCAAATATTAAGCAAGTAAGTAAATAGGTATATTTTCAAAAGCCAAAATGCTATTTATTTCTTAATACTGTCCTTAAAATTGACAGTTCTTAAAATGTATCACCTTATACAAGTAGAATCCTATGTTTTATTTTTATTCTCTTTGGCCTGTTTTTGTTTGAGTCCTGGTTTAAGAAAAGAAACAAAGGAAAATTACTTAGTTTTATATCAATTAAAAAATAAATGTGGAGATGTACATGATGTTTATTTTTACTTTTGAGTGTAAAATATGTTAGTTAGTGTGTAAAATTCTAAGTTGTGATAAGCATGCTGTCCACAAGCCTACAAACTATGTTAGACTGCCTTGAAAATTTTACAACACTGAACCAAGTTTAGTACATAATTAGATTCCTGCATCTAAATTTAATTAAATACTTATTACAGTTTTGTGTCTGCTTATCAAGCCAGACACTTAGAAAAATAAAATAATAACTAGAGAAATACATTCAATGCACGAATAAGTTACCATATTAATAGTTTCTTTTTTTTTTTTTTAGATGGAGTTTCGCTCTTGTTGCCCAGGCTGGTGTGCAGTGGTGCAATCTTGACTCACTGCAACCTCTGTCTCCTGGGTTCAAGCGATTCTCCTGCCTCAACTTCCCAAGTAGCTGGGATTACAGGCGCCTACCACCATGCCCAGTTAATTTTTTTGTATTTTTAGTAGAGACAGTGTTTCGTCATGTTGGGCAGATTGGTCTGAAACTCCTGACCACCTGCCTCCGCCTCCCAAAGTGCTGGGATTACAGGCGTGAACCACAGCGCCTGGCCGTAGATTTTTTTGTTTATTTCTTTGTTATGTGAAACGTCTAAAATTTATTAAACACTCAATGTTGGTGCTTAAAATGCCCGGGATATCAATACACAAGCCTGCCTAAGAATTCCTGATGATCTCCTTTTTGTTTCTTTTTTTTTTATTTTTCACTGTAGCATTTTAAAAAATATTTTCACATAATGTACAATGTACTTCTTATTATGTGTATTGCTTTACTTACAAACTCACTTCCATGCTCTGGAATATAACCTTGCAACACCAGAGAATTTTGTCTGTTTTTAAGATTTTTCTCCAGTACTGATGCTGCACCCAGCCCCTGCCAAAAGGTAGGCCCCAATGAATAATGTGTAATGATTGCTCATACAGTTGTTAGGTGTCTCACAGGCAAAGTGACTGGTGTCAGGGCTACAAAGAAAGCAATTCTGATTTCAGGTTGTTACAGATGTTACGAATGTCACCTGGTGTTCTGGGATACAAAGAAACATAGGTAAGGAAGATTCAGTTGCTACTTAAAGAAGGTTTTGCCAGTGAATTCACTTAGGAACGCCACTTCTCACAGGACTTCTTTCTTAGGAATGAGATGGGATATGTTCTCAGAGCAACCACATAGCACTGGGAATTATAGCGGGATCAAAGTCTAGTCATGCTAGAGTGACATGCTTTCTAAAAAAAGTTATTTATATATATCAGGTTTTTTTATATGTAAAATGAGGATTCAAAGGTGGGCAAACTATGGTCACTTTTATGGCCTTCTAACTAAGAATTATTTTTTATTTTTGTAGGTTTGTTTGTTTCACTTTCTACTACTATTATTATTATTTCATTTTTCTCTTTTGTGAGACAGAGTCTCTCTCTGTCACCCAGGCAGGAGTGCAATGGTGCGATCTCGGCTCACTCCAACCTCCACTTCCCAGGTTCAAGAGATTCTCCTGCCTCAGCTTCCCGAGTAGCTGGGATTACACCATGTCTGGCTAATTTTTGTATTTTTAGTAGAGACGGGGTTTCATCATGTTGGTAAGGTAGGTCTCGAACTCCTAACCTCAGGTGATCTGCCTGCCTCGGCCTCCCAAAGTGCTGGGATTACAGACTTGAGCCGTCATGCCTGGCCATTTTCTACTACATTTTTAAAGAACTATTGAAAAAGGGGGAGAGAATATAGAATAGAGAAGAACATATGTAACTCATATAACCTGCTATAATTACTGCTGCCTGACACTTTACAGAAAAGTTTGTTGATCCTTGTCTAAATTACAAATTATCCTTTTCTAGCCTTAGTGTCCTGTGATTTTGACAAATATTCATACATGTAAACATGGTCATGACTATTCATGTTGAATTTTATTTAGCTCTGTAAGTGTCTACAGAGTCAATGAATGTGTATATACACAGCAAGATTTTTTTTTATTTTTAAATATGAGAGAGAATTTAATATTGTAAATGCTTGAATAAATTCTACAATATAGTCACGTAAAGGGGGAAATAACCCATACAATAAAAAAACTGTCTATAACAAAGTCATTGTTGGAAATCGAGACAAAATTTCCCACAATGCAAAATTCATGTTTATGAATATTATTTCCCAGATGGGTCAATGAAGTTCTTCAAAGATTCAAATTCTACTCAGGGCATATCATTGAAACACACTTATACATCTCTCTAATATGGAAGAAAGCTATTAGGCTATCTTAGGCAAATTAAGGTTCACTTTTCACCACATGATGTTTCCTTCCTGGAGCCATACCATGGCCTCAAACTGTTACAGAATTACAAATTCAAAACCTACATATGCAACACTAGAAAGATCTACTAATTTCACAATCTTTGCTTACAAATCATCAGCATCAGCAACAACATCCACACCCGCTAAGCTCAAAAACATCAAAATCCAAACATGATTTGGGCTTTCATGGTAAAATAATAATTACAATAGTAGGATAATCTATGGTATCTGTCAGTATTTTTCTAAGTGGATTCAGCTTACATTAGATAAACATCCAAAAAAAATTGGTAGTTCAAATTATCTAGAGAATATTCTATGCAATTATAGACTATCTGAAGAATATAGAGATATCCTGGCTACTGTTCATCCCTTATCTCCTCTGGACTCCCCACATGGCATCTTGGTGTGTAGAAATATTCACATCCATGAGGAAGAAGCCTCTGGCCTGTATTTGAATTCCTGTGCTGTCCTCTGTGTCTTTATTGACTATTTTCCTTTCTACCATGGTGACTTTTGGCTAAGATTGTGCCATTTGCCTTCCCCATGTATGGCATGAGGAGATGTTTGACTTTCATTGTCACACAAAACTCTGGAGGAATTTGAGAGGAAAGCATGTTGCCTCGGACTCTCTCAGTCTGCTGGAATAGGACATAATAACTGATTTAGTCCGTTGAAGCTGTCATAACAAAATACCTTAGACTGGGTGATTTAAAAACAATAGAAATATATTGCTCACAGTTCTGGAGACTGTGAAATTCAAGGCAAAGGCGCCAGGAGATTCGGTGTCTGCTGAGGGCTCATTCTTCATAGATGCCTCCATTTGACTGCATCCTCACGTAGTGGAAGTGTCCAACAAGTCCCCACAGACCACTGTTATAAGGGCATGAATCCCATTCATAACGGCTGAGCCCTTATGTGGGGATCACCTCCCAAAAGCCTCACCTCTTAATATAACTTCATTGGGGATTCAGTCTCAACATATACATTTTGGGGGAATAAAAACATTCAGACTATACCATCATTATTCCTACTTTATGCAGCAACCCCACTTTGAATATAAGTTTTATAATTTTCATACACCTACGTTGTGTTGTGTAAATATTAAGTCCATTACATATGACAATTCATTAAGTAATCCTATGAATATCTGTATTACAAATATCAGCGTTTCCGTCAGATGACTGTTCTCTTTGCCTAAATTGGGAGAGCAACCACTTTGAGGTAAGCCTGTGATTCTATGTGAAAGAAATAATGGGCAGAATCCAGCGGTCATTCATGTGTATAAGAAACAAGAGAAAAACAGCAAAATGTTATCATTGTAACTCCTTTCTAGCATTCTACGTTTCTAGAAGTGAGTCTCTCCTTGGAAAACTAAAGCCAATTTCAGAATTTAGATCCTAGGCCATTAAGGATCCTAGGCCTTGGCCCCAAAACAGAAGACCTGTTGCATGAATAATTTGGATTTAAAAAGAACCTCCACAAGTAATGACAATGCTAAGATTAGCTGGAAACATCCAAGGAAGTCAAAGAGTGAATACACTCTGGCTTCGTATAGGTTAGGCTCAGCTAACACATTTTTCCTTTGAGGCAGAGAGTAGAGGCCAAGGACCAGCAAACAACTGGGTCGGAGAGGGGCCTTATGATGCTTAATTTTATGTGTCAACTTGGCTAGGTATGGCACCTAGATGTTTGGTCAATCACTAGTATAGGTGTTACTGTGAAGTATTTTTAGATGTGATTAACATTTAAATCAGTAGACTTTGAGTAAAACAGACTAGCCTGCATAATGTGAATGGACCTCATCCAATCAGTTGAAGGATTTAAGAGAAGAAGATAAAGTTATCAGGAAGAAGAAGAAATTCTGCCTCAAGATTGTCTTTGGACTTGAGATTACAACATCAATTCTATGCTGGGTCTCCAGGTTGCCAGCCTGTCCTTCAGCTTTTGGACAGTACAGTTCCCATAGTTGCATGAGTCAGTTGTTTAAAATGAATATCTATGTTTCTCTCATACACACATACAGAAACACACACATATGCACACACACTATTGGTCTTGTTTCCCTAGAGAACCCTAAACTAATAGAGACCTGCAGGAAGGTTGGGATTGTGATACTAGTCTTCATTTAAAGAAAATGTTTGTACTCAAGTACTTTCCTTCTCCCACACCAACTTTTCACCACGTGTTGGTAAGAAGCACTTGATGCTGGCCAGGTGTGGTGGCTCACGCCTGTAATCCCAGCACTTTGAGATGCTGAGGCGGGTGATTCAGGAGGTCAGGAGATCGAGACTATTCTGGCTAACACAGTGAAATCCCGTCTCTACTAAAAAATACAGAAAATTAACCGGGAGTGGTGCCAGCACCTGTAGTCCCAGCTACTTGGGAGGCTGAGGCAGGAGAATGGCTTGAACCTGGGAGGTGGAGCTTGTAGTGAGCCGAGATTGCACCACTGCACTCCAGCCTGGGCGACAGAGCGAGACTCCGTCTCAAAAAAAAAAACAAAAACAAAAACAAAAAACAAAAAAAAAACCCTAAACAAAAGAATCACCTGATGCTTATCCTCATACAATGTTTAGTTTGTCTATGCTTATACTGAACACCTTTAGTTGATGGTCTCAGTGTTGGGGAAAAAAGAAGAACCCTGAAAGAAGAAGCAAACACCCGATAGCAATGAGGTAAAACTTTCAGCCAGTATCCAGGTTAATTTGGTCAAATTTCTGATTCATCCTGTTGACCGATTCAGGGCTTGAGTATTGATGGACCCTACTCACTCAGACTCACTGGGCTCCTACTCTCATTGTTTTGTGAGTTTTAACCATAAGCGTGTTTTCTCCCTGGCAGAGACCGTCCACAGCCTCTGTGACTGAATTGCTGTGGCACTTACAAGAACTGCTCTGCCTTCTTTCAACTCTCTAAGTTTCATATTCAATGGAAGCATTTAAAAGTTCAGGGTCCCCTCCATGCCAAAATAGGCAGAAAGAAATGCAGTTGTAAAGACTGGTCTCCAGCCTATCCTCTCCAGCTAGAAATGATTTCAAGCTGCTTCATATTGGTCCAAGATACCCTGGGAGGTGGTAATCTCCAAAGACCACTAATGGATAGAGAACTTGGTCTAATGGATAATTTGGAATTCCTCTCAACCAATTTTTTAACGCCTTGTAGAAACTAAATCATGGTGCAGCAGGTATGCAATTACCTCTTTCGTGGGTGGACATCCCCAGGAAATAAGAATGACTCATGTTAAATATTCAGGCATGTCATATGCTTCTTTTAAAATTATATTTTGACTCACTTTTGAGGATCTAGCTAGAGGCTAATTTATCTTCTTGACCAGTTGCTTAAGTCCACCCCACAACCTCTTTTTTCACTGGGCTCTCACATGCGAGGGCCATGATGCTCCTCCCCTAATCACCTCAGAGCCAAGTGACAGGCAGCTAGGGACAGCCTCTATACCCTAGAGCCCAAGACATTATTCAAATTAGCCAATTCACAGGGAGCCTGAGCAACTTAGCTCACTCCACTCCACTTGCCATACATGAGTTTTCCCCAACACCTCCAGATTCCGTTATCAGTCTCTGTCACAAATTCTTTGGTGGCCCTGCCTCGAAGCCTCCTCTATTTCAGAGCCCCAAATAACACACAGTTCTGCTTTTATTCTATTCTAGTGTCAGTGTGTTGTGTCTCACTATCAAAAGGATATTTAAACCCTATAAAACAGCATACTAATGAAATAGACACAAGGAAACTAGTGGTTTTGAGAGTATTTATATATTGCTTTTAGCAGGATGTATCAAGTTGGTCCAGATTAGCTTGGGATAAGAAATCCTGGTGCCTGACTCCTCAGAAAATTTGATGTGTGGTATGTAACCATTATATAATAGAAATGTTTCATAACTCAGATGGCCTCTTCTTTCTAAGTGGTGTAGACTCACTCACAACATAAAGACTTCATATGTTAATCTAGGCTATGGATATTGTAAGAAAGGGCCCAAGTGACTACATTGGTTTCTTCTTGCTTCACTAGTGTCTTGAAATCATTAATAAAATTTCATGCTAAGTCATGTCTTTTGTTCTTGTGATTCTCATAAGCAGTCTGATACTTGGTACTTTCTCTCCTAAAACAAAATCAAATCAAATCAAAACAGAAATTACAACATATTAAGTAAACAGTCCTGAAGGAAAAAAAAAGTCACCATGTTGCATATAAAATATTTTCACTATTGTATAAAAGAGTAAGTTCCTATGCAACTAATTGCCTTACAAATAATAAGACCTCTGGTAAGTCTATAAGAAACAACTGCCCGAGAGCTGCAGAAAATGAAAAAATGCAGGCGATCTGAAAGATGTTGAAATTGTCAGTAAATGACCAGCAGTGTCCTGTTTTCTGCTTTTGTTTTGTTTTGCAGGTATGCCCTGAAAGAAACTGCAATTGTGGAGGTGATGTTATGTTTCTAAGTCTTTCATAGAAAGCCTCCATTTGTTTTGGTTGAAGATATCAAGGGAATAATTCCAAGAGCCAGAGAAAAGTGAGATAATAAACGAGACAAGAGAAATACAGAGAAAATAAACTCAAAGTTTGTCTAAAACTATGCCCAAGTCAGGCTGGTGCACAAATAACACTTGAGCAAGGCAGACTAAAAGCTGATATAAACTTTAGCCCAACATAGATATGTCATAGTTTGAAATATAAGCGAGTTAATTTCCTATAATAAAAATATCAGTACTAATTGGAGATACATAACAGAATTTACTGTTTCAAACATAATATTAACAATGTTCAAGATACAATCTCAAAGTTCTTTACATAAAAAGACTAAGGTAATGTAATCCGTTGTGAATGGAACATACACTTTCCAAACGACCACCCTAAGATGATTCAGACTTTACAAGTATGAAACAAAGATTTTAAAGCAGCTATTGTAACTGTTGCAAAATGAGCTAGAAAAACACATCTTTTTGATGAAAAAAATAAGAAATCTCCAGAAGAGAACAAGAACATTAAAAAGAACCAAGAGTTCTAAAATTGTTGAAGGAAACACCATTTAATAAAAATAAATCACTGGATGGATATAAAATGAAATAAACAAATACTAGCTTAAAAATTACTGGATGGTTGTAAAAGGAAAGCAAAAGTAGAACAGAAATAAGTCAATAAACTGGAAGAAAGATTAGGCAATCTGAAGAAGAAAGAAACAAACTTGGGAAGAAACCTAGAGCCTCAGGAACATATGAAAAAATATTGTAGGATAAGTCCAATATACAGACAATTAGAGTCTCAGAAAGAAAGAAATGAGAAGGGGGAGATTAACATACAAATAGAATAGGTGAAGTCCTCTCAAGTTAAATGAAATGTATACATTTATGGGGTTAAGAAACTGAGCTACACATAGAGTAAATACAAAGAAAAAATCCTAGGCACATTACATAGTCAAAAGGCTGAAAAAAAAAAAAAAGAGATAAAGAAAAATTATTGAATGCAACCAAAGAAAATATACAGATGAGCAATAATTTAAATGACCATAGATTTCTCATCAGAATACACAGCAAAAAGAAGACACTAGAACAAGAATTGTAAATAGATTAAAGAAAAAATAAACTGATAATTCTATATAAAGCAAAAATATTCAAGCATGAAGGACAAATAAAGAGTTTTTAGATAAATGAAAAGCTAGCATAGAATTAAAACTGTCATAAGAATGAACATGTAGACAATTGAAACAGAATTGATCATCCAGAAATAAAACCTTTTATTTACGGCAAATTGATTAACAACAAAGGTGCCAAGACAATTGTTGAGAAATTGTGCAGACTAAACTGAATGACTATGTGGGGAAAAAATTGTTGTCTATTACCTAACACTATACACAAAAATTAATTTAAATTGACAACAGACCTGATGCAAATACTAAACTTATAACATTTCTAGAACTTTTCCTAAATCAGATGCAAAAATAATGCATCATAAAAGAAAAAAATAAGTTTTATTAAAGTTTAAACTTGTTGTTCAAGAGATGCCATTAATAAAATTAAAATACAATACAAAATAGGATAAATATTTGCACTATATGCATTTGCCAAGGGATTTTTGTTTTTAAATATATACAGAACTCTCATAACTCAATAATAAGATCAAAGTCAATCCAAAAAAAGAAAGCTTAAAGGATTTGAAAATATACTTCACCATAAAAGAGATACAAATGGCAAATAATCATATAAAAATATATTTCATGTGGTAATTAGAAAAATGTAAGTTAAAACCATAAATGAGACCACATTATATATCCGTAAAAATAAATGAAATTATAAATCTAGAAAAGAAAATCTGATGAGGACATTTTACCAAACAATGTATCTCACAAACTTCTGGCAAGAATGTAAAAGGATACAAGGGCTTAGGAAAACAGTTGGCAGTAAACATACAGCTACCAAATACCCAGCCATTCCACTTTTAGGCATTCACTTAAGACAAATAAAAGAACATATCCATAAAAAGACATGTGCAAGAATGTTCATAACAGGATTATTTTTAAGAGACAAAATTGAAAACCAACCTAATATCCATCAACAGGTGAATGGATAAACATATAATGGAATATAACTCAGCATTAAAAAAAATACTGATGCATGCAACAATATGGGTGAAACTTACACATCATTAGGCCAAAGTGAAAAGAAGTGTCGAGTGCAAAATAATACAGATTTGATTATTTTATTTATATAAAAGTTTAGTAAAAGTAAACTAAACTATAATGACAGGAGACAGATTATTGGTTGTCTGGGGTTTCGGACAAAGAGACAGATACACTGCAAGAAGATATATGAAATGTTTCGATGGCGAACAAAATAGTCTTCATAGTATTTGTGTTGTTAGTTGTACAGCTCATACTCTGAAATCATGCATTCGATGGCCTATTTTAAATGCCTAGAGCTTATTGTATGCAAAGTTTTGTTAACAGAGTTGACTAAAAAAAAAATTGGAGCTATAGTTAAATCTGAAAATTCAAGGTTTCAATTCTCAAGTACTCATGTAACTTAAAAAACGAATACTGGAAATAAACAAATTATGTACCAAGCTCAAGAATTGGGGGACAGAGCAAATTAAGCCTATGGGAAGCAAAGGGATATAACCCTAACACTTAATAAGCATAAATGCATATTAACGATTAGAATATACAAATATAGCATTAATAAGTAAATTTAATAGCTGGCACTCTGAAAGAATCCAATTAAATAGATAAACCAATAGCTAATCTAGTCAAACAAGAGAATACTCACATAGCCATACTGGGGAAACTAATTATAGGACAATATTTTACTCGACTCTGTTCAAATAAATTTGAAAATTGACTTCAAATTCTCAGAAAATATAAATTACCAGGAGAGTATACAATGTAAACAAACCAATTACCATGGTAGGATTTGAGAAAGCTGTCAAACTGTTCCTCTCCAAAATAAAACAAGACTCAAATTTTCCACAAGTGATTCTATCAAACCTTCAAGATATAAATATTTTTAGTGTTATTTAAATGTTTCCAAACAGAAAAAGAAAGAAAAGCTCCCTCTCTTGTTTCCACCAACTTCTCTTTTTAGAAGTTAACAAACATCTCTTTACGTTTTTATATATGTTCTTGGCTTCTTCAAATGCTTACTGATTGTAGTAATGGGCTAAGTGGATGATGGCTGGCTGCCATTGGCCAGGTGAACTACAGACAGCGGCCATGGAGTTCCTCTGTACATGTGTATGCCTGTTTACTTTACATGATTTCCCTTATCTCTGTCGCATGACTGACTGTAACCTCTATGAAAATTGAGGGGGGATGAGTGAACAGGAATGCTTTCCTTTCGGAAACAGAGTGGCAACAGATAAATCATGCTTGAACGCCTCAAAACTGTTTAACCAAGTAAAGAGTTTCTCTGTAACTAAAACAAGGGTATTTACTACTGAGCTGAGCTGTTATCCTATTCTTCTCTTTAATTTCTGGGGAGAAGTAATCCCATATTAATTAGATGCCAATTCTTATAATTCCCTTTTTTTCTATTGAAATAATCAATTCATTTTTTCTTATCATTTATATCTAAATTCAGTTCATTCATTATTTAAATTTTAATATAAAGTGACCTATCATGAATTAGTTGACTTTTATTGAACAGAAAGTATTTTAATGATTTCTCTCTATGATTTTTAGGGTTTTTCCCACTTAAAATGTATTTATTTCTGTGTGTCAACCCACCCTATCTGAAAGCAATTATAATGTGATCAATGTGAAGAAAAGGAAATGAAAGATGAAGCTGAACTTTAGAGAGCAATAAACAGTAGAATATTTGTCCAGTTTTTTATTGGAATAAAATATACATAAATTAAATTTTACTACCTTAATAATTATTAAGGGTATAATTCTGTAGTATTAAGTGCATTAGCATTGTTATACAACCATTGCCATTCTCTATCTCTTGAACTTGACTAGATGCTTTGAAAAATGAATAAATATAAAACTGCATGGAGCTACTTAAAATTGTTTGCGAGATATTGGTAGCAGGGAGAGAAGAGAAATATTTGAAATGTTTCAGAATAGTCACTCATAATTTGAATTGTAATAGTTTTTACAAGCATTCATAGCTAGTTTTACCATTATAATAATCAAATAGCTCAAATTAGATGTTTCTTTCTTGGAGAAAATTATTTCACCACTGACAAAGTATTGATTATACAGATATGGTTAGAAGTAACACAACACCTTACAATTTAGGTTTTATACATAAGACTTAATTACAGAAAAAATGTAACTCAGACATTTCAAACAAATGTATAAAATGACTCATTCTGCAGATGGTTGCTACTTCAAAGAAAATTGCTGCCAAGAAGCACATAAAATTTTAAAATAAAAATCAGTATATGTCATTTCAAAGTTTTCTGAATCATTGGTTATTATTGATGAAATAAGAATTACAAATTGCTGGTTTTCAATAGACTTAAATTGGTGTTTGTGTATATATGTACATTTAGTGTATGATAATTTGATAACTTTTTGTGTCTGATGTCATACTCCAGAGTTTACAAATAAATTCACTTGAATCTTTTGGGTTTGGCTTTCTTCTAAGTTTTGTATTTTAATCATAGAATGCACCACATGTATTTCAATTTCACTTTGTATTTATATTTTACTTATTTAAAAGTAAGCACATTTCTACATATTTAAATGTTGTTTGTATTAATTTTAATTATAACAGGTAGTTTTTTTCTCATTTTACAGTAGTCTTACAGAAATAATAAATATTTCAAGCGCATAGTATAATTGCCATCTAGAAAACCTGAGAAAAGGGAGAAGTCAGAATCAGTGCTTTTGACCAACTAACAATAAATCAGAGCAACAAAAAGCATTTTCTGGCTGGGCGCAGTGGCTCATGCCTGTAATCCAGCACTTTGGGAGGCCAAGATTGGTGGATTACCTGAGGTCAGGAGTTGGAGACCAGCCTGACCAACATGGCGAAACCCCATCTCTACTAAAAATACAAAAATTAGCTAGGCGTGGTGGCATGCTCCTGTAAATCCGGCTACCCAGGAGGCTGAGGCAGGAGAATTGCTGGAACCAAGGAGGCAGAGGCTGCAGTCAGCCAAGATCGCACCACTGCATGCTGGCCTGGGTGACAGAGCAAGACTCAGTCTCAAAAATAAAATAAAATAAAAATAAAAAAGCATTTTCCTCAAATAGTTTGCTCCTTTTGCTTTACAAATTGTGCCTGTATCTCCTCTCAGAAACTGAGTTAAGGCTTAGTCCAATGATTGTCCTTTTAAAAGTAACTCTCTCTAATTTAAAGCATCTCAGCATGTATGCATGTTCACCATCTCTCATGGCCTCCTACACCGATGAGATTTGGCCAAGAAAACAGAAACCACACTAGGTATTTTAGATGGGAAAGGATTGAATATAAGTGGCTTATTCAACCATTGGAAGGCCTGAAGTAGTGAAGGTTATAGAGACTTCTGCTGGCCCTGAGGGAATACAGGAGTACAAGCAGTACAGGACAGCTGTTTTGGAAGAATTCAGCTGCCTGACACATTGAAATGGAAAATTTTGCTGAGGACAGCAAGGAACTGTTACTGAAGCCCCAAGACTGCTGCTGACAATATCCACTGGTCTGTTCACATCTTCTGCTGGTGAATAGTTACTTTTGTTTCTCTTTCAATTTCTAATGATTGTCTCTGGCTACAAGAATCTAAACTGGAACCCTGTGGGTTAGTGATCCTGGAAAACACAGATTCAGGCTTCTCCCTTAAAATACAGCAATGAATGTAGAAAATACAGAGTTGGTAATGGTCTTTCATCACCATTCTGAGGGAAAACTAAAAGAGGAATGTTTATGGAAGTTAAGATATAAAACTATTTCCTGAGCTTTTTAGAGCAATAAAATGCAACCCTGTTTTCCCCAACTCATATGAAGTGTGTTTTTAATTGACATTCGGGGTACTGTCTAACATAATACCGGAAGGTCAAACCTATTTCCAATGCAGTTAGTTGTTTCATGAGTTCAGAGGCTGGCCCTTCATATATTGCAGTACATATTATAAGTCTTGGGGATACAGTCAGTTCAAGAGGCTTACACATCTGTGAAAGAGATGGGGAGGTGAAACGAATGTTATAAAATTGCCTTTCAAATGATATGGTAAAGCTGTGTAGACGGCTGCAGGAAATCATGCAAGTAGCTAGAAGTTATTTATTATCAACTGAGTATGATTTCAAATTTAACTAAAATAATGAGGCTAATTTTGCCAAATAAAACTCGGTTTTATTACCTTCACCTAAATAATGAACTGTCTGATGTATAACTGAAGGATCTGCAAGCACATGCTCAATTTGTATTCAGTGGCAGACATTTGAGGATTACAAAATTAGAAAAATTTTAAAAGATTACTTTGATTATTCCTTTCTCAGAAGCTTAAGACCTTAAATCCTCTCAGTGGTCCCAACTAGTAAGGTAGATTAAATCTTTCTTATTCACACACAGATGTATAATTGTTAGTGTTCCACACAAAGTAGCAATAGTCATTTAGAGTCAGGATCAACTAACATTTGTAGAGCAACTATAATGCTCTTGATTGCCTGAGACTTTATTTTGCATATTCACTTAACTCATTTGACATCAAAGAGTATACAGAAATGATATTGATGTTTGTGTGTGTAAATGTATGTGCTTGTATGTTTGTGCTTTGTATTACCAACAATCTACCATGTGCCTCTCTACTTCTGTTATAATTCCTAAGTCTAAAATAATTATGCCTATTCTTTTCTTTTCAACAATCTATTGGGGTTATAACTATTTCCATTTTACATTTCAAGCATAAGGTTTGTGATCTATATTGGACCTTCCAGTTAGCATATTTCACTGGTAGAAGCGTAATTTCCTACGTCGTAATTCTTAAAACTATAATTCTTGAAAATCATAATCATGATTCTTAACACATTTGTACTTGTTCAATCTTCATCAGAATCTCCAGGCATTTTAGAAGTTAATATCCCCGTTATACCTCATCGTCTACTCTTCAATCTACCATAAGTGGTCATAAGTAGAGCTGTCACCTTAGACTAAGTTGCCTGGAAATAGACTCTGAGATGGGGGCACTGTGTGCAGAATTGTATTAGGAGGAGCTCCGAGTATCACTGTAAGGAAGGAGAGAAGGCATGAAGTGAGCATGGCAGAGCAAGACCCTCAGCTGTAAAGCTCTCCAGTCAATCTAGTGCTGAGATGATCTTTCCAAGATACCCCAAATTAAGGCAAGAGGGCCGGCTCTTTGCATCCAAGGTTGACCCTTGGCTGGTATCTGGGAACCCGGATTTCAGGATAGCTATGACTACCCTAACTGATAAGTGTGATTCGCTGTGCCTGAATTACTGTTGCAAACAATATGGTTTAGTATGATTTTTTGCTTTTCTTCTGGGAGTCTGAAATTTTGGTGCCTGCCAAGTAGAGAGTGCCTATGTGATTAGTCCCCGATAAAATCCCTGGGCCTTATTTCCCAATGTGCTTCCCTGTTGGACAACATTTTACACATGTTACAATTCTTTGTTGGGGGAAATAAGCAGTTCTGGAGTGACTCCACTGAGAGCTTGTGACCTGATTTCCTCTGGACTTTGCTCCATGATGCTTTTCCCTTTGCTGATTTTGCTTTGTATCTTTTTACCATAATAAATTATAGCCATGAATACAATTACATGCTAAGTTTTGTGAGTCTTCTTAGCAAGTCATCAATACAGGAACTGGTCCTGAGGACCACACCCCAAAAGAGAGCTTCTACTTGCACAAGGCAGTTTCCTATGGTAGAGGACAAATCTTAGTGATGAGGCAGCTTTGAACACTGGCAGCCTGTATCTCCAAATGTGCGAAATATGAGTGTGTCAGACTCAAAAAGGGAATCCAGATAGAAAATCATTGTATCGGTCAGGTGCGGTGGCTCACAACTGTAATCCCAGCACTTTGGGAGGCCAAGGCAGGTGAATCACCTGAGGTCAGGTGTTCAAGACCAGCCTGACCAACATGGTGAAACCTCATCTCTACTATATATGTATATATAATATATATATACAAAAAATTAGCCAGGAGTAGCGTCAGGCACCTGTAATCCTAGCTACTTGGGAGGCTGAGTGAGGAGAATTTCTTAAACCTAGGAGACGGAGGTTGCAGTGAGCACAGATCGCGCCATTGCACTCCAGCCTGGGCAACAAGAGCAAAACTCCGTCTAAAGAAAAAAGAAAATCATGTACCCAGTGTATAAATACGTGTCTCACTCAGGTCCATGTATCTCTTCTATTAAGTGTGCTGTCTCTGTAAAGAGCTTTTCTGGATTCTAGCTAGTCTTGTTTTCTGGAGCACTAAAAAGAGACAAATTAGTGGGATGGAAGCGCAGCCTCTACTGCTACAGTTGAACTCAGGGGCATAACAGAGGTTCATTAACCCTTCTTTGCTCTCTTTCTAAGGGACCTTCAAACTCTGCCAACACCTTAACTTGTTTAAGCAGTTTTCTTGGTGAAGATCTCCCAGAATTCCATCCCCGATGTTTCCAAATCACTACATACTATGCCTTTCTGAAACTGTGTTTCCTAAGCTATCTATTTCTCTTTAAAACCAGGCATAATATCTCCTAGGGATTCATTGGTGGATCAACTGAGCCCCAAACCTATTCTTCTTTGATCATGTTATGTAAGAGCAGTTTTACCTCCCACTTATGGTCAGAAAAAAACTACTTTCTAAGTAAGGCAGATTTTTATTTGTCTTCTGGTCTTTTGGCATAAGGAACCTAAAATGATAGGCCACTAGCTGTAACTTAAAATTCTGTAGAACCCTTGGTGTCTGTTCTGGTTGAAGCATTCATCTTTTAATGCTTCAACTGAGCCCTCTCAGCCTAAAAAGTCCAAAATGAAGTGGAGAAAAGTAAAATAACCCAAATGGACCACTGGGAGTTACAGTAAATGGACCCACTCTTACTTCCATTCCTTGGTTTCCAAATGTATATATTATGTCGCTTGCAAGCACTGAGCCTTACAATGTCCATTAATTTAGGGTTTAAATTATATTCTGGAATATTGAACTTTATAATATCAAAATATTCTTTTCTGTCTCATACTTCAACTACATCTTGGAAATGTTGCCCCTCTATTATATCAGGGACACCAGGTGGACCCAAGGGTGGCACCTTCTCGGTGAACCAATATGATAAAACAATCAGATCCCAATACTAGACCAGTTGCCACTGCTAATTTAACATAAAATTGATCTCTTGGCTGGGCATGGTGGCTCATGCCTGCAAATCCCAGCACTTTGGGAGGCCGAGGCGGCCGGATCACGCGGTTGAGAGTTCGAGACGAGCCTGGCCAACATAGTGAAACCCTGTCTCTACTAAAAATACAGAGGTTTAGCCATGCATGGTGGCAGGTGACTGTAATCCCAGAGGCAGGAGAATCGCTTGAACCCAGGAGATGGAGGTTGCAGTGAGCCAAGATCGCACCATTGCACTCCAGCCCAGGTGACAATGTGAGATTCCGACTCAGAAAAAAAAAAAAAAAAAAAAAAAAAACAACCAATGAAAAAAAAAATAAACTGATCTCTTGTTCTGATTCAATGTTATATGGGATCTTGTGTCAATCGATTGTGGTTATGTTGACAATGGCCCTGTAGGCAACAAAGAAAATCTTATTCTGGGAATACATGTCAGTCTTATCCAAGGTGATTTGCTGTTCCTTCCAGAGTAGGAGTCAAATGTAGTTAACTTGCCACTAAATGACTGATTGCTTTCCTTGACATATGGCTTCATACTGAGGGGTCAGGGTTAGTCTCTGTTACTGGATAAGTAAGAGTAGCTAGATCAGACAAGTTACAACCTATACATTGTGCCTATGCATAGCATCTATCTCTTCCACAGAGCTTCTCCATTCTTGTGCCCACAGTCTCATCACTGGGTCACAAATTACAACAGTGACTGAGATCAATGGGCTAAATAGTTCTATCTATTTGATTAATTGCAGGTATTTCCTAGTGGTGCCAAACATGATAGAAAGAGCTTTGCATTGCATAATCAATTCTATAGGTCCATATACATACCTCTTAGCCAGAAATTGTCACTGATCTTCCAATTTTTCTTCTTCCATGCCTGTGTTCAATAATATAAGCCATCTGTCACTGTCCATGAGCCCAGATATATTCTTACTGTATGCTACATTTCATTCTGCACAATGTGGATGTCTAAGCGCATCATTTGAAGCTCTCCATTAGGGGAACTTTCTCTGCCTGGTCTCTTGAAGGCCTCCCCTTACTTGGACTATAGCGTGACTTCAGTCTGCTTTTGTTTCATATTGTATCTTTTGACTCTCCTCATCCCCGGTCCTGGATATACCACTTCTGTGTTACCATGGATTGCTTTTAGATTGTTCTGTTTTGTAATTTGATAGATCATACAGAACCCAGTGTTGCCTGAATGGCCACTTGGTTTACAATGATTAGAAACGCCATCTCTGTAGCATGCTGTGGATGACTTTTCTAACGTGTATAGTTTTCTGCTTTAGTTTGCATGACTTTGCTCTAATACCCTAAACTTTTACATTGTGGTTCTCTTATTGGGGATTTATATTAACTCAATATTAAATCCAAAGATATCTTTGGTACCTTATGTTTGCTGGACCAGATGGTCCACAAAGTGCAAAGCAATGGAGCTTGGGCAAATTGCCAACATTATTCTTCTTTAGACCACATGCAAAGATGTAGACTTCTATATGTCACCCCAAAAGTCCCAAGTGTGAAATATGGTGTTCCTTAAACCTGAAAAGGCCTTTGCACTTCATATCTAGTGTGGGATGGCATGCCTATTTATATCTCAGTCCACTCGATACTGAAAAATTTTACTCATATGCCAGGTCCCTGAACCTTCATAATATTTACCTCCCATATGTCTTACTTTATATTCTCCACCCCGATACAAAATCCTGTGCAAATCATCTCATCAAACCTCTTTTGGCTCCTGCTAGTGCGGATTGACCAGATACTTCAGCTTTCTTGCATATGATCTTTCCTTTCTTTCTACAGGTTCAACATGTCCTCTATCAAGGTATAGTGATCTGATTGCCAGAAGAGGAAACTGGTGTAGATCTTGAGGGCAAGCAATGTTTTTATTGTAAGTCATTTGCCTCTCTTGGGGTTTCTGCTGGGTTTTCAGGAAGGGAGGTGTATCCTTTGATAAGGGCAAGAGGGGAATATTTGGAGTTCAAATAATATAGAACAGTGATTCTCCACCAAGAGTGATTTTCCACTTCCTGAGGGTGAGCACACTTGGTTATGGCTGGAGACATTTTTAATTATCACAGCTGCAGGAAGAGGGGCTTAGAGACCTGAGATGTTGCTAACGATCTTACAGTGCACAGGTTTCAGCCTCCACAACTAAGAACTATTCAGTCCCAAATGTCAATAGTGCCAAGGTTGAGAAGCCTCAATTTAGAAGAAATTAGAATTTATTTCCCACACTTACCCAGATATGTTAAGTATCAGGGGCCTATGTTTTTTCCTAATAGAGCCTTGAGACTGGAATAGGAATCCTACTGGGATAAGGCTTCATTCTTCTTTAAATCTTTGCTTCTCTTACAATTAAGTCAGAAACCTGTTTTGCCACCCCATCTATCCTGGAGGGAGAAATATATGGGAGATTTATGTGGAAATTCTCTTGTGTGATGCACTAAAAGGTGGAGTTGAGCAGAGGAAGGAGCTCATGCTGCAGTGTGGTTGCATCTAAGGACTCAGCCAGTACAAGGAGCTCTAGGGTTGAGGTATCCCTTAAGAGACAGAGATAGTCCATATTGAATTAAGGGGTGGTCCTTTGTTTTCCCACATGAACCTGTCAGTAGCTATGGGCCGCTCCCCTGAAAGAAAACATCACTTTGAAGAAAAGCAATTACCTGTGAGGGCCACAGCTGTAAGCCATTAGCAACAGCTTTTTCAAGGAAGTAAATGATAAATGTACCAACCCCAATGAGGGAACCTGTACAGAGCAATGCAAATATCCACTACAGCCATCAAAGTCATCAACACGTGGACCAGTGTCCTAGCATCAATGACAGAACTATTCCAAAATGTAGAGAAAAAATTGAGAAGGAAGAGAATTTAAAAAGTAATTAATTATTAAATATTTCCATTTAGAATCCTAAAGCATTAAATAGAGATAAAAATAAACACTAGATACGAGTGTTGGTAACTATATGTTGGGTAGCGGAGAAGGGAGAAATGTGGATTCATGAATGTTTATTGAGACTTTTCCATGTGTTCAGAAGTAAGAAAGGCAAGTGAAAATTAAATAATTGATAAGTATAGTAGTCTATATTTGAATTATTTTGATAGGAAAATTATAAGTATCAAAATTATATTGATGATACTTCCCTTTTTTGAAGAGAAAAATATTTTTAGAAAGTAAAATTTCAGTGTGTGTCAGGTGGTATCAGGAATAATACATCTCTGTTGTTTTGAAAATTATACTCTTCACCCACTTTGTTGACCTTTTTTAAAAGATTCTGCCATATGGTTTTCTCAAGCAGGTTGATGACTAAGCAGGGAATTACACTCCCCCCCAAAATTTTAATTTTAATTTGAAGTGATGAATTATAATTTTGGTTGCTTAGCCATGTTTTAAGGCATACTATGCCACTTTTTCTTTTTCATGTAATCTCTTTAGCAGAAAATGTGTATGTGCCTCAGAAAGTGGTGTTTTAGTATCGATATATATTATTTGTAATTTATAATATATCTCTTTTAATCATGTTGACATAAAAACAATAGATTGCATAATTGTGTTTGTTTCAGTCTTTGTCAACTCCCCAAAAAATAAGTTATAAAAGTATTTATGGAAAAAAAAACAGTGTTATAGATGCTACTCATAATTTTTTTCTTTCCATTATGTTTGAGGGAATATTACCATTGTCTTATATCCAACATTTTTATTGTCCCTGCTATTTTTCTATCTTGAAACTTGATCGTTAGTACATATTATACTCATCAATATCTACTATTTCCTTCATAAAATATAGTAAACTCTATTCAATTATAAAGGGAGATTTCTTCAGAAATATTAAGTATGTCTTCAAATTTGCTGAGTATTTGGAAATATGACTTATGAAAATCATAAAACCAATTGCATATGTTTAATATTTTATAATTTAATAAACTTAGATCAGTGATTCTCAAACCAGGGCAACCTTTTTCCCCTCCAACACATACACATGCTAAGGGACATTTGACAACATCTAGAGACACTTTAGATTGCCACAGTTCAGGTGCGTACTTCAGGAACAGATGCCAGGGTTGCTACTAAGCATCTTACAATGCACAGAACAACCCTTCCTCCTCTACAGTGGTTGCTGTAATAAATAATAACCAGAATTCTCAAATTTTGCTCCAAACTGTAATAGTACAGAAGTTGAGAAATCCTGTTGTAGATATTTTAATATTTAAAATACTGAAAGCATTTTAAAAGGCCAATTTTAATAGAATTAATAAGTGAAACTTGATCATAGTTTCACCATTGATAAGACAATTTTTGAAATTTTTGTTGCTGTTGTTTTTTAAAAGTTTTCAACCTATTTCTTTAACAGTATTTTGAGTTAATTCTGTGAATTATATTAAGAAACACTATTTCTGCACCAAATTCCAACTTGACTTATGGATAATATACAGAATGTTTAAACATATATGCAATTATTTTGTGAAGCTCAAATTTCTCATTAATTAAAAAATACTATAATAAATATTGCATTGTATTATTTAACTTTTTCTATTCCTACCATTTGAGAATTCAAATTTTCTTTTGTAGCATATTGTTTTAATTATTGAAATAGTATTGAAATACATTTTTAATGTTCGGCTTGTTTGATAAATGCTACATTCAGACTAAATTATATATGGTCAAGTAAAATGGCTATTAAAATTAAAACCAAATGAAAAAATAAATCAGCCCTTTAGAGTAGCAGATACAATGCAGTGGGCAGCAGTCTATTGTTACTTATAGCTCATAGGTAAGAAAGAATGCTTTTGAGGTTGCATAACACATGAAAATAGAGAAGTGACAAAGAAAATTTTCATTGGGCCGGGCGCGGTGGCTCAAGCCTGTAATCCCAGCACTTTAGGAGGCCGAGACGGGTGGATCACGAGGTCAGGAGATCGAGACCATCCTGGCTAACACGGTGAAACCCCGTCTCTACTAAAAAAATACAAAAAACTAGCCGGGCGAGGTGGTGGGCGCCTGTAGTCCCAGCTACTCGGGAGGCTGAGGCAGGAGAATGGCATGAACCCGGGAGGCGGAGCTTGCAGTGAGCTGAGATCCGGCCACTGCACTCCAGCCTGGGCGACAGAGCGAGACTCCGTCTCAAAAAAAAAAAAAAAAAAGAAAATTTTCATTGACTTGTGAAAATTGCTTTTTAAGCTCCAGTATGATTATAGTTCAATTTTCCAATTGTTTTTTATATTTTTAATCATTTTATTCCTAAAATTATTCCTGAATTGATTCATTTTTTGTTCTTTTTGTTAGAGCAAAACTCATACTTACAAATCACATTAACATATCTACATTTATCTGGTACTATATCAGATTAAATTCCTCTTAAATGTAATTGTGATAAACTTTTTATAAGCAGATACAAATTTTCTTGCTTTATGATAGAGAAATATGTGAGGAACAATTATGCTCTCAATTATTTTTTATGAAGCAGAAAATTTAACACCACTAAACCAAACACTAGAAAAGCATACATTTTGTTTTTCCTAGATGTAGGTGAATGTTGATAAATATCTAGGACATTCTGTTCATATAAACACCTTTAACACAGTCTGATTAATACCCATAATTTAATTTGAGGATCTCTGGCAAAAATAATAAAATTAATTTTAAAAATCTCACAAAAGTGTCCTGTCCTTTGATTCTGTAAAGGTGCCCATAGTGCTTAAATTGCTATTTTAACTGATGTTACGCAAAGATGTATGAGCAGAATTTTAACATCAGTATTGATCAATAATCTGTAACCTAGAATGGAACTATAAGTTTACACAGATAATAGTTGCTGTAATGAATGATAATCAGTATTCTTAAATTTGGCTCTAGGAAAAGACTTAAAAAATGAATAATTGCGTTGCACCATCATTTTTTAAGCCACCGAATTGGTATTTTATTACTTGCGCCCAAAAGGACCCTAACTATTAGATGAAATATTGGATCTTAGAAATGTGACAAAATCATATTCAACTGAATGTGGGGTATGCTGAAAAGACAAATGGCTTAGTGAATGTTTAGTTAAAGTATATGTCAGTGTATATTAAAGGAAGAACAATGTTGGCCTGCAGGAGAATTCATAGCTTGTTTTATGCCTTTATCCTTTCCATATTTTTTTCTCTTTACCTACTGTTTAGATGAAACAGAATCAATGAAAAGAACAATATATTGTAATTCAGACTGAGTAACATATAAGTGTAGGAAGACCTTCTATGCAAAGAGAAATAGAGTTCAAATCCATTTGGCTATTAGGACACGTCTTTCCATGAGGTTAGAGAGGTAAGGAATGTCAAGCTCTTTATATTTCCTCATAATGAGAATACTTGGAATGAAGTATCAAAGTATACTTCATTCATCAAAACATACTCCTTCCTATTGCTGTAAGAAAATTATTGCTCTTACTTGTTGGCGTATGTTTATGGGACTAGGCGAGAAAAGAGAGAGATAAGTTAAGTGATAGTGCTTTGGTTGCAACTCTAGGATTACTTCTAGCCCGTGGAAAGGGCTGTCTTGACTTAGTTGAGCAGTGTATGGGTTTGGGGGGCAAAGCTCCATTTCTTTGCCCAAACTTAAGCCACGATTAGTTGTGTACTTTATTAACTGTTTGGCCTGTATTTCCTTCAGGAACTTTGAGGTAATTAGTTAAGGACCCGATTCAAGAAGACTTAGCCTCATTTTACAACTTCCACTTATTTTATAATTTCTTTTTTTTCCCCCACTGTTGTCAAACAAATGAAAAATAAATAATCATTGCATCTTTATCAAGTACATGTATTTGAAAGAATGGCAAATATATAGATTTGAAAGAGTATCTAATGAAAAAAATAACTTAAAAACCAATTACTCTATCAAGGGAGAAGTACATCCTTATACCTGTTATTAAAAGACACGTAAATGTCTGCTTCAGAGAACATGGCCTTGCTTGTGAATTTTTCTTGTGATCCTACCAACAGGGCTTGCCGTTAACTCTACCACGTATCTTCTTCTGCCACTGATCTTTTCAATGCCTTAGAGAATGCTGGGAGTGCAACACCACAGCCACCACAGTCTGTACCTACTGCACAGTCCTTTCTTACTCTAGGCCTCATCAAAGCAAATAGCCTTTCATGTCACCTGGTATATAGTCCAGTGTATTAGTCAGTTCTCTGTTAATACATATCCAAGACTGGAAATTTATAAAGAAAAGAGGTTTAATTGATTCACAGTTCCACATGGCTAGGGAGTCTTCAGAAAACTTACAATCATGGCAGAAGGCACCTCTTTACTGAGCAAAGGAGGAAAAGCCCCCTATAAAACCATCAGACCTCCTGAGAACTTACTGTCAGGAGGACAGCATAGGGGTAGCTGCCCCCATGATTCAATTATCTCCCACTTCCCACCAGGTCCCTCCCACAACACGTGGGGTTTATGGAAACTACAATTCAAGATGAGATTTTGGTGGAGACACAACCAAACCATATCATCCAAGGAAAACAGAATGAACAATGGATTAATGATAGTAAACGTATGTCATGTAGATCCATACTCGGGTGAAGGACCAAATCTAAAGCTATGGATAAATAAATAGATTGATGTCAATCTGGAAGAAGATGTTTAAACACATGCTAACAGAGCCTGTCCACATTTATATCAGTTTCCAGAACAGAGATGGCAGGATGAATGTTTTGAAAGGTACAACAAATTCAGGATGTATTAGTAAGTATATTAGGTGACAGAATCAGGATGTGAAAGAGTATTGATGCATTAGATGGTCCAAAGCAAATTAAATAAAATGTGATAGAAATAAATGTAAAATACTGTATCATGCTTAGTTCTAAAGATACAACTGCAGAAATGTGGAATGAAGAAAATAAGTCTTTACACCAGCATATGTGAAAAAGAGGTATGACTTCTAGGTGGCTGTAGCTTTTATATGATTCCGTTGCATGCAGTGAAAAATGCAAATCTGATCTTAGACTCTATTAACATAAGTACAGAATACAGAGTGAGGAATTTGATGATCCCGCTGTAACTTCAGATTCAGAGTGCATTTAGGGTAACAAATCCAATTTGCATGCTAGGTTTTTTTAAGAAATGTCAACTAAAGTAGAGTACATTCAGAAGTTTCAGAAAATGCTTTACTATAGTCAATAAACAAATATATAAAGAAAAATATTTAAAAGGGAGTTTTTACAAGTATTTAAAATGGTTTGCTTTAGAATGACATATATTGGATATACGTCACACAATTCCAGAGGGAAACAATAGGTGCAAACAAAGAATATGTAGGCAGACTTCTCATATGAATGTAGACGAATTTTAAATATTCAGTACAATAATGGTGTGGGCCCTGTGTTAGTTGGGGTACCTTGGAAATCAGACATCAGGTAATAATTGGAATATAAGAGGTTTAATGAGGGAAATGCCTTTGAAAAATAATGAGAAGTGAAAACTAGAAGTGGGTTACGAGAGCTATTAACCCATGATGCAGGTCTGATACCTGTGAAAGGAGAGAGGAAAGGGAGGAAAATTGAAAAGGAAAAGACTTCTATTGCAGTGTAGGTCAGAGTCACATTTTGTGCCGGGCACGGTGGCTCACTCCTGTAATCCCAGCACTTTGGGAGGCCAAGGCAGACTGATCACAAGGTCGGGAGTTCGAGACCAACCTGGCCAATATGGTGAAACCCTGTCTCTACTAAAAATACAAAAATTAGCCGGGCATGGTGGTGGGAGACTGTAGTCCCACTTACTTGGGAGGCTAAGACAGGAGAACAGTTTGAACCCAGGAGGCGGAAGTTGCAGTAAGACGAGATCATGCCACTGCACTCCAGCCTGGGCAACAGAGCAAGACTCCATCACACACACACACAGAAAAAAAGAAAGAAAAAGAAAAAAAGAAGAGTGGCATTTCAGAAGACAAGGTGTGGCTCTTGGATGTGTACCTCACTCAGCCATTGGTGAGGTGCAGTCCTCGGAGGCTGTACCTTCAAAACGAACACTGGAGTATTCCAGAGTGTGGTGGCTGAAGACTGCTAGAACTCTTATTACTATTTGATAGTTTACTTTGAGAATTGGATAATTTTTTATTCTGTGAAAGAAATCCCTTCTTATTCATGATATGCCCCATTTGAGATACTGTCATAGAAAACTTGCTAATCCATAAGTGTCAGTTAAATCTTCTAGAAAGCAGATGCTGAGATTAAGTTAGCAGTAAAGGTTAATTGGGGAGTAGCATCTGTGAAAGAAAAGGAATGTGGTAGAAAAGTTCAGGGGGAGCCAAGAGACCATGATGCAAATCTCACAAAGTCTCCACCATCTAAATCAAGAGCTCTCGACTAAAGATAGCTCACTAGAAGAGTCCTACATCAAGTGTAAATGACAAGAGTTTGTTAGTACAGCCTGGCTTAGTCATGGCCCGAAGCCATCTTGAGAAGTATAACCTCATCTTAATACAGAGGCAGAATTGAAGATATTAGTAGCCATGGACTGGCAGCTAACCACACTTGCCATCTGTCATTTCCTGAAGATATCTGGGTGCTACACAGTCTTGTATTTATTTCATGTAGTTCCACTTTTCCACCCATGTTTAGGCAGCAGCTCCTCCAGAGTTCCCGTGATTATCCTTTCCTACATGTAAACTTAGAAGAGGGAGGTTAGTGGAAACAAACTACAGCTCTCATTCCTATGACTGGTTTAGGGACTGCAACCCATTGTATTCTTTTTCCACTATCCATTCTAAATTCCACATATTCTCAGCTATCATCTCTGATGGTCTTGTGGCTGCTATGGGGCTGTGTAACATAAATCTTCATTTTAAGCATTAGAACTTATGACAGACACACCCTTCTACAGCAGGGGTTGCTGTACTTACCTATTCAGTCACGATGAGGATATATATTGCTAATGGACAGCCAAGAACATCACCTGGGTTTTGCATGTGTTCCCCCTGCCCTCATGATATATCACTAGCCCCATCTTTGCCTGTTAATCAAAGTAAGTTTTCCTGCAAATATCATGACTTCTCTTTTTGCCTACTGGTCTCCTATCAAAAGGGTATCTTCTTTGGAAACCAGGACTTGTATCCCAGCAGAGCCCAGAGTTCTGGAAATGAAAAAATCCATTAAATTAAAATAACATGAATTAACTGAATGGACCATTGAGGGTAATGGCTTTTCCCTGGATCCTGGAACTGTAAAATTTTCCTAGTTGGGATGAAGGAACAGAGAGAAATCTCTGATTCAGTGAGGATGGAGTTCCATCCTCAGTGTATTACCTCCAAACTGGCATTTTAGACACAGCTTTATCAAGCCATTCCAACTCTGTCAGTCCAGCTGTTTCTAAATAGTACAATTTAGCACCATTTCCACATTTCCTTCATTGTTAGTGAGTCCCTGTTCTGAAGCTCAGTTGTGTGGGATTTCATGCCTATGGGCAGGTGTTCCATAAGCTCCTAGATAGTGGTGTTGGCTGAGGCTCAGCAAGCAGGAAAAGCAAATCCATGGTTGAAATACATATCTATTCCTGTGAGAACAAATCAATAGCCATTCCAAGACATTAAGAGCCAGTTGATCTCCTTGAGGCATAGTGTCATGCCAGGGACTCTGTGTTGCTCTCTGTTGTACATTTAGAGAAGGCAATAGCTAGATAAGCCTTGATGAAAAAGATTACATGCACATTCTTCATCCCTGTGAATATGCACGCATCATTTGTAAGTTCATTTGTCTATCCCTAAGTAGCTGCTGATGAATTCTGGCTAACATCCATCAGCTAAGCCATTTATATCTATTTTATTAGGTATTGTCTTCTCTATGGTGGATATTTTCTATTGCATATTAATATCTTATACACAGATCTTCACTTTGTCCCAATTCCTATATGCCCATGTGATTATGTCTACTCCAGGTCTTCTGTCACTAATCTATCAGTATCTTTCCTGTGGTCTCCTGAATAATTATATGTGTAATTAACTACTACTCTTAGCCTCAGATAGTCCTCAAATCATATGAGTAATCAGGTTTACCATCCATAGCTTCACCTACTGGAGAGGTTTATCTCTTTTGACTATAGTTCAAGACTCTCTGTGATGAAGCTACTCTCTTTATTATAGAACCAACATGTTTAGCTAACCCATGGCTAAACCATGTTTCCACTTCTTTATCCACATTCAGTTGTTCTTAATGGCCCTTACGACCATTGGTGCGACCCGAGGGAGGGGTGATGGTGCAAATGTTCTTTGTGACATGAGAGTCCAGGAAACTTGGCCACACAGTTTTGCTTATGCTCTCTTGTTCTACCCGTGCTCAGTCCTAAATTTATTATTTCTTTTTTTCAATAAATTTGCCGGTAGATCTACCTGACTTGAAAGCTCTGACAAGACTCAGCTCCTGATGTGTAATTCCAAACACAAGTTCACCTGTGTCTCAATGTAAATCATTCTGATTCTATCCAGAAACAGACGCATGCCAACAGCTGTTTTTTAAATGACATATCTTTGTGCTGCAAAGGGCGTGGTATTTCTAATCGGTTTATGTTAGGATCCTACCAATAGTTTGTCATTAACTCCACAGTGCACTATTTGCTACTTCTAGTATTTCCTACACTGTAGATACTGCTGAGAGCACTGCTTGCACCACAGCCTGGACCTACTGCAGAGTTCTACCTTCCCTAGGCCTCCTTAAAGCAAACAGCCTTCCATATCACCTGCTATATATCCAGGTAATATTCTTTGGGGTGAACTGCATTGTCTCCAGAACCTTGAGATGTTTACTAGGTGGTACCCATGCTTCATCATGGGGAATGCAAGATGCAGCATTTTGCCTTTTTTTTGGGAGGGGATATCCCAGCATTCTCCTAACCATTCACAACCCTGAAGATTTTACTGAAATATTGGTTTCTCATTATCCATAAGGTTTATTTCTCATCCTCTGGAATTCACGAACTTTGTGAAAGTCTCCATCCCGCTAGCACTTGTTGATCATACTGCCAATTCTTCATGATGATGCAGGGATGAAAGAACCCCGTCTGTCACCTCTTGAGGTTTGATATTTGAGTCTGAGAAATAAACTGACAATAGATCGATGATCAGGGAAAAGTGCATAGAAATTTACTTACGTGCATAGGAGCATCCCGAGAAGGTGAGTGTTCAATATCCCAATGAGGTCTAGAAGTTTAGATACTTTTCTTCATAGGGTAATGGAAAATGGGGGGTGTAGGCAAATTTTTAGAAAGGTGGTAAATGGTTTTTAGGAGAGATAAAGAGGCCAGCAGAACAGAGAGCCTGGGACAAAGTTTGTCTGGGCTCTAGATACGGTGTTTGATTTTCAGTCTCTTCTTCTGTGATATGAGTTTCATCTTTCTTGGTTAATGAAATTTCAGTGGGAAGATCGAAGGCATTGTGCTCTTCTTTAGTGGATCCGGTCTTCAGGTAGATAAAGGAACTTCAGACAAAACCCTCTCCCTTTGCTTCAGGAGAGGCAGAGAGATGAGAGACAGCGGGGCAGGAGAAAGCGAGAGAGAGATTTTGGTTTTGAGGCTGCTGCTTTAATTCAAAGTATTCAGCGTGTCAAAGCACCATGCTTTGACGTAGTGTTTTCTGAACCCCATAACATCAGTGTAATGGAGCAACATGATGTTTCGCACAAGCATTATTCCATGTTCGACACACCAGATGCTCTTGTGGTAGCCCACAAAATTCGCCTGATTTCTGCTGATTAAGGCTAGTGAATTAAATGAAGTGATGACAGGGACCCTCTGCTCTGTATTCCTTAGATCTTTATATGTTGCACTAATCTCCACCATCCTGCTGCATCACAAAATATTGTTTTGTATTTATAATCTTGGCTGGGGGAAGTTTTAAAAACTTCCATTTTTTTAAATTATCTGCTATGATAGCTCTTATGCCACAAGCCAGGTTCACAATGTAGAGATTGCTCTAACCACAAAACATCCAATTCTAATTATATATTTAGAGACTGGTGAAATGACTGCCAGGTAAGTTTTCTAATGCAGTAAACCTTCTCTTTGCTGGACTTTGACAAGGATTCTACTTTTTAACCTGGATCAGAAGAACTCCAGTTTCATGGGGAGAGGAACATGCTAACACATCATGTATCGGATAATCAGTCTCATCTCAGACTCTGTGTTCCATAGTTCTTGAAATGACTTGCAATTTTCTTTGGGCTTTGTGCTGTCATCCAAGCAAATAGCCACGGGGCATCTGGAAAATAACTGATAAAATTATAACAGCATTTTTTTTTTGCCACGTCTTTCTTCCTACAGACCTGGAAATCTCTTTAGTCAGTGTATTTCAGGGAGAAAGCTATGGGAACTGGACAAGGTATTATGTTTTTTATTATGACTACTGATCTTAGCCTCCCACTTACTCATTCTTGCTTTGTTTAATCATGTTTTACTTATGATTACATTACACAATACCCTGGTTGGCTGCCCACTTCTTTTGCTCCTGGAGTTGCTATGTCTATTGTTGATTTCTGTAACACTCTTCAGGTTAAACCATCTCAGCTGCCATGTAGATTTTGCCAGTCGTTACAAAAATCGCATCCTCTTGAAGATTCTGCTGGTTCTTAAATGACCTACATACTCCATTGCTATTAATAAGTTAAACTCTATAACCTTTCTTACCTTCTATTTTAGCCTGCTGAGTTGCCACTTAACTTCTTAATGATGGTGACCCTCTTAATCAATGTATCCCTTATAACCTTGGTAAATGGTGTGCTCTTCGGCCTTCTCATGAAACAAAATTATCTCATGGATTTTGTGGCCTCACATAATATATACACTCTAGCATGTCTATCTTCTTCATTTATTCTACTCCTCCTCCACCATCTGCTATGGCAATTAAAGCTTTTCAGCTTCACTCTTCCTGCGGTTTATTTTCTCCAGACTTCTAGGAGCCAACCTGGCATTGAGCCTGCACCGCCACCCACCCCCCACTCCCCCATCCCCTGCCCCAGAGTCCTGGCTAAGGTATTAAGCTCTTTATACTGAGAGTATCCCCTTGCAAATGAGTTGGGCAAGCTGCACAGAATGAGAGAATAGTCCCTACGAGACTTACTCTCACTTCAGATACCAGTCATAATTTCAGGAGCCTCCTGGGCCACTCTCACTTTAGCTGACTACAAATTTATAGATCCCTACAGATTCCAAGATCAGTAATTTACTAGAATGACTCACAGAACTTCTTGAGAGTGATTATACTCCCCATCATGTTTGTAACAGGCAGAGGATCCACGTTACAACCAGCTCAGTGAAGAAATGGATATTACAGAATCTGAGAGGGTTCTAAACTCGAAGCTTTCCTCATGCTCAGAGATATGTTGTCCTCTCAGCACTGATGTGCTACAATATTCAGAATATGACCAAGTAGGCAATCTCACCCAAAGCTGTAGTGTCTTACTGATCGCATACTGTTTCTGTAGGTAAACTTTAGTCTCCAGTTCCCACCCTCAACCAAGAGATAAGACTAATGCATTTTGTCTCTACTTCATCTGGAGCTCTGAACTTACAGGGCATGGCTCAAAGCTTCCATTGCATGTCACATTGTTATATTTCCTATGGACAAATTCTAGAATAAAGGTATTCCTCTCAGGAGGGACACTTAGAGCCTAGAGCTTACCAAACAGCAGCAAAGAACAAAGGCCAGACTTCTCTTTGGGCAAAGTTAATTATTCACTACACATCTCTAAATTCACCCTTCATCACCCTTATGTTTTGGCCTCTTTAACCACACATTCTCATAATCCAGGTTTACTGGATTTCCATGCAGGGAAAAGAGGCTAGGTCCTATACTGTAGTCTTCATGACTGTGAAGGGCCATACCAAGAACATGATCTTGGCTCAAAAGATGAGGAAAAATTAAAGGAGTTAACAGCTTGAAGTTGTCATAACCTCGCTTATCAAAGTACTTTCTTAAAAGTAATGTCTGAGCCACTCATCTCCATGTCCATATCATATAACTTGTAGCATACAAATCTACACTAGGCTTACTTAGGACTCTTCTTTTTTGTGTATGTGCTTTTTTTCCTAAATATAAACAGTAAAAGTAGATAGAATAACCTACACCATTTATGAATTAAAAAATAATAAACATATGTTCTCACTCACAAGCGGGAGTTGAACAATGAGAACACGTGGACATAGTGAGGGGAACATCACACACCAAGGCCTGTCGCGGGGTGGAGGGCTAGGGGTGGATAGCATTAGGAGAAATAGATAATGTAGATGACAGGTTGATGGGCGCAGCAAACCACCACGGCATGTCTATACCTATTTAACAAACCTGAACGTTCTGCACATGTACCCCAGAACTTAAAGTATATAAAAAAAATAATAAACATAAAGGATATTACATAGTAAGCTTTAGAGTATACTGTTAGTCATATAAAACACTATCATGTGTGTGTGCACCAAGAAAAAAAGTACCATAAAATAGTGAATTATGTTTGTCTTTAAAAGGTAATATTTTGGAATATTGAAATAATCTTTTTTTTTTTTTTTTTTTTTTTTTTTGAGACAGGGTCTCACTCTGTTGCCCAGGCTGGAGTGCAGCAGCACAACCAAGGTTCACTTCAGCCTCGACTTCCAGTGTTCAGCCTTGACCTCCATGATTCAAGAGCACAATCAAAGCTCACTCCAGCCTTGACTTACAGGCACTTGCCACCATGCCTGGCTAAATTTTGTTTTTTCCTTTTTTTTTTTTGGTAGAAACAGGGTTTTGCCATATTTCCCAGGCTGGTCTCAAACTCCTGAGTTCAAGCTATACTTTCTCCTCAGCCTCCCAAATTGCAGGGCTTACAGGCTTGAGCCACTGTGCCTGGCCTTGAAATAATTATTTTAATGTATCTCATTCCCTACAAACATTTGAAGCTTTTGTAAATCTCTAAATATATCTTCTTTTCTCTGTTTCTGTGTATGTATGGATGGTCCTATGGCCATGTGTCACTAATCATGTCTATACATTTTGAGAAATACCTTGTTAGGTGGTTTTGTTATGATGTGAATTTTTGTTATATAGAGTGAACTTTCACAAACCTTGATGGTATGGCCTTCTACATATATAGGCTATATGGGATACGCTATTGCTTCTAAGCTACAAATTTGTACAGCATGTTACTATACAGAATACTGTAGGCATTTGTAACACAATGGCAGCCATTTGTATATCTAAACATAAAATGGGTGAAGTAAAATTATTTCGATAGTATAATCTTATGATTCCATTGGGCCACAATTGTATGTGTGACTTGTCATTGACAAAAACATCATTATGCAGCATGTGATGGTATATATATTACAATATAAACACTTCAATCCGATATTGCTTTCTAAGAAAGCACAGTCTCTAAAGCCAGACATACTGACTTCCAAATCTTCCCATACTAATGGTACCATCTTTGAAGAGCTACTTAACTACTTTGTGCTTTAGTGTTTTTATTTATATAAAGGGTATGATAATAATAACTAAGTCAAATTTATTTTGTATAAATTAGATGTGATACGGGCTTAGAAACAGTGTCTGGTTCATATTGATCATAGAATACTAGCACTATTGTAGCTTTTTTGTGGAGAAGAAAACACAGGCAAATGATAGAATTTTGGAGTCTGAGGCTACAGTTTAACTTTTTTCTTAGATATATAACTTGTAGGAAATGAGCTTATATGTATGAACACTTGTTCTATATCTCCAAATTAAGAATAATTATGGAGATGTTATAGGGTTGTGAAGAATACTGAATAATGATTGATTATACATACATTTTCTAATAAAATGGTATAATAAGCCTCTATGATGATGATGATATTTATTTGAAAAACTTGTAATAATTCTTATATCAAGAAAAACTCATGGAATCATTTATTCTCAGGGAACTGGAACTGAAATCATCACAATAATCACCATGATTGGTATTATTATTACTGTTATCTTTAATATTATTCACATTGTCCGCAGGTCCAATTTTGTACTTTTAGTCTGAGTTAATCAGTAAACATAAGCAAAGTGTTTTCTGAATCCCTTTAATCAATCATTTGTACAAAGGTGGAAAAAAGTCATTTCAGTTCCCAGTTGATCCTGTTACCAATCTTGCTTTTCTATTTCCTATTTTTATTTCAAAAAGAACCCTCATATTTAGAATAATACATTCCAGCCTTAGATTATAGTTTCCTTTGCATGGGCTTAATTTTCTCATTTCAATTTTTCCACAGGGTCAAAGGGATACAAGAGATAAAGTATAGTCAATTAACTAGAAGCTGTGCACACATGTATTTAAATGATGTAAGTAATTATTATTTTAGAATGGTTCATTATGATTTTTAGCTTTGGAAATTAGTACTTTCAATTTTCTCAAATTAAGTGCATTACATAAAATATCTCTTTCTGTGGAATTAGATCTAACAAGTGACTCTTATGGTTTGTTTATTCCAGATTAATAACTTTGGGATTTATCTTGGATATCTCATGGGCTGAAAAAAAAAAAAAAAGTCCCTATTCTTATAACAAGAAAAAAACCTTATTCAGGCTGTAAAGTAATGACTTTTCTAACCCATATGAAAACAGGTCAAAGGATAAACGACCATCCAAAATTCTGAGGAGACATAGGCACATCCAGGGAGACAGAGGAGACAAGCAGTTACTAACCTTGGACAGAGGCTCCTAGATACCGAGAAAGTCTGCCAGAATATCAAAGAAGAACCTCTGATGATTCCTTGGAGGTTGAATGTCAGTATGGGGCTATGGTAATGGGTGGAAAACCCATTTGAATGATTTTTTCTCTAGAAACACCATGAGGCTTTTACAGGGGGGGGATCTGAGAGAATCCATAGAATGTTTCTCTTGTCTTACTAGTTGGGGAGGGAAAGACCAGACACCGTTAAATCCATCCAGATCCCATTGCCATATGAAACAAAGGCTTAATCAGCAGTGGGAAGGGCCAGAAGAATGCAGACAAACAGTACTAGAGGATATTTTTTGCAGCTGGGAAAAGGAAGGTGGAGCAGAAGACACTGTGATAGGTAGCTTAATGTTACTCCATACATTTTATATAAACTCACTTTCACTTATTTATGTCATGAATACATTTACGTATTTATGTACAAACAAATGTACATTGAATAAAATGTTGGCTATATACAAATATGTGTGTGTGTGTATGTGTGCAATGTAACTCATTTCTTTTTATTTTCATTTAACTTAATGCTTTGTGAACACCCTTCCATAACATTAAAAATTAAAATTCTTGGACTTTAGTGGATGCATGAATGTGGCTATAGCTTGTAGAATATTTAAGTTCTTTGCAATTTTAACTCTTATAAATGCTCATTGTGTTCAGTTTGGGCTCTCAGAAATATAACTTTACTAAAAATTGTAAGTTAAAGATAATGTGTACTTATACAATTATATTTAGTCATTCCTTATCATAAGAGTAATTTTTAGAATTGGTATCACTTGATTTAGACCTTTTCTCCAGACCTTTGCACCCTATTTTCTAAATTGTTTACAAAAAGTTTGTATTAAATTACATTCACCTTAGGAGTGAATTAGAGTCCCCATTTCTCTATCTCCTTCTCCACCCAAGCATACCTTCTCTGTATTTTAATCCTGAAAACATGTTCCTCCTGACAAACAAAAGGTGATACTAGGTAAAATCAAGTCAATAATCTTGAAGTTTTGCATTTGAGTTAGTGGTCCTCAAAAAGCATGTGATATTATTGCTACAAATATATTTACAAACCTGAAAATAGTATATTTTTGTATCTGTTGGGAAATGTTTAATTTTAGAAACAGTGTTTTTTGAGACTTTTTAAAATTAATACTGGTACTATTTGAACAATGCCTTCTGTAGCTTCTGTCTCTTCCATTTCACTTTTTTAAAAGTGCCATAGACTATTTCTAACAACAAGATGTAGTTCCTAATGGGCTATCGAATGTGAATCATACATTGATAGTCATATTATATATGAAAATATTTATGAAACTTGCTTTTTCGGCACTGATAGCTGTACACACTTTGGAAATGACTCCGAACAGATCCACTGTGAAGAATGTGTATGTGTTTTGACAATCACTTGCTACACAGTGGAAAACAGGTCTGCCTATAAGGAGCTGCCTATCAGGGAATTTTAATTCTCCTAGGATAAAAGTACATAAGGAGGAAAATTGCTACTGTGGTTTTCAAGGCAGCTATAGTAGATAGCGTGTCCTAAACTGCTCCAATACATTACTGCCTCATGCTTTATTTCTTCTCAATGTATGCAAACCTCCTGTTTGAAAGAATTATGTCATTTACAGCCATGGGAATTTTGCTTCTGACATAAATTGCCATCTTTTAAATTTTAAGACATCTGTTAGTTGCCAGTACTTCAAAAGGGTGCTCCCTCGTGATCACCACACACTGACCTCTCCTGGTCTTTATGGCACACAGACAGAGGGACAATTATGGGAAATTAAATATGTAAAGTTTCTTCTGACTTACTTATCCTTAACCAGGGCAAGAAGACTCATGACTTTTACTCCACAGGTATCTTTTATCTAATGCAGAAAAGAATAATCTCAGAAACATTCAACTGTTTTGAAGGAATGAGGGAAACTAGACATTGGAAGGACTTTAAAGATCATGTAATCTAACCCTTTTAGAATGAATGAGAAGGTGAGGGCCTGTGAGGTTGCATGCATGCCTGTAGTGGAAGACACGAGTGTACGACCACCGGGTGCAGTGGCTCATGCCTGTAATCCCAGCATTTTGGGAGGCCAAGATGGGCAGATCACATGAGGTCAGGAGTTCGAGACCAGCCTGGCCAACATGGCGAAACCTTGTCTCTACTAAAAATACAAAAATTAGCTGGGTGTGGTGGCAGGTGCCTGTAATCCCAGTTACTCGGGAAGCTGAGGTAGAAGAACTGCTTGAATCCTGGAGAAAAGTTTGCAGTGAGCCGAGATCATGCCACTACACTCCAGCCTGGGTGACAGAGTGAGATTCCATCTCAAAAAAAAATTTTAAAAAAAAGTGTATGAACAATTGTTTCCTTCTTTAGAAAATCATCATTCCCATTAGAAAGTTATTTTGTAAATATTTTAGCTGTTTTTCCTTCCTTTTGTGATTTCTTCAGCTTCTTTTTAAATGTGTTGATATGAAATCTTCCTTCAACTGATATGTCTGCTGCCTTGTAAGTTTGGTGCCCTTTCTCTAAAACTGTGTGAGGTAATGTACGGAATAAAAAAGGATTTTTCACAATTTCTGAACAACCAAGATAAGAGGTTAATATTTTCTACTTCATTTGTTTTTACCATTTGCCATTTATATATGAAAGGATGAAAATTGCATGGAAAATAGAAATTTTAAATAAATAAGTAAATAAATAAAATGCTTCTATTACCCTACAGAAAAATCTATGTAGGTAATTATACTCTAACACTCCTCATAGGAGAGTGAACTCACAATAAAATAATTTCTTTTAGCCATAGACTATAAAAAATAATTTCTAGGCATTTTGATTTTCATGAATAAGTAGCTGAATGCTCTATCAGAGGAGCATACAAATATTCAGCAAAAATGGTTGATTTATTTTTACTGATTGAATCATTGCCTGAATGAATCACTTTTACTGAATATTTGTATGCTCCTATGATAGAGTATTCAGCTACTTATTTGTGAAAATCCAAACACCTAGACATTACTCTTGATTGCATAGGGATAAAGGAGATTGAAAATATGGTTCCTATACACCATGGCATACTATGCAACCATAAACAAGAAGTAGATCATGTCCTTTGTAGGGACATGGATGGAACTGGAGAACATTGTCCTTAGCAAACTAACTCAGGAACAGAAAACCAAACATTGCATGTTTCTACTTGTAAATGGGAGCTAAATGATGAGAGCACATGGACAGATAAAGGGGAACAAAACACACTGGACCTCTTCAGAGGGTGGAGACTGAGAGGAAGAAGAAGATCAAGAAAAGTAACTAACGGGTACTAGGCTTAATACTTGGGTGATGAAATAATCTGTACCACAAATCCTCATGACACAAGTTTGCCTGTGTAACAAACCTGCACTTGCACCCTTGCACTTAAAAAAATTTTAAAAAATGATTAATTCAAACTTGGACACATTTATTGAATAAACTTAAAATTGTAATTATGCTTGTGTGCACAGGTGTATATGTGAACAGAAGCATGCATATTCATTTGTAGTGTACATAAATAGATAAGGCTAATGCAAATTTGGGTTTTTAGTTGACATGGAGATATAAAATAATATATTTTTTATAAAATGATTAGTTTTGCCTCTTCAGTAAAATGTATTGTGTATTCTTATTTATTGTAATTTTACAATACCCTAAGAAGTTGCATATTTACATATGATTTTAATGAACCATTAAAAAGGAAAAATAGTTGATTTTTCTTTAATGAACCATTAAAAAACTAAGCAATAGTTCATTTTTCTTTTAACTCTTTCCAATGTAACCAATTCTTCATAATATTTAAAATACAATCTAACGTTCAAACAGTATTTTAGTATATTACAAATAAGAAATACTTGAGGATCATATAAATTTTAGCAAGAGCACAATTTCTATAAACTAATGCATTCAGGTAATAATCTTATCTCAATTTTATATCAAATAAAATATTTGTTTGAAACTATTAGGGAAACCGTACTGACAAAATCCAAAAATCCCAAAGAGGTGAGACTTCATTCCAAGAAATATGCTGAAAACTACCCGTATAGTTTTACAAATATTCCATCTGTGAAGGATAGTATATGATCTATTCTCCAGGTGTTTGTTGAACACATTTTCCTCATTGTAACTACAGAAAAATCATCAAGTTTTTTTCACACATCATGGAATATTAAAATAGAGACACTTTTACCTAATTTTCAGCTTAGGGTTTTCAGATTGCCTATTTCTTCTTCATTTCAAAGTATTCCAGTATTGAGAAACTAATTGAGTGGAGGTATTTCTCATCAACCCAGTCAGTGTAAAATGATCCCATTGCTTAACATTGGTATAAAGCCTATTAAAGTTAATGGAAGAATTACACCACTGAACTAGAGGTGATGGCAATGACTCAAATAGAGAAAAATGGGGAGAATGGGCAAGAACGGTTGCCCTTACCTAGGATTTCTTTTTATATGACATTTTATTTGGGGAAGAAGGGAGAACGGAGGCACTGTTATCTACCTGGAAGTGCATTTTGAATTGCTTGTGTGTATTGATAAACTATTTTAGTTTCTGAGTATTTTTTCCTTTGGCAAAGTTATTGAATAACTTTCACAATAAATGTTTGTGAACATTTTTTCTTCCTTTTCTATTATGAGATTCACTTCACAGTTGTTTCTGACTTTCACTCCTCCCATAAGGTCTGTTCAGTTATTAACAAAGATATAAAAATAGACGTCCTTGCCACAGTTTCAGACTAATGGTGACTAGATATAGACAATGCTGCAGCAGCTATTGTGTCTCTATCTCACCACCGCGGTTGAGTTATTTTCTTTATGTTCACTCAGGATAAAATACTCCAACTCTGGACACATCAGGATACTGTCTTAGTCCAATTATTTAGGTTCTTTGATATTATGAGGGTTTTTGTTATTATTGTTTGTCTTATTTTTACTTGTTGAACCAATTCTTAAATTCTAACTGCCTGTATTTTTTGATATTTGGAAATTACCAACCTTATATTTTCTGTTTCTGAGCCTTCCTCGCTTGAACAAAGCATGTAAGAAAATCGAATAGATGGGCATATAGTATTCAGGATTCTCCTGGAAAACAGAACCAATAGGAGATAGATAGAAAGAGAGACTGACAGAGAAAGTGATACATAGATAGATATTATAAGGAATTGGGTCATGTGATTATGAAGAATGAGAAATCCCAAGGTCTGTATTTGGCAAGCTGGAAACCTAAACAAGCAACCGCAATCGGTTACAGGACCAGTCTGAATCTGAAGGCCCCAAAACCAAGACAGCTGATGGTGTAAGTTTCATTCTGAGTCCTAGTGCAAAGGCAGGAAAAGGGGGCTGTTCCACTTAGAAGACAGTCAGACAGAGATGCCAAATTCTTCTTTACTCAATATTTTTGTTCTTTTCAGGCTTTCAATTGATTGAATGAGGTGTGCCCACAAGCTACTTTGCTCAGTCTATCAACTCAAATGATAAACTCATCCAGAAACACAGTCACACACAAAACCAGAATAATGTATAACCAGTTATCTAGGCTGTCCAGGGCTCAGTCAAGTTGACACAGAATAGTAGCCATAAACATTGGGAACAAGCCAATGATGGCCATAATGATGATGTAAAGTTACTACATCATATGTTACATGTAGGAAAATAAGGGAGTGAAGAAAGCAAACCTATCTTGTATATATTTTCATTCACAAATATATTGCTAACAAAAGAAGGATGAAATACTCATGACAATTACACTCTTCATTTCTGTAACAGGTCATGTGGTCATAACCTGATATTTAGACATCTCTTCCACTATCCACTCTGTATTCTCTTTACCTCAGCTGCTTATGTTTCTTTACCTGGTGGGGTAACCCAAATTACCATTCTTGAAAAGTCTGGGCTATTAGCAATCCTTCTTCCTGGAATAGGTTCTTGGGACTTTTCATTGACTTAATCACAAGACATGAGCGGGACATAAAGAGCCATCCTCAAAGATTTCCTATGTTTCAGAATACTCTTCCTTGCTTCCCTTGTGGAATAGTAGTCTAATTTCCCCGCGGCGGTCAGGATCAATAACTCCAGCCAGCACTGTGACTCCCTGATATGTCTGTTGATTCAGATGCATGAGGAACCAAAGTGGCCGGGTGATGGTTGTAACTTTCAATTTAATGGAACCATTGTTGTGTGTTTTGATGGAAACATTCCTCCTTCCAGAACTAAGACACCTAGGACTGAAGAGCTTAAAGTTGTAGAAACAGGAAATAAAATTTTGCTAGTGGATCACTATAGGTAATAATGAGTGATACTATTCCCATTTTTACCTTTAGATTCCTTCACTCAGGAATCCTGGTTATAAGAGAAATAGTACTACATTTAGGATGATGATTTACAGCAATTACAGTTTGCCCTCCATATCTGTAAGTTCTGCAGCTTCAGATTTCAACCAGCCACCAATCAAAATTATTTTTTAAGTAAAAATACAATAACAAATAATATGAAGTAACAATGATACAGTATGTCAACTATTTATATAACATTCTCATTGTATTAGATTTTATAAGGAACCTGCAGATGATTCAGAGTATGTGAGAGGATGTTCTAGGTTATATGCAATTACTACACCATTTTACATAAGGGACTTGAACATCCTCTGATTCTGATATCCATAGGGAATCCTGGAAGTAATTCCCTGTGGATACAGAGCAAGGACTATACAGCCTTCAGGAGAACCTAGTTTCCTAAGTGATAAGAATTCTAGTAGTTTTCACTTGGCTTTTCGCACCATAACATCCCTCATCCAATAGGTCAAGGAACCAATGTGGCGACTGCTAACTACTGAGTCTGTGTATTCCAACTATGCATTTCCCACCTGGGGAAATAACCAAAGTTATTGAGTCCACTCTTAAATGGACCTAAGCTAAAATTCTATTAGTCATCTAGCAGCCAGAAAGTCCTACTCTGACTGGTGGAACACAATGATGTTTTGGTTCTCCTGGAATTAGTGTCAGTTCAGAGATGGCATCAGTAGTTTCTAAAAGTTCTGATTACTGCCTTTTTCCAAATTTGTGGTTATCCTGGTAAAAGGTTTTAGGTCTCTTTGAGAAAGGCTGAAAGAGCAAGTAACAATATACAATTTCAGTAGTATATCAGGTCCTTCCTCAAGAAAACTTGGCTTCTTCTTTCAAGGGGTTCTGGGTGTGTAAACTGACTCAAGTCTAGGATTTAATTTGGAGTCCATGATTCTCTCTCTCTCTCTCTTTTCTTTAGTCTTTTGTGGGTGCAGATATAGGCTAAGCTTTTGTTCACTTAACCTAAAACTTTTCTGCTTACAAAGATTAGGTAAGAATTTAGTAAGATTTCTGTCTATTTCACTTCTAGAAACGCCATCATCAAGTAGTCAATGCCATAGGTCTACCTAAATCAGACCATTCTGATTGCTACTTTGATCTCCTATTCAGTGTAGTCACCATGTACACATTGCCTGACGTGGCCCCTGCCTCCCAAGGATTCAATTACTCCCACTGTATTTAGGTTTCCCAATTCAGTAATCGAATTTTTCACTGTAAGTTCTGCTCTACAGAGAAGAGCTATCACAAAGCTTTCAAGGATACTTTCAGCCTCACCTCACAAATACATTCCTCACAGTGGTGGTGAAAGGTCTTTTGGCCCTTCCCAATGTAGATAAGTAAAACTTAAGTGACAGTATCTCTAATTTTCAAATTCATTCCTGTACATCAAACCAAGGCAGATCCAGCATTTCTGATTTACTCACTGTGGGCCACATATGGTTTATATTTCAAGTAACCAAATAAATTGTTAGAACTTTTCTGAAGCTCAAAATTGCAACATTAAATGCAGAGTCTCTGCTGTTGAGAATAGTGCTGTGATGATCATATCAATGCATGTATCCGTTTAATAGAATGATTGCTGTGTAAAATGCTAGTTCTGTTTTAAGCTCTTTGAGAAATCTCCAAACTGCTTTCCACTGTGGCTGAACGATTTTACAATTCCACCAAGAGCGTATAAGCATTCTCTTTTCTCCACAATCTCTCAAACATCTGTTTTGTTTTGTTTTGTTTTGTTTTGTTTTGTTTTTGTTTTTGTTTTACTTTTTAATAGTAGTCATTCTGACTGGTGTGTGATGGTATCTCATTGTGGTTTGGATACACCATGGAATACTATGAAACCATAAAAAAGAATGAAATCATGTTCTTTGAAGCAACATGGATGCATCTGGAGGTCATTATCCTAAGCAAATTAATGTAAGAACAGAAAACCAAATATAGCATATTCTCACTTATGAGTGGGAACTAACCATTGGGTACACATGGAAATAAAAATGGGAACGGTAGACACGGGGGACTTCCAGAGAGGGAAGGTCAGGAAGGGTCAAGGACTGAAAAACTACCTATTGGGTACTATGTTCACCATCTGGGTGATGGTATCTTTTGTACCCCAAACCTCAGAGTTACACAATTTACCCATGTAGCAAATCTGCACATGTACCCTCTGAAACTAAAAATTTTTAAAAATAAAATAAATATAAATAAACAAACATAAAGTCTTTGCTTTGTAAGCACATATCAATAATTCAGCCTGATTCAACTTTATTTTCCTTCCACCATTTTCTCACACCCTCAATGTCTATTACCAGACATGTTGCTTAGATTTCTGAGGAGTATGGGGTGGGTCCTGAGGAGAACTAACATTTACTTACATGGAAACTGCCTCAGGAAGCATCATTATAGTTTCCTCAGGCAATGCAGGCTAATTCTTTCAGACACTGGTGAAGATGCTGTTGCCACAGGCCAGAAAGTTGTTTGCACTGGGGGTGAGGAGGCAACTTTGGTGGAGAAGCTTCTTCCGCTGTCAAATGAGTCATCAAAATTTAAGGGTTCGATATTCCAAAGTTCAGGGTCTTTCCACATATCCACATTCCAAATTTTAAAATCTCATACCTTCCCTATTAATGCCCTAACTTTAACAGCAGTCGTTGTGTAAGATGTTTACTCTAAAGGTAGGAGTTCAACTTGTTAATCCAGCCAGTCATGAGATGAGATTAAGTGTTCGATTTTCAACAATCTCAGTCCCTTTGCTACAGGATATTGGAAAGTCCTTCAGGGCACACAAAGATGCCTTCAGGTCATATATGTGGCACTTAAGCAGGAAATTTAAATCCCCCGGGTCCTCCCTTTTTTTTTTTTAACCACTTAGGCAACATTAGGAGCAACCAACGAATCTTGTTAAATGTATTAGTTTTCCAAAAATATTCCACAATGTCATAAACACAGTCTCTTGGTTCCTTGTATCTAATAAATGCTGGTTAAGAATATCCAATGTACTAGTCCAGGCAACACGGCAAAATCTCATCTCTCTCAAAAACAGACAAGCAAAAATAGCCGAGTATGGTTGTGTGTGCTATTCAGGAAGCTGAGGTGGGAAAGTCTCTTGAACCCAGGAGATGGAGCTCGCAGTGAGCTGAGATCACACCACTGTACTCTAGCCTGGGCAACAAAGTGAGATCCAGTCAAAAAAAAAAAAAAAGTATTCAATGTAGATATTTTGTGTATCTGTAGTATCTCTATTGCCAGAACGCTTACTTTCTACAAAATAACTACAAATAGTTATTGGCATCTTAAAAGCCAGTTGTATTAGACAGCCAAATCCAGAAACTACAGAGACAATTTAAAAATCTGTACAACCACTCTCAGCACCAAAATCTGTTTTAATCAGGTTTCTGCAGAAAAATAAAACCAATATATAATTAACCATATGTGAAGTTTTCATGTATAATTTACCCATTTAGATAAACTTTTCTTAGCCCCTGAAGCTGAATTCAGTTTTTCTCAGTTCCACAGAAAGCATTTAGCCTTTCTGGACAGATGTGGTGACAAGTCTAAATTCTTCACTTCTACCTTAAAATTGTTAATAAATAGACATACCTCATTGACCCCTAAGATATGAAATGCATTTGTGCTTTTTCTATACTATTATTTTCTCAATGAAGTGTATATTCTATATTTATTAATAAAATACAAAGCTTTAGGCTTGTTTCATAAGAATGTGCTTTAAACTGGTTTTTGGTGCATCTACCTCTAAACTATATATCGTGTGTTATATGTGCATAATTCTATATATGTGTAATTGTATAGAGTTATCTTTATGTATGTGAGTGTGGTGGATGTTATGATTCACAGCTCGATTCCTCCTTCAGGCTGAAGGTCTATTTCCAATGGCTGATAAGAGTATTGCTGGCAGAGAGCCCTCAGCTGTCAGCACTCTTCCAAATTAACTTGGTTAAAAAAAGGTCACATATGCTCTCCTGGAAGCCTCCATCCTGGGACTGGCTATGAAGGACAATAAAAATATAATTTTTTGACCACACTTGGACACTTGGGAAGATCCATTGAAGCTTTAGAGCTCCCTGTGTGCAGCTAGTTTTTCACTGAACCTTCTTTTCACCCAAACGTCTTTCTCTAATCAGTCCTGCTTCTTTCCTTTTTCTTCCAATGATTTGATCCTAATAGCATACAGTAATAAATACTCTGCCTGCTAATCTAAATCTGAGAATTAGCTTGCAGGGAACCCAACCTCCAGTAATGATAGATTTATAGATGATAGGTAGCTAGACGGATTAATAGATTTATAGATAGACAGCTGGATCTTTAGGTAGCAAACACAAAGTAACTGGGTTCAGTTAATTCAGGATTCTATAAAAAATAAAAATTTTCTCTCAAATTAAAATATTTACACGATCATCTTATATTATGTAGATATAAATTTGTATCTTGATTCTACCAATTACTAATTGTGCCAACTGGGAAAGTTATCCTCTGCAAATTTCAAAATTTTTATTTTACAATGGTATCAATAATAAATCGAATATCGTTCCTGTTAAAAAGTCAGTAAGAGAGGGGACTTCAGGATGATGACTGGCTAGAGGCATCTGACATTTGCGTCCTCCACAGAGAAGAACAAAAATAGCAAGTAGATAATCACAGTTTGAAAACAGCACCTATAAGAGAACAGTAGAATAGGAGAGAAGTGACAGGAAAAACCTGAGGAATAGAAGGAGAGGGAAGTGAGGCACCCTGCCTACCTGGGATCAACTGGGAATCTGAAGAGGCTTGCCTGTGTGGAGCAAAGGTAAGTGAGAGATCCCCAGCTGTCCACATTCCCACAATCCTAGGCACAGGAGAAGCTTTTGATGCCTGTGGGCCTGGAGACCAGTCTGGGAGCTTCCTGGAGTCCATAAAACAGCACTGCTTTAGTAGGAGACCATGATGGGTCCCACATATCTGCTGAGACCCAAGCAGTTGGAGCATGGTACCATTTTGAGAACCAAGCCCCGACCAGACAACATCCTGCGCTGGGGCTCAACAGTTCCTGAAACTCCATATCCCTGGAGCCCCATAGGATATCCCTCTGCATCCACCCAAAGGGCTTCAGTGGTGGGATATCATTGAACCCAGAAGTCCTGCAGGGTTCCCAGTACTCTAAGCTGCACAGTGTCCTACGTCTTGGAAAATGGGCAGTGTAGTACATGTAACAGGCCGCTCGTGGGACAACAGGAGCCAAAATGTGTACTGTTCAGAGCCTGAAAGCCACCTGGCCATTGCCACTGAGAGTAATGCCACCCACACCAGCAATGGAACTGCTGTGCAATTGCATGTACCCTGAGGACAAGCTCTCTTGACTTGCCACCACCACTGCCACTGCTGACTCCACACTGGGGGCCAAAACATGCACAAAGCCTGAGAGCCCCTTGCCTGGGGCTACTGCCACTAACAGCAACCCCATCCTCGCAGGCAGCCGGGTAGCAGTATACTTTCACATTCCCTGAGGACAGGCTCTTCCCATCTACTGCTGCCATTGCTACCTGCACCAAATCATGCTATCCAGGGGCCTACAGATAAATTATACCTTTTCCACTAAATCCTTGCCCAAGTGCACCATTAGAATACTGAAAATTGGCTTGCCTAGGCTAGTATCACCATCCCAGTGCACAAGCATGCTGTGTGGAGGCCTGAAACCTCCCTTCCCTATCCTCCACTTAGCATCTGTGGACTCCTCTTAAGGTTCTGAGGATGGGCCCACTCAACCTGCCACTACCACCAACACTAGTGCTCACCTGCAAGTGCCACTTGGTCCACCCAGCCTATCACAGCCACTACTAACACTAGCACATGCTGCCTTGGAGACTGAATACTGTCCTGCTACTGCTCTGGTCATTGCCCATGTCATGCAGGCTTACCAGGGACCTGATGACCCACTCACATACCCAGCTCACCATTAATACTACTGGCACCTGAGCAAGCTGCTCTGAGGCCCAAGGATCAGACTACTTAGTCCTGCTAACATCAGTGCCAACATATGTACCCAGGGTCCAAGGGAAGATAAATTTGACCCACTGTTGTCACCACTAAAACCTGAAGACGGACCCACCTGACCTCCCCATTTCCAGCAAAGCCTCATTAGAGCATACAGTAACAACTACAGCTTAAGCCACTGTAAAATCACAGACAACATTGACACTGTTTTTAGCTGAAGAAGTCATACAGAAACTACACTACTTCAGGCATCCAGGATCAAAGCCAATATGTGCTACCCAACCAACACCATAGTTATAATTTTAGGAAAAAGACTTGCTCTATGAAAGCCATTCCAAAAAATTTGGAAGAAGTGATAATTACATCAAATGCACAGCTATCAATGTAAGGACACAAGAAGCATGAAAAAGTAAGGAAATATAACACCTTTAAAGAAATAGAATAATTCTCCAGCAACAGATGCCAACAAAAAACAAATTTATAAAATGTGTGAAAAATTCAATATAATGATATTAGAGAAGCTCATTGAGATATAAGAGAACACAGACAAACAATACAAAGAAACCAGCAAACAATTTAGGATATGAATGAGAAATTTACAAAAGAGCTAGATATTATATAAAAACCAAACAGAAGTCCTGGAAATGAAGAATTCAATAAATGAAATTAAGAGCTTCAACAATGGACTAGATCAATCAGATAAAGTAATTTCAAAATTTGAAGACAAGTCTTTCAAAATAACCTAGTCAAACAAAAAAAAAAAAAAGAAGAAGAAGAAAGAATAAATAAGAATAAGCAAAACCTATATGATATATGGGATATCCTATTGCAAGTTCCAGAAGGTGAAGAGAAAGCCAAAGACATTAAGAAAAAATTAACTAAATAACTGAAAACTCTCCAAGTCTGACAAGAGATTTAGGAATTCAGAAAGCTTAGAAATTTCCAAATGGAAATAAGCCAGAAAAATCTTCTCCAGGGTACAGTATATTTAAAGCATCAAATATCAAAGACAAAGAGAGCATTCTATAACCAGCAAGAGAAAAGTATCTAGTTACATATAAGGGAATCCCCATCAGAATAACAGTGAATTTCTTAGCAGAAACCTTTACAGGTCAGGAGAGAATGGGATGATATATGCAAAGTGTTAAAAAAAAAAAAGGAACAAAAAATCCTTTCAGCCAAGAATATTATGCCCAGCAATCTATCCTTCATAAATAAAAGAGAAATACAGTTTTTCCAGAGAAGAAAAAATTTTAAAAAATCCATCACCACTAAATCAGTCTTATAAGAAATGCTTAAGGGAGTCCTATATCTGGAAGCAAAAGAATAACATCTACCATCATGAAAAAATATAAAAATATGAATCTTAGTGATAGAATAAACACACAAATGAAGAAGAAAAATGACTTAAATGTTACTACTACAGACAACTATCATAGCACAATAATAAAAAATCAGAGAGAAACAAAGGATATATAAAACAACCAGAGAATACCAAACAAAAAGTTAGAAATAAGTCCTCACAGATCAACAGTGACCTTTAATGTAAATAAATTGCATTTCCACTCAGAAGTTTTACACTGGATGAATGGATAAAAAAAATTACCCAACTGTATGTTGTTTACAAGAAACTAATTTCACCTGTAAAGACACATTTAGACTGAAAGTAAAGGAATGGAAAAAGATGTCCCATAGAAATGGAACCCATGTACAAGCAAGAGTAGCCATACTTACATCAGATAAACAGATTTTAAGTCAAAAACAGAAAAAAGGAACAAAGAAAGTCATTATATAATGATAAATTAATTCAGCATGAGGATATAGCAATTCTAAATATATATGCAACCAATACGAGAGCACCCATATATATAAAGCAAATTTTGTCAGATCTATCTACAGAGAGAGATAGATTCAGTTATAATAATAGTTGAGTACTTCAACACCCCGCTTTCAGGATGACACAGATTTTATCCAAGAGCTACAGAATACACATTCTTCTCATCAGCATATGCAATATTATCCAGTATAAATCATATGTTGGGCCACAAAATAGGTCTTAAAATTTTTTTCAAAGTAAAAATCATATCAAATATCTTCTCAGACAATAATAAAATAACACTAGAAATCAGTAACAAGAGAAACTTTGGAAACTGTAAAAATATATGTAATTTAAAAACGTGCTCCTAAGCAACTGTTAAGTCAACAAAGAAATTGAGAAGAAATTTTTTTTTTAATCTTAAAACAGGACAGGTGTTGTGGCTCATGCCTGTAGTGTTAGCATTTTGGGAGGCTGAGGTGGTCAGATTGCTTGAGCTCAGAAATTTGAGACCAGCCTGGACAACATAGTGAAACCCCATCTCTACAAAAAATACAAAAATTTAGCCAGGCATAGTGATGGAATCCAGTAGTCCCAGCTACTGCAGCGGGGCGGGGGCCGGGGCGGGGGGTGAGAAGGGGGGGCAGGGACTGAGGTGGGAGGATTGCTTGAGCCTGGGAGGTCGAGGTTGCAGTGAGCAATGATCATGCCCCTGAACTCCAGCCTGGGAGACAAAGTGAGACCCAGTCTCAAAAAACAAACAAACAAACAAACAAAAAACCAAATGAAAATTGAAACACAACATACCAAAACCTGTGAAATACAGAAAAATAGTGCTAAGGAGAAAGTTTATAACAATAAATGCCCACATCATTAAAAAGAGAAAAAACAAATAAGAATTTAGCAATGCATCTTGAAAATCTAGAAAAGAAAAAACCCAACCCCAAATTAGTAAAAAGAAATAAGTCAGAGATAAATAAAACAAAAAAGTCTAAATAAACAATACAAAGGATCAACACAATGAAAAGTTGCCTTTTTGAAAAGATAAACAAAATTGTAGACCTCTAGCTATACTAACCAAGGAAAAGTAAATGGTCCTAATAAAATCAGAAATGAAAAATGATAAATTACAACTGATACCACAGAAATTTGGAAGATTATCAAAGACTCTTATGAATAACTATACACAAACAAACTGGAAGACATAGAGAACATGGATACATTTCTGGAACATAAAACTGACCAATATTGTACCAGGAAGAAATAGAAAACATGAACTGGCCAATAATCATAATGAGATTGAATCAGTAATAAAAATAAAAAAGTTGCCCAAAAAAGTATAACTGGATGACTTCACTGCTAAACTGATCTAAACTGTAAAGAACTAACACCGACTCTCCTTAAACTATTCCAAAATCTTAAAGAATAGAGAATTCTCCCTAAGTCATTCTAGGAAGCCAGCATTAACCTGAAGCCGAAACCAGAGAAGGAGACAACAACAACAAGAACTGCAGGCCAGTATCTCTGATGAACATAGAAGCCAAAATTCCAAAACAATATTAGCAAGTTGAATCCAACAGCACATCACAAAGATAATACACCATAATCAAGTGTGATTCATCCCAGGCATACAAAATTGGTTCGACATACGCAAATCAAATGTGATACATCACATCAAAAGAATGAAGGGCAAAATCCATATGGTCATCTCAATAGTTACAAAAAAGCATTTGATAAAATTCAACATCCCTTTATAGTAAAACTTCTTAACAAATTAGACATAGGAAAAACATCAAGGTTATGTACAAAAACCCACAGCTGACATTATACTGAATAGGGAAAAGCTGAAAGCCTTTTCTCTAGGAATTGGAACAGGGCAAGAATGACCACTTTCATCACTCTTATTCCACATAGTACATGAAAACTTAGAGCAGTCAGGCAAGAGACAGAAAGAAAAGACATGTAAACAGGAAGAGAAAGTCAAATTGCTCCTCTATGGAGATGATATGGTCTTATATTTAGAAAAATCTAAAGACTGTAAAAAAAATAAAATAAAAAATAAATTAAAAACCCTCTTAAATCAAATAAACAAATTCAGTAAAGTTTCAGGATATAGAAATCACTAGCATGTCTAATAATGAACTAGCTGAAAAATAACTTAAGAAGGCAATTTCATTTACTATAGCTACAAAAAAAAAAAAAGAAAAGAATAGATTTAACCAAGAAGATGAAAAAGCTCTACAGGAAAAACTATAAAACATTGATGAAAAAAATTGAAGATGACACAAACTAAAAAGACATCTCATGCTTATGAATTGGAAGACCATATTATCCAAAGCAATATACAGATTCAATACAATCTCTATGAATATACCCATGAGGTTTTTACAGAAATAGGAAAAACAACCCTACAATTTGCATGGAACCAAAACAGAGCCTGAATAACCAAGGAAATCCTGAGCAAAAGTAACAAAATTGGAGTTATCACACTACCTGACTTCAAAATACGTTACAAGTCTATAGTAACAAAAACAACATGGTATTTACATAAAAGCAGACACATAGACAAAGGAACAGAATGGTGAACCCAGAAATAAATCCATGTATTTATAGCCAACTGATCTTTGATAAAGGTACCAAGACAATGCATTGATAAAAGGGCACCCTCTTCAATAAACGGTGCTGAGAAAAATGGATATCCCTATGCAGAAGAATGAAACTAAAATCCCACCTCTCACCCTATATAACATCAACTCAAAATGGGTCAAAAACTTAAATATAAAACCCCAAATTATAAGACACTAGAGGAAAACATAGGGGAAACACTCCAGAACATTGGTTTAGGCTAAAATTTTATGGCTAAAACCCCCAAGGCACAGGCAATTAAAGCAAAAATAGTCAAATAAAACTATATTAAAGTAAAAGTCTTCTGCACAGCAATGGAAACAATTAACAAAGTGAAGAGACAACCTGTCAGTGGGAGAAAATATTTGCAAACTATTAATCTGGCGAGGGACTAATATACAGAATATACAAGGAAATCAACAACTCAATAGGAAAATAGATAAATTTTCCCATTAAAAAGTGGGCCAAGGATCTGAATAGGAATTTCTCCAAAGAAGACACACCAGCGGTCAAAAGGGATAGGAAAAAAAATGTTTAAGTACACTAATTATCAAGGAAGTGAGAATCCAGACCACAATTAGATATTATCTTACACCAGTTAGAATGGTTAAAAGACAAAAAATAACATATACTAGCAAGAATGGAGAAAAAAGGAAACTCATACGTTGTTGGTGGGAATGTAAGTATAGCCATTATGCAAAACAGTATGAGGACTGCTCAAAAAACTGAAAATAGAACTACAATATGACCCAGCAATTCCAATACTGGGTATTTATCCAAAGTAAAGGGGAAATCTGTATATCAAAGGAATACTTGCACCCCTGTGTTTCTCACAGCACTTTTCACAATAGCAAAGGCATAGAATCAACCTAAGTGTTCATCAGTGAATGAATGGATAAAGAAAATCTGGTATATATAAATATGTATATACACACAAATAGTGGAATACTCTCCAACTAAACAAAAGAATGAAATCCTGTCATTTGCAGCAATAGGGATGAAAGTGGAGGTCATTTATTAAGTGAAATAACGTAGAAATAACACAGAAAGACAAATACAGCATGCTCTCACTCACATGTGTGAGCTAAAAAGGTTGAGATCAGGGAGGTAGAGACTAGAATGTTAGTTACCAGAGGGTGGGAACAGTGTGTGTGTGGGGTGAGGTGAAGAAAGGTTGGCTAATGGGCACACACATAGAGGGAGATATAAAGAATAAGTTCTAATGTTCAGTAGCAGAATAGGGTGACCGTGGTTAATGATAATGTGTGATGTATTTCAAAATAGCCAGAAGAGAGAATTTTAAATATTCCTGACACATAGAAAGAAATGAAAAATTATTAAATACCCTGACTTGATCATTGGACATTCTATGCATGTAACAAAACATCACATGTACCCCATAAATATGTATGAATATTATGTATCAATTTAAAAAATTTAAGGTCATTGAGGCAAGCCATGTTAAGCACTAAATATACTTCCTGGAACATTTATCATTTATCTGCAATCACGTTTTCTAAAACTACATGAGTATGCATTTTTACATAGAATTAGAATATGATGGTTATTATGGAACTAGATAAAGTCATAACGTGATATTTTCTAGTAGGTTTTTTCAAAGAAATATATGAATAAGAATACATTTATTAGGTTGGTGCAAAGTAGTTATAAACATATTCCTGTTTCTATTTTTCTCTGTACAGCATACTAAAGTGGGATGAAAAGATACTTATGACTTCAGATTGGGTCACGTGTAGATATCAGGCTTCTGGAAAATATATCCTGGGAGAACTTTCTTTTTACTATACCTTAAACACATGTAAGTTTGAATAAATTAAATGAAATATAGAAAAATTATTATACATAATGTGAGTTGCTTCAAGAAAAATAAAAGAGAGTTTGGACAGGACTCAGAGTGTGCAGTAAAATATCAGTTTGGTAAGGTCATACACGTTTCTTTTTGATCAGAAAGAAAAGATGCTTGGATTCTTGGTTGACTGAGAATTTTGCATATCATTAGAACAGGGCACTGTGTCATTTTAGGCTATAAAATGTGTTGGGTATCCTAAGGCTAGCTATTGTAAATCATAAAGAAAGCCAGGTTTATTGCATATCAGATTTCCATTAAATCACATTCATATACAAAGAGACAGTTCAAACTGTAATTGAAGTTGTCAGCTTTCATTCATCTTATAGGAGATTATTCAAGCTGCACATTACTCATTGTTTTGTACTTTGAGTCAATTTATCTAAGTACTCTTGCTGTAAGAAAATGAAAAAGGACAGGCTGAGTTTTTCCTGTGAAATCTAACAAAATAGTACCAATTTTTCATCACAAGCAGTTTTTTTCTCATTCAAAAATAAGTAAGGCATCATTTCTTTTTATGTTTCACTTGTAAACCATATAAAAAGACAATCGATACGTGATATAAAATAATTAATTAAAAGGTAGAAAATGTCAACTCTTCAGGAATAACCTGAAAATAAAATATATTTTAGCTGAAGAATTTCTAGCAAGGGACAATGAGAATTATCCAATTGATTGAAAGATTACTATTGATTAATACCAGTCAACTTTTATCTTGATAAAATGCAGGCTTCTTGTGAAGCAAATATAACAACTTTGAAATTGCTTAGATTAAAAAAAATGAAAGTTTTTAAAAAAAATCATAAAAAAATCAGGTGGATAAATCTTATTTCTTAATTTTAGTAACTTCTAAATTATAGCATTTTTATAAACCTTATGGAAGTTACATTTAATGCTTTTACCAAAGTAAATGTTGTTGTGTGCCATTCAAAACTATATGTCTTTTGGGAATATAGTCCGAGCTATTTTATTTTATCTTCATTATTTAGTCCAACCAAATAATATGCAATGGAATGTTGATTTATAAACGTACCATGGAAGTCAAAGATACTGAGTATTTGTGCAGTTCAGAAATAAATATATTCAAGTACTACACTTGTTTTCTTTTTGTTTTGCTTTTCACTGTCTTTTATTATAATTTTCATTTGGTATTAATACACATATTTCCCATGAAAACAGACTTACATGTTTAACATTTTAGAGGTCATGGACTCTCAGAGGCTATTCAAGTCATGTTTCTGACCAATTTATGGAAATTGTCATCCCATAATGTGAAGATGAATATATACTGTCTGAAATAGCTAGCATTCGTGATGCTAGGGACTGCAGTCTTGATCTGTCTACTACAGATTGTCAGTAATTCATTGATTTATTCATTTACATTGATTCTATTCATTTTTCATTCATTCTCCAAAATACCTTGAATGTTCACTGTGCAGCAGGCACTCTACTAAGCCCTGGGATTTCTTTATTTACTTGTAGATAGTCCCTGTCCTTGTGGTTTACCACCAGCTGTGGAGAAAAACAGTAGTCAAATAACCACACAAATGCAAATTTACACATCATATTGAATATAAAGAAGCACCTACTATGAAAGAAACTCTATGTTGGGAAAGAATCATCCAGCAATTTTACTTAGTCTGTCAATATTGTTTCCAACATGATTTTTTAAATGAATTATTTATGATACTTTTATTTATTTCCTTGTTACATTTTCTTATCAACTCTCATGCTACTTTAGTTGATTCCCTTGAATGTTCTTAGTCCGTCAACACATAATTGTCAAAATTTATTACTTCTACCTTCTCTTATAAATAGGAAGAAAGCTAGAAATAGAGACGTGTTCTATCTCCTTCTTATTTAATTACATTTGTAGCTATTTTAATATAAGTTTTATCATTTGGATGACAAAAACTGGAAATTTTTGTATCTTTATTTTAATTGAAGATGTTTTAAGGGTGAGTTTGGTTAATTTTATTCAACAAACATTTGTTGAGTATTCCATGTTCTAGGCACTGGTGATTCAAGGAAATAGACCAAAAATCCCTGTCTCATGAGACTTGTATTTTGGTAAGGATTTGTGTGTGAGTGTGTTTATACAAAATCTGTTTTCCCATTTAATATTTTTATAGAGGCTTAGTTAGCTGAGAATAATAGGCACCAAATAGCAGTAAAGCTAAGAGATAAAATACAACTATTTTTACCCATAACTCATTGTTTGACTACTGTACATGAGTTATATACAGAAAAATAAACATTTTATTAATTAAAAAAATATAATTATTAAAACTTTGTTTATACAAAGCTTCAATTGTAGTAAGGATTATTGGGTATTTACTGTCCTCCTAGGAGGAGAGTATCTCTTCTTCCAGCTAATCCAGGAAAGGAAGGATTTTTGAGAAGTAATGGAATGGCTTACTTACAATGTACCTCTTGAGAGAGTTTGTGGGGGCCACTGGGAAGGAGGAGGTTGGCATACTTTGAGGCATTATTACTCTTCATTCAGGGATTTGTCACATTTCTGGAGAACTCTCAGGGTGTTTTTGAGGAGGGTGAATGTCTCTCAAATTGGCACATCTCCTTTCTCCAATCTTAACCATCTGGGTAGATCTCCAGATCCTTTCTATTGACATCATTTTGCCCATCCAGATCAGATGGGCTTCCTGAACGGAAGTACAAATAATCTAATGACAAGTTTATCTTCTGATTATGACCCAAACTTCATCCATGGGAAATTGTAACCCAATTTCTCATGTAAAATGTTCATGTAAAAAGTCTCATGCAAGAAGTCCAGAAACCTTTGCTATGATGTCAACCCAACTAGTAGCATATTTTTTGAATTATTAGATGTGAATCAGGCACTATCCCCTGGACCCTTCAATCTCTAAGAGAAACAGAATTTGTTCTCTGAATGATCTGGTGGTACATGTTTTTCCTTTACACTCCTTCAACTCACAGCATCTTATATTTTCTCAGTGTTTCATTGGCCTCCTCAATTCAATTCCAAGCTGGAGCTGGACTGTCAGATAGAGGTGAAGCATGGAAAACCAAACATCGTATGTCCTCACTCACAAGTGCAAGCTAAGATATGAGGATGCAAAGGTGTAAGAATGATGCAATAAGCTTTGTGCACTTCAAGGAGAGATGAGGGGGCAGTGAGAAATAAAAGACTACAAATTGGGTACAGTGTATACTGCCTGGGTGATGGGTGCACCAAAATCTCACAAATCACCACTTAAGAACTTATTCATGCAACAGAAAAACCACCTGTTCCCCCCAAAACCTGTAAAAAATAAAAATAAAAAAAGTAACAGACAAGAACACACAGATACTGTACCATGATAATTTGATTAAGGTTGGCCAACATCTCAACAGAGTTACAGGGGTGTCAAATTCTCTGAATTACCTCAACCGACAGCCAATAATCTGAGTCTGGGAATGCTAAATGAAATCCATGCCTCCTATGTTTTAAATCAAAAATTGAAAAAGACAGATTTTGTTTCAAAAATAAAAGTATTTTTCTGAAAAACAAAAGGAATCTGTTTTAGTTACAAACTTTGTATTCTGGAATAGAGGTTACATAGCTCACTTTAGGTAATAGCCTGGAAACTAAGTAGAAGACTTCAATTTTGGAACAGAACTATACCTTGTGTTATGGTTTGTATTAAGTTTCAAATAACCTTCTGTGAATTTTATCATTGTAATAACCAAATAGAGAGTAATAGTATACCTGGTAGATGTGTGCTAATTATGTTGGGAGCTTCTTATTTCAAAAACAGCAAGGTCACAGACACATTCCAGCCAGTTGACATGTCTCTCTCTGCAATCCTCTCTCTTTGATGTTCTCAGGTCTGAGAGGTCATCCTTATCTTGTCATTGTAAAAACATTTATTCTAATATGCTAATTCTTTAGCATGGCACATAAGTGCTTTATATTATTATCAAAATCTGATAGCGTTCTTTTTTTAATTTTTTTTTTAACAGGTGACTGTTAGCAGTGAACCTTCAATAATTTGTCTTCAGTGCTTAGCATAAAGCTTGACACACATAGGAAGCACTAAGTAGGTAATTTCTGATTAAAGAGATACATGATGAATGACTAAATTTTATAATTCATCATATGAATATGATATTTTAACATATTTTACTACTCCCTTGCACTTATGACTACACTTGCATCATTATTAGCAACACTTTGAGTATCCTCTTGGAGTTATTTTGCCTATATCTATGGTTGAATATTCAAATTGGTTTCTAAAATTGATCATTAATTATTTATTTCATACTTATAAATATTTTAAATATGTATTCTTCAGAAGCCTCAATAACATTGTGAGTTACCTTTTAATTGATTGTTTGAAAGATAAAAAATATCACCACAGTTTGCATTAATTTTATTTGACTACTAGTGGGGTAAATGTGCTTTTTATTTGTTTCATTGTATTTGTATATTACCATTTCTAAACTCTAGTGAACTGATTTTTTCATGGTATTTGTCCATTTTTCTCTTTGGATAGTTGTTTTCTTGCTGATTTATAAAATTACTTTACTCATTAGTAAGATATACGACTTGTACATATACGGCAAAGAATAATCTCACCAGTTGTTATAAATCTATTTTTTATGGTGACTTTAATTTTCAAAAATTTTAATTTTTAAGCAGTCAAGTCTTGCTGTTTTGGCTTTTAATATCTTAAAAAGGCTTTTCTTGCAACTTTTAAACATCACGTTTCTTTACTAAATACATGGTTTTTTTAAGCCTTATATATTTTGTCTAATGGGCATCTCTTTATTTCAATGTGTTTGGGTTGTTATGTTAATTTATAACTTGAAACAAGAAATACAAACACATATACACACAAGTGAACTCTTGGTGTACTCTTACAGTTTTACCCATTTCTATTAGGCTAACCTGTTAATGAGTCATTCCAATAAGACTTCAGAAGGTTATTTTGGGTATTCTGTACAGTAAACCCTATGTATTTTTGCACGTATTATTTTGAGGATATTTAATATGACACACTACTACTTCTACTTGCAGCACATTCTTGTGAGTATGTGATTAACTTTCTGCTATTTTGTTAATTTTAGATTATGTCCTAAATTAATACACATTTGAATTTAAGATTAGATGAGAATGTTTGATTTTTCCTGTCTGTGTTCTTAGTCAACCTGGTCAGTTTTCTCCATCATTGATTTTACCTCTTTAATAATAATACCAGGTACCATATGGGGATTATTTGTTGACTTTTCTGTTCCACAGTAGACTATGTGGTTGGGATGTTTTTTACTACTTTTCTAAGTTCTAGAGAAGATATTCAGATAGTTCCATTGATTTCCTCCCAATAATTTGAAAGTCTTACAACCTCCATTCCTAAGAAGGGATTGGTCCATGTGGAATAAGTGGAATAAGAATACTTTAATATCTCAGGGAAAAAGGAAGTACAAATTATGCAGGAAAGTAAACATGTAATATCCTGGCAGGTTCAACAACTCAAGGAGGATTACCCAAACATTAAAAGGGAAGGTCTTTGGGTACTATACGGGCTAACTGATGGCTCCTAAGAAAGAGCTACACTGTCTTTGCTTAGAGATGCTAAAATGAAAGCAAAATTTCACTGCATACTCCCTTCAGGGCCTATATCCTTTCCCAAGATCTACCAAGTTAAGGATCTCTTCCTTCCCCTTTTGCATTCCTTCTCTGACCTTAGAAATAATTTCTCGTCTTGGTAATGTAGTTTAAAATTGTGTTGCTTTCTCAAATTTCACATGTTTCTACAACCATTTTATTGATATATGAAGCTTTCGGCTTCTCTTAAGGTTGGTGATGTTGAAACATGAAAGTTGAGAATCAATTCATATATTTTTAAATTTATTTACGCAATTATTTTCTGTACAATATCCTACTTGAGGTAATTCATACATACTGCCTCCGTGACTGAATGGAAAAATGGCTGCATAGTAGTAGTGAGAGGTTTTGAGAACAAACTCATATTGACTGATCTTTCTAAATACTGCCCAACCACAGCAATTAGTAAGTACCAATCAGTACTTGTGTGAGTGTGTCTGTGAGAAACATAGGTGCCAAAACACACACAAAATCTGTCCTTGTGTGGATCATATTCTGGCAGAATTTGGGCTATCATAGAACTTGATGTACTTATTCAACCTCCACTGTGCAAGTGTTTATTTACTAAATCATTAATGTGTGAGTGAATTAAAAGTATTTCCCTTATGAAGTTCAAAATGTAAAATGGAAAATACATTTTATTACCAGCAAACCAAGTAAGAACTATAAAATAAGTACATCAAGTTGTAAATACAGCAATTTTTAAGTCTGCTGAGGAAAATGTTCCAGAAAGCTTCCCCAGAAGAGATGACATTAAGATGTGCTTTGCAGAACGTATACTTTTTTTCTTTGTGGAATGAGGGATGAATAAAGCAATTCTACATGTGAGAAAAGACGTATTGCCATGAAACATTTTGTCCCATATAAGACACAGAGATCATTATGGCACAAAAGAGTAAAATGTTCACTTGCCTTTCCATGTAACTCCTGTTATCTCCTTTAATATATCTTTATACAGGCAAACCTACACTTTGAATTCCTCAAATTTTCAACAATTTATTCTTGTATGTCTATGATAGATTCAAAAAATAATTTTCATTGTATTAAGCAGATTTCTTGTTTAAAAATTACTTTCAGCCGGGCTCAGTGGTTCGTGCCTGTAATCCCAGCATTTTGGGAGGCCAAGCCTGGTGGATTACCTGAGGTCAGCAGTTCAAGACCAGCCTGCTCAACACGGTGAAAACTCATCTCTACTAAAAATACAAAAATTAGCCAGGCGTGTTGGTGCATGTCTGTAATCCTAGCTACTCAGGAAGCTGAGGGAGGAGAATCACTTGAATGTGGGAAGTGGAGGCTGCAATGAGGTGAGATCATGCCACTGCACTCCAGCCTGGGCAGCAGAGCAAAACTCCATCTCGAAATAATAATAATAATAATAATAATAATAAATACTTTCATTAAATAATTTTAAATATATTCTCAGACAATAATCTCTGAGAATTTGAAAAGTTCTAAGATGGCATTTTTTTAGGGTTCTCTAATGCAGAAAATTTTGGGAGTATTTCTAAAAATTCACACTTTGGAGGGTGTTTTCCATATGTTTGTATTTTCTCAATCTCAGGGAACTTGAATTTCATATGTAAGACAGACCCTTGAAAGCTACCCACCATAAAAGAGTTTTTCTCCAGTTGGAGAAAGTGGTGAAAATCCAAGAGAGAAGTAAAGTAGAATTTTAGAGTTTGAAATTGCTTAGCTATTTGAAGACTTGTCAGCTAATCTTGTGTCTTCGGAGTATGGGGTGGGTATGAGAAGTAGTTACACATCTGGAAAGAAAAATTGAGAGCAAATTGTAAAGGGAATTTTTAGCACATTATTACACTTATTCTGTAGCTACAATTTGAATAAATTAAAATTTTAAGAATTTGGTGTCCTGATCAGGAATACTGTCTGGAAATATGCATTTGAAGCAGATATAAAATAAATGATTGAGTTTATGTTTACTCAGTTTCCAAGGTAACTACCTTGGGTAGATGTTCTACAGAAATATGGGCATCTTTCTGATCAACAGCAGTAGAAGTATATAAAGCTCTCAGTTCTGTTAAAAAAATGGGACTGCTGTGACTGACAATCAGGTCCAATGGTTAATATTAAAGAATTATCACCAACACTCTTGGTCCAATGCACTCATTAAAAACATTATAACAATTTTACTATCCTGAAATGATATTTATACATAACATAACCTATTTCAATATATCATAGTTTAAATTTTTTAAATTTTTAAAATATCCTGAAACACAGTATATTTAAATAATTTTAAGTGTCAGAGCGGGAGTGGAGTCACTATGTATGTGAGACAGAAGTGAATGGGAGAGTAGCTGAGAAGCAGAATTTCATATTCAAAATTGAAGTAACACTATAAAAGATCTCATATAGTAAAGCAGCAGAATTAAAATGTAACTATGAACATAATACTAGAAAAATGTGTATGCACAGGTTGACAAAATTAGCTTATTAACTGATATTGAGATGAAGCCAAACAAAATTGAGAATAAGTTTTTTAAATAATTTAACTTGGATCTGGTTATATTTGTATTTGTACATGTAAAGAAAAATTGCTTCCATAGCTAGATCTACACAGTCAGAATAATAGTAAAATTTTTTGTTTCACGTTTTATAATAATCTGCAATTAGAAAAATTGAGACTCAGAATGCAATTTCTAAGTTAGAGTAAAAGCTGTTATACAAGTGATAGGAAAAAATCCTAATTTATGAAAAATAAAGAAATAGGAGACAAACAACTGCATTTATTTCTGAAGCTGATAATTCATTTTGAATTCCTTGACTTCAGTTGCAGATATTCAAAGCTTTTTAGATTTATGCAACTGACAAATATTGGATGAGAAAGAAGATTAATAATAGAAGTAAAGTTTAAAGAAAATGTTAGTAAAATAAACGACCCTGTGAACTTATAGAAGTTTTTATTTTTACGTATTTCATGAAATTAGGAGAGTTATATTTAGAAGTTGAAAATTGTAATCCCAATGAAGTGAATTCAAAGAAAACTTTAACATAAAACAGAGTAAATATAGATTTAGAGTATCATTCTATTTCTAGCTCAAATAAAAGGGTTTTAAAAGTTTATACGGAAAACACAACACATGAAACTGTTCTACAGTGCTCACCAAGAAAGTGCAATTAGGAATAATGGGAAGAAATTTAGGGTAGTGCAATTAAGGTCACCTAGGAAGTAAACACTTTGTTGCTGAGAACTACTAGATTAGATTCTGGATTCTCACAGAAAAAGCAGACACTTCCTCCCACCAGGAATGACTAGACATTACACCAAAGGGTTCATTAGAAATAGTTTTTCTCTACTTGCAGGGAAATAGATTCAATGGTCTGATTCCCCCACTTATTTCCTTATATTCAATGAACCTAGGCCCATAAGGTCTGATTTCCCATTTGCCCAAATATTCAAAGAACTAAAAGAATTCTCAAATCTCTCCTACTAAAGGATCATTACTTTCTTCTCTATGTCTACTCTTTCATATATCGCAATATTATTTAAATACTTATTTGAATATTCTTTCTAAATATGAAGAGAGTATACGTGATCTGAAATTTAAAAAGATAGCAAGACTAGTTGAAAACTTGACAGTTATATATTTTTTCAGTTATATATTTTGTTAAATATAAATTCATAAATTCTAGAATACTATTGATAAATTAAAACAACAAAAAAAGTTATTCCAGATAGGATGCTTTATTTTGTTGTGTGCTATTATTTCTACTTGTGGTTGTTAAAATGGAAGCCATCTTTACAGCGGGACGTGAGTAACCATGAGAATAAGTTAGCACGTGGTACGAAAGACCAGAGAGATGAAAAGAAATAAGACTGCTTTTTAAGTCAGTTACTAACTTATGTACTTGAAAGTTTTCTGCTAGTTGAAATCTAAGACAATCTAACTAAATACATTGTTTCACTATTTTCAAGCAATGATATAAATGTAGAAAGCATTTTTTTCAGAATTTGAAATTAGAAACTTTCCAAAAATTTACTTAAATTTTAAAGGGAACATAGAAGGGTTATTACACAAAGAAAAATGTCTATTTCATTATGTTTATTCATAAAATATTATAGTTAAAATTATAAGTTATTTGAGAAATTATTGTGAGCTGATATTAGCTTATATTCTTTTTCAAACCATGATTAGTAATACCCTTAAAAAATGTTAATGTTCTGAAATTTGTCTATTTGTATGTTATTTACAATCATACCTTAATGTCTTTGATAGTAGAAAATTAACAATAGCATGTTCCTGAACACCTGATTAAATACCTTTTAATATAATGCTAGCATGCAATTTCAGTGATTTTCTTTTATTTTGTTGTTTCCTGTTTCTGTCTATGGTTAAGACTGAGGCTGAGTAATTTTATTTTAGTTATATCAAGCTAATTAGGATATACGGATTGAGGTGAAAACATATTTAAAATTCTAGGCTTAAATTTTTATTGAGGAGGAATTACAGAACTTTCTAAGAGGAGAAATTGAGTTCCATGATCATTAGATTTAAGTATGATAAGAATCAGGCTTAGTTGTAAAGATTTCAACTATGTTCAGAAGAGTAAATTAAAATAATAATCCCAGATAATTTTTGAATCTGCTTACCACATACTATAAGACAATTTTGTAAAGTATTGTAATTTTCATTTTATCAAAGAAGTTCCAAGTTAATGATAGTTTGAAGTCCTCTCTGGCCCAGAAATTGCAGAATTCCCAGGGAAAAAATACTATATTGATCTGCCTATGTACTTGACTATCTTAGACAACTAGACTATGATTTCTTTTATTAAATTATGCTTTTCCCTTATTCACTTTTGAATAGTTAATAAATAGATATATTAAGATATAAATTGCACCGGGCATTTTACAACTGAATCAATCTTTGCTAACATGGGTTAAATAAAATTTCAGAGTTTTAGTGACTTTTTATTGACTTCAATAATAGTTTTTTTATTTTGTATAATGTATTATTGTCATCATCAAAGACAAAGGAATCTACTTCTTAAATTTAGATAAACATTTGTCAGATCACCATTGTTAAAATCTCATAATGAAATAAAAAATGAGAATTTAAAAAATCTTAATATTAATATAAAGCTTCTGTAGAGTTATCAATTATTTAATATCTATAAATGTTTATGGATACCTTCCAAAATTTTAAAATTAAAAATACTTTTATATATACAATGTATCAATAAAAACATAATTGCAAAACCCTAATTTTGCAATTTAAGTTGGGTCATGAGAAGCATCCTTGAAACTAGGGTGGAGATCATTTCTGTTGGCAAACCAGGCATGAAGGAATAGAAAGAGAAAGTTTTCAAAGGAATAAGTAATGCTGACACTTTCTATAGGAAGAATGATAAAGAATTTTAAAAGATATTTTGGATTTCTCAACTTGAAGTTATAGGTGGCCTTCAGGAAACAGACTCAGTATAGGTGGCATATGAAAAATTCAGTATTATAGTTCATAAATATGGATAGAGATGAACAAATGGTGAAGCAAGTATATACATATGTTTCCAAAAACTAGCAATGAGTGAAAGGGGAAGAATCCATTCTCTTTCTTCCTTTACATCTATTCTGTAAGAACTTTGACTTCGTTAATAGCTCCATTCTATCTTCTTTTCTTTCGGTCTCTCTTGCAGCTTCAGCATTTTTCTCTAAGCAAGTCAACTCTAAATGTGCTAGATTGAAATGACCCTCTTGAAATTATTCTCACTGCATTGTTTTGCATCCCATCCCTCACCTTTTGACACTTTATCTCTGATCAATCTAGCTATATGTCTTGTCTTCTTCATTCAGAGTGGTAAGCATCAATAAAGGAGAACATAACATGATAAGTAAGATTTATTTGGGCCCAGGAATTAGAAATTTCAGAAGAGCTAACTGCACCTCTTAGGAATAGATTTTGATCCTTATCAACTCCAGAAGTCCTACCTCTCATGAAACACTCTATCCCAGTTCTGCAGAATTTTCTATCAGTAAATGACTGAAATTCCTATTTCACAGCAGAAACTGGGTTTGTCAACAAGGCAATGTTCCACCTTCCCATCTTGCCGTAACTAGTGAGGGCCTACTTTTCTCCAGAGTCTTGGTACAGAAATGTAAAGACTCTAGACTAAAGTAATTTATGTGCAAATAGGAGAGATGGACAATGTAATTAGAATAGAGTGGTGTGTAAGTTATGTTGCTGTATGCCAAAGTGCTTCAGAGACCTTTTGCTTACCTGTATTCAGTAGAATAAACCTGACCTAGATCTTAAAGCCAAATTGGAGCAGCACAGGTTAATACCAAGTGAAAAGTAATTCTAAACGGGGTGGCGGGGGGGGGGGGGGCAGCCTGAGTAGGTGTCAGAGACAGCACTTATCATGGAATCATGGAGATGTTGAACATTTGTTTTTCTCTAATGAAACATTTGTTTTCCTCCAGTGATGATGAGCTTTTTCTCATATGTTTGTTGGCTGCATAATGTCTTCTTTTGAAAAGTGTCTGTCCATATCCTCTGCCCTCTTTTTGATGGAGTTGTTTGTTTGTTTTTTTTCTGGTAAATTTGTTTAAGTTCTTTGTTAATTCTGGATATTAGCACTTTGTCAGATGGATAGATTGCAACAATTTTATCCCATTCTGTAGGTTGCCTGTTCACTCTGTGTGTCTTTTGCTGTGCAGAGCTATTTAGTTTAATTAGATCCCATTTGTCTATTTTGACTTTTGTTGCCACTGCTTTTGGTGTCTTAATCATGAAGTCTTTGCCCATGCTTCTGTCCTGAATGGTATTACCTAGGTTTTCTTCTAGGGTTTTTATGGTTTTAGGTCTTACATTTAAGTCTTTGATCCATCTTGAGTTAATTTTTGTATAAGGTGTAAGGAAAGGGTCCAGTTTCAGTTTTCTGCATATGGCTAGCCAGTTTTCCCAACACCATTTATTAAATAGGGAATCTTTCTCCGTTGCTTGTTTTTGTCAGGTTTGTCAAAGATCAGTTGCTTGTAGTTGTGTGGTGTTATTTCTGAGGCCTCTATTCTGTTCCATTGGTCTGTATGTCTGTTTTGGTACCAGTACCATGCTGTTTTGGTTACTGTAGCTTTGTAGTGTGCTTTGAAGTTAGGTAGCATGATGTCTCCAGCTTTGTTCTTTTTGCTTAGGATTGTCTTGGCTATGCAGGCTCTTTTTGGGTTCCATATAAAATTTAAAGTAATTTTTTTTTTCTAATTCTGTGAAGAAAGCCAATGGTAGCTTGATGGAGATAGCATTGAATTTATAAATTACTTTGGGCAGTATGGCTATTTTCATGATATTGATTCTTCCTATCCATGAGCACAGAATGTTCTTCCATTTGTTTGGGTCCTCTCTTCTTTCCTTGAGCAGTGTTTGTAGTTCTCCTTGAAGAGATCCTTCACATCCCTTGTAAGTTGTATTCCTAGGAATTATATTCTCTTTGTAGCAGTTGTGAATGGGAGTTCACTCATGATTTGGCTCTCTGTCTATTACTGGTGTATAGGAATGCTTGTGATTGTTGCACTTTTATTTTGTATCCCAGGATTTTACTGAAGTTGCTTATCATCTTAAGGAGATTTTGGACTGAGACAATGGGGTTTTCTAAATATACAATCATGCCATCTGCAAACAGAGACAGTTTGACTTCCTCTCTTTTTATTTGAATACACTTTATTTTTTTCTTTTGCCTGATTGCCCTGGCCAGAACTTCCAATGCTATGTTGAATAGGAGTGGTGAGAGAGGGCCTCCTTGTCTTGTGTTGGTTTTCAAAGGGAATGCTTCCAGTTTTTGCTCATTTGTTTATTAAAAAAAGTTTGTTTTTAACCAGTGGCAGGGGCTGTAAGAACTGAGATGTGGTTGCAAAGGCATGCAGACAAATATGAGAAAGTATTATGGAAATAGTAAGACTTTTTTATTTAGGAGAATAAATAAAAGGTAGAAAAGTCAAATAGTAAACAATAAAATGTCCCTTTGGATTTATCAACCAGGGACCATTGATTGATTTAGCAATAAGATACCAATGTGGCCATCATAAAGTTACAGAGCAGATGACCTGGAATGAGAAAGAATAGGAGATAAGGAACCATCAAATCTTTCACAAAGCTTGGTTGACAAAATAAGAACCAGGTAAAGAATAGCAGCTAGATGGGAATTGGAATTGGATGTATTTGTCTACCTCTCTCTTTTCAGTTAAGAAGCCACATTTTCCTCCATCCCATGTGCTACAGGTATACTAGTCATGTGGGGACTCATGTAGCCCAAGCAAGTCAAGGGGTTTTTTAGGGAATTCTTCGGCTCTGTGGCAAATTAACATTTTTTTAATGTAATTAGATACTATAAGAACTGGATTTCTCTGACTCTTCCAAAATCTCTCTTTCCATTCTTGTGGGGGGAGACCACAGATATAAAGGAAACACATAGACAATGAGGATTAAGAGAAAACAAAGGACAGATTTTCAACATCAGAGTTACAGCACCTGACATCTAATAGAACCCAAACGCAAAACACTCTCTAAATTTCAGTTTGTGAGCCAACAAATTTACATTGTGATTCAGCTGGCTGAATTACATTTCTTTTATATGGAACTGAAGGATTCCTGATAAAAGTAGGTGTTTACATTCCAATGAAAAAAAGTTGTAAATGGTTAAAAAAAAAATTCTCCTTCTGTTCAAAACCAAGTATTCCACTTCTGCTAAAACTCCTTTTATAGTCTACCTTCTGAGTGAGTCTGAACCACCAGTGTTTCTCTTCATTTGTTCCCATTTTAATTTTACTCTTGTAATAGTTCCATTGAAATACAGCACACATAAAGGGAACAAAACATAAAAGTACAACTCAATAACTTTCCACACTGTGAACAACCACATAACCTCCTTTTTTTACACAAAAGTAACCACCGTGCTGATTTTCTCACCATAAATTTTATTTTGCCCTTTTTTGAACTTTTTATAAATAGTATCATAAAGTGTGTATCCTTTATGTCTGAGCAGTTATTAGAGACCCAGGTATTTGGGGTAATCCACTTCCTAGTTTCAATGACTTTGGGATAATGCTGGCCAGTGAGTTGTGATCAGAATATCACTTTTGAGCAGAGCCTTTAAATTGACAACATAAGACATTCCAGGGCACCTTTTTTTTATTTTTATTTTTGTCATGTACCTGTGAGTTTCACTTAGTGAGCACACAAAATAAACCTTTGGTAAACTACTGAGTTTTGGAGTTATTTGTTATTGCAACATAATGATATTTTCTAACGGAAGCTTGTATACTTGTAATACTTGTAATCTGGCTACACCACTTGTGTTTAATTAATGATCGTATGGTATATCTCTTTCCATATTTTTATTTCAAACTTACTATATTCTGTTAACTTATGTTTCATCTATAAGACACATATTAATGGGTTCATTTTCAGAAAATGGGATCTGACAAATAGACCTTGTTTGAAAGTCAATTTCCATTTAAATAATTTAATGATATAATTGGTTTTGAAAATAATTTGTCTTTATGTTTTCCAATGCTTCTTTTAACAACGTGTTTTTATATTCTCACTTTGTTTTTTACTTTCAATTATATTTTAATAATTTATTTTGCGTCACTATTAGTTTTTAAATTTATAATTGCAAAACCTAACCTTTGGTGGTCCTACTTAGACAGTAGGACATGCACATTCGTTTTATTAAAGATTATGCTAAATTGATGAAATTTCATCTGAAGTCATTGTTTTTCAAATTGAAGAACATCATAAAGTCTGAGGCTGACAAAATAATTCCATTTTTTCCCAAAACCTCTTAATTTCTCATTCATTTTTAAGTTACATTTTCAAAGAATGTAGTAGTAGTTACTTTCTCTCAATATTTTAAAAATGTTATTCTATTGCCTCCTATTCCAGTATTTCTGTTGAGAGGTGAGCTGTTGGCTAAAGAAGCTCATGGCTTTTTCTGTGACTGCTTTTAATATTTTATTTTTTATGTGGCTTTTAGGAATTGAACTAAAATGAGATAGATGATAGATAGATAGATGATAGATATAGATATATATATAGAGAGATAGATAGATAATAGATACATATATAGATAGATGATAGTGTAAGAAATTATTTAATTTTTTGAATCTATTGGTTGCTTTCTTTCATCAGCTATGGAAAATTCTCAGCAATTATCTCTTTAAATATAGCTTCTACTGTATTTTCCTTTTTGGCTTCTTTCTGCAGTGCACATAAACATATTTACACCTTCTGAGTGTATGCCCTATGTTTTTTTGTACATGTTCTGGTATCGTGTGTCATATATTATCATCATGCTTTACATTTACTCTTTATTGGAACATGTTCCAGATTTCTAATTCTCTCTTTGGCTATTTGTTTGTTTGGTTTTTTATCAGCCTTTAAATCTATTCAGTGCATTCTTACTTTCAGTTTTTTCGTATTTCTGTACTAAAATTGTCTTGTCATTTATTATCATTTGTAGTTTCCATGAAAAACCTCTGCCTAGCATTTTATTTTATTCAATATAAGTAGCATTGCACTTTTAAGATCAACATTTTAAATTCCATGTTTTGGCCTGGCATAACAGCTCACACATGTAATCCCAGCACTTTGGGAGGCCAAGGTGGGCCGATGGCATGAGCCCAGAAGTTCGAGACCAGACCAGGCAACATAGAGAAACCTCGTCTCTATAAAAAATGAAAAATTAGTCAAGTGTCATGCTGCACCTGTAGTCCCAGCTACTCAGGAGGCTAAGGTGGGAAGATCGCTTGAGCCCTGGAGGCAGAGATTACGATGAGTCAGGATCACTCTACTGCACTCCAGTATGGGAAACAGAGTGAGACTATGTCTCAAAAAATAAATAAATACATAAATAAATTTCATGTTTTGACTCACTCACAGGTATACTTCTATTTCCTATTGTTTCTCTTGATTTTAAGGTAAAATTTATTAAGATATGACTTACATACTATCTTAATTTTTCAACTAAGTACACAATGATACTTTTTGACAAATGTATTTAATCATATAACTACCACCACACACACCAAAAATAACCCTTTTACCATACTGATGAAAAGATTTCACGGTACCCTTTTCTGTCAACTTTTCTCCCTCCTGTCAAAAACTTACCTGTTTATAATCATGAAATTTTGCATATTCTGTGATTTCATATAAATAGAATCCTAGAGTATCTAGCATTTTGTTTCTGGTTTCTCTCACTTACTACAGGGGGTTTGATATTCATCCATGTTGTTGGATTCACCCATAGTGTGCTTGTTTTTAATATTGAGTAGTCAATACTTGTATGTCTATCCCACAGTTTGTATGCTAATTCATCAGTTTATGAATAATTGTGTTGTTTCTAATTTGAGCTATATATTAGTTTACTATGACTGCCATGACACAATACCACAGACTGAATGGCTTAAACCAAAAATATTTATTTTCTCACAGTTCTGAAAGAAGGAAAGTCAAGATAATGTTCCTGGCAGAGTTTATTTCTGGTGATGTCTCTCTTCTTGGCTTACAGAGCATCCTTTTCTTGCTGTACTCACATGGCCTTTTGTCTGTGTAAATACTTCTGGCATCTCCTCCTCTTCTTATAAGGATACCTGTCCTGTTAAATTAGGGCGCCGCTTTAAATTTCATTTAACTCTAATTGCCCCTTTAAAAACATTGTCTCCAAATTTATTCACATTATGGGTTAGGGCTTTAACAAGTAAATTTTGGAATGACATAATTCTGTCCACAACAAGCTATTATGAATAAAACCGATATTAACTTTTCATGTAAGTATTTGTGAAAACATATCTTTTCATTGCTGTTGAATAAATATCTAGAAGTAGAATTTCTGTATCATAATATAAAGGTAGATTTAACCTTATAAGCAATGGTTTCAGTGATTTACAGAGTGGCTGTATCATTTCCACACAGTCATGAGAATGAATGAGAATTTTAGGTAACCCAAAATGCAAATACTTAGTATATCGGGTTTTCTAAATTAATCATTATAATGAGTATGTAGTGGTTTACTTTTGTTATTTTTCTTGGCGTTTTTCTAATGATTTCTGAGCTTCTTGTCTATTTTCATTCCTTTTTCTGTGCGGTGTCCACATTTATTGTCATATTTTCAAGTTGTTTATCTCTTTGTTATTGAGTGGTATTACTTTTAATATTCTCAATACAAGTCATTTATAGACAAAATATATGTAAATATTTTCTCTCACTATATTGCCTGCCTTTTTAAACAGTGCATTGGAAAGCAATAATTATTATTATTTTGATGAATTTTAATGTAACATTTTTACAATTTTATTCCTCCTACTTTTTGTGCCCAGTTTAAGATATCTTTGCTTACCTCAAGTTCTGAAACATTTTTTCTCATTTTATATTTTTCTTGAGAAGTTGTATAGTTTAAGATTTCATGTTTGTATGTATTATCTATTTCAATTAAATGTTTGTATATCACATAGAAGAACTTGAGTTTTTTTTAACATAGATATCCAATTTTTCCAGTACTATCTTTACAAACACTTTTACTTCTCTATTGAAGTATCTTCACATTTATTGAAAGACAGTTGAACATACAGGTGTGTATCAATTTCTTGAAGTTTGGTTGTGTTCCACTTATCATTTACAAATTTCTTGCCAATATCACTCTGTCTGGATTATTGTAGTTTTAGAGTAAGAGTGAAATCGGGTAGAATGAATATTCTAACACAGTTGTTCTTTTTCAAATTAGTTTTGGCTATTCCACTTATTTTGCATTTTCGTATACATTTTCAAATTAACTTATCAATTTCTGTAAATTAGCCAGCTAGGACTATACATGGGGCTGTGTCGAATCTGTAGTTCAATATGAAAAGATTTGAAATCTTGATGCAACTGATTAGTCTAATCCCAGAGCATCGGATATTGTTCCATTTATTTATGAGTTATAAAATTTATCTCAGTGATATGCTATGGTTTTCACCCTACAAATATTGATTCAAACACTCATCATGGAAAAGTTTTATCTATGATATAACATTTTTACGCCAAAGACCCTGATTTTAATTATAAATTTTTAGATACGGTATCCCATTGAGTGTAATGCATGAGTGACATTAATCAAAAATATATTGTAAAAGCCTAAAAATTTTTAAAAATCCAATATAAAGTTCAGTGTATTTTAACATTTTTCTAACATAAATGAATTTGACCACCGAAAACTCGTTTCTTCCCCATCCTAACATCGTATGACCTCTTTCCTTAGCTGTGTAACCTTATGAAAGATGGATTACCATTCCCCTACCCAATTTCTCTGAAGAACCAAGGACAAACATCTTTTTATATTCTAATTTTATTGATTATCTCTTTTTATTTCGGACTCTTTCAGCGTCTTTATTTTCAACATACTGGATTGGTTCAAGAAACAATGATTTAGATGATTTTAGACATAAATCAACAGAATAAATTACTAATAAACAAAGTTAAGACAGCCAAAGTTAACTTTTATACTTGAAGGTAACAGTTTACAATTGCAAGTGGTTAGGTTTTAGCAATCATAAATACAATATAGAATTTTAAAATAATAATGTCCTAATGCTATGCAAATAATATTATAAATAAGATTTTCATAGATATACAGTTTCTTTAAGAACTTAGGTGGTAATAAAGATTACATGCTTTGGAAAAATAGTTCATAATGTAAAGTTAACTCTCATAATAAAAAAGACAGCACCAAAAATTAATGTAAAAGGTTTGTGTAAAATGTTTATATGAAATGTAAGAATAGATAAAATAATATTGCCAAATTATTTATAGTTTCATATACATAATATGTATAGATATATCTAAATTTAAAAAACTGTTATAGACATTTGTCCTATTAATCCATTTTCCAAAATTTGCATAATCTAATTGGGAAAATGGAAAATCAACTGTATTCTTCTATAGTCAATAGTCATCTTTTATTCCATAATACGTATTTAATATACTACTATGCTTAAATACAACATTTATTTAAGACATCTCATATTGCTCAATAATGTACAAAAAGTATACTGGAATTTTATCAATTAAATGCTTGTTTTTATATGGAGTAACAATTCTTACTATATCCAATTCGAATTTTTGTTTTCTCAATCAATGACTAAAATTAAGAAAGACAAGGGAAAGACAAAAACTGTGGCTATCTAATTAGTAATACCTAAACAAACATTCATCAAGATCTCTGACTGTCCTAGAAAAAAGTGTGATACGTTAACAATCTTCTTTCTGTAAATCACAGTGGACATGTAATGTATTGGTGTTTCACTCAGTATTTCATTTTTGATGTCAAAATTTCTATTTCTTTAGCTTACTTGGGAGATTCTTTATGGAGCAAAGCTCATTAATTCTGCGATTTTTAAACACCTGCTAAAATATAATATAAATGGATACTTTCCATAAGGAAAGCATTTTCAGAGCAAATATTCTCAAGGCTACAGCTATGTTTGTTCCATTTTGGGTCTCATTATGAAATTCATGACTTCTCTCTTCCGGAAGCCAAATGCCCTCTAACACATCAAAATTAATCAGATGTACATGTTTGATTAGTTCCACCGCCACAGCTACAGGACATCCACCTTGCCACTGCACAACCGTGAAAAGGCAAGCATCATGCAGTTCGTCTTTTGATCCTTTCTGTGCTGTGACCTCACTTTTCCCTTTTGGGGAGTCTAAAATAGCAACACTCTTAACCGAGGCCTCTAAAAAAGCAAAACACTATTTCATTGTGGCTGTAGCATTATTCCACTACAAATTATTTTTAATCTGACTGATTTTAAAATGTATAATAGCTCTGCTAGCTTTTCAAGATGTAAGTACACTTAATTGTATTCCTAAACAAAAAATTCCAAAAAGTTTAAAAAATGTTTTTGTTCTTTTTTTGCAGTGCTGATTTAATGTGACAAAATATGACATCAATGTCTCTTATTTGTATATATTACGAATATTTCTATTTTGTTTAGATCATAATTACACTGCACATGAAACTGACACTGCATCTCCATTTCTTGATTACTGTAATTTTACTGTTCACTTTTTACAAGATTTTCTTTCTGTTTATTTGTGTGTTCCCTGTCCTTTGTTATAAACTGCTACTGCGTGATTTGTTCTGGATGTCAGCGCTCTCATTTTTTGTGATTTAATAGATGTCGTCCACTTAGTGTTTGAATCTTCATGGACTTTGTGTGTTGCTTTAATGCAAGATGATGAACAATCTCTGGGACAACATGAAAATCTAACCCTTTTTATGCCTGCATTCCCAGAGAGTTGTTTTAACTTTTTAAAAATCACAATTCTGTTATTAATCCATAACCAAAAATACGCAGAAGCATCATACTGATGTCTGACAATGACAGATGAATGGATTATTACTATTTTGACACCAATCACATATCTTGTGACTCTTTTTCTTTTTTGAGAGAGAGAGATTTGGCCAACGTTTAATATTTATGCAACAACATGGACATTTTTCACATATATATATATATATATAAAACATTTATATTTATACATGGTAATCACATATAACTATTCAGAAATGAATACAGTCACATTAAATAGAGCAACATAATTATTTTAAATCTGCATGATAATTAGCTATAGATAATATTACATTTGTGACAGCTTATAAATGCATGTCATATTTTACAGTTTCTTTATAAAAATTCCAACACTTCTTTCTCTTATTGTGTATCTTACAACTTGCAGAATATTAATACCATGTCTTAAGTATTGCCTTAAATGGTTTGTGGGGATATTACTTGATATTTCCCTTCTTGATAGATAAGATTCATCATTGGCAGCAAATAATTAAAGGACAAAAAAAATGCCTAAGAAAGACTAATGGATTTCTAAATTTAAAGAATAGAAAAAAGGCCGCGTGCGGTGGCTCACGCCTATAATTCCAGAACTTTGGGAGGCCCAGGAGGGTGGATCTCCTGAGCTCAGGAGTTCCAGACCACCCAGGGAAACATGGCAAAACCCTGTCTCTAATAAAAATACAAAAAATAAAAAATAAATTTAAAAAAAATAGCCGGGCGTCCTGGCAGGTGTCTGTAGTCCCAGCTACACGGGAGAATGAGGCATGAGACTCGCTTGAGCTCTGGAGGTTGCAGTGAGCCAAGATTGTGCCACTGCACTCCAGCTTGGGCTACACAGTGAGACTCCGTCTCAACAAACAAACAACAAAAACAAAAACAAACCAAAAAGAATAAAAAAAAACATCTTCCCCAAATTCGCTTGAACTTTAATGAACGGTAAACATGGCCTTCCTGTATAGAAGTGGCACAGTTGTCACCTTAGAAGAATCAGGAACTCCTCCCCGCATTCAGGGAGGAGCATGTTCTCTTGGTGTGTTTGTTCCACTATTTGACTCAAATATTACAACTACTACAGTAATTAGGACCAATTATCTCAAGCCCATTTATACAGACAGAATAAATTTTTACCTCATACAGCCCAGTTTCAATATTGAAAAAAAAAATCAGGCTGGGTGTGGTGGCTCAGGCCTATAATCCCCGCACTTGGGGAGGCGACGTGGGTGGATCACGAGGTCAGGAGTTCGAGACCAGCCTGACCAACATGATGAAAATCCGTCTCTACTAAAAGTACAAAACTAGCCGGGCATGGTGACACATGCCTGTAATCCCAGCTACTCGGTGGCTGAGGCAGGAGAATCACTCGAACCCCAGGAGGCAGAGGTTGCAGTGAGCTGATATCACGCCATTGCAAATCCAGCCTGGGCAACAAGAACGAAACTCCGTCTCAAAAAAAAAAAAAAAAAAAATCAAAGTATTAAAGGATTAATTCTAGTTGACTCCAAATTTATGCTGCAGTCATACTGGTAACTTCTTAGAAACAGTTAGCAATAATCTGTAAAATACTGACAGCATTGGAAAACAATTGGACAAAAAAGACAAAAATCAGCACCTTTGTTAAAAGGAATTTAAAAAAAAAGAAATATTGGACACCAAGGGGAATATTTAATCCACCATAAAATAATTTCATTTTCATTCTTTTCGAGCAAAGTTTTTTCAGTTTCATAATACCAAAAGCAAAATAAAAATAAAAATTAAAAAAAAAGCTTTGTCCTTCATTACCAAAATTCATTCAAACATTACTCATTACATGACAATTTATAGTTTCTAAGGTGGGGGCATACCTTTCAAACACAAACTGCAATTTTCTTTCACATGTGATGATAAGAAAATTACAACTTTCCATAAATTTAATAATGTTTCGATTATGGCACCTTAAAAATATAGTCCTATAACCTTCTAGTCTAAGGAACCACAATGAACATTAACAATAGTAGCAACTAAATAAGAAAGAGAATTGAGCCTGTAATCCCAGTACTTTGATAAGCAGAGGTGGGAGGATCACCTGAGGTCAAGAGTTCGAGACCAACCTGGCCAACATGCTGTAACCCCATCTCTACTAAAAATACAAAAATTAGCCAGGCATGGTGGTGGACACCTGTAATCCCAGCTACTCAGGAGGCTGAAGCAGGAGAATTGCTTTAACCCAGGAAGCAGAGGTTGCAGTGAGCTGAGACAGTGCCATTGCACTCCAGCCTGGGCAACAAGAGTGAGACTCTGTCTCAAAACAAACAAACAAACAAACAAAAAAACAAAAACAAAAACAAAAAACACAGAGAATTGAGATGTTGTTCTAAAAAAAAAAAAACTGGCTAATATTATTTCCTTGGTTCAAAATTACTTAATGTTAGAAGCATGCAAAAGATAAATGCTATTTAATGTGGATACAGATTAATATTTCATGTTCATAAAATTCAATAAATTTTTAATGTTTTTAATAGTCTAGTTTAGAAATTGTTCCAGAGGTGATTCTGTTTGTGGGTATAAAAAAATCACTGTATGTTAAAATTTCACTAAATGCAGTTTTTAATTTTTATCATATTACTGCCTCCCAGACAGCCACAAAATTTTGTTATAATTGGATATTTTTCATTGTAGCAACCAAATTATCACGTTAAATACTACCTATAGAGAAATGCTATCTGTAGTATTTCAGTCTATTGTATTAACTAATATTATCAAATAAAGTCATGGTTTAGAAATGTTTAGCAATGTTAAAAAAGTATAGAAATGCTATGAAAAAAGTTCAAAAAATGCACCTAAATAATCTTTTCTCTCCTAAGAACAGAACATTCAGGGTATTTTTACCACAGAAAAGATAGAAAAATTATGCCTCATCATTCTTAACAGAAACACTCATGGAAGAAACTTCAATTTCTTATATGAAAAGAGAAGACATTTTATTCAAATTCAGTCTTAACTATACACATAGTCCATTTAGACTTGACTGTTCATATGTCATTGTTTAAGAAATGATAATCCAATTCAATTCTAATATTTATTCTGAAATATACATTATTTAACAAATGGAAGGTTCCCATAAATCATTCAATCTAATAATATTGGTTTATCTATAAGAAAGCCCAAAATCTGAAGTCACTTTTATAGGCTGTCTTAGCCCATTAGGGCCCCTATAACAAACCATCATCGACTAGGTAGCTTACAAACAACAGAAATTTATTTCTTACAGTTCTGGAGGCTGGGAAGTCTAAGATCAGAGCATCCTCTTTTAGGCTGCAGTATGCTGACTTCTTACTGTGTCCTCATGTGGAACATTTCCCATAATCGTGTCTCAAAAGGCCCCACTTTCTAATATTATCAGCTTGGTGATTAATATTTTAACACAGAAATATGGAAGGGCAATATTTAGATCCCAGAAAAGACATAAAGTTAATTAGTGGTACGGGATTGGAAACAGATCTCTTAATTTCTGAGAAAATAAAATTAGATGTTTTGGAATATGAACATCAAATGTGTAAAAGATAATGAGTAGAAGACAGGTTACCGGATCATAAATTCAAGTGAAACACAAAAAGTCCCTATGACATTGTTACCTACTGATGGGAGATTGTAGTAGGCACTGGTACCACCTCCCAATAAACAAGATGTCCATGTCCTAATCCTTGTTATCTACGAATATGTCATGTTGTAACATGAAGAAGGCATTACGATTGCAAATAGAACTAAGGTTACTAATCAGTTTATCTTGAAACAGAGTGATTATCTTGGATTATCTGAGTGGGCAAATGTAATGACAAAGTGTCCCTAAAAGAGGAAGAGAGAGACATAGGAAAGAGAACCAGGGAAATGCCAGTGTGAGAACGAGATTCGTATTGCTGGCTTTGAGGATGCTGCAAGGTTGCCACAGATCAATGAATGCAGGTGGCCTCCAGAAGCTGGAAAGGATGGTAAAAAGATGTTCTTCTCTGGAAGGAGAAAAGCCCCGCTGACATCCTGATTTTAGCCCAGTGAGATCCACTTTGGACTTCTGACCTCCAAACTGTAAGACAAAAAATTTGTGCTGTGTTAAGCCACTATGTTAGAGGTGCTTTGTTAAACCATCAACAGAAAATTAAGACAGAGATGAAAGAAAAGTTGAATTAGAAGTAACTGAGAGGTTTTTAACTGAAGTAATTGGCAGAAAAATGAAAGAGACAGAAAATATAGAAGAGGTCTTGGGAGAGGAATGTCTCAGCATTTTCAGTTTGAGAAAAGGAAGGATGATTAAAATAGAAACCTTCAGTAGAAAATAAGTTTAAATAGGTGTTAAACTCAGAAGTGGGCATTGGAAGTGGAATCCAGGTCATTTAAATATTAATATGGAGGTGACAGCTGAAGTCTCAAGGTAGTATTTATTTAAAGGAAGGAGAAAAAAATAGGAGAATCAGGGCATCTGATCATAGGCCAAGAGCCAGAGATAGATATCTATATCATCAATGTCTGTCTGTCTGTATCTCCACCTTTCTCTCTCTCATAGATCTAGCTATTAGCTAGATATGAGATTATGTGCTATAAAAGCATGATAACAAATTTTCTAATTTAAATTTTAGTCAGAATTTTAATTTCTAAAAAATTATTATTTGTATGACCATATTCCTAAAATGAAGCCACGATGTTCACCCATGACATTCAGCTTAAATTAGAAGACCCAAAAATAGCCCAAATTGAATGCTTCTGTGATTTTTATAACTGAAAGTGAATGTCTTATCAAGACTTCTCTAGACGTTTAGCATGAATGGTGCTAAATTGACCTTCATGTAATCAGCATGGTATGCTAACCTTAGCTTTGTGCATTTTCCTACTGTATCTGGATGTACTAGAATGTCCATGAATATAAGTCCTGAGCAGCCTCTTTTCTAGACACAGTTTGTATTGCTTCATATTGGTGCTCTATGTTCCTGAACAATCAGCTTTTTACTAATTAGATTTTGCCAAAGATTTTTTTTTCAGAAGAATCAGACAAAAACACAGTTTATTTATTATTTGGAGGAGACTGTATCAACATATAAATCTTGGAAATTTTTGTAAGTGAGCAATTAAGATCTGCTTAGAATAACAAAAATCAAAGCTGAATAGGCATGTAGTTTGACTAAGTTTATATTTATAAATGGCAATTAGAAGAAAATGTTGAAGTTAACATAACATTTTTGTTTAACACGTTTTGTGAAATAGCTTTTTAGCTAACAAACAAGACCTGTTTTATACACACAGTGAAACCAAACCACATTTTAATAGAATGATGCCTCCCTTAAAAACATTAATCTATAGAATTAGTAGGGATTATTGCACTAACATGCTTGTATTTTTCATATAGGAAACAGAACCTAGAGATGATTCAGAGTTTGTTCTTTTGAGAATTGAAACTTAAAATCAAAGTAATATCAAACAAAATGACTTTCAAATATATTAAGGCATGCTCTTTAATGTACTGAAATATAGAAACTTGAATTATATTTAAAATTTATTTTGAAGTGGGGAGATTTTTCAGTGAGTGGTCAGGGAAGCAATTGCTTCCACATTGAACACTAAGGAAAGATTATAATACAAAGGTCTTCAGCTATGTGACAAAAACTTGGAATCAATGATGGTTGAAATGACATTTGGTTTTCCATCCTCATTAAAAAGCAAGCATGAGAAGATTATATATTTTTAGATAGCAAAATGAAAAGCAGCATAGGTATAGAGATATACTAACGTGGGTTTGAAACACAGCAAAGGCATTTATTGTTTGTGTAATCTTCAAAATCATGGTCAACATGTATTTTATCATCTGTAAAAAAGGCTTATAAAACCTACTCCATCCATTTACTGTAAATTAAATAATGAAATAAATATAATTAACTAAATAAACCTGTCAGTGTCAAACATACAGTTAATGCTATTATTATCATTACATAAAAGAGCACTTTCAAAATGTATTTGTATTTATTGTCATATATATACATGTGAAATGTATGCATGAGAATGCTGACATATAATGTTAACATTTAAAATATATTTAACTATATCAATATAGTTAACTTATTAAATTATTGTAATGATATTCTGCAAATTTTTACACATATTAAAAATGTGCCTGCCTTAAAATATGCTCCTTTTGTGAAAAGACTTTACTTGTCAGAGATATTATTTGACGGCTTTTACTAAAGCAAACAGAGTATTAAACCATATCCACTCTTATCTGAGGCTTTAGGAAAGGACAGATTCTTCCTGTCACCTAGAGTCTGATCACTATTTAGAGAAAAAAAAAAATAGTTTAAGCATTGGGTTAGCGGAAAGACTTTGACACTTCACCGGCTTTACTCAAATCTCAAATTGGCAAGATCAACTAGGGCAGTAAACAAACACTAATAGAGCAACAGGGAATGACTGAGTTCAGGTCTGAGGTGCCAAATTAAATCAATCCATGACCGCTGCCGAGAGGAGCAGCAGAAAATAATCAGAGGCATAAGAGAATCTGTGTTTTAACTGCTAGTTTGGTACCTTATTTAAGGTGATATCTAACGTACTGTAGCCTCCAACTTAAATGATTTTAAGTGTTACTGTCAATAATGGCTTTGGTTTCATAAAATTGAATTAGTTTGGGGATAAAATGCTGTGTATTTCAAAGCATCGCCATCTTATGGTGATAACCTAGAACTACACCTGAGAGCCTTCCTGATCAAGGTTATACCTAGTTACACTGAGCAGGGAGGAAGCACGGACACACAAGTATTAATTCAAGCAGGAGAGACAAAACTCTTTGATAAAATAATGTTTTCAGTTAATATTGTTGCATACACATAAAGAATTCATTTTTTCTTTTGAAATACATTTAAATAGATATAATTGCTTTCCTACCTGAAGGTACAGGTGTGCAATATATTGTGGATGAGTTATTAGATATAAAAAGCTGAGAGGGAGGAGTCAGCTAACCTAAAGAGTAGACTAAATCACATAAACACCCTTTATCCATATGTGGATTATGGAGGCCAATTTTTCCTTGTTGTTTTGTACTATGTATTTTTTAAACTAGTTTAACCACGTATGCCCAACTCCATAATTTTACAGAAGACAAGGTCTTTTTGTTTTTTTCTACACCGTAAAGTGTTTTGTACTTTCTAAGTATTCGAATATACCTATTAGAAAATTTCTATGTATTCTCTACTGATATTCACACTGTTGGACACAATTAAAGAAAAATCACTGCCAGGCTTTGTTATCAGGATGACGCTGGCCTCATAAAATGAGTTAGTGAGGGTTCCCTCTTCTTCTAGTGATTGGAATAGTTTCAGAGGAATGGTACCAGCTTCTTCTTGTACCTCTGGTAGAATTTGGTTGTGAATCCGTCTGGTCCTGGACTCTTTTTGCTTGTTAGGTTATTAATTATTGTCTCAATTTGAGAGTCTGTTATTGGTCTATTCAGGGATTCGACGTCTTCCTGGTTTAGTCTTGAGAGGGTGTATGTGTCCAGGAAGTTATCCATTTCTTCTAGATTGTCTAGTCTATTTGCATAGAGGTGTTTATAGTATTCTCTGATGGTAGTTTGTATTTCTGTGGGATCGGTGGTGATATCCCCTTTATCATTTTTTATTGCATCTATTTGATTCTTCTCTCTATTCTTTATTGGTCTTGCTAGCGGTCTGTCAATTTTGTTGATCTTTCGAAAAAAGAGCTCCTGGATTCACTAATTTTTTGGAGGGTTTTTTGTGTTTCTATCTCCTTCAGTTCTGCTCTGATCTTAGTTATTTCTAGTCTTCGGGTATCTTTTGAATGTGTTTGCTCTTGCTTGTCTAGTTCTTTTAATTGTGATGTTAGGGTGTCAATTTTAGACCTTTCCTGCTTTCTCTTGTGGGCATTTAGTGCTATAAATTTCCCTTTACACACTGCTTTAAATGTGTCCCGGAGATTCTGGTATGTTGTGTCATTGTTATCATTGGTTTCAAAGAATGTATTTATTTCTGCTTTCATTTCGGTATGTACTCAGTAGTCATTCAGGAGCAGGTTGTTCAGTTTCCATGTAGTTGAGTGGTTTTGAGTGAGTTTCTTAGTCCTGAGCTCTAGTTTGATTGCACTGTGGTCTGAGAGACAGTTTGTTATAATTTCTGTTCTTTTATATTTTCTGAGGAGTGCTTTACTTCCAACTTGTGGTCAGTTTTAGAATAAGTGTGATGTGGTACTGAGAAGAATGTATATTCTGTTGATTTTGGGTGGAGAGTTCTGTAGATATCTATTAGGTCTGCTTGGTGCAGAGGTCAGTTCAAGTCCTGGATATCCTTGTTAACTTTCTGTCTTCTTGATCGGTCTAATATTGACAGTGGCATGTTAAAGTCTCCCATTATTACTGTGTGGGAGTCTAAGTCTCTTTGTAAGTCTCTCAGGACTTGCTCTATGAATCTGGGTGCTCCTGTATTGGGTGCATATATATTTAGGATAGTTCTCTCTTCTTGTTGAATTGATCCCTTTACCATTATGTAATGACCTTCTTTGTCTCTTTTGATCTCTGTTGGTTTAAAGTCTGTTTTATCAGAGACTAGGGTTACAACCCCTGCTTTTTTCTGTTTTCCATTTGCTTGGTAGATCTTCCTCCATCCCTTTATTTTGAGCCTATGCGTGTCTATGCACGTGAGATGGGTCTCCTGAATACAGCACATGGATTGGTCTTGACTCTTTATCCAATTTTCCAGCCTGTCTTTTAATTGCAGCATTTAGCCCATTTACATTTAAGGTTAATATTGTTATGTGTGAATTTGATCCTTTCAGTATGATATTAGCTGGTTATTCTGCTCGTTAGTTGATACAGTTTCTTCCTAGCATCCATGATCTTTACAATTTGGCATGTTTTTGCAGTGACTGATACCGGTTGTTCCTTTCCATATTTAGTGCTTCCTTCAGGAGCTCTCGTAAGGCAGGCCAGGTGGTGACAAAATGTCTCAGCATTTGCTTGTCTGTAAAGGATTTATGAAACTTATGAAACTTAGTTTGGCTGGATATGAAATTTTAGGTTGAAAATTCTTTTCTTTAAGAATGCTGAATATTGGTCCCCACTCTCTTCTGGCTTGTAGAGTTTCTGCTGAGAGATCCGCTGTTAGTCTGATAGGCTTCCCATTGTGGGTAACCCGACCTTTCTCTCTGGCTGCCCTTCACATTTTTTCCTTCATTTCAACTTTGGTGAATCTGACAATTATGTGTCTTGGAGTTGCTCTTCTCGAGGAGTATCTTTGTGGCTTCTCTGTATTTCCTGAATTTGAACATTGGCCCACCTTGCTAGATTGGGGAAGTTCTCCTGGATAATATCCTAAAGAGTCTTTTCCACCTTGGTTCCATTCTCCCTGTCACTTTCAGGTATACTAATCAGATGACGATTTGGCCTTTTCACATAGCCCCATATTTCTTGGAGATTTTGTTCGTTTCTTTTTACTCTTTTTTCTCTAAACCTCTCTTCTTGCTTCATTTCTTTCATTTGATCTTCAATCACTGATACCCTTTCTTCCAGTTGATCGAATCAGCTACTGAAACTTGTGCATTCGTCATGTAGTTCTTGTGCCATGTTTTTCATCTCCATAAGGTCATTTAAGGTCCTCCCTACACTGGTTATTCTAGTTAGCCATTCGTCTAATCTTTTTTCAAGGTTTTTAGCTTCTTAGCTTCTTTTACCTTCTTAGCGTCATCCTCCTTTAGCTCAGAGAAGTTTGATCGTCTGAAGCCTCCTCTCAACTTGTCAAAGTCAGAGACACAACAAAAAAAAGAGAATTTTAGACCATTATCCCTGATGAACATTGATGCAAAAATCCTCAATAAAATACTGGCAAACCGAATCCAGCAGCACATCAAAAATCTTATCCACCATGATCCAGTGGGCTTCATCCTGGGATGCAAGGCTGGTTTAACATACGCAAATCAATAAACGTAATCCATCTTATAAACAGAACCAAAGACAAAAAACACATGATTACATCAATAGATGCATAAAAGGCCTTTGACAAAATTCAACAGCCCTTCATGCTAAAAATTCTCAATAAATTCTGTATTGATGAGACGTATCTCAAAATAATAAGACCTATTTATGACAGACCCACAGCCAATATCATATTGAATGGGCAAAAACTGGAAGCATTCTCTTTGAAAACTGGCACAAGACAGGATACCCTCTCTCATCACTCCTATTCAATACAATGTTGAAAGTTCTGGCCAGGGCAATCAGGCAGGAGAAAGAAATAAAAAGTATTTGATTAGGAAAAGAAGTCAAATTGTCCCTGTTTGCAGATGACATGATTGTATATTTAGAAAACCCTGTCATCTCAGCCCAAAATCTCCTTAAGCTGATAAACAACTTCAGCAAAGTCTCAGAATACAAAATCAATTTGCAAAAATCACAAGCATTCCTATACACCAATAACAGACAAATAGAGAGCCAAATCATGAGTGAACTCCCATTCACAATTGCTTCAAAGAGAGTAAAATACCTAGGAATCCAACTTACAGGGGATGTGAAGGACTTCTTCAAGGAGAACTACAAACAACTGCTCAATGAAATAAAAGAGGACACAAACAAATGGAAGAACATTCCATGCTCATGGATAGGAAGAATCAATATTGTGAAAATGCCCATACTGCCCAAGGTAATTTACAGATTCAATGCCATCTCCATCAAGCTAGCAATGACATTCTTCACAGAATTGGTAAAAAACTGCTTTAAAGTTCATATGGAACCAAAAAAGAGCCCACATTGCCAAGATAATCGTAAGCCAAAAGAACAAAGCTGGAGGCATCATGCTAACTGACTTCAAACTATACTACAAGGCTACAGTAACCAAAACAGCATGGTATTGGTACGAAAACAGATATAGACCAATGGAACAGAACAGAGCCTTCAGAAAAAATATCACACATCTATAATCATAAGATCTTTGACAAACCTGACAAAAACAAGAAATGGGGAAAGGATTTCCTATTTAATAAATGGTGCTGGGAAAACTGGCTAGCCATAAGTAGAACGCTGAAACTGGATCCCTTCCTAACGCCTTATACAAAAATTAATTCAAGATGGATTAAAGACTTAAGTGTTAGACCTAAAGCCATAAAAACCCTAGAAGAAAACCTAGGCAATACCATTCAGGACATAGGCATGGGCAAGGACTTCATGATTAAAACACCAAAAGCAATTGCCACAAGCCAAAATTGACAAATGAGATATAATTAAACTAAAGAGCTTCTGCACAGCAAAAGAAACTACCATCAGAGTGAACAGATAACCTACAGAATGGGAAAAAAACATTTGCAATCTACCCGTCTGACAAAGGGCTGATATCCAGAATCTACAAAGAACTTAAACAAATTTATAAGAAAAAAATCAAATAACCCCATCAAAAAGTGAGCAAAGGATATGAACAGACATTTCTCTAAAAAAGACTTTTATGCAGCCAACAGACACATGAAAAAATGCTCGTCATCACTGGCCATCAGAGAAATGAAAATCAAAACCACAATGAGATACTATCTCACGCCAGTTAGAATGGCAATCATTAAAAAGTCAGGAAACAACAGGTGCTGGAGAGGATGTGGATAAATAGGAACATTTTTACACTGTTGGTGGGACTGTAAACTAGTTCAACCATTGTGGAAGACAATGTGGCATTTCCTCAGGGATCTAGAACTAGAAATACCATTTGACCCAGCCATCGCATTGCTGGGTATATGCCCAAAGAATTATAAATCATGCTGCTATAAAGTCACATGCACACGTGTGTTTACTGCAGCACTATTCACAATAGCAAAGACTTGGAACTAACCCAAATGTCCATCAATGATAGACCAGATAAAGAAAATGTGACACATATACACCATGGAATACTCTGCAGCCATAAAAAAGGATGAATTCATGTCCTTTGTAGGGACATGGATGCAGCTGGAAACCATCATTCTCAGCAAACTATCGCAGGGACAGAAAACCAAACACTATATGTTCTCACTCATAGGTGGAAATTGAACAATGAGAACACCTGGACACAGGATGGGAAACATTACAAACTGGGGCCTGTCATGGGGTAAGGGGAAGGGAAGGGATAGCATTAGGAGATATACCTAATGTAAATGATGAGTTAATGGGTGCAGCACACCAACATGGCACATGTGTTCTTATGTAACAAACCTTCACATTGCGCATATGTGCTCTAGGACTTAAAGTATAATAATTTTAAAAAGAAGAAGAAGAAAAATCACTAGAGAAACACATGGCCTTATAATTTAGCATTGTGATAAATACATGTTCTTTTCTTACAATGAGATCTTCAATGTTTTATCTCAATCCTCAATCCTTATAGATTGGTTTGGTCAGTTCTTTCTAACATTTTCTATTTCTTTTTTTTTTCTTCTTAAAAAAAAATGTGCAGAACATGCAGGTGTGTTACATAGGTATATGTGTGCCATGATTGTTTCTGCCCTTATTGACCCATCCTCTAAGTTCCCTCCCCTCACCTCCCAAACCCTAAATAGGCCCTGGTGTGTGTTGTTCCCCTGTCTGTGTCCATGTGCTCTCAATGTTCAACTCCTACTTATGAGTGAGAACATGTGGTGTTTGGTTTTCTGTTTCTGCATTAGTTTGCTGAGGATAATGTTGTCCAACTTCATCTATATCCCTTCAAAGGACAGGATCTCATTCTTTTTTATGGCTGCATAGTATTCCATGGTGTATATTACCACATTTTCTTTATCCAGTCTATAATTGATGAATGTTTGGGTTGGTTCCAAGTCTCTGCTATTGTAAATAGTGCTGCAATAAACATATGTGTGCGTGTGTCTTTGTAGTACAATTATTTATATTCCCTTGGGTATATATCCAGTAATGGGATTGCTGGGTCAAATGGTATTTCTGGTTCTAAATCCATGGGGAATCACCATACTGTCTTCTACAATGGTTGAACTAATTTACATTCCCACCAACAGTATAAAAGCCTTCTTATTTCTCCACAGCCTCACTAGCATCTATTGTTTCCTGACTTTTTAATAATCACCATTCTGACTGGCAAGAGATGGTATCTCATTGTGGTTTTGACATGCATTTCTCTGATGACCAGTGATGTTTAGCTTTTCTTTCATATGTTTATTGGTGGTGTAAATGTCTTCTTTTGGGAAGTTTCTGTTCATAAAATTTGCCCACTTAGTGATGGGTTTTAAATATGTTTAAGTTTCTTCTAAATTCTGGATGTTAGACTTTTGTCAGATAGGTAGATTGCAAACATTTTCTCATTCTGTAGGTTGCCTGTTCACTCTGATGATAGTTCCTTTTGCTGTGTAGAAACACTTTCATGTAATTAGAACCTATTTGTCAATTTTGGCTTTTGTTGCAATTGCTTTTGGGGTTTTTGTCACGAAGTCTTTGTCCATGCCTATGTCCTGAATGATATTGGCTAGGTTTTCCACTAGGGTTTATATGGTTTGGGGTTTTACATTTAAGTCTTTAGTCTATCTTGAGTTAAGTTTTGTATCAGGTGTATGGAAGGGGTCCAGTTACATTTTTCTGCATATGGCTAGCCAATTTTTCCAGTGTCTTTTACTGGATAGGAGATCCTTTCCCTATTGCTTGTTTTTGTCAGGTTTATCAAAGGTCAGATGGTTGTAGATGTGTGGTGTTATTTCTGAGGCCTCTATTTTGTTCCATCAGGCTATATGTCTGTTTTGGTACCAGAACCATGCTGTTTTGATTACCATAGCCTTGTAGTATAGTTTGAAGTCAGGTAGAGTGGTGCCTCCAGCTTTATTATTTTTGCTTGGGACTGTCTTGGCTGTATGGGATCTTCTTTGATTCCATATGAAATTTAAAATAGTATTTTTCCAATTTTGTGAAAAATTTCAACGGTAGTTTGATGGGAGTAGCATTGAATCCATAAATTACTTTGGGCAGTATGGCCATTTTCAATATATTGCTTCTTCCTATTCATGACAGTGGAATGATTTTCCATTTGTTTGCATGTTCTCTTATTTCCTTGAGCAGTGGTTTGTAGTTCTCCTTTAAGAGGTCCTTCACATCCCTTGTTTGCTTTATTCCTAGGTATTTTAATCTCTTTGTAGCAATTGTGAGTGGAGTTCATTCATGATTTGGCTCTCTGCTTGCCTGTTGTTGGTGCAAAGGAATGCTTGTGATTTTTGCACATTGATTTTATATCCTGAGACTTTGCTGACATTGCATATCAGTTCAAGAAATTTTGGGGCTGAAATGATGGGGTTTTCTAAATATAAAATCATGTCATCTGCAAACAGAGACAATTTGACTTCCTCTCTTCTTATGTGAATACCTTTTATTTCTTTCTTTTGCCTGATTGCTCTGGCCAGGATTTCCAATACTATATTGAATAGGAGTGGTGAGAGAGGGCATGCTTGTCTTGTACCCGTTTTCAAAGGAAATCTTTTCAGTTTTTTCCTATTCAATATGATATTGTCTGTGGGTTTGTCATAAATAGGTCTTATTATTTTGAGATATGTTCCATCAATACCTAATTTATTGAGAGTTTTCAACATTAAGGGATGTTGAATTTTATTGAAGGCTTTTTATACATCTATTGAAATAATTAAGTGGTTTCTGTCTTTGCTTCTATTTATGGGATGGATTACATTTATTGATTTGCATATGTTGAACTGGCCTTGCACTGCTGGGATGAAACCATGGTGGATAAGTTTTTTGATGTGCTGCTAGATTTGGTTTGCCAGTATTTTATTTTATTGAGGATTTTTGCATCAATGTTCATCAAGGATATTGGTCTGAAATTTTCTTTTTTTGGTGTGTCTCTTTCTGGTTTTGGTATCAGGATGATGCTGGCTTCATAAAATGAGTTAGGGAGGAGTCCCTTCTTTTCAGTTGTTTGGAATAATTTCAAAGGAATTGTACCAGCTCCTCTTTGTATTTCTGGTAGAATTCAGCTTTGAACCCACCAATCCTGGGCTTTTTTGTTTGTTTGTTTGTTTATAGGCTATTAATCACTGCCTCAATTTCAGAGCTTGTTATTGGTCTATTCAGGCATTCAATTTCTTTCTGCTTCAGTTTTGGCAGGGTGTGTGCCTCCAGGAATTCATCGATTTCTTCCAGATTTGTGTAGAGGTGTTTATAGTATTCTTTGATGGTAGTTTGTATTTTTGTGGGGTCAGTGGTGATATCCCCTTTATCATTTTTTTATTTTGTCTATTTGATTCTCTCTTTCTTCTTCTTTATTTATCTAGCTAGCAGTGTATCTACTTTGCTATTTTTTTGGGAAAAAAAAAAAACAGCTCCTGGATTCATTGATTTTTTTGGAGGGTTTTTAGTGTCTCTATCTCCTTCAATTCTTCTCTGATCTTGGTTATTTCTTGTTACACGACAAGAAGATGGAGATGTTACTCAACCCTGAAATGTTGAAATGTTAGGGTATTGATTAGGTATCTTTCTAGCTTTCCGACATGGACATTTAGTGCTATGAATTTTCCTCTTAACACTGCCTTAGCTGTGTCCCAGAGATTTCAGTACATTGTCTCTTTGTTCTCATTGGTTTCAAAGAACTTCTTGATTTCTACCTTAATTTCATGATTTATCCAGGTGTCATTCAGGAGCAGGTTGTTTAATTTCCATGAAATTCTGTGGTTTTGAGTGAATTTCTTAATCCTGAGTTCTAATTTTATTGCACTGGGGTCTGAGAGATTGTTTGTTATGACTTCAATTCTTTTGCATTTGCTGAGGAGTGTTTTACTTCAAACTATGTGTTCGATGTGAGAATAAGTGCCATATGGCACTAAGAAGAACGTATATTCTGTTGATTTGGGGTAGAGAGTTCTGTAGACATCTACTAAGTCCACTTGATCCATAGCTGAGTTCAAGTCCTGAATATCCTTGCTAATTTTCTGTTTTGTTGATCTAATAATGATAGTGGGATGTTAAAGTCCCACTTTATTATTGTGTGGGAGTCTAAGTCTCTTTGTAGGTCTCTAAGAGCTTGTTTTATGAATCTGGGTGCTCCTGTATTGAACACGAATATATTTAGAATAGTTGGCTCTTCTTGTTGAATTGTTCTCTTTACCATTATGTAACACCCTTCTTTGTCTTTTTTGATCTTTGTTGGTTTAAAGTCTGTTTGTCAGAGACTAGGATTGAAACCCCTGCTTTTTTCTGCTTTCCATTTTCTTGGTAAATTTTCCACCATCCATTTATGTGTCTTTGCGTGTAAAATGGTTCTCCTGAATACAGCGCACTGATGGGTCTTAACTATCCAATTTGCCAGTCTGTGTCTTTTAATTAGGGCATTTAGCCGACTTACATTTAAGGTTAGTATTGTTGTGTGTGAATTTGATCCTGTCATCATGATGCATTTTGGTTATTTTGCACACCAATTGATGCAGTTTCTTCATAGGGTCATTGATCTTTATGTTTTGGTGTATTTTTGCAGTAACTGGTACCAGTTTTTTCTTTTCATATTTAGTGTGCCTTTCAGGAGCTCTTGCAGGACAGTCCTGGTGGTCACAAAATCCCTCAGCATTTGCTTGTCTGGAAAGGATTTATTTTTCTTTCACTTATGAAGCTTAGTTTGGCTTGATATAAAATTCTGGGTTGAAAATTCTTTTCTTCCTGCATGTTGTGCACATGTACCCTAGAACTTAAAGTATAATAATAATAATAATAAAAGAAAATTATTTTCTTTAATAATGTTGAATATTGACCCCCAATATCTTCTGTCTTGTAGAGTTTCTGCTGAGAGGTCTGCTGTTAGTCTGATGACCTCCTGTTGTAGGTGACCTGGCCTTTCTCTCTCGCTGCCCTTAACACGTTTTCCTTCATTTCAGCCTTGAAGAATCTGATGATCATGTGTCTTGGGGTTATTATTCTCATGGAGTATCTTAGTGCTGTTCTCTGTATTTTCTGAATTTTCATGTTGGCCTGTCTTGCTAGGTGGGGAAAATTCTCCTGGATAAATCCTGTAGTGTGTTTTTCCATTCGCCCCGTCTCCTTCTGGTACTCCAGTCAATTACAGGTTCAGTCTTTTTATGAAGTTCCATATTTCTTGGAGGCTCTGTTGGTTTTATTTCAATCCTTTTTCTTTATTCTTGTCTGCATGTCTTATTTGAGCAAGGTCGTCTTCCAACTCTGATATCCTTTCTTCTGCTTGGCCGATTCAGCTGTTGATACTTATGTATGCTTCCTGGAGTTCTCAAGCTGTTTTTCAGCTCCATCAGTTCATTTATGTTACTCTCTAAACTGTTTACTCTGGTTAGCAATTCTTCTAACCTTTTATCAAGGTTCTTAGCTTCTTTGTGTGGGGTTAGAACATGCTCCTTTAGCGCATTGTAGTTTTTTGTTACCCATGTTCTGAAGCTTACTTCTGTCAGTTTGTCCATCTGATCCTCTGTCCAGTTTTGCGTCTTTGGAGAGAAGTTGCAATCATTTGGAGGAGAAGAGGTATTCTGGACTTTTGAGTTTTCAGCATTTTTTCATTGATTGTTTCTCATCTTCATGAGTTTGTCTGGTTTCGGTCTTTGAGTCTGTTGACCCTTGGATCAGGCTTTTGTGGGGGCCTTTTTGTTGTTGATGATGCTATTGTTGTTGCCTTCTGCTTGTTTGTTTTTCTTTCAATAGTCAGGTTCCTCTTTTGTAGGGCTCAGGTAGTTTGCAGGGGTTCACTTCAGACTCTATTCATCTGATCCACTCCCTTGCCTGGAGATGTTACTCAAAGAGGCTGGAGAGCAGCAAAGATGGGTGCCTGCTCCTTCTTCTGGGACCTCTGACCTCGAGGGGCACCAACATGATGCCAGTGGAATTGTTCGTGTACAAAGCATCTGACGACCCCTGTTGGAGAGTACATCCAATTGGGTGGCATGGGGAGTAGTACCCATTTAACAACGCTCTTTGTCCCTTGGTGGAGACAGTGTGCTTCGCTGGGGCGGGGGTGGAGATGGGAGGGGTAACCCAGAGGCGGGGGTGGGTTGGGGAACCCACTCCTCTGGGCTGCCTGGATTCCTCAGCACTACCATGAGGAGAGGCTAAATCGGCTGGTCCACAGAGACTGTGGCCACTCCTTTCCATAGGGGCTCAGGCCAAGGGAGATCTGAATTCTGTCCCTGAGCCTCTGGCTGGAGTTATTGGAGATCCTGCAGGGACGCCCCACCCACTGAGGAAGGATGGAGCAGGGTTAGGCCTGAAGAGGAACTCTGGCCACTGGCTGCCACAGCTGGCATGTTGGGCTGTGGGGACGAGTCTTGGGACTGAGCCATCCAGTCTCCCTGGCTCCAGCAGGGGAAAAGTGCAGCCTGGAGCTATAGAAATGGGTGCCGCCCTTCCTCCGCCCAGGGAGCTTAGTGAGTTAGGCAGCTGGGAGTCCCAGGGCTGGCTGCTGCCCCGCCCGCAAGGAGCTCAAAGGGCTTAACACAGCAGACAGCTTCAGTCAGTGCTGATCGCCCCTCCTCCCCGGAGTTTGGAAGGCTTAAGCAGATTCCAGCCGAGAGGCTTTAAGAATCTGCGTGTTCTGGGGTTGGCACGTTAGGCCCTGGTGGCGTGGGTTCGCTAGTGGGATCTGATCTGTGGGTTGCACAGTTCCATGGAAAAAGCAGTTTCCTCGGCTGGGTAGTAGCTCGGTCACCGCCTTCCCCGTGTGGCTCTCAGAAAAAAAAAGAAAGAAGAAAAAATAAAAACAACTTTTTTTTCCACCATGAGACAATTGTTTGGTCCTAATGCAGAAATTTTAATGTTTCTACTAATATTTTGGAGCAAGTTCTTAAGAATCAGTCATTAGAGTCTCTGCCATTTCTAGTCAGCATGAATGTGGGTGCAAGTTTAAGACTTTCTCAGCAGTCTTTGGCTTGTCATCCCCATGAGTACACTGATGGAATCAAATAAACTTTTCAATTTTTGAGTTTCTTTTAAACACTTGAAAGACCATAGATGTTTCTTACTATGGTGACATGTTTCTCTGTCAAGAATAAGAAAAAAAGAAAAAAGGAATTGGATTAAAAATAATAAAGAAAATCTTCACAGATAGAACACCTTTGATGCTAGAAGCTCCAAACATGACTTATTCATCCCACATCTAAGAGATCATCAACAATCCCCAAAGAAGTTTCATCTAATGTTATGAAAATCATCGTCTATAACAGAAAAATAACTTTTTAAAACAGGTTTTTAGAGAGTGGGTTTGAATTCATGCTCTCTACAATGGAGATGTGATTTTGAAGATGATGAGTCTTCTACTGTTTGATTGAACTAGGGGTAGAATTACTAACCATTTATTCTTTAAGTGAAGTTGTTTTTCAGTGAGAGAAATTTATAACTCAACTTCAGTCTAATTAAACAAAACAGACATTTATTTATTGTTTGACTGACTTTGTAGGCAGTTGATGTGTTTTGGCCGAGTGTATAAGGTAATTTTTTGTTTAATTGAAGGCCCTGGACTCATTAATGTGGAATTTGGTTTAAAAGTAACAGTTTGCAACTAGCTACCAAACTACAATAGAAGAAGATATATGAATGAATATGTGAATCTCAGAGCTAGGAGAAGCATCCCTGCATCTTTGGGTTGACAACAATAAAGCTTTGCCTGTTTTCCACAAAAATAAATCTCTAATCACCTGGATAAAAAGCTGAGAAATTTTTTTCAGAGTTATTTCTTAGAAAAAATTAACAATATGAAAGCATATTCTTAATGTTTTCCATGCTGACGCAAATAGCATAGAAGCTGCAGCCCATCCTAAACATAGCCCGAATGAATTGAGGACAAAGAAAGAGATGCAACCTGAATTCATTGTAAAATGTCTTAGAGAATCCTGACATTCCTGAATTACAATCTAGTCCACTAGATCACAGAGGGGTCGCTTGCATTTTTCATATTTTTAGTGCCATCAAAACTTAAAATATCACTTGGTTGGTTTGAAAAATGCTACACATACTGCCACATCAATGGCCTCTCAGAAATATCAACTTCAAAATAAGGTTAAGTAACAGTAACCTTCATGTCACTTTTGAATCTGAGCAGAATTACATCTATTTTGATGTGTACTATTTAGATTTATTTCTATATCTTATTAACTGGCTTTTATTAGAAATAAAAATATGTATGTTTATGGGTGTGTGTATATATTTATACATCATTTATATTATTTCTACATGTTATAAATATATTTGTATACACAAATATACCTATACACAATAGATTTTATAACATGTAGACATAATCTAAATGAATTTCTAATTTACTATGTATATTTAGGTCTTCCTGTAGTCATTTGCTTGTCATTTCTAATTTACTATGTTTGGTTATATCTTTGGCCTGCTATAACAAAAATACCATAGACTGGGTGACTTAAAAAAATGAACGTTTATTTCTCAAATTTCTGGATGCTGGAAGGTACAGATTAGGGCATCAACATGGTTAGATTCTGGAGAGGACCCTTCTCCTGATTTCCCTGTGTGGCAGAGAGAAAGACAGAGAGAAACAATTTTTCTTATTTGTCTTCTTTTAAGGGCACTAATCCCAGCCTGAGGGCCCCGTCCTTCTGATCCAATTACCCCTCAAAGTCCCCACCTTCTAATTCCATTCAACAGATAAATGTTAGGGATCACAAAGATTTGGTTCATAGCAATATAGTCATATACATTTTCTGCATAGGAGCATTTTAACCACCGTTTCATTTTAAAGCAATCATTGATTTAGCTATGTATAAATCCTGCTATTCTAAATATTGGAATTCTCCAAAGTTCTGTCCTCATATTTCTTATGTCCTCATTTCTTATGTTCCTTACATCAAGTCCCTTGGCTTCCATTACAAATCTAATTCCAGGCCGGGCGCGGTGGCTCAAGCCTGTAATCCCAGCACTTTGGGAGGCCGAGACGGGCGGATCACGAGGCCAGGAGATCGAGACCATCCTGGCTAACACGGTGAAACCCCATCTCTACTAAAAAATACAAAAAAACTAGCCGGGCGAGGTGGCGGGCGCCTGTAGTCCCAGCTACTCGGGAGGCTGAGGCAGGAGAACGGTGTAAACCCGGGAGGCGGAGCTTGCAGTGAGCTGGGATCCGGCCACTGCACTCCAGCCTGGGTGACAGAGCAAGACTCCGTCTCCAAAAAAAAACAAACAAACAAAAAAAAACAAATCTAATTCCAGCCATTAGTTTCAAGAAGTCTTCTGAGAACAAGCTTCATCTTGACTGTGTGTTCCTCTTATGTGCTTCCATCATATCCTTGTGCTGTAGAACACTTACCACACCACACTCTAACTGCCTTTTTATTTGCCTGCATTATATCCCAGACTTTACGGCCTGTGAACTGAGGGAGAATCTCTCTAATGCCCACATATTAAAGACAGCACATAACACAGCATGTGGCATGCAATAGTTGGTCAATAAATACTGTGGATTATTGCATTTGAGTCAAAGTCTCCTGGCACTTTCTAGTGTAACAAATAATTTTTATTCTTTGAATTCTGCCTCTCTATTGAAAACTTAAACCACCAATGATAATATAACTTAAGTGTTTGTTCCAGAAAATTCTTGTGCAGAAAGATAAGACTATAAATCAATAAATAACTACTCTTTCCTCCAGTAAAATTACTAAACTTCTTCTCTGGGAAAACTACCTGCTTATAAGGCAACTGTTTGTGTAGAAGGACTTCAGACCCTGGCCTTACTTTGTCTACTTATCACAAACTACTGTTCTGTAAATTTTGCTCTATTCCAGCTATTGACTCTCTCTGAAAAATACACTTTAGAGCAGGGGTCCCCAAACCCTGCTACAGTTGGTGGTAAGCAGAGGGTGAGCGAAGCTTCACCTGTAACAACCACTCCCCATCGCTTGCATTACCAACTGAACTCTGCCTCCTGTCAGATCAGCAGTGGCATTAGATTTTTGTAGGAATGCAAACCCTGTTGTGAACTGTGCATGCAAGGGATCTATGTTACCTGCTCCTTATAAGAATCTAATGCTGGATGATCTGTCACTGCCTCCACATGGGACTAGTTGGAAAACAAGGTCAGGGCTCCACTGATTCTGCATTATGGTGAGTTGTAGAATTATTTCATTATATATTAGAATGTAATAGAAATATAAATAAAGTGCACATTAACTGTAATGCTCTTGAATCATTCTGAAACCATCCCTCACCCTGGTTTGTGAAAAATTATCTTCCATGAAACCAGTCCCTGGTGACAAAAAGGTTGGGGACTGCTGCTTTAGACCATTGAAGTCCATACTTCCAAATCTGATAATTAACTATCTTCCTTCTTTTGAACAATTATCAAAATGATATTTTCTCTTATGAGTTAAGTTAAATCAACTCAGCTTTTCATTGACCAATGCATTGTTCTAGTTGTATTTATGGGATTCAAACAGTCAACTCTACCAATAATTTCACACTCCTGTGAGAAGGAACCTTATCTTACATTTTCTTTTATTCCACTCTTTGACTGGTGCATCTGTGATATACTCCAAATGACCATAGACAAAGTAACCATTTGCCTGAATTTTCCAAATGTTTCTAGCACAAAGTAGATAATGCACAAATTATTTAAATAGCTAATACTGTGCTTTTTAAAACAGTTACGATATTGTGCGTTTCTCAGAGATCAGTTTCTAGCACCACAGAGGTGCATTCTTGGATGTAAGTTGTGTTCCTGAATTTCCTTTAAGTGTTCTTTCCTTTCTACGTGGGAACATAAATAAACCAATACCAGATTTGGGTTTGCTTAATTTTATTGGGGGGTGGGAGGTCCCTAAATTTCAAACAGAAGGTATAAGTGTATTTTTAGGTGTCGAACACAGCAAAGGCACTGTAAAATGTGTTTTGTTGGTGCTCCAGTTCAACATAACTATATGTTATGTGTACTATGTTTAAATTGGCAGGTGCGAATGACTCTAGTTAAATTTTGCATTACAAAAGTACATTTTTTTACTTAAAAAAGACAATTTTTTGATAGCTAGTTAATCTTTTTTTTTAATTTAGAACTTTTTAAATGTAAAATTGTAGCAAGCAATAAAAGAAGATGCTAGCTTTTCGTTACAATATTTCCTTTCATTTCATCTCTTGGAAAAAATTGAAAAGACAGAGTTTTTGTTTTGGTTGTGATTTTTTGAGGAGGGTAGATAATAACTCACTGCAAAGGTTTATCACAGCAAAGGATACAAAGCAAAAGCATCAGAAAAATGATGAGTTCCAACGGAATCCAGGGAGGTCTAGCACAGCCTTCCAGGAGATCCCTGGTCTGAAGCCACTCAAGAGTGCTCATTTTCTAGCAGTGAACAACCGAGACACGTGGAGTGTCTCTGTTCAGGAAAACCCCAGTGAGTTTCAGGACCCAAGACTTTCATGAAAGGCTGGTCTCAGTTTTAATGTTTAAATCTAATTTTTATACAAAAATTCTATTTTGTGCACAAATCTCTGTAAGGAAAAAAAATGAGTCAATAACAAATTCAACTGTCTCTTTTTAAAATAACATAGATGATTTATTTAAAAAGTACCATTTAAAAAATTATAATCATTCACATTAATGATCTAATGACAGACCTCCAGCCTTGGTTGTGTTCTATGCCTTTGCTGCCAAAACTAGGACACATTTTACCATGACAGAAACCCTTGTTGACCTTCTGAGGATGCAAGTAATTATACAGATTACCCTCTCATGGAAGTTTCTGGAAGGAAAGAAGTAAGATTTCTTGAAAGGAAGGCAAAAGAAAAATCAGACAGAATCAGTGCAGATGGAGGGAAGCAATGACTAAGACGCGGTGGAGTGGTAATTTCACTTCAAGAGAACCACAGGACTTGGAACTTGAAGGCTAATATTAATACATGTAACTCATCCAAAACAGCCAAGCCAGAGAAAACTCTAAATACAGAGCCTCTTCTGTTGGACTCTTCATGCTTTTCCCCATAGCTACGAGTCCTGACTTCCTTGGTCGCTCCAGCCCTTTCTAGGTAGAGTCTAATTTTGACTTTCATAAGTAACAGTTAACTTTCATGATTAAGATCTAGAGCCCATGCATTTTATGAGTTTCGCACTTGGCTAACAGTTTCTGATTCCGTTAGGAAACATTCTGTAGCTCATGATGAAAAACAAAACATGAAATTTTTGCAAATATATGTCATTTGTGACCCTGCAACTCCATAATGCAAGATAAAAATTAGCAGACATAAGGGCTTTCAATAACTTTAAAGTATGTATTTTTTCTGTTTCAGACACTGAACTGCAATAATACTTTGCTATTAAATGGTAGCATGTGCTAGAGTCTTCAATAGAAGACAGATGAAATTTGGGCTTTTTCCAAAAGCCCAAAAGTACTCTAAATCCTAAAATCAAAAGACTAAAACTAATCCATTTACTTCTTTTTAAATTTATTTTTATACTTATTATTATTATTTTTGAGACAGGATCTCACTCTGTCACACAGGCTGGAGTTCAGTGGCACAATCGTGATTCTCCACAGCCTCGACCTTCCAGGCTCAGGTGATCCTCCCACCTCAGCCTCCCGAGTAGCTAGGACTACAGGCACCTGCTACCACATCTGGCTACTTTTTGAATTTTTTGTAGAGATGGGATTTTTCCATTTTGCCCAGGCTGGTCTGGAACTCCTGGGCTCAAGTGATCCACCTGCCTCAGCCTCCCAAAATGCTAGGATTATAGGCCTCTATTCGCTTCTTAAAAAGTAAATGGATAATTGTGCTATAAAACTCAGAAACATAGTATTTCAGATGTGATTTACTTTCTAGAATATTTTTGTTATTGCTATTATCTATTTTTTTTTTTTAGATTAAGAAAAATAAAACAATAAGACCAAGATTTTCAGGGAGTTGGCAGGAACTGTAAGGGATGAGATTATATTAATATAATGTCTGAAAACACAGTCTGAATCTAAGAAATCTGGAAAAAGAGATTAAAACTCCATGTAAAAAGAATAAAATACATAGTAGTATATAATCCAGGCAACACTAACTCTGGAAACCCTGCATATCATCTGTATGAGAGGAGGTCAGGATCTGAGAAGACTGAAGTCTCTGGAGCAGAAACTCCCTTAAAATACACTAATTTCCACTGCTTCCCTCCTCCCTCTTAGAGTCACACTGGAAATGTGGGTTGAACACTAGAGTGCTTGATTAAGGAAGCAGACACTAAAGTGGTTATGAAACAAAACATTTGCAATATGCATTTGTTTGATCTCATTCGGAATCAAAATTTGCTCATGTTTCAAAACCATGCCCAAAAGTAATCTAAAACCTCAAATTAGTATACTTTAATAAAGTAATTTTTAAAAGGAAAACAAACAGTAAATTGGGTAACTACATTTATTAAATGAGGTAAAAATAATTATTTAAATGTTATGAAGTAGCTTTTACAAGGTTCATAATAGAATTCTTTATTCATATTTTCTATTTAAATAAATATCTGTCCCAGAAAGGCAAGCAAGTGGAGGAAAATGATAATTAGGTGCTATTTTTCTATTCAGGGAGAGACCTTTATTATTCATGTAGCCATTTACATTGATTTAGAAATATTTGTAGAGATGTACAGAGTTCTATTGCAGAATTTTATTTTCTTAACGTTGCAAGTATAATCCATATTTGAGAACAGTGTAAATAATCAGATATGCTTTTTAGTTAAAAATATGTTTGCATATTTATAGAAAGATAATATTTTTCTTATATTTGAAAGTTTTAGGCTCTAACTCAGAAGTACATATATGCAATATAGGCTTCTGTTAGGATTTCATAATTCTGATTTCATAGAAATAATTTCACATTGAATAATAAAAAGACAGTGAAGGACAGAAGAGGCTGGGAGGGTGGGAGGAATAAATAATTTTAGGAATAGAAATTTCATAAAGCTCCGTATATATTGGCAGTTAATAAACATTTCTATATTACCTTTAGATTGACAGAAAAGTTTCAGTAATATTAAAGAAAGTTCCTGTGTAGCAAGTGATATAGTTTGGCTGTGTCCTCACCCAAATTTCACCTTGAATTGTAATGATCCCTATGCATCATGGGAGGAACCCGGTGGGAGGTAATTGAATCATGGAGGTGGTTACCTCTGTGCTGTTCTCATGATAGTGAGTGAGTTCTCAAGAGATCTGACAGTCTTATAAGGGGCTTCCCCCTTCACTTGGCTCTCATTCTCTCTCCTGCCACTATGTGAAGAAGGATGTGTTTGCTTCCCCTTCTGCCATGATTGTAAGTTTCCCGGGGCCTCCCCAGGCATGAGAAACTGTGAGTCAATTAAACCTCTTTTCTTTATAAATTACCCAGTCCCAGGTATGTCTTTATTAGCAGCATGAGAACAGACTTAAACACCAAGTCCCCCAGTTTTTTTTAAATTGTTAACATGTTACATAACTTTAGTACAATTGTTATAATTAATGAACTAATATTGATTTAGTATTACTAAAGTCCATATGTTATTAGAACTTCCTTTGTTTTTACCTAATATTCTTTTCTTATTCTAAGATCCCTTCACAAGTTATGACATTGCATTTAGTCATGTCTCCATCCCTCCAAAATGTATTTTCATAATTTTCAAATATAGAATATAACCAAATGCATTGCACACTGGGATCGCTAGAATATTGAGACAAAGCAATTATGTTCCATAGGTGGAAAATGGATTATCAAAGTGCTAATATATCAGGACACATAAATTATACAGGACCTATAATTTCAAGATTACACTTGAAATCTTACATATTGAATAATATTGAGACTCAAACTAAAAGGAATATAATATACCTTCAAAAAATCCAAAGGTAATATATTTCATTAAATTTGGATAAAGTAGTTGCTACAAACATATAAAATTTTTTTCAATTTTGTCAGGGAAAATAAGGTAAAAAATCCTACGTTTTACCTTGAACTATGAGAAACACAAAGATATTCTCTCATTTAAAAGAAAAGTATTTTCAAATGGAATTTTAAAATATTGTGGTGATATTTGATTCCAGATGATAGAACATATGAATTATTCTTAAATTTTCTCCTCAGTGGAAATATAGTAAGAACTAAATAATGCATATCTCTTATAGTTAAATTATAATGTAGATTTTTATTTGGGGCTATTAAATTCTTATCTCAGTTGCTAGTTTGAACATAATTAGGTACATTTCAGTATCTAATAATGGCAACATTTATCAGGTACTTACTATATGTCAAACTGTTCTTTATAGTTGACATGCTTTAACACATTTTTTCCTTATAACAGCGCTTTGAGAAAAATACAATTTTCTCCATTCTAGAGATGGGACAACTGATAAATAGAGAATAGTAACTTGCATAAGGCATTTAAACTCTAGGTACCTTGATCATAATCACTACCTTCTATTGCCTCATATGTGGGGAAAACCAAAATATCATATTACTGACATCTCTAAATGGCTTCATTGAACTTAGGCATAATATTGCTTTCCCTTTGTCTGTGGGTCTTCATTTCTGAAAGCTCTCATGTCACATCAAACTTTGATTAAATCCATTTGCTATGCTTTTCTCTTGTTGACCTGTTTTTTGTTACAGGAGTGTCAGTCCTGGCCCTTATGATGGGTGTGAAAAGGTATCACACATTTGCACTCCTGTATAGTCTGTTTTACGTACCTATGTGCCTTTGATGGCCCTTACAATGGGTGTGAAAAGGTATCACACCTTTGTACCCCTGAACAGTGGATGTTTTATGTACCTGAGTGCACGTAAACTCATGCTCCATTGTATGCTGCATAGATCCTGATAATACAGTATACTCTGTGACAGATTACAGCAGGGAAAAAGTTCCTGTGTTTGAAGACTATTACTTTGTTGAAAGTAAACTTTTCCATTTCAGTGGAGTCATTCATAACTGAGAATTACAAGACATTTTATCATCTCAAGCTCCCTTGTATGGAACTCCTACAAGCTGCATTTTATCATTTCTTAGGTTTGAGGTGAGATAATCATATATTTGAGCAGGGGTTATGACATGACTCCACACATTCTCTATAGCATATAGGGAATATCTTCTTACCAGAAGAAAGGAAGCATTAATGGGTTTTTAGAAAGTTCTTGTTAGCCAATATTAAATTCAGAAAACCTAATTGTATTAATTCATTCTCTCATTGCTACAAAGAGCTACATGAGACTAGAAATTTATAAAGAAGAGAGGTTTAATTGAGTCACAGTTCCTTAGGCTGTCCAGAAAGCATGGCTGGGCAGGCCGTAGGAAACTTACAATCATGGTGGAAGGCAAAGGGGAAACAGGCATGTGTTACATGTCCAGAGCAGGACAAAGAGAGAGCTAGGGGAGGTGCTACACACTTTTAAACAACCAGATCTCATGAGAACTCACTCATTATCATGAGAACAGCAAGGGGGAAATCTGTGCCCATGATCCAATCACCTCCCACCAGGCCCTTCCTACAACCTTGGGGATTACAATTTGACATCAGATTTGGACAGGAAGACAAATCCAAACCATATCACTAATGTTCCATAAATTATATTTATTCTTCATGACATCACTGATTCTAGTGATCACAGGATGGCTATTCCCTCAAAATGATTTGTTGTAAATATCTAACGAACACAAGAACCTTTCCTTTGCCGTTCACCCCACTAATTGCTGGTGATGCAAAGGTGAAGAGTCATGCATTCAAGAAGTTCACAATCCTGTGGGGAAAATTGATACATTAGTGTTATTAATATGCATGAGTTGTAAAGTGTGTGACAATCATATGACCCCATATCAGTTTAAATGAATTACATCACAGACTTGACGCTCTGTGAGACCAGTGCTGTGTGATAGAATCATAACACAAGACAAATATTCATTTAAAAACTTAGCATTCACTCAAATACATAAAAAGAAACAGATATGAATTTTAAGAATATATTTCATGTAATCCAATATATCCAAAACATCATTTATTCAACATGTAACTATGATAAAACATTTTGTTGATATATTTTCTATTATTTGTTTACTAAGTTTCAAAATCTGCTGTCTCTTTTAGACTTACAGCACGTCTCTCTTTTGAGTAGTCACATTTCAAGTGTCCCAGAACTGCCTGTCACTAGTGACTAGGTTATTGGATGGTGTGGGTCCACATCCATGCTACTCAGAGAATAGTTCTTGGACCAGCAGCATTAGCATCAGCTGTGAGTTTCTGAGGAATACAGACTCTCATCTCTGACCTCAAACCCACTGAATATTCAAAAGATTCTCAGGTGACTCACATTCTCATTAAAGGTGAGAAGTACTTTTCTAAAAGAAGCCACATAAGGAACGCCTCAGGATTTATTATCAAGGAAAGTTGGCAAACACTGCTGTAGTCAGTTGGGCACACAAAGCCTTAACTTTGTAATTCAAGGAGATGGATTCAAACAATGAATCCTAAGGAAGGAAGGAAGCCAGTTCAAGAAAATAGTCTCAAAGCAATCTTCAAAACAGAAATCTTTGAAAATTTTGTGAATCTGCCTTCACATCTATTCCATAATGAGTTATTCTGGGTGTATTTGTGTGTGTATATGTTTGTGTTTACACATGTGTGTTTATTTTGTACTATTTTTAATCAAAAAATTTAGACTAATTTCTTTGATAGTTGTGTGTCTTTTGTTTGGACAAGCATGTTTATAAAACTGATTATGCAAGAGATAAACTCACTGTGCTGATTTAACTGTTATCCACCTATTAGATTCAGCAAATAATTCATGACTTCAATGACAGTTCAGAGAACAGCTGGAACTTGAGCAATCAATTATAAATGCATCTCCCCCAGACACCTAAAGAGAATGGGAGTTTATTCCATAGTGTTAAGGATTTTTATTCCCTCAGCTACTATGCCGTGTCAAGTCTCATCTTTGAAATGGTGACCAAATTCCCAGAGTTACGACATGTTGCATGCATGCATAATCAGGCAGTCAAATTTTATCTGGGTGATTCTCTTGTGGCTACTTATCTAGTTGAAATAAGTCGAAATATCTTCTAATAAAAAAGGAAGTATAAGTTCAAGAGATAAAAAAGGGTTTATTACTGTGTCTTCTAATATTTGTTAAATGAGTGATCAAATAAAATATTGCCTTCAAAAATGAGCTTTTAAATCAGACAGGTCCAGGTTCAATTCCTGGCCCTTTCAAGCCAGGATTTGAACAGATTAAATAGCATCTCTGAGTCTTTTTGTTTTTCTTTTTTGCTTATAGCTGCTGGGTGAAGTGTCAGAGTCCCGGCATCAGAAAGTGGTAAACTCGTGGGTTGGTAAGAAGAATTTACCATCAGCATAGATTTGAAAAAAGAAAGTTTCATTAGAAAGAAAGAATGCTGCAGAAGAGTGCAACAGGGAGTCTCAGCAAGACAGGACTGAGCGCTCCAGGGTGGATTTTTTCCTTAGAGGTATTTATGGACCTTAAAGCAGGAGCTTAAGGGTAATTTGGACCAACGTTGCCACTTAGACTGTGATAAATGATTACATTTGTAGACAATTTGGTGCCTTAATGTTAGCAAGGGTTGCACAATCAGTTTTGATATGCATGCATTCTGGAGATGTATAGAAATTCTACTTAAAAATTCTGGGGAAAGAAGCCTAGTACCTGACACCTTCTTTAGATAATAGGGAAGTCTAATTAATTCCGAATTCCTCACATACGGAGTTTTACCTCTGGATGATCTGCTTGATGGCTACCAGATGATCTTTGCTCTCTTCAATAGCTAAGGTAAAAATGATCAGTTTCACCAGTTTATTTAAGAATTCAAGAAAATAAATTTTTTCCATGTAATTAATGCTCATTTAATAGTTTCTAAAACACTTGAGGTTTTACCATATCAAATTATAGGAAAGACTCCTTTTTATTATCCTTTACTCTTACCAAAAAAAAAAAAAAAAAAACAGTTTTGGTCTCAAAAACTTCAGGTGTTACTTTCTCTTTGAAACTCAACTCTAAAATATGTAATTCTGAAGCCTTTGCATTGTCATCGTCATCATCATCATCATCATCATCATCACCCTCCTAGTTCACATTTACTGGGGCATGCTGTTAAAAGATTTGCATACACTTTCAGTTTTTTCTTTTTTTTTTTTTTGAGATGAAGTTTTGCTCTTGTTTTCCAGGCTGGAGTGCAATAGCATGATCTCAGCTCACCACAACCTCTGCCTCCCAGGTTCAAGCCATTCTCCTGCCTCAGCTTCCCGAATAGCTGGGATTACAGGCATGTGTCATCATGCCTGGCTAATTTTATATTATTTTCTTTTATCTCACAAGAATTTCATGAAGTAGCTACTGGTAATGTCTTGAAAGAGGAGCTTTATAAAGGTTAAGTAACTTCTCTAAATTCACACTGTGTGAAGGCAGGGATAAATCTTGGATTGGTAATAGCAGAGACAATTCACTAAATTAAAAACATGAAATAATTAGAAAGTTGACTATCTGTGTCACATCGACACTTTCCTAGGAAATATGAGACTGTAAAGCATGACTATTTGCTTCAGAAAATTCTAGCAAACCAATTTATGTAAAATAACAATCTCTTCACCTGAATTGATAGCTTACGTATCAATATTATGGGCTAACTTGTTCCCCTCTCCAAAATTCATATTGATGTCCTAACATATAGTACCTCAGAATGTGATTGTATTTGGAAATAGAATATTTAAAGAGGTCATTAAGGATAAGAAAGGCCATGAGAATGAGCCCTAATCTGATACACGTGGTATCTTGATAAGAAGAAAGATTAGGACACAGATATACAGAGTGAAATACTATGTGAAGGCACAGGGAGAAGACGGCTATCAGTAAGCCACGGAGAGAGACCTAAGAAGAAAATCAACCTTGCTGACAGCTTCATCTCAGACTCATAGACTCCAGAATTATACGAAATTAAATTTCTGTTGTTTAAGTCATCTACTCTCTGGTACTTTGTTAAGACAATCCAAACTAGTATAGATGCTCCTCTAATTATGAGTTTATGTCCTGATAAACTTACTATAAATAAGAAATATCAGAAGTTGAAAATGTATTTATTACCCCAAAAAACTCATTGTAAAAATAAAAATTCATAATTTCAACCATCATAAGTCCAGATGCTCCTAAATTTATGATGGGGTTACATCCCAATAAATCCATGGTAGTGTTGAAAACTTATCAATGAAACCATAAATCAGAGACCGTACAGTTGAGCACTACTGTTAACTACCAATATTACTGATTGGTATAGTTTTAATGATGCTGTATTATTATAAATCTAAGTCTATTCTCTCTGTGCCAGACACCTACTAATTATGTGTATTTACTTTATAATTCTAGTTATTAGAAATATCATCTAAATGTTACAATTTTATCAATGATAATTTAAAATTACAATTGCCACTTTGAAGATCTTTTATTATGAACAAAATTATTCATTCAAGAGGTAGTTTAGAAATGAAAGAAAAATGATACAAGCATTTAATGGTCTGAATTGGGGGAAGCGGAATTAAAAGGAAGTTTACAAAATAAATTAAGATTATACAATTATTTTATTGACAAAGGTAAGTATAAATGCAAAAAACTTAAAACTGTCTTTATGTTAGATCCTCCAAGCACAATTTGAATCTAATGGCCATTACACTACTGTTTCTCTTCCGCCAACCTGCGCTTTAATAGTACCCCTAGCTGTTTCTCTCTTCCTGGCCTACTTTCCTTTTTTTATGGCTACCAAACACTTACATAGCTAATTTACCTCTTAAGGGTAAATTCCTTTCTCAATAGGGCAAGGTTGATATTAAGAGCTGGTATCCTTCTGTGCTGAGAACGATTATGAAGGACTTTCCAAAGCCTAGAAAAGATAGACAAAAAAAGATTAACAGAGGGATTTAGAATACACTTAGCAGTATATAATCTATTATTCCTAAGTCTATATCAATTGGCTCATATGTTATCAGGACCCTTAAACACAGAATAGTTGGAAAGAAAAGGAAGAATTATGAGACGACGAGAATGATTTTAAAAAACTGGATTTGCCTAGGAAACAAGGCGGTTTGGAAAATATGTAGAACTTGAACAAAATCTTTTGAAGGCTATTTCCAATATCTTTCACGTGTGAGTAGAGTAGACTCTAATCTAATTCTGCAAGCAAAGAAAGAATAGTCTATTAGGCACTTCAGGGATACTCTTCTTATCATCTTTAGACAGCATCCATTAGTAAATCCTAATGTAGTTGAGACTGAACCTTTCTCTTCACTTTTTGAAAAATTGATGGTGGTTCACAATAGAGGAATCTTAAACATAATAAGGGCCTCTAAAGAAAGTGAATGCTGTATTTTATGAGAAGAACACACTTAAATTTCTATATACTTTTTGAGATGTTTAATATTTCTAAGAAAACTGGGAAGCAAATAAAGAAAGCATTAAATTCAGTAACATGATTGACACCCCCTATTTTTTTTTTTTTAATGAACTCTAAAGAATGGGATCTATTCTTTCCAAGCACTCTTTAGATTCTGGTTTAGAAGTGGACTATAGACTCTAAAAAACCTATTTCTTATGGTGTTAAAATATACGACTTTTGAAGTTTGAAATGTTGTTGCAAGCTGTTCTCTCATCAAACGATCCAACAAAAGATCATCCAACAAAAACAGGCAAATCTGAAGTATACAGCAGTTGAAATCGCCACCATCAGAAACATAATATGCGTTGTTACACTTCAAAGAACAGGACAGATCTGAAGTAGTAAAGTCCACAGATGACCATGCTGAATCCTTCAGAATGAGTGATGAATGACCGTAAGGAGAAGCTAAGCACTGAGAGTACTTGAACCAATATTTCTCAGTCGTGAAACAGTTGTAGGTAAAGGTAAGACGATACAAAAAATTAATAACTTCACTGTTTGCTTCAGGAAATTCCTGGAGATCAAATTATCTTAGACAAGAGTCTGCTCCCCTGAGCAAACAGCAAACATATCCAACAATCATTTATCAAGATTCACTTCGAGATGCTCACCTCACTCGGCCCACCAATCCGACACATTTATGTAACGAATGTTGATTGCCAAATCTTAGTCACTTCAACACCTTGTTAGACATACATACTTTAAACCACTTGAGCCCAGACCTTAAAACCTTATAATTATCTTTCTTTTGTGTTTCCCTTTCTGAGAGACTGCTAAAATTTTGTTAAGATGATATTCTCTGTTATGACAATGAGTTCCAACAAATGTATTTTATTATATTAACAAACTATCTGGTGATATTTGGGAGAGTTAACCTGTCACAGTATTTTATAATGGAAAGGGCAACAAAATTGTAGTAAAAGACCTTGGTTGGATTCATTACTTCAGTTAACTGAGGCACATAAAACAAGTGCCTAATATTTTCATACAATATTTTTGTGGGTGAACTTAGAATAACAATACTTTTTCTCCCAGCATCATAATATTCCTAAGACAGTAATTGAATATGATGGCAAAGTTAAAACAGCTTTGTAAAAGCTGAATGGTTACACAAATAAAAACTTTGCTTTGTTTCATATTTGTATAACCGTTCAGTGTTTACAAAGTGTGCATAAAACTGACCACCTAGGCCAGAGCACTTTTGAAAGTGAGGGTGCCACTATTTTTATAGTCCTAAGATCCATGTCATAAAGGAGAAATATCCCAGTCAAAGTCCTATAAATCATTGCTCAATTATTCTTATAAGTTCAAGTTACTTATTTTATTCAGGTATTTCTCTTCACCGCCACAGCTACTACCAGCACCAACTGCAAAAAAACTCTTCTATCTTTCGGGAGATCCTCAGGGAAACTATATCCGACTTAAGTTTAGGGCCACAAAATTGACTCAAATAAAGCACTATGAAGACAAAAATATGATTTTGGTAATTTATGCCTCCTGAAATCTCAGGGCTTTTTTTTTTGTTTTTTTTCTTAGTATCTGGGACAAGTGAACCAAGTAGGTATATAAATAAAAGTTAGCTAAAATTTTCCAGTTGTATTTAGTTGTGTTCTGCCTCTTCACTAAACATCCACACAGAGAAGTGAAGAAATAGCTAAATGTAGTAAAGTAGTCAAGTTAGTTTGGAAAAATGAGCAGTGAGAAAAAAGGACAAGTGCTGTAAATGATTTACGTACTAGATAGCAGGCTCCCGACAAATACAGTTTCCGTTTTATTTTGTTTTCATTATTTCAAGGTGCATAATTTAAAAATTGAGTTCACTTTGTCACATACCAGGATACTTAATCTTCTCTAAAATGACATTGTTGAATGGTGTCATATTTCAGGGGGAAATTGAAACCAAGCAACCACAAAATAATACGCATCATGAAAATGTTAATCACAAAAATCTTCCAAACTCTGGAATTTAAAATGAATGCATATAAAACAAGAATTAAAACATTTTATTACATTGTCATTCTTGTTTATATCTCTGTATTTTTAAATACCATGAGATAACTAAAACTAAAATTTTGTTTATTTTTTTAATTGTTAACTTTGAATTTAAGTTGGATGATAAACTAATTATACAGAATAAAAAGTCAAATGTCTGGATATTTTAGTATATTCCTTTTTATTTTACACTGCTTTTTAAAAAAAATTGATAAATTAGCAGTTAAGTGTACTGAATAATATAAAATATTTTGTTTTAATAATTTGTCCTTTAAGAAAAGGCAAAATACATTGGAATAAAAAACAGAAGATATTTTGGAAAGACAGAGTATAAGTAATAACTCATTTCATAAACATGAAAATGTTTAGAATAAATACCTTATAAAATTTTATGGGTTAGTATCATCTAAAAAGGAATTATTTAAAAAAAATATGGCACTAATCTTTTAAAAAGATGCAACAAAAACTTTCTGGATTATATCGTGTGTGTGCGTGCTCATGAGAGACAGAGGAAAGAAGAGAAAGAGAACAAGAGAGAAGCAACCCAAGAGGTCAGAAGACATGGTCAAAATGTGATAAATTCCAGGTCAGGAATTGTGGCTCATACCTGTAATCTTAGCACTTTTAAAACCTAAGATGGGAGAATTGCTTGAGGCCAGAAGCTCAAAATCAACCTGGGAAACACAATGAGACTCTAAGTCTACTGGAAAAAAAAAAAAAAAAAAAAAAGAAAGAAATTAAAAATTAGCCTGGTGTGGTGGCACATGCATGTAGTCCCAGCTGCTTTGGGGCTGAGACAGGAGGATTCCTTGAGCCCAGGGAGTCAAGCCTGCAGGAACTATGATCACATCACTGCACTCCAGCCTGGGTGACAGAATGACACCTTGTCTTTAAAAATTTTTTAAAAAAAAGATAAATTCTAAACTACATAATATAATAAAAAGTAAACTTGTGTATTATATTAGTAATAGTATTTTTTGTGATTGAGTTACTAAAAATTAAACATTTTTCTTAGACTGGATTAAGTTTTAAAATTAATTTTTCTCAAAAATATTTTTAAATACATTTTATTGTTAAACTCTGCATTTCTCGATTATAGTGGAGATAAACACAGATTTTACATACTATTTGCATTTTTGAGTATATATTTATCTGATTAATGAAAACAAATTGTATTGCTACTCTTGTTTCTCCCTTCAAGAAACCAACATACTAATTATTCCTTACATTAATTTTTTTAATTTCAAAATCTAGATAAAATAATTATTCAATAAAAATGATGGTTACCTAGATTGCAGCATTGAATAATAAGGAATTGTATTCAGAATGCTAACAAATTTTTAAAAAGTTTATTTAATCCCCAAGACATTATTGAAACACAAATTGTAGCTCTGATTAATTTAGTAAACAAGCATTTCACATTCCCTGTGTTTGATTGACTGACATGATTCTTCTAGTGAAATTATAAATTGCATTGCCATATTTTACTTTAACAATGACTCTTGTATTATTTGCTATATGAAAACCAAATGCAAGATGAGAAAGAACTGATTTCATTTTTAACGTATGACCAAAAATAAATAAAAATGCAATTCTGCAGTACATTGGCAAATGTGTTTTTATGAAAATGCTACTGAAGAATTTAAAGTTTGAAAACACATAGGTAAACAATTCACATTTCCTAGTTTTTGGTATTAAAAAATTTATTCATAAAAAAGACTAGCAATGAAGTGTGATGTTTTAAATTTGCTGTTTGCTCTGTAATTTGGATTTCAAAATGAGCCTCCCTAAAGAATGCAATAGTTGTTTTCTTCTGTGAGTTATTTTAAAATCACAAAAAATCTTGCATTTAAAATTTTAATACTAATTGAAGTAAATTCAATTATTTCTTAAATAGTTTAGTAAGAATAAAAGTGTTTTTTTTCTTTTTTTTTCTGAAATGCAAGAGGGATGCACCTCTCAAAGAAACTACTTCAAACAGAATACAGATAGAAAAAAGTATTTACAGGGCTTTGAGTAGATGGAGCTCTACTTTGAGGAGCAATCACAGAAAATTGAATAGAAACCCCAACAACGTTTCATGCTGGTGCTTTTTCAAAAGAGGATACATGGTGTGAGTCAGACAAATAGCTCCTGCAGTATTTTTGGGAGAGCTACTGGCTGTTATTTCCCTGTAACTAAGGTTTAACTCAGAGCTAAGTGGAAATTTTCACATGGGTGCAAGGAAAAATAATTATGAGAAAATGGAAATTCAGGAAAGTTCAAGAAAACATAGTCTTTCATATTTAATTATGTAAGAATTAATGACTGTCTTTGAATCAACTTGAAAATTCTTTCTTTTTACAGTACAAAAACTTATACCTTATTCAGACCTGAATCATTTTAAAATTTGTGGCATTGAGCTTGAACTCACAAGTTTTATGTTGTAAATTCTTGTTGAATCCAACACGTTGTGATTCCTGCTCTTACTTTCCTACAGAAATTACTAATTGATCTTAAGGACGTCACTCAAGAATAAAGTAATCCAATTTAATAATTCCATTATAAGACCATGTATAATAACTATTGACACATTCAGAAATGTGGTACAGAAAGAAAACGGTTACATATTTTCTCTTTGTGTGTATGTTTATAATGTGGCTTTCCATTTTGACTCACTGTTCTCAAAATTCATTAAGTAGTAATGTTTCACAAATTTTTGAAGAATTCAGTAAGCATGTTTTGTGTGTTAACTCAGTTTTCACTAATACCAGGAGCCCAACTGTGCAGACATCTTGGGTAGACAGCAAACAGTAGCGGCTTTCCAAACAATAGTATCTATTAACATGATCATCTCTGCTACAACACATTTATTTAGTGCTCTTGAATTACACTTCAAGGTTTCCCTACTAGAGCTATGGCTGTTTTCTTCCATTTAGTGTTTGCTATACATACATCTGCCACCTGAATCATAGTGTAACTACTCTTTGGGCTGACAAGAATTCATTTTATGGGAAAGATAAGACACTTCTCACTTATCGAAAACTGAGTGGCTATACATCTATGCATTTAATTACTGAATCTATTAAATACACATTTTTAGCAATTATTCCGTGCTCACCACTGTGCTGCAAAAAATAAGTGTAGATTAAGATACAGGTCTCCATGTCATGGACTCCAAGGGTTAGGGTTAAGACTTTACAAAAAATAATTTGATAATTCTGATTACTTTCATCTGCTTTGGATGGGAAGAAGGGCTTCCTAGAAGAGGGGAGTCAGGAAAATTGTAACCTGTATCTTGCTAATAGACTCATTCCCTTACTCAGGAGTCCACAACCCCCAGGCCACAGCTCAGTCCATGGCCTGTAAGGAGCTGCCCACACATCAGAAGCAGCAGTGCGTGAGAGCAAAGCTTCATTTGTTATTTACACCCACTCCCCATTGCTTGCATTACCACCTGAGCTCTGCCTCCTGTCAGATCAGGGGTGGCATTAAATTCTCATAGGAGTGTGAACCCTATTGTGAACTGTGCATACGAGGAATTTAGGTAACGGCGCTCCTTATGAGAGTCTAATGCTTGATGATCTGCCACTGTCTCCCATCATCCCCAGCTGGCTCCATCTAATTCCAGAAAAGCAAGCCAACGGCTCCCCCTGATTCTACATTATGGTGAGTTGCAGAATTATTTCATTATACATTACAGTGTAGTAATAGAAATTAAGGGTACAATAAATGTAATGTGCTTGGATCATCCTGAAACCACCTCCACCGTTGAATCATCCTGAAACCACCCTCACCATTGGATCATCCTGAAACCATCCCCACCATTCTCTTCGTCTGTGAAAAACAATTGTCTTCCATGAAACTGGTCCCTGGTGCCATACTGGTGAGGGACCACTGCCCTTATTGGCTTTTCCAAAGCAATTAAGCAATTGCAATCCTTCAAAGGCACACTAAAGGGTAGCAAAATATACCACCCCAAAATCTGCTCCTTTGACATAAGGATTACTTTGAGCTAAAGTTAATTAAGAAGAAGCAGATGCAGGAGAGGCTCTCTACGCTCTCTATCTAGACCTAAAAGTAGGACATAATTTTACAAAAGTGTCCCTTCACTCCTAGGGTCTGTGGCAGGGAGTGGTGATGACAACAAAGTTTTATAATGAAAACAGTTCCTTTACTCACTAACTTTGCTAAGAAGACTTGCTCTTCATATACTAGTCTTCTCTTGATTTGCACCCCTTTGCAACTCCCTTTTCTTTGTCTTGGCACTTCTCTATAAATGTATTGTGCTTTGTTGATGTTGCTATACTATATAAGCTAGAGTTCAAAGCCTCCTCTGAGAATCACTGGTTCCCTGGGTATCTCCCATGTACATATGAAATATACATGTTGGCCTGGCATGGTGGCTCACGCCTGTAATCCCAACACTTTGGGTGGCCAAGGCAGGCGGATCATGAGATCAGGAAATCGAGACCACTCTGGCCAACATGGTGAAACTCTGTCTCTACTAAAAATACAAAAATCAGCTGGGCGTGGTGGCACATGCCTGTAATCCCAGCTACCCAGGAGGCTGAGGCAGGAGAATCACTTGAACCAGAGAGTCTGAGGTTGCAGTGAGCCAAGATCACGCCACAACACTCCAGCCCGGTGACAGAGCGAGACTCTGTCTCAAAAATAAAAAATAGAAATACACATGTGAATAAACTTCTGTTTTTCTCTTGTTAATCTGTCTTCTGTCATTAGGGTCTGTGAGAAGAAAACAAACAAACAGTTTTTCCTCAGATATCACATGACAACAATCAATACAGAAAAGTTCTGTGACCAAAGGTGTAAGAGTTTTCCCCCTTACATCAAGTAAGCAACCAATTCTGCAGGGGACACAAGTTGGGTGTGCTCTAACTCGATTTCAGCACTGTGCACCTAGAAAGAGCATCATCCATCTCACACACTGAAGGCTTAGTTCCCAAGACTGTCCTCCTTTCACGTAACGATTGCATGTCTGGGTCTCCAGAATTTCTGACTGACTGACTTCAAGTTGGGGTTCTCATGACCCCTTTGTGATTTTGATTTATTTGATAGAGTGGCTCACAGAACTCAGAGAAACACTTATTTACATCTACTGGTTTATTTATTTATTTTAAAATAAATATGATCTTCCTCTGTCACCCAGGCTAGAGTGCAGTGGCACAGCTATAGCTAACTGCAGCCCCAAGTTCCTGGGCTCAAGTGATTCTCCCACCTCACTGTCCCGAGTAGCTGGGACTACAGGCACACACCGCTATGCCCAGCTAACTTATTTTTATTTTTACTTTTTTACAGTTGAGGGTCTTGTTATGCTGACCAGGCTGGTCTCAAATTTCTGACCTCAAGTGATTCTCCCTCCTCAGCCTCTCAAAGCACGGGGATTGCAGGCATGGGCCACCAAGCTTCACTAACTAGCTTATTATAAAAGATACAAAAGATCTTAGAAAGGATATGAGAAGGGGCACAGAGCTTCTAAGACCTCTCTGGGTATATCACCCTCCAGGAACCTCCATGTGATTGCCTATCTGGAAGCTCTCTGAACCTTATTCTTTTAGGTTTTATGAAGGCTTCATTACCTAGGCATGAGTAATTAAACCATTGGGAACTGGTGGTCAGCTTAGCCTTCAATCCTCCTCCCCTCCTCTGAGGTTAGGGGGTGGGATTTGAATGTTCCAACCCTCTAATCATCCTTTGGACTTTCTGATGACCAATCCCCAACCTGAAGCTAACTAGGGGCTTCTAGCCCCCAGCCAACTCATAAGCATACAGAAATACATCATTTTGAAGAGTCTAAGGATTTTAGACGTTGTGTTCCAGAAAATGAAATAAAAGATCAAATACAGATTTTGCAATATCACAGACTCCCAGCTAAAAACTCAGAAAGGTAGAGGGGAAATTATTTTTCCATCTAGCATGAAGCTAAGAGTGGCCTCTGGCCAACAGCCAGCTAGACAACGAGTTCCTCAGTCCAACAACCAAAAGAAACTCAATTCTGTCAACAACCACGTGAACCTGAAAATTGATCTGTTCTCAGTTGAGCCTTGAGATAAATGCCGCCCAGCTGACATCCTGATTAGTCTTGTGAAAGAGGCTGAGACTAAAGACTCGCTTAAGCTGGGCCTTGAGAAACTGTGAGACAGTAAATGTACAGATGTGTTTTTAAGTTGCTAGATATTTGGTAATGTTGTTACACATCATTAGATAGCCAATTCAGATGTGTATGTAATGTCAATATTGATTGAGATATTGGATAAATGGTAGAATTAAATGCACCGTGAAGAGTAAACCTCCATGCAGAAGACAGTTAACAAGGCAAGGAGATGAGAAGCAACAACATTCTTATAGGGATATAAGTGTTTTGGGTTGCAGGAGCAGGTATTCCAAGAAAGTTTCAGGTGGAAAACCAGAAAGTAGCCAAAACCCAAAAGAGGTTATATATCACTTCAGGGCACTTGGGTTTTGAATCATTCTTGTCATGTCACAGTGTAGATGGAGCAGAAGAAAGAGAAGTTTGGGTGTGATTCAGCGAGATAATGCTTCTAAAGAGAAAAATGTAGGGCAAGCAAGATTAGTAATATATTAGTAATGGCTAGTATTTATTGGGCACTTATGTGACAGGAACTCTACTTCATTTAACATCTATAAGCCTCGCTTATGTGACAGAAACTTCTCCACCTCATTCAACATCTACAAGCTTCCTCCGTACATTTTATTTGGGATCATTCCTAATATGAGGAAATTGAGGTAAGGAGAAATTAAATAAAATTATGAAAAGTGGAGAGCTAATAAGTTGCACTGCAAAGATTTGAACGTAATCAGATATTCCCCAGAAACCGTGTGTTGCCCCATCTGCAGAGGTGCCTGAACTGCTATAGTGATACTGTCAATCACTGAAGAAATCTAGGAGAGAATGAATTAAAGAGAATGCTGATCAGAAAAGTATTCTGTCAACTTCCAAATTCCTGGCTTCCTACTCATCCATCCAGTCATCTCCCTCATCTTGACAATGTGAGTCATGTATCATTTCTTATCTCTGCCTCTTTTCTCAGTTCTATCTTCTCTCACACTCTCAGTATTCTTTCCAACCAACATCTCTCTTGCCAGGAGCCCCATACTGTTTCTCTCTTCCTGCTTCTGCCCATTAGGATTTAAAGTTTAATTTTTAGTTCATGCAAAATTCTTTTGATTTGGGGTAGGGTGGAATGGGTAATAAATCTTTATCTTCTACTAGCAATTTTCTCCCCTTTCACTGGGGTGTACTCTCAGGTGATGAGCTCGAAGGGAGAAAAATATGAATTAAAGGTACAGGTGACATGGCTTTCTCGCTTGCCTGTTTATCCTTAATGTGTGCATTGCCATTCATGCCTGGCCCCACTGTCAGAAGATAAGAACAATAGGAAGTTCATTTGAATTTAGACATAAGCGGAATGGGCCAGAGGCAGCTTGCCCAGGTTTCATTTGTTATAGGTCACCTGGGCCAAAATAAAGCAACTTTACATGGGATTCAGCTTAGTCCAAACTGGATGAGGTGCAAACACATCGTAAATATGGCATGCTGTTGTCTTGATTGTTTTTGTTGTTCCTAAGTTTTCCCCATGACAATAGTTTGGCAATCTGGATTTGAATACTAGATCTACTGCTAATAAGCAATGTGGCATAAGAAAATTCCTTCTCCTTTATTTCATTTTCCCAACTTCATGATAAAACCTACCTCATATAATTTTCCTTAAATTTAATTTAGTTATATTTTATTTTAAGGTCCAGGGTATATGTACAGGACATGTTACATAAATAAGAGTGTGCTATGGTGATTTGCTGCACCTATCAACCCATCACCTAAGTATTAAGCTCAGTATGCATTAGCCATTTTTCCTGATACTGTCCCTCCTCCTACTCCATGCGATGGGCTCCAGTGTGTGTTATTCTCCTTCCTGCGTCTATGTGTTCTCATTGTTTGTCTCCCACTTATTAGTGAGAGCATGCAGTGTTTGGTTTTCTGTTCCTGCATTATTCTGCTGAGGATAATGGCTTCCAGCTCCATCCATGTATCTGCAAATGACATTATCTCATTCCTTTTTTATGGCTGCATAGTATTCCATGATGTCATGATGCATATGTACCACATTTTCTTTATCCAGTCTATCATTTGTGGGCATTTTGGTGGAACCAAGTCTTTGCTATTGTAAATAGTGCTGCACTGAACATACAAGTGTATATATCTTTATAATAGAATAATTTATATTCCTTTGGGTATATACCCAGTAATGGGATTGCAGGGTCAAACGGTATTTCTGGTTCTAGGTCTTTGAGGAATCACCACACTGTCTTCTACCATGGCTGAACTAATTTACATTCCCACCAACAGTGTAAAATTGTTCCTATTGCTCCTCAGCCTCCCCAACATCTATTATTGTTCTGACGTGGGCAGCATGGTATCTCAATGTGGTTTTGATTGCATTTCTCTAACAATCAATGATGTTGAGCTTTTGTTAATATCTTTCTTTGCCAATTCTCTTTTCAAGAAGGATCTGTTCATGTCCTTTGCCCACTTTTTGATGGGATTGTGTATTAGTTCTCACGCTGCTATTAAGAAATAACCAAGACTGGGTAATTTCTAAAAGAAAGAAGTTTAATTGACTCATAGTTCTGCAGAGCTGGGGAGGCCTCAGAAAACTTACAATCATGGTGGAAGAAGAAGAAAACACATCCTTCTTCACATGGCGGCAGCAAGAAGTGCCAATAAGAATGGGGAAAAGTCCCTTATCAAACCATCAGATTCCCTGAGAACTCCCTCATTATCATGAGAAAATCATGAAGGTAACAGCCCCAATGATTCAATTACTTCTCACCAGGTCCCTTTTATGACATGTAGGGAATATGGGAACTACAATTTAGGTTGACACTTGGGTGCAGACAAAGCCAAACCATATCAGGTTGTTGTTTTTTTTTTCTTGTAAATTTGCTTAACTTCATTATAAACTCTAAATATTAGACCTTTGCCAGATGAATAGGTTGCAAAAGTTTTTTCCCCATTCTGTAGGTTGTCTGCTTGCTCTGATAATAGTTTATTTACGGCCGGGCGCGGTGGCTCAAGCCTGTAATCCCAGCACTTTGGGAGGCCGAGGCGGGTGGATCACGAAGTCAGGAGATCGAGACCATCCTGGCTAACATGGTGAAACCCCGTCTCTACTAAAAATACAAAAAACTAGCCGGGCGTGGTGGCGGGCGCCTGTAGTCCCAGCTACTCGGAGGCTGAGGCAGGAGAATGGCGTAAACCCGGGAGGCAGAGCTTGCAGTGAGCCGAGATCGCACCACTGCACTCCAGCCTGGGCGACACAGCGAGACTCCGTCTCAAAAAAAAAAAAAAATAGTTTATTTACCTGTACAGAAGATCTTTTGTTTAACTAGATTCTATTTGTCAATGTTTGCTTTTGTTGCAATTGCTTTTGATGTTTTTGTCATGAAGTCTTTGCTCATGCCTATGTCCTGAATGGTATTGCCTAGGTTTTCTTTAGAGTTTTTATAGTTTTTGGTTTTATATTTAAGCCTTTAATCCATCTTGAGTTAATTTTTACATAAGGTATAAGGAAGGGGTCCAGTTTTAATTTTCTACCTATGGCTAGTCAGTTATCACAGCACCATTTATTAAATAGGGAATCTTTTTCCCATTGCTTGTTTTTGTCAGGTTTGTCAAAGATCAGATGGTTGTAAATGTGTGGTCTTATTTTTGAGTTCTCTGTTCTGTACCATTGGTCTATATTTCTGTTTTTGCACCAGTACCAAGCTGTTTTGGTTACTGTAGCCTTGTAGTATAGTTTGCAGTTAGGTAGCCTGATGCCTCTAGCTCTGTTCTTTTTGATTAAGATTATCTTGACTATATGGGCTCTTTTTGGTTCCATATAAATTTAAAAATAGTTTTTTTTTCCCTAATTCTGTGAAGAATATTAATGGTAGTCTGATGGGAATAATATTGGAACTATAAATTACTTTGGGTTGTATGGCCATTTTCATGACACTGATTCTTCCTATCTATGAGGATGAAATGTTTTTCCATTTGGTTGTGTCCTCTCTGATTTCCTTGAGCAGTAGTTTGTAGTTCTCTTTGAAGAAGACCTTCACTTCCCTTGTTAGCTGTATTCCTAGGTATTTATTTTTCTCTTTGCAGCAATTGTGAATGAGAGTTCATTCATTATTTGGCTCTCACCTTGCCTATTATTGGTGTATAGGAATGCTTGTGACTTTTGCACATCAGTTTTGTATCCTGAGTCTTTCCTGAAGTTGCTTAGCAGCTTAAGAAGCTTTTGGGCTGAGACAATGGAGTTTTCTAGATATATTATCATGTCAGCTACAAACATAGACAATTTGACTTCCTCTCTTCTGAATTGAATTCTTTTTATTTCTTTCTCTTTCCTGATTGCCCTGGCCAGAACTTCCAATACTATGTTGAACAGCAGTGGTGAGAGAGGGCATCCTTGCCTTGTGGCTATTTTCAAGGGGAATGCTTCTGGCTTTTGTCCATTCAGTATAATATTGGCTGCGTGTTTGTCATAAATGGTTCTTATTATTTTGATGTATGTTTCTTCAATACCTAGTTTATTGAGAGTTTTTAACATGAAGGGATGTTGAATTTTCTTGAAAGCCTTTTCTGTATCAATTGAGATAATCATGTGGGTTTTACCTTTAGTTCTGTTTATGTGATGAATTATGTTTACTGATTTGCATATGTTGAACCAGGCTTGGATTCCAAGAATGAGGCAGATTTGATCATGGTGGATAAGCTTTTTGATGTGCTGCTGGATTTGCTTTGCCAGTATTTTTATTGATGATATTTGCATCAGGGATACTGGCCTGCAGTTTTCTTTTTCTTTTTCTTTTTTTTTTTTTTTGTATCTCTACCAGGATTTGTTATCAGGATGATGCTGGCCTCATAAAATGAGATAGGGAGGAGTCCCTCCTTTTTAATTGTTTAGAATAGTTTCAGAAGAAATGGTACCAACTCTTCTTTGTACCTGTGGTAGAATTCAGCTTTGAATCCATCTGGTCCTGGGCTTTTTTTCTTTTTTTTTTGGTTGGTAGGCTACTAATTACTGCCTCAACTTCAGGACTCATTATTGGTCTATTCAGGGATTCACCTTCATGGTTCAGTCTTGGGAGGGTATATATGTCCAGGAATTTGTTCGTTTCTTCTAAATTTTCTAGTTTATTTGCATATATGTGTTCATAGTATTCTCTGATGATTGTTTGCATTTCTGTGGGGATGGTGCTAGTATCCCCTTTATCATTTTTTATTGTGTCCATTTGATTCTTCTCTCTTTTCTTCTCTACTAATCCAGCTAGCAGTCTACTTCTTTTACTAATTTTTTTCAAAAAACCAGCTCCTGGATTCATTGATTCTTCAAGGATTCTTTGTGTCTCTATCTCCTTCATCCCCACTCTGATCTTGGTTATTTCTTGTCTTCTGCTAGCTTTGGAGTTTGTTTGCTCTTGATTCTCTTGTTCTTTTAGTTGTGATGTTAGGATGTCGATTTCAGATATTTCTAGCTTTTTGATGTGGGAATTTCGTGCTATAAATTTTCCTGTTAGCACTGCTTTAGCTGCATCTCAGATATTCTGGTACATTGTCATTTTGCTTTCATTAGTTACCAAGAACTTCTTGATATTTGCCTTAATTTCATTATATACCCTGAGTTATTCAGGAGCAAGTTGCTGAATTTCCACGTAGTTGTGTGGTCTTGACTGAGTTTCTTAATCTTGAATTCTGATTTAATTGCACTGTGGTCTGAGAAAATGTTATTATTTCAGTTATTTTGCTTTTGCTGAGGGGTGTTTTACTTCCAATTATGTGATCAATTTTAGAGTAAGTGTCATGTGGTGGTGACAAGAATATATATTTTGCTGTTTTGGGATGGAGAGCTCTGTAGATATCTCTCAGGTCTATTTCATCCAGAGCTGAGTTCAAGTCCTGAACATCTTTTTTAACATTTTTTGTCTTGATGATCTTCTAATATTGACGTTGGTGTGTTAAAGTCTCCCACTATTGTTGTGTGAGAGTCTAAGTCTCTTTGTAGGTCTCTAAGTATTTATTTTATGAATTTTGGTGCTCTTGTATTGGGTACATATATATTTAGGAGAGTTAGCTTTTCTTGTTGAATTGAACCCTTTACCATATGTAAGGCTCTTCTTTGTCTTTGTTTATCTTTGTTGGTTTAAAATCTGTTTTGTCAGAAACTAAAATTGCAACCCCTGCTTTATATTGTTTTCCATTTGCTTGGTAAATTTTCCTCCATTTCCTTATTTTGAGCCTATGTGTGTCTTTGCATCTGAGATGGGTCTCTTGAATATGCACACAGATGGGTCTTTATCTCGCTTGCCATTCTGTGTCTTTTAATTGGGGAATTAGGCCATTTACCTTTAAACGTAATATTGTTTTGTGTGAATTTGATCCTGTCTTCATGATTCTGGTTGGTTACTTTGCAGATGTGTTAACATAGTTGCTTCATAGTGTCATTGGTCTGTGTACTTGTGTGTGTTTTTGTAGTGGTTGGTAATAGTGTTTCCTTTTCATATTCAGTGTTTCTTTCAGGAACTCTTGCAAGGAAGGTCTGGTGGTGATGAATTCCCTCAGTATTTGCTTGTCTGAAAATGATTTTATTTCTCCTTCACTTATGAAGCTTCGTTTGGCCAAATATGAAATTCTGGGTTGAATATTCTTTTTTTTAAGAATGTTGAATATTGGCCCCCATTCTCTTCTGGCTTGTAGAGTTTCCCTTGAGAGGTCTGCTGTTAGTCTGATGGCCTTTCCTTTGTGAGTGAACTGGCTTTTCTCTCTAGCTGCCCTCAACATTTTTTCTTTTATTTCAAATGTGGAAAATCTGATGATTATGTGTCTTGGGGTAGATCTTCTCAGTGAGTATTTTACTGGGGTTGTCTGGATTTCTTGAATTTGAATATTGGCCTGTCTTTCTAGGTTTGGGAAATTCTTCTGGATGATATCCTGAAGTTTATTTTTCAATGTGGTTTCATATTCCTCATCTTTCAGGTGCCCCAATCATTCATAGGTTCAGTCCTTTTACATAATCTCATAGTTCTTGGAGGTTTTATTTCTTTTCAGTTTTTTTCCTCTAATCTTGTCTGCCCATCTTATTTCTGCAAGATAGTCTTCAAGCTCTGAGATTCTCTCCTCCACTTTGTCTATTTGGCTATTGATACTTGTGGTTGCATTGTAAAGTTCTCGTGTTGTGTTTTTTAGCTCTATCACGTTCTTAGCTTCTTTGCATTAAGTTAGAATGTACTCCTGTAGCTCAGCAAAGTTCGTTATCACCCACTTTCTGAAGCCTATTTCTGTCAATTCATCCATCTCAGCCCCAGCCCAGTTCTGTGCCCTTACTGAAGAGGTACTGCAATCATTTGTAGGAGAAGAGACACTCTGGCTTTTGGAATTTTCAGTATTTTTACTTTTATATTGTCTCATCTTAATAGGTTTATCTACCTTCATTGTTTGAAGCTGTTGACCTCTGGATGGGGTTCTTGTAGGATCATTTTGTTGCTGTTGTTTTTGCCTTCTGCTTGTTTGTTTTTCTTTTAACAGTCAGGCCCCTCTTCTGCAGGGTTGCTGTGCATTGTTGGGCGTCCACTCCAGACTCTATTCACCTGTGTCTCTCCTGCACCTGGAGGTATCACCAGTGGAGGCTACAGAATAGTAAAGATGGCTGCCTGCTCCTTTCTCTGGGAGCTCTTTCCCAGAGGGGCACCAATCTGATGCTGGTGGGAACTGTCCTGTATGAAGTGTCTGGTAACCTCTGTTGGGAGGTCTCACCCAGACAGGAGACACATGATCAGGGACCTGCTTAAAGTGGTGGAGCAGGTGGGTGTGCTGCACTGGAGGAAAATCTCACTCACCCAGACTGTCCTGATTCCTCAGAGCCTGCAGGGGAAAGACGAACTCCGCTGATCTGTAGAGACTTTGGTAACTTCTCCTCCCAGGAGTTCTGTCCCAGGGAAATCAGACTTCTGTTCCTAAACCCCTGGATGGAGCTGCTAAAACTCCCACAGGGTGGCTCTACCTGATAAGGGAGAATGCATCTGGGTCTCACCTAAATAAGCAGCCTAGCCACAACCTACCACAGCATGAATCTGGGTCTCAGCTAAATAAGCAGTCTAGCCATGATCTGTCAAGGCATTGTGCTGTGCTGTGGGGAATTCCACACAGTCCAAACTGCCTGGTCTCCCCAGTACTGACAGAGGAAACCTGCTGACTTGAGCTGCAGTGATGGTAGTCTCTCCTTTTCCCAGGAACTCAATTGTCTTAGGCAGTCTTCAGCCTGCTGCTGCAACCTGAGCAGCCCGAAGAGTCTGCATAGCTCTGTGCTTGGGACCCAAGGTCCTGGTGGCATGGGTTCATGAGGGGATTTCCAGATCTGCGAGTTGCACAGATTCATGGGAAAAGCATGGTTTCCCTGGCAGTGTAGCACAATCACTAACTACCTCCCTTGGCTGCAGGTGGGAGTGCCCCTTTCCCAGTATAGCTCCTGGGCGGGCTGTCGCTCCACTCTGCTTTCACTTGCTCTCCATGAGTCGTGGCAACAGCCTAGTCATTCCCAGTGACAGAATCTGGACACCTCAGTTGAAGATGCAGGATTCATTCATCATATTTGTTCTTCTCAGAGGGATCTGCAGACCGGAGCTACTTCTAATCGGCCATCTTACCTCATAGAACTTAGATGACAACATTCATGGTAAGAGAGTCTGGCTCACCCCAAGCACTCACATATCAAAATCCACAAAAGCAGTGTCAACGTGCAATTTGATTTAAAGCCAGATTGCTTTAATACAATTGAATAGGACCAATTATTATCTTTTGGTTTGAGCCTGACCAGTTGAGGTAAGCAGGTGAAGTAAACTTGAGAACATATTTCCTAAAAACAAAAGATACTAGTAACTTATAATGGATACAGGAAATCACTTGAAATAAGTGTTAAACAAATTACACTCTTTTGCAATAGCTGTTCTGAAAGTTGAATGTAAATTGAAATCACTATCAATACTGTCTAGTAGTATACAAAATCATTAGGGCGCATATTCGCCTATCAAGTTATTTTTCCTAATATTATTTTCATGTTGCCATGGCACATATAGAATGTTTGGAGAGAATTAGACTCTTTAGTGAGTAGATTAACATTAAGATTATTTTAAATATTTGTCTAGATCATAAATATAAGGTATATTTCTATAATGATTGTATAATCCGTGCTGCATCCTTACTCTTGATTTGGCTATGATTTCTCCCACATTCAATACAGAAGCAAAATTAAAGAGGAAGAAAGTCATTATGCTCACAAAATACTATGTTTAGCATCCCTATTGTAATGATTGAACGTAACAGAATGTGTATTGCGAACGAAGACCTGGGCCTGTCCAGGATTTACAACTAACAAAGAACAAACCTCCTGGCCACTATTTCACTGTTTCCAACCGTACCTGCAAGTATCAAGTTGGGGGTTTATGCCTCTCTTTAAACTTTGTCTCATTTCCTCAACCTTATAATGTCTTAGTTTCCTTATCAGTAAAATGAAGATGATAATTGCACGATTTCACTAAGTTACTTATAAAATTCAATTACATACTATATGAAGTATCAGGCATAATGCTTAGCATAAAGCAAGAATTCAAATAACTATAATTTTATTCAGGGCACATATAGAAATTACTCAGCTGGAGCATCACCTCTAAGCCTGAAACATAGAAAGCAAACGTTTCTTCTGTGTTGAGCAACTTCTTTATTTCCAACTTTTAAGTTCAAAGGTTCATGCCCCGGATGATCCAGCTTTCCTTCTTTCCTTCCTTCCTTCCTTCCTTCCTTCCTTCCTTCCTTCCTTCCTTCCTTCCTTCCTTCCTTCCTTCCTTCCTTCCTTTCTTCCTTTCTTTGTCTCTGTCGTCCAGGCTGGAGTGCAGTGGCACAATCTTGGCTCACTGCATTCTCTGCCTCCCAGATTCCAGCGATTCTCCTGCCTCAGCCTCTCAGGTAGCTGGGATTACAGGCATGCACCACCATGCCTGGCTAATTTTTGTGTATATAACTTTTGCAGTAGAAACGGGGTTTTACCATGTTGGCCAGGCTGGTCTCGAACTACTGACCTCAGGTGATCCACTTGCCTTGGCTTCCCAAAGTGGTAGGGCTACAGGTGTGATCCACCATGCCTGGCTGAGGATGATCAACTTCTTACTGTTACTAATGAATACAATCCAGATGCTGAAGGGAGGGAGGGAAAAAGCACAGAGAGTTTGGCTGAGAATGAGTACTGATGAAATATAACTTGGTTAGAAGTACAGACAAAAATAATAAACTCTATCTGTTAGAGACAGTATTAATAACTTTTCACAGTTTATGCTTAATTCTAACTCTTCTTGCCTTGACACTCTGTTGACATTTTTTTTCTATTTCATGGAACATCTTGCAATAAAAAACAGAAATGTCAAGCATGCAGCTACAGCAGTGAGAACTACTTTGAAGTTTGAAAGCAACCTGTGTAGGTAAGTCTGATTTTTATTTAATCATTAAAATCTTTAAGAGCTTTCTGTTTTATTTTCTTTTTAAATTCCACACAATATATCATGTAAGGGGTTCCTAATCTTTCTGAGATATGTACTGTGAGGCGACAAGTCTTTTCAGCCAAAAATAAAGATAGAAATAAAATAAAACTGCCTGATGTTTAGAGATGACAAGCAAATAATTAGATAAAAAACATTAATTAAGATGGCCTGAAATGGTTTTATAGTTAGCACAGATGATAAAAATAAATCATGTTTTTGCGAGACTTATTCCTAGGCAAAAGTGTCAATGGAGTGATATAAATACGCTCAATATTTTGTTGATTTGTTGATATTACCCTTGGAGAAAATATAAATGATTATAAACATTTCATTAGTTTTTACATATCTTTACTAAAACTCCGTGTGTAAATTAAATATAGAAAAGACAAATAATGGATTCCCATGTTATTAGAGCAAAGGCATACTCTCTCAGTCAGCAAACTAAAAATTGGACTTTGTCATTTAGGCACAAACCAATAGAATTTGTATATTTTTACAAGACAAATTTTTTTTTTTTTTTTTAAGATGGAGTTTCACTTCTGTTGCCCAGACTGGAGTGCAATGGCGCAATCTCAGCTTGCTGCAACCACCACCTCCCAGGTTCAAGTGGTTCTTCTGCCTCAGCCTCCCAAGTAGCTGGGATTACAGGTGCCCGTCACTGCACCAAGCTAATTTTTGTATTTTTAGTGGAGATGGGATTTCACCACGCTGGTCAGGCTGGTCTTGAACTTCTGGCCATAGGTGATCCACCCACCTTGGCCTCCCAAAGTACTGGGATTACAGGCATGAGCCACCATGCCCAGCTAGTAAATCTCATCGGTAATTGAATGTACTCTATTAATTTTAAATCAAATAACTGTCAAAAAAGATAAATATTTTCCAGTTTTTCACATTTAATGATTCACAATTCAACTTTAATTCTATTGTTGGTGAGAACGGTATTCTTTTCTATTATTTGTCTTTTAACTTCTAAGTTCATATGTATTTGTAACTTCAAGTTTAAAAGTACTGAGTTATAAAAGAAAATAAAACTCACATCTTTTCCCTACGTACATATACGTTTGGATAATCTCTGAATTATACCTAGTGAGTAGCATGTTGTCTGTTTTTTTTTTTTCTTTGCGATCTTTTTTTTCTTTTTCTTTTTTTTTGAGACTTCTGTCATCCAGGCAGAGGGCAGTGGTACAATTTCTGCTCACTGCAACCTCTACATCCTGGGTGCAAATGATTCTCTTGCCTCAGCCTCCCAAGTAGCTGGGGCTACAGGTGCACGCCACCACAATTGGCTAATTTTTGTATTTTTAATAGAGTTGGGGTTCTGCTATGTTGACCAGGCTTGTCTCAAACTCCTGACCTCAACTGATCCACCTGTCTCGGCCTCCCAAAGTGCTGGGATTAGAGGCGTGAGCCACCACACCCAGGCTTCACCATCTTTCTGGTGCTGGGATCTACACATTCTGTAACTTCTAAAAGCACTACTGCTTCCAGGTTTTTATTTCCCTTGCCACTCAGAATTTAAATGAATTAATAAGATACAATAAATCTTGAAATTGCAATACAAATTTAATGGTACGTATTGACCTTCCATTTTGTTTTTTTCAGGACAAGCTCAGGAGGGCTATCTAACAGCAGGAGCAATGAGAACCATCAAATCTCCAAGAAGTCTACATCCCAACAGCACCTTATAAATAAATACCTCAAGAAGAACAAGCACTGCTATTCCCCACTGAAGACTTCCTTCTAGGCAACAATGCTCGTAGTGACAACAAGCAAGAGAAACAAGATTTTCAAATAATCAGTTCAATTTTTTCAATTAGATCTATGCCTGCAAGCTAATCAGCAAACCTGCAATAACCAGGAAAGTCCCTTTCTGGTCTGTTCAGAATCATTTCCTTTCAATCACAAACCAAGTCCTCCCAATCGCTCTCCTGTGTGTACTGTATGTATTTCTTTCAAACTCCTTCTGGAAACTTGGCCTTGACTTAGAACTAGTTAGACCACAGGTCACCCACAGGTCACCCACAGGTCACCCTACACCTGGTAGGGTGAATGCTGTATGGAAGAGACCAGTGTGCAGAGGGGATCTCCCTAGCCTGTGCTCTGCTTTGTTGAAACCCAGCTTGGTTCTGGGCACACCTCAGTTGTGAGATAGCAAGAATGTAATACCACGTCATCCACTTCTTGTTTTTGCTTGTCACAATAGCTTGCTGATGGGCACAGATTTTATTGGCAACTGTCAACTTGCTTTTTATGTCTATTTAATATACATTGAAGATAAAATTGTCTAGATTTTATTAACATACTCTCTTATGTGTATTATATATTTTAAATTATATTCATAGTCTATGATTATTTCTGTTTAACAAACATGTAAAATAGAATAATTTATTATGTATTTCCCTCTAAAATTATTTCTAACTGCATATTACATACGTAATATTGGACTATATATCCTCCCAAATTCAAGAAGTAGATTTCTTACTTAAATAAAATTGCCCATAACTAAACAAAAAAGGTAGTGTTTCTTCTCATTGGTTTTAATTACAACTTTCCTCTTCCCTATAAAATCATTTTATGATTTGAGAATGGCATTAACTTTATTATGCTATATCATTATAAAGGTGATTCCTGCTGATGGTAAATTTAATTTCAATCATAGGAATAGTACTTATAGTGTCATATCTGTCATCTTGATTGATAATTTCTGTTTCAAATGCTTTCTTACTTTTTTAACTTTCCATTTGTGATTTTATCCACGTTATTTTTAATGTTACTATATACTCTGCAGACACCCATTGATTTGAAAAATGTAAAGTTATTTTACTTTTATATTTTTACCAGTACTTGCTTTTACAACTTTAGATAATCTTACTCCTTAATTTATTAATGTTAGAAATTTTAATATGAAGCACTATTAATGTGTCCTTATAAAATAAAATAACTTGATACTTATCCTTCCAGTTCTTGCTTCTAAGGCACACATTGGTTTGTATGACCTTGAATTTTTGTCATCAGTTCAAAAGGTAAAATGATAACAACAGTATTAATCAAATAATTATAGTTACTATTTTATATCACCAAATACATTGATCTATTGGTAATATTGCATTTGTTATGTAATTTTATTTACTATATTTATTTTTGTATTTACAATATTTTCACACAATTTTCAAACCCATATTAATACAGCTTTACCATGTGTAGATTCTTGTTTTGCTCCATTACTCAGCACTCAGGGCCAAGTAGATTTTGTTTTAAAGGTTAGTACTAGCATTTTCGATATTTTAGAGGATATTCTACATGGTCATCCCATAACAATTTGTCTGGCTATGGGATTATTTGTCATACTCACTTTCAAAAATAGTACTGTAAATGTTCAGTCATTCACTTATTTATTTATTCAAGAAATATTTATGAAGTTAAATAACATATCGAGTAGTATGCCAGGAGCTGGAAATATCACAGTCTAGGGTGAGAAAGAAGAAATTAAATAAAACTATCCCTCAAAATGAAATAACTATGAATTATATTGAGTGTTATATACAAAAAAAAAGAAGAGAAGCTATTAATTGAAAACACGTAAGGTGATCAGGGAGGCAGGCTTCAAGCTACAGCTTAAAAATTGAAAAGGAGACAGCCATGGGATGAATTTTGAGAGTGGACTTTCAAGAAGAAGAAAGAGCAAATCCATTGCTCAAGGCCTCCCTGAAGATGAATTGAAGAAATTCACCATATCAGAAAATGAACTACTGTAATGATAGACAGCTATGGCCGAGTGTGTCAGAATCATGGGGGCTAATCTGAATTTTGTTTCTTGTGCCTAGAGAAGCTAGTGAAGGGTTATAAGCGAAGAGATACAACCTAATTTATGTTTTTGGGAGTGTGTGTGTGTGTGTGTACGTTGTGTGTGTACCTGTGTGTTTGTTTGGTAAAGCTGACACAGAGTCTTATGGAGAATTGATTAGAGAAGATAAATTCATAAGTAGCAAGGCCAGATGGAAGGCCTTTACCCTGATAACTGCATCGACGGGAGATGGAGAGAGACTAATGGCTTTGAAGAAGAATCTATAGGACTTGCTCAGAAACAAGTTGTATAGAATGATCCAAAGGGAGGAATCTAAGTTAAAATCATGTTTTCTTATGTGAGCAATTAGAAAAATAGTAGACCCAATTACTAAGGTGAGAAAAACTGCAGAAATAGCAGATTTAAAGGCTAAATCAATCTACCTCTGGAAGATGTAATTGGTTTATAACCATGAGTATGTCTTCAATTCATCTTCAGGGACCAGAGTTCTAAATAAAAGTGATCTGTTACTCAACTGGGAATGCCAGACCAAAAGATACTGGTTTGATATATAATCAGGCCCTCTTTTTCATCCTACTTGTTTGTAACTAGGAGACAAATTTTTCTAATTCACAATTGCTGCCACATTTGAAGAAATATTTGAAATACACAGGTTCCATTCCAAGATGACTGAATAGGAAAAGCTCTGGTCTGCAGCTCCCAGCGTGATCAATGCAGAAGACGGGTGATTTCTGCATTTCCAACTAAGGTACCTGGTTCATCTCACTGAAACTGGTTGGACAGTGGGTGCAGCTGATGAAGGGTGAGCCAAAGCAGGGCGGGATGTCTCCTCACCCAGGAAGCACAAGGAGTCTGGGGATTTCCCTTTCCTAACCAAGGGAAGCCGTGCAAGACCATACTTGGAAAAACGGGACACTTCTGCCCAAATACTGCAACCAGCAGACCAGGAGATTCTCTCCTGTGCCTGGCTCGGTGGATTCCACGCCCATGGAGCCTTGCTCACTGCTAGCACAGCAGTCTGAGATCAAACTGCCAGGCTGCACCTTGGTAGGGGGAGGGGCGTCCGCCCTTGCTGAGGCTTAAGTAGATAAACAAAGCAGCCGGGAAGCTCAAACTGGGCAAAGCCCACCACAGCTCAGCAAGGCTTACTGCCTCTATAGACTCCACCTCTGTGGGCAGTGCATAGCTGAACGAAAGGCAGCAGAAACTTCTGCAGACTTAAATGACCCTGTCTGACAGCTCTAAAGAGAGCAGTGGTTCTCCCAGAACTGCGTTTGAGCTCTGAGAATGGACAGACTGCCTCCTCAAGTGGTCCCTGACCCCCATGTAGCCTAACTGGGATACACCTTCCAGTAGGGGCAGACAGATGGCTCATACAGGCAGGTGCTCCTCTGGGGCAAAGCTTCCAGAGAAAGGATCAGGCAGTAATATTTGCTGTTCTGCAATATTTGCTGTTCTGCAGCCTCTGCTGGTGATACCCAGGCAAGCAGTGTCTGGAGTGGACCTCCAGCAAAATCCTACAGACCTGCAGCTGAGGGACCTGATTGTTACAAGTAAAACTAACAAACAGAAATAAATAGCATCAACATCAACAAAAAGAAAATCTATACCAAAACCCCACCTGTAGGTCACCAACATCAAAGACAAAAGGTAGATAAAACCACAAAGATGGGGAGAAACTAGAGGAGAAAAGCCAAAAATTCTAAAAACCAGAGTACTTCTTTTCCTCCAAAGGATTGAAGCTCCTCCCCAGCAATGGAATAAAGCTGGACAGAGAATGAATTTGATGAGTTGACAGAAAAAGGCTTCAGAAGGTCAGTAATAACAAACATCTCCGAGCTAAAGGAGCATGTTCTAACCCTTTGCAAAGAAGGAAAAAAAACTTGAAAAAAGGTAAGACAAATGGCTAACTAGAATAACAGGTAGAGAAGACCTTAAATGACCTGATGGAGCTGAAAACCATGGCACAAGAACTTTGTGATGCATGCACAAGCTTCAACAGCCAATTTGATCAATTGGAAGAAAGGATATCAGTGATTGAAAATCAAATTAATGAAATAAAGCAAGAAGACAAGTTTAGAGGAAAAAGAGCAAAAAGAAATGAAAAAAAAGCCTCCAAGAACTATGAGACTATATGAAAAGACCAAATCTATGTTTGGTTGGTGTACCTGAAAGTGATGGGCAGAATGGAACCAGGTTGGAAAACACTCTTCAGGATATTATCCAGGAGAACTTCCCCAAGCTAGCAAGGCAGGCTGACATTCAAATTTAGGAAATACAGAGAACACCTCAAAGATACTCCCAAGAAAAGCAACCCTAAGACACATAATTGTCAGATTCACCAAGGTCGAAACGAAGAAACAAGCCAGAGAGAAAGGTCAGGTTACCTACAAAGGGAAGCCCATCAGACTAACATGGGATCTCTCGGCAGAAACTCTACAAGCCAGAAGAGAGTGGGGGCCAATATTCAACATTCTTAAAGAAAATAATTTTCAACCAGAATTTCATATCCAGCCAAACTAAGCTTCACAAGTGAAGGAGAAATAAAATCCTTTACATACAAGCAAATGCTGAGAGATTTTGTCACCACCAGGCCTGCCTTACAAGAGCTCCTGAAGAAAGTAGTAAACATGGGAAGGAACAACCAGTACCAGCCACTGAAAAAAACATGCCAAATTATAAAGACCATGGATGCTAGGAAGAAACTGCATCAATTAATGAGCAAAATAACCAGCTAACATCATGACAGGATCAAATTCACACATAACAATATTAACCTTAAATGTAAATGGGCCAAATATCCCAGTGAAAAGACACAGACTGGAAAATTGGATAAAGCGTCAAGACCCATCCATGTGCTATATTCAGGAGACCCATCTCATGTGCAGAGACACACATAGGCTCAAAATAAAGGGATGGAGGAAGATCTACAAAGCAAATGGAAAGAAAAGAAAAAAGCAGGGGTTGCAATCCTAGTCTGTCGTAGAACAGACTTTAAACCAACAAAGATCAAAAGAGACAAAGAAGGCTATTACATAATGGTAAAGGGATCAATCCAACAAGAAGAGCTAACTATCCTAAATATACATGTATCCAATACAGGAGCACCCAGATTCATAAAGCAACTACTTAGAGACCTAAAAAGAGACTTAGACTCCCACACAATAACAATGGGAGAATTTAACACCCCACTCTCAACATTAGACAGATCGACGAGACAGGTTAACAAAGATATCCAGGACCTGAACTCAGCTCTGCACCATGCAGACCTAATAGATATCTACAGAACTCTCTACCCTAAATCAACAGAATATACATTCTTCTCAGCATCACATCACAATTATTCTAAAATTGACCACATAATTGGAAGTAAAGCACTCCTCAGCAAATGTAAAAGAACAGAAATCACAACAAACTGTCTCTCAGAAGACAGGGAAATCAAATTAGAACTCAGGATTAAGAAACTCACTCAAAACCACACAACTACATTTAACCTGAACAACCTGCTCCTGAATGACTACTGGGTAAACAATGAAATGAAGGCAGAAATAAAGATGTTCTTTGAAACCAATGAGAACAAAGACATAACGTACCAGAGTCTCTGGGACACATTTAAAGCAGGTGTAGAGGGAAATTTATAGCACTAAATGCCCACAAGAGAAAGCAGGAAAGATCTAAAATTGACACTCTAACATCACAATTAAAAGAACTAGAGAAGCAAGAGCAAACAAATTCAAAAGCTAGCAGAAGGCAAGAAATAATTAAGATCAGAGCAGAACTGAAGGAGATAGAGACACAAAGAACCCTTCAAAAAATCAATGAATCCAGGAGTTGTTATTTTGAGAAGATCAACAAAACTGATAGAGTGCTAACAAGACTAATAAAAAGGAAAACAGAGAAGGATCAAATTGATGCAATAAAAAGTGATAACGGGGATATCACCACCGATCCCACAGAAATACAAACTACTATCAGAGAATAATATAGACACATGTATGAAAATGAACTCGACAATCTAGAAGAAATGGATAAATTCCTGGACGCATACACTTTCCCAAGACTAAACCAAGCAGAAGTTGAATCTCTGAATAGATCAATAACAAGCTCTGAAATTGAGGCAATAATTAATAGCCTACCAACCAAAAAAGTCCGGAACCAGACAGATTCACAGTCAAGTTCTACGATAGGTACAAAGAGGAGCTGGTACCATTCCATCTGAAACTATTTTGATCAATAGAAAAAGAGGGAATCCTCTCTAACTCATTTTATGAGGCCAGCATCATCCTTATACCAAAGCCTGGCAGAGACACAACAAAAAAAGAGAATTTAAGACCAATATCCCTGATGAACATTGATGCAAAAATCTGCAATAAAACAGTGGCAAACTGAATCCAGCATCACATCAAAAAGCTTATCCACTGTGATCAAGTTGGCCTCATCCCTGGGATGCAAGGCTGGCTCGACATACACAAATCAGTAAACGTAATACATCCCTTAAACAGAACCAATGACAATAACCACATGATTATCTCACTAGATGCAGAAAAGGCTTTTGATAAAATTCAGCAGCCTTTCATGCTAAAAACTCTCAATAAACTAGGTATTGATGGAATGTATCTCAAAGTAATAAGAGCTATTTATGACACACTCACAGCCAATATCATACTGAATGGGCAGAAACTGGAAGTATTCCCTTTGAATACTGGCACAAGTCAAGGATGCCCTCCCTCATCACTCCTATTCAATATAGTGTTCGAAGCTCTGGCCAGGGCAATCAGGCAAGAGAAAGAAATAAAGGGTATTCGAATAGAAAAAGAGGAAGTCAAATTGTCCCTGTTTGTAGAAGATATGATTGTACATTTAGAAAACCCTATTGTCTCAGCCCCAAATCTCCTTAAGCTGATAAGCAACTTCAACAAAGTTTCAGGATACAAAATCGATGTGCAAAAATCACAAGCATTCCTATATACCAATAATAGACAAACAGAGGGTCAAATCATGAGTGAACTCCCATTCACAATTGCTACAAAGAGAAAAAAATACTTAAGAATCCAACTTACAATGGATGTGAAGGACCTCTCAAGGAGAACTACAAACCACTGCTCAATTAAATAAAAGGGGACACAAACAAATGGAAGAACATTCCATGCTCATGCATAAGAAAGATCAATATCATGAAAATGGCCATACTGCCCAAGGTAATTTACAGATTCAATGCCATCCCCATCAAACTACCAATGACTTTCTTCAAAGAATTGGAAAAAACTACTTTAAAGTTCATATGGAACCAAAAAGAGTTCACGTTGCCAAGACAATCTTAAGCCAAAAGAACATTGAAGGCATCACGCTGACTGACTTCAAACTATACTACAAAGCTACAGTAAAAAAAAACAGCATGGTACTGGTACCAAAATAGAGATGATAAAGACCAGTGGTACAGAACAGAGGCCTCAGAAATAACACCACACATCTACAACCATCTGATCTTTGACAAACCTGACAAAAACAAGAAATGGGGAAATGATTTCCTATTTAATAAATGATGCTGGAAAAACTGGCTAGCCATATGTAAAAAGCTGAAGCTAGAATCCTTCCTTACACCTTATACAAAAATTAATTGAAGATGGATTAAAGAGTTAAATGTTAGACCTAAAACCATAAAAACCCTAGAAGAAAACCTAGGCAATACCATTCAGGACATAGGCATGGGCAAGGGCTTCATGATTAAAACACCAAAAGTAATGGCAACAAAAGTCAAAATTGACAAATGAGATATAATTAAACTAAAGAGCTTCTGCACAGCAAAAGAAACTACCATCAGAGTGAACAGGCAACCTACAGAATGGGAGAAAATTTTTGCAATCTACCCATCTGACAAAGGGCTAACGTCCAGAATCTACAAAGAACTTAAACAAATGTCCAAGAAAAAAACAACCCCATCAAAAGTGGGCAAAGGATATGAACAGACACTTCTCAAAAGAAGACAATTATGCAGCCAATAGACACAGGACAAAATTATCATCATAACTGGCCATCAGAGAAATGCAAATCAATACCACAATGAGATATCATCTCATGCTACTTACAATGGTGATCGTTAAAAAGTCAGGTAACAACAGAGGCTGGACAGGATATGGAGAAATAGGAACATTTGTACACTGTTGGTGGGAGTATAAATTAGTTTAACCATTGTAGAAGGCAGTGTGGCGATTCCTCAAGGATCTAGAACTAGAAATACTGTTTGAGCTAGAGATCCCATTACTGGCTATATACCCAAAGGATTATAAATCATGCTACTATAAAGATACATGCACATGTATGTTTATTGTGGAACTATTCACAATAGCAAAGACTTGGAACCAACCCAAATGTCCATCAATGATAGACTGGATTAAGAAAATGTGGCACGTATACACCATGGAATACCGTACAGCCATAAAACAGGATGAGTTCATGTCCTTTGCAAGGACATGGATGGAGCTGGAAAACATCCTTCTCATCAAACTAATACAAAGACAGAAAACCAAGCACCGCATGTTCCCACTCATAGGTGGGAGCTGAACAATGAGAACACTTGGACACAGGGCGGGGAACATCATACACCAGGACCTGTCAGGGGGTGGGGGGCTAGAGGAGGGATAGCATCAGGAGAAATACCTAATGTAAATGACGAGCTGATGGGTGCAACACACCAACATGGCACAAGTATACATATGTAACAAACCTGCATGTTGTGCACATGTACCCTAGAACTTAAAGTATAATAATAATAATAATAAAAAGAAATACACATGTATTTTTTTTTTCATGTGCCTGATGACTTGATGACTATTTCTTGCAACAGTGCCCTATTTTCTTGTGACTGAGTACATGCATTGGCTCTGTGTATCTTTCTTCATTTTAATGTAAATTCTATGTAATACTGTGTAAATATTTTATAGTATGTGGTCCTTACTGTTACCTAGTTGCAACATGAATGGAGATACATTTTTTTTTTATTTTTGCTGACTTTTAAAATAGTTCAGGAATCTTTTGAAAAGGATAGAGAATTAGGAGCTAGTTCTTACCCTGTTGCCTTTTTCTGAAGTCCCAAATATCTGTTCATTAAATTCACCTGTGTATAGAACACTGCTGTTAACTTCCAGGGTATGCGTAAAAATAAACATTTAAGACTCAATAGACCATGTGACTACTGAATGCATTTGCCATGGTTATTCATGTCAAAATGCCTAATTTGAAAACAAAAATGGTTACTACAATGAATTATGAGTATCAGATCTGAAGTTAGGGGAAGCATAAGAAATCTTTCATTTAGAAAACCTGAATTTTAGATACAAAATGTCTTCATTAGCAGGTGCCATGCAGCTCAGAACAATCATTTTAGAGTTTAATAAAATAAGCCCATGGTTACAATAGTCTTTATTAAAATATGTTTTATAAATAGGTTTCCTTTGCCTGATTTCAAATACAGTCTAAGAATTAAAATGAAATCACAAAAAAAAAACCTTGAGAATATTTTTAGAATTTAGATCTTTGCTTTCATAAGACAAACCTTACATGACCAAATAAACAAATAGGTATTATTTTGATATTTTAGAGGCATCAGTGCATCCTGATCCATAAATGATGTATGTAATTTGCCTAAAAACTTTGTTTAGGGTAAAACCATGAAACAACAACAACAAAATACTTTTGTCTAAATGGAATAAGACATTTAACTTTTAACGTTTTATCCTTTCCAGTTAAAAATTACTATTACCAGAATCATTTGTTTTCGAGAAAGTAAACCTAGATCTAATGAGTGTCAAAGTTTGTGCTATGGGATTTACATATAAAATCTCATTTAATTCTCCTAAAATCCCCTTGTTCATCTTTATTATATAAGATATCTGTGATGTACAGTCAGATTAATTAATTTTTGCAGCTTAACAGAGTTTGGTTATGACAGAGCTCATTTTGTTTTGTAATATCAGAGTGGTTTAACTCTGCCTAAAAAGCAACACTAGAAGATAATGGTGTAACATTCTCATGCATATATTTTATAATGCAATTGGTCATAATACTGTTTTTTACACATGTAGCTACCCATGACAAACATGATTCTCCACATGTTAAAGTATATAACAATAAAACAGTATTATAATTACTAAAGCAATCAATCCATGTTTTAATAAATTGATTTTCTTATTAAAGTGGACATGATAAAGAATTCAGTGATAACTTCATGAACTAAACATACATTTCTTGATTTTTACAGTGACAGTTATAATACTTAATCATATGTTACTAACAAAATGCTTTTCATAAAGGTCAACCAGTAATTTAATCCACCTCGTGGAAAAATAAACAAATGAACATTTCTAAGCACATGATAATTAAGTTATTCACTGCAATCACAAGATAGCCTATCTTGGATATTTCAAATGGCCCTAATGAAACAGAGCCTAGCTAGAGTTTTTACCTTTTCTTGCTTATATCAATCAGAGGCCTACTGAGAAAACAGAACACAGAGAAAGTATTGAAATGGCGTATATTTAATGCAGGTGATTTGTTACTCTTGTCATGTAAGATCTAAGCCACACAGAGGACAGTGAGGAAACACAAAGATCAGAAGCAACCACTCTGAAACTGGAGGACAGGAATGAAGAGGTGTTCCATGACCCCTGCGCCATCTGACCAAACCAAGCAACAACCAGCTGTCAAGAGAGCACGGCAAAGTGCAATTGCAAAGGTCTCTTCTCTTGTGATAGAGAACAAAGTAAGGAGAAACGGAGGAACACATCTAAGAGCAAACAGACCAAGCACCAGCTAGGATAGTTTAGCTTGTTGGTGAAGAAATAATTTCCTTTTTTATATTATACCCATCAACACTCTAAAGTAAGTAGAAGTTACATTTTAAAATTTTTTAAAAATTTTTTCACAGTATTTTCAACAAGTCTTTTCATAAAATGTTGCCCAAATATTTGTGTATTATTATCTTTTGTCTATGTTTTAGTTGGTCTTGTCCTTACCAAATGCAATACCACATTCTGAATACAAATGCATTATAATTACATAAGTTTATTTAAAATTTCTTGAAAGGGACAATTTTATTCTCAGATAAATAATTTAAAAAACGCTTTAAAAGATGGAAAAATGATAATGTCGTTCAAGGACAATGCAACAAAGAAACCAGTATTTATTCTTCCGTATACTTTAAAATATATATTCTTTTCCTAAGAATTTGCAGACTGATGTGGGTACAAAGGTTGGCAACCTAAGGACTGTGGGCAAAAGTCTGCCACTACTTTTTGTAAATAAAATTTTATTTAAACGAAGTCACACCCCTTTGTTTAAGTATTGTCTGCAGACATTTTGGCTTACTATAGCAGAGGTGAGTAGTTGTGACAGAGACCATATGGCTGACCAAGCCTAAAATATTTACTAATTGACCCTTTAAACAAAAGATTGCAGACTGAGGAAGTGAGTATGTGTTTCATTTTTGTTTTTAACTGAAACCTCCATTAAAAGAGGGACCTAATTTTTACTTCTTATATTACCTGGGAATAACAGAAAACAACAATCACAAAACCAATTATATCTCCCTCATATGCCCTCAACACAAATATATACCTAGAATAGATTTAAACTTCATATAAAGCAAAATTATTTTACCAGTGGAAACATTTGAACTATCCAAATTAGGTTATCTTATAAATACGTTAGTAACTTAATTACAAGGTGTTCTTTAGAAAAGTTTTTTTTTTAACCAGGTAGATTTAATGAACTTTTTATTAAATAGGAGTTCATATTGTAGCTAAGGTTGTATATATTTGCTTTCATAGTCATGGTAACATAATACTTCTTGATGCTCTTAAATGAAAATCCTTCTCAAAAGTCTCCATCTATGTATAACAAATATATATTACTTAAATACAAGTGTCACAAGCAAAGGTAATGATTCTTAATTCAGTATTTTGTTTACCTTACATTTATCATTACAAAAATAATTTTAATTTTGAAATATGTTCTAGGAGTATGGTTATAATTATAATGGAATGATTAATAGGAATACCTAATAAGTAGTGATCATTTCATCTTGGGCATAGGTAAGCAAAGGAGGAACTCTCAGAAAGTTTTAGGTGAAATGCAGCCTCCTGATATTAAATTATTAGGAAGCATCCTTTAAAAACTAATAAAATAAATAGATAAAGTACAGGTTGTTAACCAACTTCTAATGATTGCAATAAAGCCTCTTGCTGAGACCAACTTTTAAATTTATTCCTCAAACATGGATGGACCATCTACTCTGCAGAAATCACTGAGTATACACAATAAAATAATCAGTTTAATTACCATTTGTTTAAGAAAGCTAAAGAAAAGAGAGAAAATACAGTATATTCTGTAAATATACTGTATTAAGGGGCTTGCATCCAACTCATTTCCAATATAAGGTGTCTTAATTCTTCACAAATTATATATAACACCATTGGTAACTTGTTCTAAAGTACAAGTTTTATTTACCATGATAAACAACTCAATATAGTCCCAACGCCTACATTGCAAGACTAGGAGCTTGCTTAATTTTATATGTGTTTATCTTTCACCATAAAATTAAAAATGGAACTCATATTTAGTAACGCATTTGTTGTTCTGTCTTGCTCTGGGCAGAAGCCAAAATTCCTTCCCTAGATTTTACCTCTTTCTCTGTAACTGCTCTGGTAGCCTGCAAAGAAGTACAAACATAGAGTGTGGAGCACAGATGATGTTCTCTGATGTTCAATGCCCCTTTCTAAAGTTCACCCTTTCTGAGACTGTATTTCAAGACTGTATTTCAAGCTACATTCTCCCATTCTACATTTCAAGTAGAAAAAAATTAACATCTAAACATGGTGGTCCACAACTTCTATTTTAGTTATGTCACGGGCACTATTGCTCTCACCTAAATGCACCTGGATGATATCAGATGGCCTTGGTATTGAATTTGGTGTTTTTTGTGGCCTTGACCAACAATGGTAAGTCAGCCTACTCCACTGGTACCAAAACAGTGCTCTCTGTTAATGGAGATGACCTTCTCCTATTAGACATCTGCTTTTCTTATGAGCCCTGGAGAGCCATATATGTATTGCTTCTGACATTATTACTGGTCAGACTCTCATTTTTCCATAACTTCTACTGTTATGGAATGAATGTTTATGTCTCCTCCAAATTCATGTGTTGAAATCCTAATCTCCAATGTGATGGCATTAGAAGGTAAGGTCCTTGAGAGGTGACAAATTCATGATGATAGAGCCCCCATGAATGACATTAGTGCCCTCATTAAAGAGGCCCCAGAGAACCCTCTTGCCCTCTTTCAACCCTGTGAGGAGACAATGAGAAGTTGGCAATTGCGATCTGGAAAAGGGCCCTCCCCAGAACCTGACCATACCAGTATCCTGATCTTGGACTTTCAGCCTTCAGAACTGTGAGGAAAAAAAAAAAATGTCGTTTATAGCCACCCAGTGTATGGTATTTTGTTATGGCATTCTGAACTAACTGAGATACCCATCTGTTACAATTTGGTAAAAGCTCTATTTAAGGCCAATTTGGAAATAACCCAACTGCCATATTAAAAATTTAGAACTTTCAAACAACATTCTTGGAGACATTAACACAAATCACTCGGTTTCTAATTTAAAGGGACACCTTTCTTTTACATTCACTTCATTGTAGGGAGTAATCAACATCTGTTGTGTCTTTTTCTACCAATTTTATGTTGCTGCTGGTGACAAACTCAGGATTGCCTTGCAGGACCATTCTCTCCTATACAATAGGGTTCTGAGTCCTAAGTGGGGCTCTATTTCTAGTTCAGGGGTAAAGCATCAATTTTATTGCAATCTCTCTCTCTCTCTCTCTCTCTCTCTCTCTCTCCACACACACACACACACACACACACACACACACACACACACTATAGTCATTGGTTCAGGAATGCAAGTTTGTGCTAGTCCATACAGAGGAATGCATGGGACTGTAATTCATCAGAAAGAGAAACTTTCTTTTTATGCTGGTTTTGAACCCAGGAAGCTATGAGTATTGACCTACTATTGGCCACCATAAAAAGTAAAAGAACGAATACACCATGAGAGGCAGAGCTTAGAGAATTATAGAAACGGTGCCCTGATGATATAGTATGAATCCTGAACATGATGGTGTCTGAAACTAGGACTAAAAACAGATGTTTCAGTTTTTGAACCAATCAATGTGTTCCTCTTTCTGTTTGAACCTGTTAGTACTGGTTTACATCACTTGAAATTGAGAGATTGTAAAGCAGATATTAAGGGATAACTTTTGTCTCCCTGTTTGATGGTCACTGGAAACTCCTCAAGTATTCCATTACATCAAGTGTGTGGGTGAGGGAAGGGGGATGATTTATAGGATAAGCCAGTTACTGTGAAGAGTAGATGCTTGTACATTAGCAGCGGTGAATCTGTAGGGATCTGCAGCAACCTCAATTCTTGTCTCCTCAGAAGAAAGAATTCAACCACAGGGCACAAGGCAGAGTGAGAGGCCAAGGCAAGTTTTAGAGAAATAGTGAAAGTTTATAAAAAGTTTTGGGACAGAAATGAAAGGGAGTAAAGTACACGTGGAAGAAGGCCAAGTGGTTGACGCTAGAGAGCCAAATGAGTGGTTTGACTTTTGGTTTGGGGTTTTATATGTTGGCATGATTCCAGGGGGGTGTATCTCTTCTCCTCTGATTCTTCCTTTAGGATGGGCTCTCCGCATGCTCAGTGGCCTACTGGCAGTTGGGAGGGGCTGCATGTGCAGTGTGTTTACTGATATACGCAAGTTCACTTGAGGCATTTTTCCCATATCTGTCCGGTGTTCCTAGAGGAAGGTCATCTGCCATTTTGCCGCTTAGTGCATATGTTTGATCCCACTCACCCAACTTCTGAGATCTTGCTGGGAAACTGCTAATCACCAGTTTCCTGTGTTTCCAACTGTTGAGAGACTGCCTTTCCCCGGTGCTGGCTGAAACTAAGTGTTATTTTAGAGAGACCGTTAACAACCAACAGGCCATCACTTGATGGTTGCCTGACATTCCTGATCGTGTGGGGCCCTCTCTTACCCTGCTCATGTCTGACTAGCTACCTACTCAAACAATCCCATAGTCAATTTCAACCTACCCACGTTACACCACTGAACTAGGAGTTGTGAAAGGATGGACGTGATCAATTCTTGCTCGTCAATGCAAGCCATTCTTGGCATATAATACCAATAGTATCTTCATTCCTCTATGACTTCCCAAGTTCTCTCAGTGGTTAGGCAGAATTTTTAAAATTTTGTAGGGCAATGCTGATTTCTAGTCTGGCATGTCAGTTACTTAGAAGTTGCCACTTCATTGTAACAACAAATAAAAAGATAACAAAATCATCAGTTCTTGTTACATCTGGTAGAGAAGTGAGGGTAGACCACTGTCTATCACTCCCAGTGTTGGAGAAACAGACAGACAGATACAGAGAATCACAACTTATCTGAGCAGAAATCCTGGATCAAAAATCTCGGTAGGAACCAGTGGCAGGGTGAACCTGAACTGTAACTGATAAATTGTTGAAGCACAGTGTGGACAACTCTGAGACTTAAAAACTCCAGGAGACCCTGTTTTCTGGAGGCTGCCACATTTTTATAAATTTTATCCTCAGAAGTTCTACCAATTAATTCCTCATGGCAAATATTGGAAAAAACTTCCCTTTGTGATATTGCTATGGGGAGGTGAAAAGCAATCATTTTGAAAAATGCCATAGCACTTTGGGAGGCCGAGGCGGGCGGATCACGAGGTCAGGAGATCGAGACCATCCTGGCTGACACGGTGAAACCCTGTCTCTACTAAAAAATACAAAAAAAAAAAAAACTAGCCGGGCGAGGTGGCGGGCGCCTGTAGTCCCAGCTACTGGGGAGGCTGAGGCAGGAGAATGGCGTGAACCCGGGAGGCGGAGCTTGCAGTGAGCTGAGATCCGGCCACTGCACTCCAGCCTGGGCAGCAGAGCGAGACTCCATCTCAAAAAAAAAAAAAAAAAAAAAGAAAAAGAAAAATGCCATAGCCTTCTGTTCTTCTTAATAAGGCCTGCCTTCAGGGGAAACTATTTAGCAGAGACTAATCTGCTGGGGGTTTGTGAAAGCCTAACTGTCCTGGGGAAAGGTAGGCTTCTACATGGGGGAAGGGAAATACACAGCACTTGGCCCCTTTCAGCCATCCTGCTCCACCTAAGTAGGACAGGACCAGGAGGCACTAGTGAAGTTCATGGTCCAAAGGGACAATCTTACCAAAAGACTGAGATCTAATTATAAGACAATCGAACACTTTTCTTGTCCCCACAATTTACTATTATATTGCTAAAGGCCTATTTACTGCAGTTTCTTCTATCCAGTAGGTTATATCCATTTTTCAACAAAGAATTATAAGGCATACTCAGGCAAAAACAAAGTCTGAGAGACTAAATAAGATTCAGAAACAGTTATAGAAAGAATGTCAGAATTATCAGATCAAGAATCAAAACAAAATCTCCCCAAAAATCTATAATTACTATGCTAAGAGCTTTAATGGAAAATGTAGACAATATGCCAAAACAGAAGAATAATATAAGCAGACAGATAGAAATGATATCAGAGTCAAAAATAATGCTAGAAATAAAAGACACTGTAATGGAAATGAAGAATTTATCTTATGAGTTCATTAGGCTGGACGTGGCTGAGTAAAGACTGTCTGAGTTTGAAGATATGACAATAGAATCTTCAAGAACTATAAACAAAAAAGAAAAAAATACTGAATAAAAAACCTACAAAAACAGCATAATATCCAAGAGCTATGCAACAATAAAATGTGTAACATAAGTATAACGAGAATACCAGAAAAAGAAGAAAGACTAAAATGAACTGAAGGGTTATTTGAGAAAATAATGACGGAGAGTTTTCCCAAATTACCGTCAGAAACTAAACCACGGACCCAGGAAACTCAGAAAACACAAAGCAGGATAAATGCCAGAAAACCTACATCTGGCCAGGCATGGTGGCTCACACCTGTAATCCTAGCACTTTGGGAGGCCAAGGCAGGCAGATCATGAGGTCAGGAGTTCAAGACCAGCCTGGCCAACATGGTGAAAACCCATCTCTACTAAAGATACAAAAAATTAGCCAGGCGTGGTGGCACATGCCTGTAATCCCAGCTATTTGGGAGGCTGAGGCAGGAAAATCATTTAAACCTGGGAGGAAGAGGTTGCAGTGAGTCGAGATTGCACTATTGTACTCCAGCCTTAGTGACAGGGTAAGACTCCTTCTCAGAAAAAAAACAAAAACCTTTCCTATACATGAGCAAAGACAAGAATTACACACAACTTCCCCTCAAACAACTTGCCTGAAAGAAGAGTGTAGAATAAAATATTTGAAGGGTTGAGAGAAAAAATAAAACAAACAAACATAAAAACACCAACTTAGAATTTGTTACCTCTCAAATGTGACGGTTTCGTAAAGACTTTCACAGAAAAACAAAAGTTGAGGGAATTTTTTGCCATCAGGTGTCTTGCAAGAAGAGTTAAAAACATGTTTTTCAGTACAAAGAAAAATTATATAGGTCAGAAATGCAGATCTAAATAAAGAAATGAAGAACGTTAGAGAATAAATAAGTTAAAAAGAATACTTTTTATTTTTCTTATTCTTAGTTTATCCAATGGATAATATTGTTCAAAATAACAATAGAAGCCATATTCAATTATTTATAACTATATATAGTTATATATGCTTATGTATAAGAAAAATGGATGACATCACTGATTATACAAAGAACAGGAGGAAAACAATAGGAATAATTTGTTGTTATAAGTTATACTTTCTGTTAAGTAGTATAATGTTATCTGAAAATGGGCTTGAATTAATTCTAAATATAGATTGTAAAATCTCAACCACTTAATTTTTTTAAAAAACTGCATAATTGTGATGATAAGAAAGGAGAATAAATGAAATTATATAAAATACCCAATTAAAATAACAAAAGGCAGAAAAGGTTTGGAAGATAAAAACAGAAACAAAGAACAATAGTGACAAATAAAAAACAATAACAAATATGGTAGATATTAATGCAACTATATCACTAATAACCTTAAACATTAACAGTCTAAATACACCAATTAAAAAACAGATTGTCAGAGTAAATTAAAAGAAAACTATTTTAAAATAAAGGGATGAAGAAAGATATACCATGCTAACACTAATCAAAAGAACTGGGAAGCCAGTGCGGTGGCTCACGCCTGTAATCCCAGCACTTTGGGAGGCCAAGGTAGTTGGATCATTTGAGGATGGGAGTTTGAGATCAGCCTGACCAACATGGAAAAACCCTGTCTCTACTAAAAATACAAAATTAGCTGAGCGTGGTGGCACAAGCCTGTAATCTCAGCTACTTGGGAGACTGATGGAGGAGAATCACTTGAACCTAGGAGGCAGAGGTTGCAGTGAGCAGAGATGGGCTTTCTCCATGTTGGTCAGACTGGTCTTGAACTCCCAACCTCAGGTGATCCGACCCCTTCAGCCTCCCAAAGTGCTGGGATTACAGGCGTGAGCCACTGCACCAAGCCACTACTGCTTTGTAACATCACCCTAGAAGTCCCAGTTGATGTGATAAGTCAATACGAGAAATTTAAAATTACACAGATTGAAAAGATGAAATGAAACAGTCTTTGTTCATAGATGATATTATCATTGACATGAAGAAATGGAAAAAATTAGAGGACCAAACAATTTAAAAAACCTTCTCAGAACTAATATGCAATTATAGCAAGGTTGCAGGATACAAGGTTAATATACAAAGGACAATTCTATATGTACCAGCTATGAATAAGTGGAATTTGAAATAAAAAATGTAGTAAACTTACATTAGGACCCCAAAATGAAATACTTTGAAAAAAATATGTTAACAAAATATGTACAAAATGTATGTGAAGAAAACTATGAAACTCTGATAAAAAGATATTGTATTAGAAAAAAAACTAAATATATGGAGAAATATTCTGCGTTATGCATATAGAGTCAATAATGTCAAGATATCAGTTCTTTGCAATTTGGTTATTAGATTCAATGCAATTACAATAAAAATTCCAGCAAGATATCTTGTAGATTCACAAACCTACACTTAAGGTTTATGTGAAGAGACAAAAAAACTCAGAATACCTAACTCAATATTGAAGGAGAAAAAAAAAGTCAGAAAATTGATACTACCCAGCTTTAGTCTTACAATAAAACTACATTAATCAAGGCAGTGTGGTTTGGGTCTAAGAGAATATTAGACAAATCAATAGAACAGAATAGAGAGCTCAGAAATAGATCCACATGAATGTGGTGTACTGATCCTTAAAAAAGCAGAAAAGTCAATACAATGAAGCAGAGATATTCTTTTCAAGAAATGGCACTAAAACAACTGAGAAAGTATACAAAAATTGAATTACACACAATCTTAAACCTTCCACAAAAAAAACCCAAAATATAAATTATAGACCTAAATTAAAACACAAAACTATAGAACTAGAAGATAAAGTAGGAGAACACCTAGATAACTTTGGGTATAACAATGACTTTTTATATATGATACTAAAAACCCAATCTATGAAATAATTAATTAATAATTGCTGTCATGAAATTAAAAACTTCTGTTCTGCAAAAGACAATGACAAGAGAAAAAGAAGACAAGTCACAGACTGAGAAAACATATTTGCAAAATTCAAATCCAATAAAGCTCTGTTATCCAAAACAGACAAATAATTCTAAAACTCAACAATAAGAAAATGAAAAACTCTATTGAAAAATGGACAAAAGACTTGAACACACACATTCCCAAAGAATGTATACAGATGGTAAGTAAGTCTATGAAAATTCATTCAATGTTATATGCCATTAGCGAATTGCAAATAAAAACAATGAGATATTACTCAACACTTGTTAGAATGGTCAATATACAAAACCTGACAACATTAAATGCTTGCAAGGATGTGGTCATTTTGCATTCCCACCAGTAAGGAATGACAGAAACTCTCATTCCTTACCGATGGGAATGCAAAATGGTAGAGCCACTTTGGAAGACAGTTCGGGAGTTTCTTACAAAGCTTAACCTACATTTTCCATATAATCCAGCAATTGTGCTCCTTAGTATTTACTCCTAGGAGCTGAAAACTTATGTCCACACACAAACCTGCACACAAATGTTTAAAGCATCTTCATTCATTACGTCCAAAACTTGGAAACAACCACATAGCCTTCAGTAGGTTACTGGATAAATAAACTCAGGTACATGGAGACAATGGAATATTATTCAGTGCTAAAAAATATTAGTTATCGAGCCATGAAAAGATATGAAGGACACTTAAATGCATATTACTAAGTAGAAAAGAGTATTTCAACAGGCTACATGCTGTATGCTTCCAACTCTATGACATTCAAGAGACAGTAAAGTTTCATGGTTGACAGTAAAGTTTCATGTTTAGGGGTAGGGAGGGATGAATAGAAACAGGACAGAGGGATTTTAAGGCAATGAAACTATTCTGTGTGAAAACACAATAGTGGACATATGTCCTTATACATTTGTCAAAATTCATGGACTATACAACACCAAGGGGAACATTAAGGTAAACTGTGGTCTTTGGATAATGATGATACATCAATGTGCATATATCGATGATAACAAATGAACCAGATTGTGTGGGATTTTGATGGTGGGGGAGGTTATGAGTGCCTGGGGATATGTGGGAACGTCATACTTTCAATTCAACTTTTCTGTGAAACTAAAATGGTCTAAAAATTAAAGTTTATTAATCTAAAAAAGTAATAGTTTTAAATTTATTCTTTGTATATTTCCTTTTGAACTTTTTGTATAAAATATAGAATGATACAATTAAGCAGTCTCCTCAAGGAAACTATTAACATAGTTGATCCATACAAGATCTCTCATATTTAATTTTCTCTTTTTACCCCAATCATTATGATGCAATCTCCCTTAGATAGCAATTATCATGTGTTGTGACATGTTCACAAAGACATATGTTTCCAAGAAAAATATGTTCTGGGATGTGTGTGTGTGTGTGTGTGTGTGTGTGTGAATTAACATAAAGCTGCCTCTCCCAATTCTGAGACAGCAAGACCAACCATTCCTCTTCCTCCTTTTCTTCAGGGTACTCAATTTGAAGACAAGGAAGATGAAGACCTTTATGATAATTCACTGCCACTTGATGAATAGTAAATATTCTCTTCTTTGTTTCACTCAATAACATTTCCTTTTCTCTAGCTTCCTTTATTGTAAGAATACAGCGCATATATATATATATATATATACACACACACACACACACACACATAACATATAAAATATGTGTTAATCAAGTGTTTGTTACCAATAAGGCTTCTGATCAAAACTACGCTATTAGTAGTTAAGGTTTTGGAAAGTCAAAATTTATATGCAGATTTTCAAATGCATGGAGCATTGGCAACTCCAACCTCTATGTTGTTCAAGGGTCAATTATATTTATGCAGTGAAGAATGGACTAGGCAGTCTTTTAGCTCTGCCTCCCTCACTCTTAAACTGCAATCCTACTAATAATGTTCAAAACTTCTGATCTTACCAGAGCCTCATCTTGGTGCCAATTTAGGGAAACAGCATATTTTCCATCCTTTTCTATAATTATGCCATAAGAGTAGGTATATTGTATATAGAAGGTTGCAATACTTGCTTGAAATCATAAGGAAATTCTTTTCAGTTGACAAAGGCAGGAATTGTAAGAGAAAAATCAATTCCCTAGGTTTTAAAATTAGCAAACAAACAATAGTTTACATATTTGAAGATTTTTAATTTTGCTGTCTTAGATTTTAATATTAGTACTAATCAAAGTCATCTTCCATCTCTTCAATTGCCAACTTAAGTAATTTGTAATAGTGGGCTTATGTTGCAATTAGACTTCTTTCTTTGCTCTTCTGTTTTACAATTGGATACCATATGTGAAGGAGCGTATTCAATTTTGAAAAACCTGTTTGCTTACAATTCAAGCCAAGTGCAATTTTCACTAATTGCTTTAAACTATTCTACAATAAGGAGGTTTTAAAATGTTGGTCCCAATATGTGGTTAATGTGAAAAGTTAAAATGAAAGTTTAATATAAGATCTATCTATGATTTAACCCAAAAATAATTATCCCTTGATATTTGCAAAGAACAATACAAAATTAACCCTAAAACACAGTTTCAGGTTTGAAGAAAAGAGTAATAAAAAAATGGCATGTATTAGAAACAGTAAATCAAAGCTAATGAAGCAACATTAGCACTTTTATGTTGTAGGTTCTAATTAGAAAGTCTGTTAATGAAATTGGGGCATTTACTTAATTGCTGTGAACAATTATTTTCAAATTAAGCTGGCAATTAAATAGCATGATTAAGCTTAGAGTAGTGGATTTAGGTAGGGGTATTGTAACTATTTTGTATCCTCTATTATGTATGGCAGTTTAAGCTCTGGGTATCTGCTGATTAACAAATGTAAATGGCATGCAGTACTTCTTGGTCTTGGCTATTTTTGCGAAGATGTTTCCTATTGCCTTAAATACTTCCCTTGCACAGTAGCTTGTAACTACTGGAACCCAAACCAAAAACCTGCCCCACTTAACTTAAATAGATTTTTTTTCCTTCCCATAAATGTCAAACTTCCTGAAATAAGCTTGTACATTTATAGGCTCCATTCGCATCCCTTTCATTTAGCACTTTAACTCTTGCTCCTAGTCTTCAGTGCTATCACAAATAGTACTAATTGTCGCAACATAAATGTGTCAAATTGATTCATTATTAGTAAGTTATTTGATCCTTAATTATAACCTTTGGGAAAGTTATTAGCATTTTTATTTCCCAAGCAAAACTGAGGATCAGAAAGACTTTTTCTAAAACCTTTTCAAAGCAACCCAGTTGCTAAATGGCAGGATAGGAATTTGAACATAAATTCACTTATGGCAACCCCCATGTATCTTCTGTATAATGGGATTTCTTCTCTGCATGTCCACAAATGCAGTTCATTGCTTGGTATTTGATGCTGCTGACCACATTCTCACTGGGAAATTTCCTTGGCTTTCAAGTTACCATTATACCTCCTGTTTCCATTTTATTTCTTCCATGTCTCCTTTCTTTTGCAAGACTTCTTCGTCATTCTACCTCCTAAATGTAGCCAATGTTCACTTCTCAGGTTTTTTATGCTGCATTGAACGTAAGGTTTTAGTAAATATAATCAAGTATACAGGCAAACTTGTTATTTCCCTAAGCGCCACTCACATCCAACTAATCACATCAAAATGATCAGTATTTATTTATTGATAACTTTTCATTGTAACTATTCCCTCTGCCCTTTTAATTATTTTTTTTTAATTCTTTTAGAAACAGAGTCTTCTCTGTCACCCAGGCCAGAGTGCAGTAGCGTGATAATAGCTCATTAAAATCTCACACTCCTGGGCTCAGGCAATCCTCCCACCTCAGGCTTACAAATAGCTAAGACTTCTGGCACATGCCACATGCCCTGATAATTTTTCAAAAAAAATTTTTTTTTCTTTGTAGAGAAAGGGTCTCACTGTGTGGCCCAGGCTGGCCAAAAACTTCTGTCCTCAGGCAACCCTCCCACCTCAAACTTCCAAAATGCTAGGATGACAGGTATGAGTCACCATGTCTGGCCAAAACCTCTACTCTTAACACACTGATTTCCCTGCTGCTCTTGAATAGGATTTGCTAATCTTTCAGAAGATTACAAATGTTGATTCTTATAAATTAATTCATAGATAAATTTCATGAATTAATTTTATGGCTTATTCCTGTTCTTTCATAAATGAGAGTAGCTTCCCGTCTTTTACACCTAACTTCTAAATTTCTGTTGGTATGTTTAGGCTGCTATGACAAAATACCTCAGTTTGAGTAATTTATAAATAAAAGAAATTTATTTTTCACAGTTCTGGAGGCTGGGAAGTTCATGCCAGCAGACCAGCGTCTAGTGAGGGCCTGTTTTCTGGTTCATGTATGGTGCCTTCTTGCTGTGTCTTCACATGGTGGAATAGGCAAGGCAGTTCTCTTGGGCCTCTTTTAGAAAAATACTAATTCCATTCATGAGAGTGGATCTCTCATGTCCTAATCACTTCCTAAAGACTCCATTCAAATGGAGTTAGGTTAGGCTTTGTGTCTCCATTCAAATTTCATCTTGAATTACAATCTCCATAATCCCTACATGTCAAGAGAGAGACCAGGCAGAGGCAATTGAATCACGGGGACGGTTTCCCCCATGCTGTTCTCATGATAGTGGTGAGTTCTCATGAGGTCTGATGGTTTTATAAGGAGCTCTTCCCCCTTCACTCAGCACTTCTCCTTTGGGCCGTTTTGTGAAGAAGATGCATTGCTTCCCCTTCGCCTTCTGCCATGATTGTAAGTTTCCTGAGGCCTCCCCCATCACCGCTAAACTGTGAGTCAATTAAACCTGTTTCTTTTATAAATTAGGCAGTCTCGGGCAGTTCTTTATAGTAGTATGAAAACAAACGAATACAGACTCAACACATGATTTTTGGGGAAACAACAACACTAAGGCCATAGAAATTATCTTTCAGTCTCTAATATTTTTTGTGTGAATTTTGGTAACCAGAAAAGTGTGTGTGACACAGAAGATTTTGAAAGAGATCAGTAAGTTTTGTCAAATAAATTTTTTTAATTGTTTATGTGGCCTCTTTTTAATGAGAAAAATCCATAAAATAACTAAATAACATGCAATTTATCTATGAATTAATTTATAAGAATCAACATTTGTAATTTTCCACTTATTTATTTGAAATAAGATATTAAAACCTGTAGCCCAATTTATGAATGTTGAAGCAAAAGTGTATGTCTATTGGGGTAATAGATGTGTGCTTTTCTTTTATAAATGTTGCCAAAATCTAAATTAAAATTAAGTAAAGTTGAACATCATACCATCAATTAAAAATCTGAAAGCGGGTAAATAGAATTTCACCACTTTTTTTTCCTTAATGGCATGTTGAATATTATTCTTCAATGTATCAAGTATAAATTGAATTTAAGAGTTTTTTTATTATTTTATAAAATTAAACATGCTTTTATATAATATTGATATGTTTTCCATTGTATATATGCACAATTTTGAGGATTTTTTTTTCATTGTGTGGATGAATATACTGAATATAGACATTGAGTTTATATGAAAAGCAATGAAAAAATATTGAACAAACACAGTGATTTATCATTCTGGCTATTGCTTGGAGCATTCTAATCATATATACTCTTTGTAATTAGCCAATTGTAATTATCTAAATCAGGGATCAAAAATTATGGCCTGTGGACTAAATCTAGCCCACGTCTGGTTTTTGTAAATAATATGTTTTTCAATTTTATTTTATATTATTATACATATTTGTTATTATTTTGTAAATAATTTGTTTGGAAGACAGCCTTACTTATTTTCATATATATTGTCTGTGGCTATTTTTGCCCCATAATGGTCAAGTTAAATAGTTGCAACAGGGACCAGATCATCTGCAAAGCATCAAGTACTTACTATCTGGCCCTTTAATAAATTGTGTTTGTTTACTTATAGGCTAGAAGAGTAGAACAAATGTAAGTTTTCATACATGACAACAATTTTTTTTTCTTTTGGCAAGCTGTCAAAATGATTAATTTACCTTTAAATGTGTATTTTTGTGCCAAATTTTATGGTCAATTAGGGAAATAATTGGAGAACACCCATTCTTTGACAACTTCCGATTTCTTGCCTAACCTATTTTTTTCAGCTATAAGTTTCCTTCAGCGGATTACTTCCAATAAGTATCCCACTGTGTTATTTATCAAATTATTGACTCTCAACTGTACATGTATCCCTTACTTCCTCCTCTGAAAATGAAGCTGGGCCTTTTAAGTGTCTGTACTTTGCTGGCTGGCAGGATTTAAAATTGACCAATAGAGGGTAGTAGAGGAACTGTGAAGGAAGAATGGGTATTTCATTCTCAGGGTGCTCTTCTCAGTAGGTTCCTGCAGTGCGCAGTTTCTCTGCAGTTCAACTCCTTCAGCAATGGGTTTTCCATCATCTGCTTCCTGCAGTGCAGGACAGACAACAGCTTAGCTCAGCAAAACCTCGGGCTGATTTCCTAAGCTCTGAGGTATGGCATCTTTCTGTGGATGGCTTGCCCCTGAAACACAGAGAGCCAATTTTCAGCAAATTCTGCTAGGACAGCACCTGAGATTTCGGTATGTTTCAGTGAGCTAAGGCAAGGTCAATTCCACTGAGATCTGGATTTCAAGTTTGGGGTGTTGTGTGTGAGGGGCTCTTCCATAGCTGCTCTCTACATCTAGATGTATGATTGCGTGTTACTCCTCTCTTCTCCTATCTGTATTCTTCAGAGTTTTCTTTCTTCTTAGCAAATTCCCTGTGAGCTTCAATCCTCTGCTCTAGTTAATAGTTGTTTATATTAAACATTTTCTCTTTAAAATACAATGTTGCTGTCTTCTGGTAAGACTCTGAAAAATACACAAGAAAGACCTAAAACTTCTTCACAAGTTTAAAATTAAACTCATAATCCAGCCCCTAAAGTGTTGGAACTTCTCTCGTATTATGTGTATTGTTGGTCATCCAAGAAGGAAGCTTTGAGTGAATTTAATTTCTATTACTGCCTCTTAATTAAGCCATGTTTCCATATAATCTGTGGAGGTGTGCATAAATGCATACGTGTGCACACCCCCACACACGCTCATCTACTTAATCCTCATGTCCTGACAATTTTAGGATAATTTTAGGATGGCCTTCAATTTCTTGATTATTCTCAAGTCCAATCCATGTGAGAGAAACTAAAAATTTTAATGATTTCTTTCAACGATTATTGCCTTTTATCACCTCCACCACCATCACCATCATTTGAATGACCAATAACATGACTATTTATTCTGTCATCAAATCATTTTAGCAAAACCTAATCCAGTTGACATTCAAGTATTCTGCCTATTCCAGAAATGCAACATGGCTTCTGGTGATACTTCAACACATCTCACAATTAAGCAGTATGACTTAAAAGTAAATTCTTGCTTGTGCAACCTCACCTGAGCCCGCAAGGATGCAATTCTATCTCATATTCACCATCGAGAATTTTTAAAATGCTCTCCACGGCCAGGTGCAGTGGCTCAAGCCTGTAATCCCAGCACTTTGGCAGGCCGAGACGGGCGGATCACCAGGTCAGGAGATCGAGACCATCCTGGCTAACACGGTGAAACCCTATCGCTACTAAAAAATACACACACACACACAAAAAAACCTAGCGGGGCGAGGTGGCGGATGCCTTAGTCCCAGCTACTCGGGTGGCTGAGGCAGGAGAATGGCATAAACCCGGGAGGCGAAGCTTGCGGTGAGTGGAGATCCGGAGTGATTGTGCAGTGAGCCTACGCGACAGAGCAAGACTCCGTCTCAAAAAATAATAAATAAATAAATAAATAAATAAATAAATAAAATGCTCTCCACACTCTTCACATCTCCAACCTATTCTCCTTTGTCTTCACCTCCTACCACACACATAAAACATAAGCTAGTTGGGGAGATAATCAATGAAGTATCAATGTGTCACTATCATCTCCATAATATTATCAGCTCCATATAGTTTTCTTATGTCTCCATCCTATTTTTTTATGTTATCAAAATTGTAGATGAAATATCTCAGTTTCTTATTTTTACAATAACATTCATTTCCCTTTTCTATCACTTTAATGTCTCCATCTCTATCCACCTCTTCTATTAGAATTTACATATTCTTGTCTATTCCATTATTTAAAAAAGGAAGTCATTCTCATAGAAATAGCAAATAGAATAGTGGTTAGCAGAGACTGGGAAAGATAGGGGAAATAAGGGGATGTGGAAAGATTGGTCAACAGCGACAAAACTATGGTTAGATAGGAGGAATAAGTTCTGGTGTTCCATTGCATAGTAGGATGACTACAGGTAACAATAATGCATTGTATATTTCAAAATAGCCTGAAGAGAGGTTTTAAAATATTCTTATTATAAAGAAATGATCAATATTTAAAGGAATGAATATGCTAATTACCCTGATTTGATCACTATATTATTTATTCATGTATCAAAACATCACCTATACCTCATAAATATGTACAATTATGTGTCATTGATAAATTTCAAAAACATTAAAAAATGAACAAAATAAGGGGAAAATAAAACAACTATAATAACCCCAAAAATAGTCATTTTTTTCATCTCTTTCCTTCTCATTCAATAACACCTTTCTCAAAAAACATTGCTAATATCCAACTTGTTGATCAACCATTCTCTCTCATATCTAAACAATTGTAGCACATTTTTTATTCTAATTTTTGACTATGCCTAATTCTCTCAATTCCCATAACAACATGAAAGTCCATCTTCCATCACATCTTACCTAAACTTTTGTAATCGCTTCTTCTATCCATTCCTAGCTACCAGATTCATTTTTGAATATTCATTTAGATTGTCTGAATGAAAATGCTAATAAGGCCATGTCAGTTTCAACTTAATAGCCTTATGTCATCTCCTGATGTTCACAAGGAAAAAAGAATTCTGAAAATTTTCAGTTGAAAGCTTTAAAATATTTACCTTTCAAATATGTCTCATACAACTTTCTCTGTGTCTCTGTCTTTCTCCCTGAGTGAGTGTGTGTGTGTGTGTGTGTGTGTGTGTGTGTGTGTGTGTGTGAGTCATTATCTACTGGCCTGTCTCATTGGATTGCATTCAATTCTGCACGTTACAATGTCTCTAAATCTCTAATTTCCCCCCACAATCAGGGACTTGCAAAGGTGTTTCAGTGGGTGCAAGTTTCTAATGGTGATAATTAAAATTATTTAATTTCTAGTTTTAATAATTAAACACTGTACATAGCTCCACTTGAAAATACAATGGTATGACATCTGTGATTTTTAAGTGGGCTCATATAAGGGGTTACTGACTTGAAATGAACTTGCTAATGACTCAGTCAACAATGTATCTGAATTGTTTCTTTACTTGTATCAGTTTTTACCATATTGGTTAGCTTTATTGCTTTCAATTAAATTTTGTTTAATTTATTTCCAGAATAAATACTAAATTGAAGATAGAAAGCATAAGCATTGATGATGAAGTTAATAATAATTCTGCAAATAAACAACAAGGTGACTTTCATTGTACTACATATTGCATTTATATTATTAAAATCATGCACAACATGTCAACATATCAAGTTGTCTTTGTCAACTTTGAAACCAGCTCTGGTGCTAAAAAAGAGAAAATATAAGACTGGTTACATATGAAATAGCCTTTCTATATTTCTTGAGAATAAAATATATTCAACCATAACGTGTTAATGTGCTTTTTTTTTTTTGCTTTTACATAAACATTATTAAGATAAAATTCTCATTTATTTTAAAAAAATTCAAGAAACCTAAACAATAGCTTATGAAAGCAATATATTTATATTACATGGCATAAGATATAATTCTATTTCAACCTATATTTGGTATATACTCAGTCCTCCAAATCCCCAAATTCATCTATATACAATACATTGTTTATTACTATACATTCTTACATTTTTCTGAGATAATTAAAGTCAACAATATACTTTTTTTAAATGACTCAAATGCTCAAAGTTGCCTATCCAAAATACATGTAAATAATATATTGTGTTCATATTGCTGTGAAAATATTTTCTTAAAACTAACAGTACAAACTTCATGGTAAAAAAAAAATCCCTGGGCCGGGCGCGGTGGCTCACGCCTGTAATCCCAGCACTTTGGGAGGCCGAGGCGGGCGGATCACAAGGTCAGGAGATCGAGACCACGGTGAAACCCCGTCTCTACTAAAAATACAAAAAATTAGCCGGGCGCGATGGCGAGCGCCTGTAGTCCCAGCTACTCAGGAGGCTGAGGCAGGAGAATGGCGTAAACCCAGGAGGCGGAGCTTGCAGTGAGCCGAGATCGCGCCACTGCACTCCAGCCTGGGCGACAGAGCGAGACTCCGTCTCAAAAAAAAAAAAAAAAAAAAAAAAAAAAAAAATCCCTATAACTTATAATATAGCATGTAAAAATGAAAAAAAATTCTTAAATTGCTTAGAGGATTTATATAATCATATGGTATTGTTAAAGAAGTCCCCCAACCCTGCCAGGTGTGGTGGCTCATGCCTGTAATCCCAACACTTTGGGAGGCCGAGGCGGGCAGATCATGAGGTCAGGAGATCGAGGCCATCCTGGTTAACACAGTGAAACCCCGTCTCTCCTAAAAATACATACAAATTAGCCGGGCTGGTGGCGGGTGCCTGTAGTCCCAGCTACTCTGGAGGCTGAGGCTGGAGAATCGCTTGAACCTGGGAGGTGGAGCTTGCAGTCAGCTGAGATCACGCCGCTGCACTCCAGCCTGGGCAACAGAGTGAGACTCCCCTCTCAAAAAAAAAAAAAAAAAAAAAAAAAAAGAATCCCCCAACCCAAAATAAGAAACACTGAATTGCTCCAAGGAACCATATTCTGTTCTTTCATGTCTTAGAGCTTTCAGGGATGACGTTCCCTCAGCCTTGAACACTCTCCCCTTCCTCTTTTCAGACTTCACCCATGTGATACCTACTTATTTAATCTAACTGTGAACATTGTCACTTCGTTCAAGCTTTTCCCAATTCACCCTCCTGTCTGGGTTAAGCCAGAATATATTTGCCCCTACAGCATTTTGAACATCTCTTTTAAAATACACATGAAATTATTAGTTACTCATCTTATTTTCTGGAAGAACATAGGCACCGAAAGTTGAAAGAATTTGCCTGCTTTTTTCCTACTATGTGTACACATCACGTAGCCAAAGTTATAGTATGAATGAATAAATGGGCTTCTAATTTGTCTTCCTGCCTTGCAGTTTGCCCCCCTCCATTGTTTTTCTTTAGTGACCATTAAAGCCATCTACCAAAAATGCTAATCACACAGTTGGTGGCTGCAGCTCACCTAGAGCTCAAGTTCCCCTTTTGTTTGTTTACAAATCATTAGAGATTTAATTACAGGAGTAGATTCTTAATTCACACTCCCAAAAGTTCTAACTCTATGGGTAGGCATGGAGTCTAATTCTGATGACATTTTGAGAAACGCTAATCTACAGAATAAAAGCACAGTGCCTTTGTATGCTATTTAATGCCCACTGTTTTCTCACCTGTCCCTCTGTTCACTTTTTATGTGCCTTTCTACACAACTGTTTGTAGTTCTCCATAAATACTATGCATTCTCAGGGTTCACTGTTCATGCTTCTCCCCTCTCTAAAAACAATTGACTTCAAACCTGAGAACAAATGTAAGCAAAGTGTGCCACATTTCCAAACCTATTTCCACATTTAGAAAGATTCCGCAGACAAGAAAAGCCAAGACTGAATTATCTGCAAACACTGTATTTTCACAAGAGCATTGTATCTGCCTATGATATCAGACCACATTACCACTTGTTCAAGTAGTATACTTATACTCATAACCTGAGTTTTAGAATAGATTCCACTCTACAGAATGAAGCTCCTGACATGCCAAGCTGTTTATTTTGGTACACCTCTGCACATACTCCATTGTGTAGGCAATATTTGCTTACACGTGGCTGTCCCAAGTGAAGTACGTGTCCTTCTCACTCAGGAACTGTGTTTTATTCATCTACACATTCCTAACATCAGCCACAGTACTCAACTTGTCATGAGATTCCAATAAATTAGAATTAAACTAAATTAATTATTTGCTACTGTTTATTATTTGCTCTTTAATAGGACTAGAATAAGTAATGTCCATAGAGTATTTAATTAATTTCTGCCAACAATCCAGATATTCTCATGTAACAGATGGAGAAATTCAGGTTCTGAGATACTTAAATTACCTCAGATTATTAGTTTGAGAATTCGAGTTCCAATCCAGGACTGTCTGGCCACAAAGTCTAAATGTAAGTGATAATAGAAAATTACTAATCCTGTACCTAATGTACCACTTAATTAATCAGTATGTCCTGTGTTGCATGGCCACTTAAAATAGTTCGTATTTCTATCAAATAATCTAATTTTTATCAGAGATTTTCTTACTTTATGTTGAAGCGTTGCATACTGTTAGCATGATGATTTACTCTATTGTCACCCTTTGTCCTCAGTATGAAAGCTAAGGGCTTCTTGTGTCGTACTTTCTACAGGCATTTGGGATGCTATACGATTTCATGATAAAATAAAAGTCACCATAGCCATTATTATTTTGTATATCAGAAGAATCACACGTGTGTTTAGTAGATATGATTAGAATACAGATTAACTTTTCAGAGTTGAAATTAATATTCAAAACAAAACAAATATGGTCCAATATGGGACTAAAGCACTAAACAATGTTTCTTATGGTGCTGAATGTTATATGCAAATGGATGTCTACATTTGATGTGTTTAAGAAACTGCATTAAATGACATTATTCTTTATGCATAAATATTGGGATAATTATAACTTCATATTTATATATTCTCTGATGTATATGTTTAACTTGCAGTACTTTTCACATCATTTTAAGAAACCAGATAATGTTTTGAAATGTCCAATAGAGACCTCTTTCTCATAAAATATCATGGTGTTTTATGTGAACAAACAATTTTAGAACTGGTAAAAATTAGGTTTAAACCAAGCTTCCAATATTTGTTATTTGAGAATGCTTGGCCATGCAACTTATATTCTCTGAGTCTAAGTTTTTCCATTTTAAATATTAAGATAAGAGATAATAAGAAAACCTAATATGAATCATTATCCATTGAGAAACTGTCATGTATCCAACTCAGTACTAAGGAATTTATTTGTTCTTCGGTCTGTTGTAAAGCTATGTCCTGCTTGTAGCCCTAGCTTTTATGCTAAGAGCATGGACTATCAATTCAGAATTCCTAAGATTAATATTTTCCATGTCTTCTGGCACTAAGTGCTCTTAGCTGTGAACCTGGGCACTTTACAATCCATATCTTAGTATTTTCATCTTCAAAATGGGAGATAAAATAATAGCATCTACCTCATGATAATGTGGTGAAGATAAAATGAGCTAATATACACATATACGTAAATCAGTGCCAGCCCCCCAAATAGTAAATGTTAGCAGTTTTTATGATTTCAAAATATAGAGAATGTAAAAGTTGGTGCTTTTCTATCGGAAAAAAAAAAAGGAAGTGACTTTTTTCCTTTGTGTGTTTTTTGTTTTTTTTTTTTTTGATATGGAGTTTTGCTCTTGTTGCCCAGGCTGGAGTGCAACAGAGAGGTCTCAGCTCACTGCAGCCTCCGCCTCCCAGGTTCAAGCAATTCTCCTGCCTCAGCCTCCCGCGTAACTGCGATTACAGGCATGTGCCACCTCACCCAGCTAATTTTGTATTTTTAGTAGAGACAGGGTTTCTTCATGTTGGTCAGACTGGTCTCGAACTTCCGGCCTCAGGTGATCCACCCGCCTTCCAAAGTGCTGGGATTACAGGCCTAAGCCACCGTGCCCAGCCGCAAGTGATTTTAAGAAAGTAAAGATTGCAGACAATTCTCCATGAATCTTGCCTTTCTCCCTATTGTACAAGCAGAGTCTCTGGCTGAGTTTATTCCTAGCTGCCTTGTAAGGATTTTGTACAGCAAATAGTCTTACAAAAGAGATAGTCTCTCCCTCTGGGACAAAAATGCAGGTTACTGTTTAATAAAGGTCATGTTTTCCTACAGGTTGGGTAAGATCATGGACCACCATAAAAATTTTGGATTTCCTGTGCTTGGGGTTCCTCCCCTGGAATGCAACTCGCAGCTTTGGAGCTTAGGGAACTGGCACACATGTTAACTTTCTGGCTACTGCTATTTCTGTGTGTAATTAACTGTCCTTTGTCTCTGATCCAGGAGTCTCATGCTTTCTGCCAGCATCCATGGAGCTATAATAGGCTAACTTGTTAACTTACAAGTAGATAAAGTCTCAGATCCTTCACAGCTCTTGACAGTTTTGACAACGTAATTGATAGAAATATACATTTCTGGAAGAGGAACAATAAAGGTGTTGGGGCCAATTAACAGGATTTGAGAAAAGTCCAAGAGAATATATGTTAACCAAATTGTACAGTTAATTGCTGCACAATAGACGGTCTTTCATTCATGCCTGTTCAGGAGGAATAATCAAGGAGGTGATTGCAGGCTATAACCAAGAAGTGGGTTTCAAAGGCAGCTATTGGAATGGGCCCTGGTTATGGTTAATGCTTCTCAGGATGCAGAAATTTCCTAGTCAATGTTGTGGTCACTTTCAGGTACAAAGCACTACAAACATTATCACTAAGGTGTTTTGTTTTTTTTTTCCCTGACAGGCATAATTTTCTTTTCTCTTTCTCTTCCAGTTAACACTTCAGTATGTAAAGAGGGAACTGTGTGACTTCTATAGTCATAAATCAGAATAATTCATTACAAATTTGGTTGTTTCAATTAGGAGATGAGAGGTAGGACGTCTATTTTTGTTAAGAAAAAAGTAGCAATAGCTGAGTTCTCTGAAGGCGTAGCTCTTTCTGCAGTATATCATGACAACCTCAGATACATTTAAACATTGCAGTAAAGAGTCTCAGAGGTTTTTTCGTGCAGCAGGCCCTGATTATTGTAGGGGAGATTTGGTCTTTTGGGAGTGATTTCCCTGAGAAAAAGCACTCTTGTGTGAAATCATAGAAGAGAAATTGATATGCATTTAGGCCTTCACTGTCCCTGACTAGGTTTACAATGCTAATGCAGGTGAACCACTGGAAAATGAGAATCTAAACTGTCTTAGTCTGCTCAGGCTACCATAACAAAATGCTGCAGACTGGGAGGTTTAAACACAGAAATTTATTTTTTTACGTTTCTGGAGACTAGACATTCCATATCTACTGACCAACTTCCTGGTGAGGACCCTCTTCCTGAGTTGTAGACAGCCACCTTCTCACTGTATCTTCATGTGACCCTTCCTTGGTGCATAGGAGCAGAGAGAGAGAGAGAGAGAGAGAACACGCTTTCTGGGGTCTCTTCTTTTAAAAACACGAATTCTGTGGAATTGGACCCCTACCTTTATTAATTCATTTGTACTTAATTACTTCCTTAAGTGCTCTATCTCCAAATACAGTAGTTCTATGGGTTAGGCCTTCAACATATGAATTTTGGAGAGGCACAAGATTTCATTACATTACATTGACCCAAAGAATTCCAAGTAAATTTTAGTGGTGAGACCTACAGCCTTGAAAGAAATCTCCTTGCCATTATATTGAAACCATTCAAACATTTAAGAGATGTTACCATGAAAATGAGGCAGTAGATGCCCCAGATTATGATGGATTCCTTAATCTGCAGCGGAAAACCACTGCTGTACAAGTCAAGCCTAAGGCAGTCAAAAGTTTGTTTGAAGCCCAGCAGATGCCCTACCACTTGACAGAAAAAGTGAATGGTTTTTCCATGATGCTTTTATCCCATTCTAATCTGAATGCAGTTATTATGAGAATAAATACGATTGGGGTGGGATTGAGGACCCCCTGTCCATAAGGTCAATAAAAGCAATACAATCTGTCTGAGAATTTGGGGGAATTTCAGGAAAGAGAGAAACACTAACTTTTATAGTTCTGTTGGATGCAGGCACCCAAGTCACCATCCTATCTGGCAGGATGTACAGGTACCCAAATTCAACAGATGGAGTTTGGATAAAGTTTACAGTGGGGGAAGGAAACTCAGATAACCTTATCAGTGGGGATTTTTCTGACTAATTAATGTACTGTTGTTGTGGCTTTCATGGGTGAATGTATAATTGGTACTGTACATGTGTATACTGTGAATATTCATCTAGTCCAGACGGAGTTATCACAATCAGGAAGAAACTTATGAAGAAATGTTCTAATGGGAGAATATATATTTGAAGTATTCCCTGAACTCCTGAGTCATTTTCTAATAGTGAGTAAATTGAATTAAATGTTACTGCCCCAAAGCCGGGCGCGGTGGCTCACCCCTGTAATCCCAACACTTTGGGAGGCCGAGGCGGGCGGATCACAAGGTCAGGAGATCAAGACCATCCTGCCTACCATGGTGAAATCCCCTCTCTACTAAAAATACAAAAAATTAGCCAGGTGTAGTGGCGGGCACCTGTAGTCCCAGCTACTCAGGAGGTTGAGGCAGGAGAATGGTGTGAACCCAGGAGGTGGAGCTTGCAGTGAGCCAAGATTGCACCACTGCACGCTAGCCCGAGCGGCAGAGTGAGACTCCGTCTCAAAAAAAAAAAAAAAAAAAAAAAGGGTTGCTGCCCCAAAGCACATGACTTTGCTTCTTTGCTTACTCATGACAACTTCCCAGAGGGATAACTGACTCATTATTTGTGTGCATGCTATGGGCAATTTTCCCTGTAAGGGAATTCTCTGATTAGGAATGATTATAAGAAATATATTCCTGACTCTAGGTAAAACATACTACACTGGCCCTGGATGGTACTGCCTTGACCCTGGAAAGTATTCAGTTCATTTGCAACTCAATGACCAGTGTTGCTATGGATGATAAAATCATCCTTGCTATGCAAGGTAGATTCTGTGAAATCATGAATTCACTCTGACTTACCTGGATTGATTTTCAGGTCAAGTGAAAATGTCAATATAAAAAATTAAGGAGGAAGCCACCTGATTTGTTAAGATACAACCTCATGATTTGTGAAATTTGTTTAGTTGGTTTATTTGGAGTCTTGTTTGAGGTCCTAAATGGGACATGTTTGAGGTCAGTGCTGAAGACTGGCCTCATCTTGATCTTCACTGTGTTATTGGTTGCAAATTTAATTAAAGACCTTATAGGACAAATGGAATAGCTTTGATTCCAGACTCAGTCAGTAAGATTAATTCTAAAGGTCAATGTAATTATGGGAAAATGTACTAGAAACCCAGACTGTAGAAACAAAGGGTGGATATGATTGGACATTCTCAAGAGGTCTCATATTTTCACATACTTGCAAATAGAAGCATTGACTCTGTTCAGCACTAGCTTTTCAAGAATGGCTGTGTAGGAAACTGCCTTGGAAAATAAAGATAGTATCTCCCTACAGAGAAAATGAAAAGTTTGCTTGCAGTCCAGTATAATAAAGCTAATATCTCTCCATAAGGCAAGCATCAGGTCAACTTAGCGTCTAGTAAAAGAGACATAGTTTGCTAAATAAAGTGCTTTCTTTTCCTCCAATAACGCAATCCAATGCATGTGCAGGTATCAGATGGTCTTTATTTCACCCTATAGAAACTGAGGGTCAAAAATCCAGCACAAATGTTGATACTCTGGCTACTGCTATTCCTGTAATAAAGTGTCCTTTGTCTTTCACGCAGGAGTATTGTGTCTCCTTCTAGCTCCCCTGAAACTAGGGAAGAATAACTTGTTAGTTTGCAAGTAGGGTAAAATCTCAGTCTTAACTTTTCTTGACACCAAATACAATATCTAAAAGATAATATCTAAAAGATGAAACTCCTCTTTCATTACATAATATAACATAGTGATTCTCCATATGGAATTTAAATGTAGACTGACTTTGTGATATGGAGCACACCTCACCTCCCTTCTTTGTCTTAGGTTTTGTGGTAGGCAGGACTTTTAAGAGGCCCCCAAGATTTCTGTCCTTAGTATACATGCCCTGTTTAATGTCTTCCAAGCTACGTGTGGAAGAGACTTGTGAATAGCATAGGATATTATTTCCACGATTAAGTCAGTAATTGGTTGCCTTTACGTTAATCAAAAAGGAAATCATCCTGGGTGAATCTAAGCTAATCAGGTGAGTCATTTTAAAGACAGTCTACAAGTTAAAAAAAAAAAAAAAAAAAAAAAAAGTCTTTCAGCTTGATTTGAAGCATTAGCAGTTATTTTTCTTCGAGGTCATTAGATGATAAGCAAACAGCCACATTGCAAGCTGTCTATGGAGAGGGGCAGCTGCTAGAAGCTGAGGACCTCAGCCTTATAAAGAGAATTCTTACAAAGAAGAGAATTGCCAAAACCTACAGAAGTTTAGAAACAAACCCTGGGCTCCGAATGAGAATGATCACATGGCTGGCAGTTTGATTTTAGCTGTGTGGTTTCCTGAGCAGTGAATTGAGCCACGTCATGCCCCGACTCCTGGCCTTCAGAAACTATGAGGTAATTTTTGTAATTTTAAGTTGCTTAATGTTTAGTTGTTTCTTGCACAGCGTAGAAAATAAACGTGATTTTTTTATATCCTAAAAATGTGGTTAAAAGCAGCATTTGCCTCATAGCTTCCCCGGGAGGATTAAACGAGTAAATATACATTAAAATGGTTTCAGAAGTGCCTGGTCCACAGTAAGAGCTATGTAAAGGCTCGGTCTTATGATTATATATGATTGCTTTAAGCTTGCTAACTTGTGCTTTTATCACCTAATAATTCTAAGTGGGGGTGCCAGGATACACCAGTTTTTCACTTACATAAGAAAATAATCATAGCTTCGCTAAGTCATTTATAATACACTGTGAAGACGTTTGGCTACATGGAAAATGTTAAGTGGAAAAACTATTTTTGCTTCTTGCAAGCTTCCTGGAAGCCTCCAAAGCAAGCACATGCTGAACATGGCTCATTGCAAACTGTGAAGGAGGCAAAGCTGCTCCTTTAGTTTCCAGACCTCCGCATTTGCCTCACCACCTTTTGAAGCTTTTTATATATATTCCCACGCATATGCATAATTTTAAATACATGCATAAATGTAATAAAAATATAGGTATTTTGTTTCAATCTAATTTCCCTCTTTTAGTTGTGGGATTGGCCTTTCTCTTCTTATCACTTTGCCACCTCTCCTAAGTGACTTCACCCTTCCCAACATCATACGTTTACCCAAAACCACAAAACACCTAATATGCCTCCTACTACACACACAGACACAGACACACACACACAGACACATGCACACATATACACAGATAGGTTGTCCAGACATGGTTTGAAAATGTATTCACATTGTCCGTATGATACATTTTATTAAATATGCAATTTTATTTATATGCATGTATAAATATATATTTATGCATATACATAAACATATGTGTTTATTTCATACTTTACTTTTCTCACTAAACAATTACCTCATGAAAATACCTTCCTGCCAACTTTATGTCTTTGCTCTCTTCCCCATTTTTAATGTTCATCTCCCTTCCACAAAAAACAGATCCCACCCTACTTGTCAATGGTCTCTTATTTCACCAACAGAGTGGTGTGGGCTGCATCATGGTAGGTGGGAGGAAGTAGGGAGGTGAATGGGAGGTTTGCATGGAGCTGTGTGGGCTATGCTGACATGCTGAGGGATGTCACTGTTAGGCAAGTGGCCATCTTCAGAACCTCACCAGAGTGTTTTCAATTCAGGAACGCGTATGCTTTACAGGTCTTCTTTAGACAGCATTTGTGGAAGTGATGAAGTGCACGGTCCACACTGGCCATATGACAGCCCTGAATCTCTTGACCTGACCAGCCAGTGACTAATTTCTGGATTCTGTCAATTCTTGGACTTGAGACATGGTTTTCTTATTGAATCAGTTGTAATAAAAACCTAAGTCAGGCCTGGTGCGGTGGCCTACACATGTAATCCCAGCACTTTGGGAGGCCTATTTGGGCAGATCACGAAGTCGGGAGTTCGAGACCAACCTGGCCAACATGGTGAAACCCAACCCCATCTCTACTAAAACTACAAAAATTAGACAGGCGTGGTGGTGGGCACCTGTACTCCCAGCTACTTGGGAGGCTGAGGGAGGAGAATTGCTTGAGCATGAGAGGTGGAGGTTGCGTTAAGCCGAAATCATGCCACTGAACTCCAGCCTGGGTGACAGAGGAAGAGTTCATCTCAAAAAAAAAAAAAAAAAAAAAAAAAAAGGAAGAGGAAAAAAAAGAAAAGAAAACCTAAGCCAGAGATTTGTTTGAAACCAGGTAAAGGAGCTACAATAAAGCAGATGTCAGTGAGCTGCTGATGAAAGAGATCAACTTTCTACTCCTATTTCAAATTTTTAGCAAAAAATCATATAAGTTTATAAGAAAATGACTAATAATTATTTTCCACACAGCCTAAGAAAATAAGGTATTATTTAGGATTGAATATAGATTGTCATTTCAAAGTAAGAGTGGAAAACTGTTACGGATTGAATTGTGTTCCCCAGTGTATAGGCTAAAGTCCTTACACCAAGTATTTCAGACTGGGACCTTATTTGGATGCAGGGTTTTTATAAAGGTAATTATGTTAAGATAAGATCATTAGCCTAGGCCCTAATCCTCTATGACCTGTGTTCTTATAAAAAGGAGGACTTTGGAGACAGAAATGCACACAGGGAGAACACTATGCAAAAAGACACAGAGAGAAGAAAGCACCTACCAGCAAGGAAGAGAGGCCTGTACCAAATTCTTCCCTGACAGCCCTCAGAAGAAATCAGCCCTGCTGGCACCTTGACATAAGAAAATCGATGTTATAAATGTATGTAGGTTGTGGTACTTTGTTACAGCAGCCATAACAAACAAGTACAGCAACTTATGACCACAAACCAAAGGTGGTCTATCACTTTTATTTTTACATAAAGTTTTATTGGAACACAGCCACAGCCATTTGTGTACATATTGCCTACAGCTACTTTTGCACTAAATAGAATAACTGAATAGTTGCGAAGTGAGATCATGTGGCCCACAATGCCTAAAATATGTATAATCTGTCCCTTTACAAACAAAGTTTGCCAAGTCTGACACAGAAGTCTTATTGTACATCTTCTGTGTCCCAGAAGTCCCAGCCTCCCAGGTCAGTCACTCCCAGCTAGACTCATGCTCTCACACTTGCTTGGGTAAGATTCAGTTTCTCCACAGGTTCTTCTCTATAAACCTTCCAAGATACTTCCTGGATTCCAGTACTGACCATGTAGAATGCTTTTCTAGAATGTCAGACTTCTTTTCATGTAGAAATGGTGACTGTGTTTTTTGTTGTTGTTGTTTTGTTTTGTTTTAAAGCCACTGAGGATTTGTAGTGAGCATTCCTTTATCTCTTGCACAGATGACCAGCTGTCCATATCCTCTATCACTTTCTCAAATACTAATGAATGCATACGATGGGCCACACAATATTTTACACTTTACATTTATTAGAGAACTTATTTTTCACAATAAATTTATGAGATAGGTACTAGCATTAGCTCCATATTACATATAATAAATCTAAGAAACAGTGAATTTGCTTTTAGCTAACATAGACAATGCCACACTGTGTGAGGAAACTCAGCTACAATTGCAGGCATTATGCCCAATGATGCAATACTCTTACTTATTTTGCTATGCTTCTGTCTTATTTTTCCTCCTGCATTACACAAAATGCAGGGTCTGGAAGTCCAATAGTTATACTACTTACTCATTGTTACCAGGAGACTCTCTTCTTTTGTCTCTCAAAAATGACACCTGCTATGATTTACATACAATCAGATATACCACTGGTATTCCTTTTAGAGACAAGAAGGTTCTTGTCTGATTTCCTTGTCTCTACTCTGCATATATCTATACTCTATACTCATTTGTCCTTGTGTCCCTTTGCCATACTTCCCCGGTCAAAAATCTAAGCTGGTTAAGACCAACTCCAGGGCATTCTGTGCCTGCATTTGATTACTCCATCCTCACTTCTGGGTGGCCCAGAAAGAAAACGTTGAAAGAAAATACTCTTCAGTAATCAGAACATCAGGTGATACAAATAATTGTCCACTTGGTATACGAAGAGAATAGCCTCATATGTGGATCTATACTGATCCATTGCTCATTGCTAACTAGTTGGTCAACTGGCCAGATATTTAAAAGACTATCACTAGAAAACGGATGGCCAAGAGGTCTAAAGGAGATATAGGAATTATCCTGTAGATATCCTGCTGTTCTCTTCTCAATCAATGTGGTGATTGCTCAAAGGGCTCATGCTCCCAAAGTGGTTTTGTTATAGGACTTATTGAGAAATTATTTTAGGCAGACAGAAAGGAAAAGGGGTCATTGGGAAGTTTTTGTTTCTTTTAAAGCAGCTACAGAAACGTTTATTGTCTAGCAGGATAGCCTTGGCTTTTAGAGCCTGGCCGGCAAGCTTTGATGTAGATATGCCCTCCATTATGAATTGGGTCCACCCAAACATGGCGATTCCCGCTGAGTTCTTCTTGCCCTTGCCCCAACGTGCCTGGCAATGTGGCCGCCTCCACACATCCCCATTTATGTAGAACATCAAGGTGCCCTGTATTTGCATATTAAAAGACTAGGGTGGGAGGGCCAGTTTTTTCACTGGTTACGTGAGTGACATGCCTGGTTAAACCAATTCCCTGAGCCCTATGCAAATCAGACACCACCTACTCCAGCCTCCTCATATAAGCAGCCACTTTTCCACTGCACACGGGTTTTATTCTTTGTTCTAATCCCCCCTCCCTCTGTCTCTGTGCAGGGGAGCTGTTTTCTTCTTCCTTCTTTCTTGCCTATTAGACTTTTCACTCCTTAAAACCACTCCACGTGTGTCCATGTCATTAATCCTATCAGCACAAGACCAGGAACGGTAGTGTTCCTCCAGTCATCAGAGCTATATCAGTTTGGTTTGCAGAGATAAGAGCTACAAATTCCCTTTTTTCTCATTTAAATGCATCTAACTATGTGCTGGGTAATCAACCTACCAACAGAAGAAATCATAGGGAAGCTTCAGATATGGATCTAGCATATAACTGCTAAGGCAGGAGTCTACGACCTTTCTCTGCAAATAGCTAGATAGTAAATATCTTAGACTTTGTGGGCCATATGGTCTGTATTGCAGCGACTAAACTCTGACTGCCATTATAACCCAAAAGCAGCAATAGGGAATACATACATCAATAAGTGTAGTTGTAACTCAATTACATTTTGTTAAAAACAGAGACAAGACTTTACCAAGAGCTTTAGCTTGCAAACCCTGTCCTGAGGTTATCATTCAGTTACCTGGTGACAATATAGTTGATTACATTATGCTTTCCCACCATGAATGAAGCAGTTGTTTCTTTTAAAAGAGCAGACTACTGAGTCTGGTATGGATTTTTCTCTCCTCCATGCAGTGCTTCTGCCAGGCCTACCATTTGTGCATTTATGCTTCCATTTGTGGCATCACCATGGTATTTCACTCGGTATCACCTTTAACAATTGCCAACTTAGAGGGAAGACAGTGGGACAATGGCATAATGCCCACAGCATTTCCCAGTGATATCACATACCCCATCACCCAGAAGCAGCTGCCTTGATGGAATTGGAAAGGCAATTTCAGCTCTAAATCACCACAAACCTTCAGTGGCTTAAAGACAATCATTATGTCTACATCAGCATCTGGCTGGCTAGCTGTGGATCTGCAGATCATTCCTGGGCTTGCTTGGGCTTTAGCTGAGGTCTAGTGTATGATTGTTCCTCACATATCTCATGTATAGGTGGAGGCTGAAGTCATAGCGTTTATTTTGTATCAGGAATGTAAGAGACTGAAAGGGCACACACAATGTCTCTTAAAGCCTTTGTTCATCACAGAATTGGCATAGTCACTTCTGTTTATAATCTATCCATTAAAGCAAGTCAGCAGGTTAAGCCTAAAGTCAGACTGGTGGAAAAACATATGAAGCTGGATAGGGAGAAAAGGATAGGAGAAAAGAAAATTGAACATTTGCTGAAATAATTTAATCTACCAGGGATGAGCTGAAAGCATAGTTACAGTACTCTCTGAGACCTATTGACCAGTACATTGAGTCCTAGTGTATATGAAATATGTGCTAACCCAGTATCCAGTAGACAGTGCCATCTTGCTGTAGCAAGAATGAATGTATCGTGGAACTAAGTGATAGAGTCAGGAGTGCCTGCTTTCTTCATGTTACCAGAGAACACAGTTTAACAATTTTTAGCCTCAGAATTAATCAACTGAAACCTAGTGCCAAAACAAGGACTATTTTCACCAGGAATCCAGTCAGGGCTCCAATTAATTGGCAGCAGAGACTATCCCCTGGCTATTTTGGGCTCTTTGTAACCCTAAAGCAACGGACAAAAAAAGGAGCATCACTCTATGACCTAGTGAGCTTGATCCCAATTATCCAGGAGATACAGAGTTACTGATGTATGCTGAGGATAAAGAGAACAATCCGGAACAAGAGATTTACTGAGGTGCTCTTAGTACTCCAATTGCACAATAGTCCTGGTCAATTGAAATTGCAGCAACTCATTCCAGAGAAGACAATCAGATAGTAGGTAACTGCAGTAATGAAGGTTGGCACACTCCGGGCAGTCATGATACTGACCAAAGATAAGGGAATATGGAATGAATGGGTGGTAGAAGAGGCAGCTATGATGACCACCTCGTGCATTAGGAAATTGACTGTAGTAGCTATGTTTAAGCTGTTATTACTATACCTGTGATGGCTAGCATTTTAGGTTTCTCCTATTGTTTGGGAAGATGATGGGCTGTACCTATGCCCAAGCTTTGGTAATCAAATTGTTATAAAATATCCTATTAGCTAAAAAATCTTTATAAATGCATGTTTGCTTTTTGGATAAGTACATTTATTTCATGTTTAAAAAGTTAATACAGGTCAGTTCTCTGAGTAGCCCTGGAAAAATCCAGTTATCCCCATTCCAAGTTATTTGCTTGTTGTTCTCAGGAATAACTGTAGAATGTGTTGGGATGCAGTATGCTAAGATAGCAACGAACTGCCTGAAACGGCCTGGGTCTTATTCCTGTTGCACCTAAAAATGTAACATCTTGCGATACAGAGCAAATCCCCAGGACAGTCCCAGCTTTGTTCCTCTCTCCTGCTGCACCTAAAAAAATGTAACATCTTGGGATACAGAGGAAATGCCCAGGACAGCCCCAGCTTTGCTCCTTTCTCACCTGGAAACAGGATATCCTTTAAAGCTTTGCCCAGTCAGTCACCATGCCCCTGAGGTATATGACTCAAGGCTGCCTTTCAGTGTCCCTCAGCTGTGGTGCAAGTAAGGCACGTGCAGTCAATACTCCATCCATCCTGGTCAGTTTCTTGAGCCTTGAGGGACTGGCTCATGACAGATGCTAGGCTTCTTTTGTCTCTTGTTGCCTATCTCTAAATAAGAAACTCATTTCATGTAACTTGTAGTATGTGAGTATATTTCTGTATCACTGAACTCAAATACGTAGGTAAACAGTATATTAACTTGCCTGACAGTTCAAAATCTATCATTCAAAAAATAAAAATGCACATTTGAAAGATTTCTACTTGTCCTACTTATTTTCAGTATTAGTCTATTTTGCATGTTAGCTAGTTATGAATGTCTGTACTCAAATATAGGGAAAAAGTGTAAATTTTTTTTCTTGATTTCAAGTAACTGAGATTTCAATAAAAGGCTTTTTTCGTGTCTTCTTTTTTTCCACATTTTGATTCTGTGACTCTATTCTTACGTAATAGAATAAGTGCTGAGCTAGCAGTTGGGGAATTTGGATTTTATTATTGTCTCCATCCTTTATTAATTTTGTGATTTTATGCATGACACTTAATTGCACTAAAAATGTATTTTATAATCTGTTAAAGGAAAGAGAACTTATAAATTAACTCAATTGAAATCTTTAAATAATCTCTAATGTAAGAGTCCCCTAAATGATATATGTATTTATTTTAGCTATAAAATATTATTTGAATAAGGAATAACTATTCATTTAATTTACATGTATATCAAAATATTCCTCAAATAAAGATGTTTGACCAATGAAATTTGATTTTAGATGCCAATTTCAGAATCTGAAATAAAATACTTTATTTATTATAAAATAATTTTTCATAAACTAAAAATGTCTTTGAAATATACATGAACATATATTAAAACAAATATTTTCTATTGACATTTTAGTACATGTAATACATATTAAATACATATTTATTTTAAAATAGTTTGTAAAATTTACTTAAAATACTTGTTATTGTACCTGTGCACTTTTCATTTTAAAATAACATGTTTTTCATAAAACAAATAAAAACTATCTAAAGTATTTTTTTTCTTTACAGGTTTCTATAAAGAAAAAAAAAAAAAACCTACTTTACAAGAACGAGCAGCAAGGAGAATATGACCTGTCTCTTCAAGAATGAATTCTAAGAAGATTAATATAAAAACAAATCCTAAAGACAAATTTCTAAAATCAAGGGCAAATAAGAGGATAGGATTATCTTTAAAGTACTTTGGGCTGAAAAAAAGGGCAAGGAGCTGTTATTCACTAAGGAACACATTTATACCTTTCTAGAGCAGTTCTGAAAAAATGAAAGATAACTGCATAATAAGAACCACAAGCAAAATTTTTCCTATGTAATTCCCTCTATTCCCGGATGCTTTTCCCCAACCCATCTTATCAAATAAACCTCAACCCTCTGACTCTTTCATCTTTTGCCCGGGATCCTCCGTTCTGTTGACTTAACAGTCCATACTATTCTATCTTGGATTTTTTCATCCCTGTGCCTAATTTAGCCCTCGCTGGTCCTGTTTGTTGTAGACTAGTTATTATACACATATGTCGTCAACAAGGTAAAGCAATGGACACTAGTCTGTGTGTCAGCCACATCTCCCAATTGTCCTTAATCAATTTTCTTTTGCTCATTTCAGAAAGTCTTTTGAATTACTTCAATAAAAGACAAGCGATATATACATATATATGTAAATATTATATGAGTATATATATGAGTATATTTATATAATATATATGATTGTGTGTATATATACATGTAAGGAATGTAGGAGACTGAAAGGGCACACACAATGTCTCTTAAAGCCTTTGTTCTTCACAGAATTGGCATTGTCACTTCTGTTCATATTGTACCCATTAAAACAAGTCAGCAGGTTAAGCCTAAAGTCAGACTGGTGGACTCATATATATGAGTATATATATATATATAAGTAGATATACATGAGTGTATAGATACACTCAGATATATTATATATAGTGTATATATATATTCATTCATTAGAGATGTGTGTGTATATATATACACATGTATGTCACTTGTCTTTTATATATAATTAAATTTATAAATCAATGATTGGCCTTATGTGATTGGATTCCCTTTTAGCTATTTTAGCTATTTTAATGTCTATTTAATAGCTATTTTAGCTATTTTAATGCCTATGTTCTTTATAGATAAATTAATAATACATATTAATATATAAATGAATGTATATTATGTATATAATATATAAATAAATGTTGAAGAACATAGATATTAAAATAATTAAAAGGGAAACCAATTGCATAAGGCCAACTATTCAGAAATGAACATGCTCCATGTTAGGGTGAACGTACTCCTTTAGCTTCTATGGATATGTGATAGGACCTGGAGTGGGATCTTCCCAGTTGCCCTATGGCTTGTTGCCAAACGAAAATAAAAATAAGAACACAGGGTATGTGTGACAGACATTCTCAAGAGCATTGCTGACAATTCCTTTTACTTACCAGATAAGATATAAGTTAAGCAGCTAAAAAAGGTGTCCATTGGGAGGCTGAGACGGGCGGATCACGAGGTCAGGAGATCAAGACCATCCTGGTTAACACGGTGAAACCCCGTCTCTACTAAAAAATACAAAAAACTAGCCAGGCGTGGTGGCGGGCGCCTGTAGTCCCAGCTACTCGGGAGGCTGAGGCAGGAGAATGGCGTAAACCCGGGAGGCGGAGCTTGCAGTGAGCTGAGATCCAGCCACTGTACTCCAGCCTGGGCGACAGAGCTAGACTCCATCTCAAAAAAAAAAAAAAAAAAAAAAGTGTCCAAAGCTCTGGGTTCCTGGGGATAACTTGTATACATCCCTCACCCACAACACACACACACAAACACAGACACACACACACACGTCTGTGCCTAGAGAATATACACTCCATACCATGACCCATATAGGTAAATACACATTTAAAATAAAATCCTCCTGTCGAAAATAAGGAGACATTCTCTCCCTTTTCTTGGAGCATTTACTTTAGAAAACTTGTAATTATAAGTTCTTATTCTGATTCTTTGAAATGCATGCAATTTTTTTAAGCCAAATAAACCTCTCGCCAGCTTTAGGACCCAGGAATATCTTTCTGAGAGACCTGGGACCATATCTTTGCAATGTAATCATCAAGGAAGATAGTGCGCCTGTTAACGGCTGAGGGTGTGAGGTTTTTGACATCATGAACAAAGAATTGGACAAAACACACAGAACAAGGAAGGAATGAAGGGATTTTTTGAAAATTAAAGTACACCCCACAGTGTGGGAGTGGGCCTAAGCACAGGGACTCAAAGACCCTGTTACAGAGTTTTTGTGAGTTTAAATACTCTCCATTTGGGGCATGCCCTATGTAAATGAAGAGGATGAAATAAAGTTACAAAGTCATTTATTGTGTATGCCCTATAGAGAGGATATTTCCTGTTATAGCTGAAGTGTGAATCAGCCTTATGTTCCCTGCCTGCAGACCATATTTTCCTGCCTCATCTCCCCCCTGAGAGATGTGATCCCATAAATCTTTATGGGAGGCAGAGAAACTAGTGGTCTTTTTTTATGTAACTGCTTCATGCTGACTTGGGACATAGTCCCTACCTATTGGGGACCAAAGAACTCTTGCCCTCTTCTGTCTAGTGGTGGCATGGCCAGGAGTGGTGTCTCCACCAGGGACTAGCTGGAACCATTGTTGCATGATTAGCTGAAGCTTGATGATCTCTAGCTGACAGGAAATGAATGTGGTCAAAAGATTTAGTGGGGACTTCAGAGGGTCGTTACCTATGCTGTCAGAAATATTTGTTATAGAGATTTTCAGGAGAAAAAACAAAACCTGATCTGTTCCAGAATCTACGTGTTTCCTTAAAGTCTTAGAACAAGCGACTCCATTTTGGTTTGGTTTATTGGGGCCTAGTGCATGAACTCAGTCCAAAACAATGGCCTCCCAGAATTTTGTTAAAAAAAATTCCCCCTTTTTGGTCAGGTTCTCACTTAATTGAGAGTGTGATCAAAACTTAGGGCTTTAGCGCCACTCTCAGTTACCATCATTTGGGGTTTCCAGTCTCAGCACATTATTTATAGGTTATGGTGCCCTCACGGCTGCACATTTCTTTCAGCTCCTGTTATTCTAGTTGAAGACAGGCCATATGACATTCTAGAGATGGCTACATGCAAGCATTTAAAACTTTTGAGAGAATGCAATGCACCAGGGAGACTATTATTATGACTATTGGGAGGACCATACCAAGAATTTGAAGTATGCCCCTTACCCAAGGTCCCCATAAACCAAACCTCCTACAATCAAATAGATCTAATAATGAACTAGATAAAGAGTTTACTCACTTCACTAAGCAATTTTTTCGTCAATCCCCTACCACCAAATTTCTACAATCGTCATTTGATGTATTTCTCCATAGGTTACAAGTGCCAGCAGTTGCGCTGATACTTTTCTGTTTAGCTAATTCTATTGTTTAGCATAACTTTCACAAAAGAATGTAAAGTTTGTTGAGTAACTGTAGCCTTTACAGTAGAATTTGCTGTAGAACCTACCATGGATGGAGATACGTTTCTAATCATTGCTTCTTTTATTTTAAATTATGGAAAAAGGACCTAACAAATGATGCCTTTTAGAAGAGTGAAGACCTTCTGGGAATGTTCTCTTTAACCCATGATGTGGGTTAAGAGGAGTGAACCAATGTTTTTTTTTTTTTTTTTTTTTTTTGACTGATTATGAGGTAACATATGTACCATTGAAGTTTCTTACCTACCTTGGGCCTTCATCCTTTATCTATCAGAGTATAAGGTAATCCCTGTGCAAGGCTGCCTGCCAATTCCTTCACAAATAAAAGTACACCCCATTAGTGCACATCATAGACCCCTTTTCCACTTCTCTTGTTCATAGAGGCGTAGGCAAAAACAAAACGAAACAAAACAAAACAAAATTCAAAGGTAAGATTTTCATGACAATAGAAGTCTTAATCTGTGACCTTGAGAAAAGCTGTTCACATCAAGCATGCCATCCTCTTCTTCGGAGAAATTTCCCTGGAGAGCTTTACCTCAAGGGTTCCAACGGGTGCACAGTTCCAAAAGTGTGGAGGGACCCTTCTCAGTTGTGAGGCCATGAACCCAAAGCCCAAAATCTTGCTGTAGTGTGGATGAAGTTTTATTGTAGTGTGGATAGCAATGACAGCCTTTCTCTAATGTTTCCAGAAGATTTAAAAAACTTTCTTTACCTGGTGAAAATACACTATAACATAACAATTTACTGTTATAAAATCAGCCTTCATGCATTGAAAAGCTTTTATACAAGCAGAAAACATTCACTGAAAATAACAATTGAATGAAATCCCTTAATAAAATGTTTAAATGTCCCATCAGGTGACCAAATGTACCTGAAGCTTTAATTGTTTTCCCAAGAATATGGGATCAAGCATTGGTTCTAAACTATTTTAATAATTTGTAAGTCACCAACCAATGTTTTCAATTAGTATCATCATATCTTTTCCATAGTGAGTCATGGAATGCATAACTTTTAATAATAAAAGCTTTAAGGACCCAGGAAGGACAAGGGGGTCATCCTGTTTCTCCATGAGTCCATGTTTAATTAACATTAGACTTATATCCTCTTGGATACCAGTTGTTTTTGCAAATTAGATGCATACCATTGAGAAGAAAATTTGGTTATTTCTGTGGTTCACAATAATTTAACATGATAAATATAATTGTGACTGGTAGTATGTGCTTAGACAGAATTTTAGAAATCCCATACAATTTTAGAATATATATTAGCATTAGTCACAAAAATATAAACTAAAGATTGAACATCATTTTGGCAATCCCATGTACCTAAACATGTCAAATAATGCTGCTTACCTCTTTTCTGGATGATTCAGGGGCCCTCTGATCCATCTAGAAAGCCAGGCATTATTAGGAAAGGCAATTTTGAAACAGAATTTTGATTTTGGAATTCTAGATTATCATAAATTATTTATTTTACCACAATTATGACTCAGAAATTTTAAAGAAGCAAAAACCTTTTATAACATTTTACAAAACAAAAAAAACCACATTCCACTGTTTTTACACGCCTTGAATGTAAAACTGTTTATAATGGTCTTAATTGCATGTTACAATGGCAACTCTTAGCAATTTTAACTGTAATATAAAACGTGGTGGGTTGTGTTCTGATAAGATTTGCCTGTTTCCAGCATAGTAAAGATGTGGTCAATTCCACATGTCCCCAGGCCTTACCTAGCTAGAAGTGTGGTAGGCATTATTAAGAAGTTATTTTAGGCAGATAGAGAGGAAAAGGGGTCCTTGGAAAGTTTTCATTTTTAAAGCAGCTCCAGAAAAGTTTGTCTAGCAGAAAAGCCTTGGCTCTCAGACCCTGGTGGGCAACCTTTGATATGCAAATGTAGGCCATTAGAAACTGGGTCCACCCAACATAGCTAGGAGGTCAACTTTTAATATGCAAACACCAGCCTGTAGAAACTGGGTCCACCCGTCGTGGTGATTCCCACCGTTGTCCTCTTGCCCTTGACCCTACAGGTGTCTGACAGCATAGTTGCCCTCACATGTGGCCATGTTGTAGAACATCATGGCGCCCTTCATTTGCATACTAAAAGGCTAGAGTGGGGGGGTCAGTTTTTTCCTCTGGCTACATGAATGACATGCCTGGTCAAACCAATCCCCTGAGTTCTATGCAAATCAGACACCACCTTATCCAGCCGTCGCCTACAACTGGCTAGTATACCTGAATGTGGGGTCTCCTCTCTAGCCTTTGAAGCCTCTCTCCCTTTGTCTCTGTACAGGGGAGCTTCTTCCTTCTTTCTTCTTCCTTCTATCTTGCCTATTAAATTTTCCACTCCTTAAAACCACTCCACGTGTTTTTGTGTCATTTTATCTAATTCGACTCCAGATGAAGAAACTGATGTTCCTCCATTTATTGGAGTGGTATCAGAAGCAAGTTAAACAATTTTCAAAAGCCAGAGAAGCAGTTTATGACCTTAAAGCGTTTAGCAAACCTAATATTTGACATTAATTTAGACGATGTGTTTACATTTTGAAGACGATCCTATTTTACCAATAATCTTGAAAACTACCTTTATTTCCCAAAGATTGCTGAAGTCTTATGAACTGAAAGGCATTACGCTTTCTATGTTTCTGACAAAATATTTGAGTTAAGTTCTTCTTCTTATTAAACCAATCAATTTAAGACTTCACAGAGGAGATTAACCAGTTTGCACAGAGAGAAAGAAGCCAGAGACTGAACGGTAAGACATTTTTACCCTTTTGCCGGCATGCCAGGTTTCTGGGTTCTCTCGCCCTCTGTCCCGGTGACCCTGTTTGGCTGTATGCAAACAAACACATTGCCATGAGTTAAGAATATTCATAGATAGCTTACACATTTTGGAAAAATTAGGCAGAGAGAGAGAAATATGACCCAAATTCTACTTGTGAGAGTATACGCACCATACTTACAGCATCAGGAAGCCTAAAATCCAAAATGTTAGCTGGAATAGAAAGCTGGTGTGTTCCATTAATTCCTGCAGCCCCACAAACGTAGCTTAGGAATGCCAGATAAATGAAACAGATGATGACTCACTAGAATTGTATAGAAAACAAAATACCAGAACCAAATAAAAGCCTTCCACTAGAAACTAAAAATTGTCATGGTTTTATATATATATGGATACACAAGCAAAGCCAGAGGAGAATAAACAGCAAACAAATGAAAACTAGAAGCAAAAACAAATAAGCAGGAAACCAACCTTAAATTTTCCTACTCAATTTACCCTAGAGGCGAGTGTTACTCAGGGCCCCCAAAAAAACCACATAATGAATATTTTATTCCTGATACACAATTCAACATCCTTAAGTTCACCAATATCATTGTACATTCAGTGCCATTAAGAAATTCACTTTAGGCTTATGGCCAAAATAAGTACTCCAGCACTATCCATGCCAAACGGCAAATGTGGTGTGAAGCAATGAAAGCATGGATGTGAAATTTGGCTTTAGGCTAAATTCAGCTTCATGCTTAACTATATTAAAAAAAGAATTGCCAAACTGCTGATGCATTTCTTTACAATACATCTTATTTTACTTTAATTAAGACTAAGAGCTTTAACTATGAAAATGTTTCTTAGCCAAATATATTCATTTATCTATCTGTATTTAAAGAATATTTTATTATTTAAACTTTTCCACATCTTCCTTCCCTACTTAATGATTTCTTACTATGTTGTTTCATAAATAACCTTTTCAAATCTGTAACTTGAACTAACTTTTAGATAACGTCTGCATTAGACAAAATTATTCTTTTTCTTTTTTTCCACTAACAGCATAACCCTTTCTGGCGCATTTTGTATACAGAATTACATGTTAAAGAGAATTAGATATGAGTATTTATAGACAGAACAATTCCAGAATTTTCCCCTTATCAACCCTTTCTTAATTGGAAATGATCCAGATAGTAAATGAGCATCAAAAATAACCTTAAGATTTTAATTTACATAAAAAACTTGCCTAAAACATTTATCTCATTTACTGTACTTAATTTTTACTTTTAACAAGGGAGACATGAGACATCAATCAACATATGTTTGATTCAGAAAGGAGGAAAGCAGGGACCACTGGAGGTGAGGAGTGGGACTTGGGAGTTTTCAGATCACAGGTGGGAGACAAAGGTTGCATTCCTCTGAGTTTCCAATTAGCCTTTCCAAAGGAAGCAATCAAATATGCATTTATCTCAGTGAGACTGTGAATAAAATGGGAGGCAGGCTCTCTCTTAGCATCTCCCAGCTTAAATTAACACACTGACATTTTAAAATATGCATCAAAGACAAACATAAAATTCAGACAAAATGTACACTGACAATCAGGAAGGCATTTCTATTTTTATTCCACCAACAATTTTAAAGCCAGCTTATTTAGTAAAGTTATACTTAGGTCACGTGAGCTTGAAAATTGCTTAGACTTATTTACTTAATTTGTGAGCGCTCTTTTATTTATAAGCCAGTTTGGTAGACACAACATATAATAACACGTGTACATAAAATAAACACATCTAGACATCCATACACACATATAAATGAAGATCTAATAGCTTGGAACTTTAGCCATGAGATAGCAATACAAGCTTGACAGTTTTACTTTGCCCCAATAGATAATCCAAGGAAGGTTGTGAACCAGAATTTCGGGTATAATAGTCTCCATGACAGTTTAATTTTTAAGGCTAAACCTCCCCAGACTCCAAGGAGCACTGGGGCCAAACAGTACCAAAGGAAGGCGTCATTCGTTAACCAGTCCCCTGTTTTAGAACAGTAGCACAACAGCCTGGACAGAGGCAACACCATTCCACTTTGTCATTAAATAGTAAACTTCATATTCTAAACAATTTTGGGGCCAAGCAGCATTGCAACTAGGAAAGAAAATTCTAAGAAGGGCTTAATACTCGACCTCAGAACCTCTGCCAAGGTCGTCCCTTTTGGGCAGGTTGAGGTCTGCAAGGCCCACAGAGTGTCATCCTGTGGGGTCCAATCTGAGAGTTCCAGACATCTCTGGCCTTAGGTGGGCACTGGTGCTACTTTGCATGCATTCCTTCCAGAGCCTGCTATGACCTTTCCTTGGTACCCGGGTGTAATCCCCGACTTTTAGCATCCTTATCATTTGGTAAGGCCACGCTTACCCAAGCTTCCGGTTCCATGAACTTTAATCACAGAAACTGGAGCTGGGTGCATTTCCTTTGCCCCTACCCAGTTGAATAGGGGAAGGGAAGAATTTAGTATAAGAAACGAAGGTTTAAGTTGCCTAAAACTTGTGCGAGTTTTGAGCTGTGCCACACACAGGAATCAGGGACCACAGGAGGAAAAGATTCAAAAAGTCCTCTTACCTTAGGGACAGGGTAATTATTCCCATTCATTTCTAGGCCTTCAGGCAGTATGGGGAGTAATCCCAGTCAATTGCCCTCAATTTCCAAGGATCTACTAAGAAACAGCAGCTGAAAGACTGAAAAAGAAAAAGAGGAGAAAAAAATAAACAAGACCCAAGTTCCTTAAGCCAGCTGAGTGGTGGTGGCCAGGCTTCTCCACATGGAAACCCTTTTGTTTCACTGACCACAGTCAGAAACCTACAGTTGCTTCCATGTTTAGGGACTACCCACCAAGGGTCCCAAGTTGGAAAGGAAAAGAGAGAGAAAGAGATTCCGCTGTATGGAGCATAAAGGAAAAAAAGAAAGGAGAATAAATCCCAAACTTTGGGTTTACCTCTTCCTCTGGTCTGGCTCGCCAAAATATGGTAATGGTGGAGTGTGTCCAAATTCTTGGCATTTTGAACAAATAATTGGACAAAACGGGAGTGGTGGCTTTTTTTGGACGTGTGTGGTGGCTCAAGTCTGTAATCCCAGCACTTTGGGAGGCCTAGGTGGACGTATCACCTGAGGTTGCGAGTTCGAGACCAGCCTGACCAACATGGAGAAACCCTGTTTCTACTAAAATTAGCCGGGCGTGGTGGCACATGCCTGTAATCCCAGCTACTCAGGAGGCTGAGGCAGGAGAATCACTTGAACCCAGGAGGAGGAGGTTGCGGTGAGGTGGGATCACACCATTGCACTCCAGCCTGGGCAACAAGAGCGAAACTCCATCTCAGATAAATAAATAAATAAATAAATAAATAAAAGAAAATGAAAGTATACTTTACAGCGTGGGAATGGGCCTGAAATATAGCAGCTCAAAGGCCCTGTTACAGAGGTGTTTTGGAGGTTACGTACTCTCTGCTTGGGGAGCGCTTTATGTAAATGAGGAGGATTAAGTACAGTTACAAAGTCATTTACTGTGTATGCTCTATGGGGAGGATATTTCCTGTTGTAGCTGAAGTGTGAATTTGCCTTATGTTCCCTGTCCCCAGACCCTATTTTCCTGCCCCACCCCTATCTCCAAGTTTCTGTAGGAGTGTAAGAGCCAAACTTCTGTGGAAACCTTGCTCCAAGTGGCAAAACTCCTTCCTGTCATAAAGATATGAGAAGTTTATTTTTTCTTTGGAAAACGCCAATTAGGTAACACAGAAGGTCAATTCAACCGCCAAGTGATTTTAGGATGAACTGCCTGTGACAAGTGGTGTTGTCAAGTCCTCATACTTGAGGACTACTTATTGTTGATCTTGTATGCAATGGATTGTATCTGCTTGACTACACAAAAAGGTAAGATTTCTTTTATCTTTGCAATCTCTTAGAGAATGGCATGGGATTTGCATTCCATTCTGGTTTAATGCTTATTAAAGATTTAAACTGTTATTCTTTCTTCTTTTTTTTTTTTTTTTTTGAGACGGAGTCTTGCTTTGTCGCCTAGGCTGGAGTGCAGTGGCGCATCTCGGCACCCTGCAAGCTCCGCCTCCTGGGTTCATGCCATTCTCCTGCCTCAGCCTCCCAGTAGCTGGGACTACAGGTGCGCACCACCACGCCTGGCTAATTTTTTGTATTTTTATTAGAGATGAGGTTTCGCCATGTTAGCCAGGATGGCCTCAATCTCCTGACCTCGTGATCCGCCTGCCTCGGCCTCCCAAGGTGCTGGGATTACAGGCGTGAGCCACCGCACCCGGCCAAACTGTTATTCTTTCTCTTCACCCTTATGGAAAGATTTTCTAGGTTGGAAAAGTATTTTGTTTTAAATTATGTTTCTCTGACACTCAGTATGTCACTTCTTGACCACGTTTCAAGCGACTAGAACTACGTAATTTTCTGCACAAATATCAACCCTGTATTACAACATAAACAGGTCTTTTCTCAGGATCTAGTTTCCCAAGGGCAGATCACAGCCACTGTGCACAATTCTAAGCATGTTTGGTGCCCAAGGATTATCTGCTTGGGAGTCCTTATGAAGATGCACATAAGCCCACAAAAGTTTTCCAGGTACCAGAAGCAGCCCGGGTTGAAAAAACAAAAATGAAAAAAACGACCAAAGATAGCCATTGATTGGCGCGAGGGTAGCTCTGTTTTCTCTGCCATGTGCCAACTCTTAGAAGCAGGATAATTTTAATTTCAAATTCAGCCTTTTAGTCCCAGATTGTTTTAAAACACAAAGATGGAAGCGAGATGATTTCCATTGAGCACTTTGTGGTCAAATACTGCCTGGCTCTTAATTTGGAATGTGGAAAAAATTATTATTTCTGCCCTCGGGCCCTTTTAGAGGTCCCTGCATGGTAGGGGTAGAAGAGGGATAATGGGTGACAAAACAGGCAGACATCCGGAAGAAATGGGAATAGCTCTCCATAGAGTGAGAGAGAATAGAATGGAAGTTTGTTTCACAAATTTCCCAAGTGGTTAGAAAGGGAGACTGAGTATGTGATACAGTCTATCACTTTACACATGATGATTTATTTTGACTTTATGTAGGAATATTTATCACAGTAGTAAGAAAGATCATAATATATTTTATAGCTATTTTTTCTTAAAATATTTTCAATACCTATATATGATATAAGGGATTTCATATGTATTATGGCATATTAAACAATAAGAGCAGAGCCATTGAAAAGAATCAATGGCAGACATGAGCAGCCATCCCTCAGTGAAACAGCATTTGGCATGTTGCTCCTATGTCCAAGCTTAGGAGGGCTGCAGAACCCATAGGCCCTCTTCAGGGAGGCCCACTGAGGGAGGGGAAATGGTAGTGAGAGAGTTCTAGAGGGAGACTGACATGTGTCTCCTGGAGTTGTGGGTATATATGAAAGATAATGGTGCCGAATTACTAGTCTGGAGGTTTAGTAAGGAGAGACTTATGTTACCACAGTGTAGAAGAACCCGGGAAGCAAAGAAATGCAATTAAACCCATGTACATAAACCTCCATGCCATTCTTTGTGATCCTTTAAAGACATAAAAGAGGCTCTGATTTTCCAGTGTTTACAGTGAAGAAGCCAGGAAGCTAAAGGAGGAGGCAGAACTCTGGCAAAAATACACAAAGCTTCACAAGCAAAGGTAAGCTATGGTTTAAATGTGTCTCCCAAAATTCACCTGTTGAAAACTTAATCCCCAATACAATTGTACTGGGAGATATAACCTAATGAGAGGTGTCTGGATCATGAGAAATCTGTCCTCATGATTAGATTTATGCTGTTTATTAAAAGGGCTTTGAGGAATGGGCTCTCTCTCATGTTCTCCTGTCTTCTGCTATAAGGTGACACGGCAAAAAGGCACTTGCCAGATGCCATTTCCTTGAACTTAGGGCTTCACAGCCTCCAGAACTGTGAGAAAATAAATGTCTGCTTATTGTAAATTACCCAGTCTCAGATATTCTGTTGTAGCAGCACAACCAGAATAAGTCACTGTCTTTAGGGGAACATGGGTGTACTGTATTGAGTGTTGTGAGTGACAGAAGGGCTGGAGCAAGCTGAACGTGGCCTAGAGAACACCACAGACCTCCACACTATCTGGAGAATACAGCCTGAGCCACTGGCAGCAGACAGAATAAATCCCTATTAGGCCAAGAACTCATCATAGAGCAGAGCAGGGAGAAAGAGGAGGGAAAGATACACTCTCATTTGAGTGCCAAGGTCCTGGAGTGTGAGAAGTCGGAAAGCAGACCACAATCATCTCTCCCTTTTGGAAATGTCTTGTCGACAAATTCAGTCTGTGCTGTGATTCCTTTTCATAAGTGGAAGTGACTAGAATGCTGTGCAACCTGCCAGGGTAGTAAGTGGCCACAAACACACACACACAGACACACTCACACAAAGGACAGAGAAATTCTACAAAGCAGAGTTAAAATCAGTGACCGCCCAAAATAAAACCAATATAATTTCATGTAAGTTGTCTCAGTGAAACAGAAATGGATGTACATATATGTGTAAATAGTATCAAACAAAAGCATTGTGTTGGTGTGTTGTTTCATGTCAATAAATGTTATATTTCTGTTTCCAACTCTAAAAATATATTTATATTCTAAGATTTTCCTAGAAAATGGTTTATTTCAAAGTGATTGCCATATTACTGCACTAGAATTATACACACACCTTATATTTTAGTATCCTTACACATCTGTTTCTCTCTTTCTCTCCTACAATAAAAGAGAAATATATTTCTACCCACCTTTATGACATCTTCTTTTAAAGATCCTGCCGTAACTGCTAACTCAACACAATCAAAATTCAAATTCTAACCTTCTCATTGCTCCCACCTCCTGACTTCCTGGAATCGCTTTTAAACCTAATATCTCATTTCTATGAGTAGTTCTAAAGCCATAAAGTCACTATGACACTTCGATTTCTTTCAATCTCAATAAATAATGTATCTCCGACAGCTTTTTATTTCAGTCTCAGATTTCTACTATAGTTATATGCCTTCAAACTAATCATAGCCATAGCCACAAAAAATTAAAATAAAAGATTTTCTTTTCTATTTATAGAATTTTTTTCTGTTGGTTGGACCAACTTATAATAGCAATATGATTTCCCTTAAAGGTTTTTTATTAGTTTTCAAGGCCTTTCATATCTTTGTTATATATGCCACTTTGTTTATTCTTTCTATTATAAGGCCATTTACATCCCATAGTAAAAGTTATCAACACACTTTCCAATTGTTGTGCCTGTCTGATTTAGTTTCCAGCACAAACTTTCTGTCCTAATTATTCTAGTCTTCACTTTTCTTCTCTGCTACAAGTGCCCTATTCATTGTTACTTCTGTTTCTTGGCGCATGTTATCCCTTCTCTTCTCTGATACCCACATTGTAATCATCTTTCAAAGACACAGACATTTTAATGTCTTTATTAAATCTCATTTGATTGCTTAAATCCCTACTAACTTCCTTGAAAAGAGACAACACAAATTACTTAGAGAGGATTTTTTTAAATTTTAAAATTTTAAATTTTTGTGGGTTTATAGTAGGTGTATATATTTATGAGGTACACGAAATGTTCTGTCACAGTTATGCAATTTGAAATAATCATGCCATGGAGAATGGGGCATCCATCCCCTGAAACATTTATCCTTTGGGTTACAAACAATTCAATTATATGTTTCTAGCTATTTTAAAATGTACAATTAAGTTTTTATTGCCTATAGTCACCTTGTTGTGCTATCAAATAGTAGTAAGTAAAGAGGACTTTTCTATAAAGAACGGTTTAACCATGTATATAAGGAATGAAAAGATTAAAACAAGGACGGGGGAACCCAGAGTTACCACAGAAAGCAGCTGAGATTCCTATGGCTGCAGGCGATAAAGAGAAGAGGCTGGCATTACTAAAAGATCAGGAGAACTCCGGTGGCTCAAGCCTGTAATCCCAGCACTTTGGGAGGCCGAGACGGGCGGATCACGAGGTCAGGAGATCGAGACCATCCTGGCTAACACGGTGAAACCCCATCTCTACTAAAAAATACAAAAAAACTAGCCGGGCGAGGTGGCAGGCGCCTGTAGTCCCAGCTACTCGGGAGGCTGAGGCAGGAGAATGGCGTAAACCCGGGAGGCGGAGCTTGCAGTGAGCTGAGATCCGGCCACTGCACTCCAGCCTGGGCGACAGAGCGAGACTCCGTCTTAAAAAAAAAAAAAAAAGATCAGGAGAACTCAGACAGATTTCTTATGACCTCCCCCACTAGTCCCCAGGTCAACTGGTTCTAGTGTGTGTGAAAACAGGATAATGAAATGCGGAAATGCCATGGCAGATTTGGAACAAAAACAGGAAATTGGACCTAACTATAAGTGGAACAATTGCTATCCTCAGGGTAAACATCAATAATTTGGGTAACACAGAAAGAAACAGGAAACCAAGTGCCCTCCCATTTCCTAGGATCAGTTACTATAGGAAGAACCTTTCATTGAGTCAGCTGGTATAGGAAAAATGTGATATGAAGATTCAAAGACTTAGCATCACAACACAGTATGGAAAGGTGATTTTGTAGCTAAGAAAAAGTAGCTATACACCCAGCACATTTGTCAAGCTTTAAATACACTAGGAAAATTCACACTGAATTATATTGCCTATATATTTGAAAATTTATTCTTGCTTAGAAACTCAGCACACAATGCCTTATATAGTATTTTGATTAAACCTCTGCATTTATAAAAGCTTATAAAACTAAAAAAGTATAAAAATAAATAAATGTTCTATATTAATTTGTTGATTAACAAATTGACACAGTTGTGTTAGGCTGTGTATCTTCCATGTTATTTGGTGAATGTTCAAGCTCAATCACTACTTAAATTAACTCTCGGTGTTATCTAGATTTAAGTATACCTTAATTATCTTGATTCCAGTGAAACTAGGCCGCATAAAACTTAGAAACTAGGCCTCATAAAAAAAGAACTTAAAAAAAATTAACACCAGGTGGCTCTGGATAGGGTCCCACCCTGCCTCGATAGGGTCCCACCCTGATAGGGTCCCACCCTGCCAATTCCGGGAAACAACCTCATGGGGTCCCACCCTGCCGATTCCAGGGGTCCCACCCTGCCTCGAAGTTCCCGGAATCAACAACTCCAGGAAAAAAACCTCATAAGGTCCTGCCCTAACCAATTAGAACAAGACACCTTGCTCAGGCCATAGACAGACCCAATTACCACGCGCCTAAAGCTTTGTTTAAATTTCGCGCCCTAAGCTGTGTTTGAACTTGTGTTTGCCTATATAAACAGCCTGTAACAAGCAGTCGGGGTCCCAGGGCCAACTTAGAGCTTGGGACCCTAGCGCGCTAGTAATAAATAACTCTCTGCTGTGAATCTCGTGTCGGTGATCCTTCGCGGCGACCCCTGCCCAGGAGGGAATCGACAGTTCGGTTCCAACACCAGCAGTTTGAATGGTCATGAAGCTTTATTACGTTTACAATTGTTATCAAGTTTCAAAAGACAGCAATGATATATATAGCACCAATTAATCCTCTGCCATTATTGGAGAAGTCTGAATTTACCACCTAAGCTACTCTCAGTAAATTTTACATTTTATATTACTGCTTATTCAGCATTTTTAAGCCTATCAGTAGTATATTCCCATAATAAATATATATTTTAAGATTCAGTATTAGATGATTTCAGGCAATAAAATTATATTAATATTTTAATGAGGGCATTAAATGGCTTCATTTGGTATTCCTACTGTCACAAGGACATTTAATCATTCTCCAGCAAACTAGAAGTAATGCCATCACTTTATTCTGTCTCTGATGAATAATCCAAAATAAACACTTCCAAATTTAGGGTTTCTCCCGAAGTCAAAATGGATAAACCAAGATAAGAATAATACATAATTTTGTATATAAGTATACATAAAATAAATAGAGTTGAAAAAGTACTGAAAACAAATGCTAGTGGATTCTATCGAGATAATGCTCTTGGGCAGAGTCCAATGAGCTGAAAACATGAGATTGTTTGAAGGTTTTAAAGGAAGAATTTAGAAGTATATATGCTCTTTCCTACCTCCACAGCAATGCCCTCCCACAAAAAAAAAAAAAAAAAAAAAAAAACAACTAAAAGTTATGAATTCTATTAGCTATAGACACAATCAAAATTCACATCCTATTGAGTTGTTAATTCTGGACTCACCTAAAACAGACACACTAAATATGGAGGTGTAGTGCCATCTTGAAAACTGGGTCTACATATTGAAGTTGAAAGTTCTGCAACTTCTTTCAGCCTGGTTTCCACAATGTATGATGCTAGACTGTTGCCCTAACTGCAACTTTCAAGGAAAAAGCTAGGAGGATTTCTTTCTGTGAACATTTATTTGTCAAGGAGATGAAACGCCAGAAAATAAAATTTGAGAATCTGTATTTTAAAAGTTTTTCTTGTCAATTAGTCCCACTCAGACTTTTAAAGCATTTTGGTGCCTCATTATTAATTATAAAGCCACAACTATGCATCATTTAATCATTTTCCTAAATTGTTTATTTTTTCTCTTCTTGCCATATGTCAGAGTTGTAGTTTTCAGCATGTTGAATTTAAGCTTAGCTTCAGGATTTGTTTTGGTCAACAGAATGTGAGTAAAAGTGTGTTTTTTGTTTGTTTGTTTGTTTTTGTTGTTGTTGTTGTTGTTGTTTTTTCATTGTTCAGCATGTTGAATTTAGGCTTAGCCACAGGATTTGTCTTGGTCAACAGAAGGTGAGTAAAAGTGGATTTTTTCATTCTTGGATAGAAATTTTAAGAGCTTCTTTCTGACATAGTCATTGGATACAATCTCCATTCCCATACTGCTTTAAAGAACTATCTGAGTCAGGGTAATTTATGAAGAAAAGAGGTTTAAGTGACTCATATTTCCACAGGCTATACAGGAAGCATGGTTGGGGAGGCCTCGGGAAACTTACAATCATGGCGGAAGGGTGAAGGGAAAGCAAGCACCTTCTTCATATGTCAGAGCAGGAGGAATGGAGAGTGAAGGGGGAACTGCTACACACCTTTAAACAAACAGATATTTTGAGAACACATTAACTATCATGAGAACAGCAAGGGGGAAGTCGACCCTTATGATTCAATCACCACCCACCAGGGCCATCCCCCAACATGGGGGATTACAATTCAGCATGAGATTTGGGTGGGGATAAAGAGTCAAACTATATATCATGATCCATCACTTATTCCATCAGCCTGGGTCAAAGAAAGAACATGATGATGACACACAGCAGAATCCCCAACACACACTTTTATGAATGGTTAGCAACAGACAGAAATTAAGCACTGCTTTAGTCCTAAGATTGTAAAGATTTTAAAATTTCAGCATAAGATTGTTATGCTTACTGATAGCATAATGAAAATCATCAAGCCATTTGAGGAAAATATATAATGAAAGACATATTTCAAAGCTAAGAAAAGGAAAAATGGGCCAGGCGCGGTGGCTCAAGCCTGTAATCCCAGCACTTTGGGAGGCCGAGACGGGCGGATCACGAGGTCAGGAGATCGAGACCATCCTGGCTAACACGGGGAAACCCCGTCTCTACTAAAAAATACAAAAAACTAGCCGGGCGAGGTGGTGGGCGCCTGTAGTCCCAGCTACTCAGGAGGCTGAGGCAGGAGAATGGCGTAAATCCCGGAGGCGGAGCTTGCAGTGAGCTGAGACGGCGCCACTGCACTCCAGCCCGGGCGACAAAGCGAGACTCCGTCTCAAAAAAAAAAGAAAAGGAAAAGGAAAAATGATTTAAATAAAAAATATGCATGCATATACTTTGAGACAAACCTTTAAAATTGAGAAATCTCAGAATTGAAAGAGGAAACACTGCATTTGTAAAAAAATAAAAAATAAAAAAAGAATAGTGGGCAATAAAATAAATAATACATAACAAAATAGTGTATTTTTTTTTTTTTTTTCTTGAGATGGAGTTTCACTCTTGTTGCCCAGGCTGGAATGCAATGGCACGCCATCATGGCTCCCTGCAAGTTCCGTCTCCCGGGTTCAAGCGATTCTCCTGCCTCTGCCTCCTGAGTAGCTGGGATTACAGGCATGTGTCACCACAGCCGGCTAATGTTGTATTTTTGTAACACACACTGGGTTTCTCTCTGTTGGTCAGGCTGGTCTTGAACTCATGACCTCAGTTGAGCTGCCTGCCCCGGGCTCCCAAAGTGCAGGGATTACAGGCGTGAGCCAAAATAAGAGATGAGTCATCCAAAATATTATAAGATAAAAGTTGAGAAAATTCCTCATAGATTAAAAAATATATATAGATTTTTAAAAAAACACTAAAGATACAAATGTTAGCATTCTGCAACATCCTCATAATGTGAACTGCAGAATACAATAAATAAAGAAAATATAAGGAAATAAAAATAAGTTAAATAAGAAAATATACTAAATAAAAGATAAAAATTATTATTTTGAAGTGAAATGAATATTCCAAAAGACCAATAAAAGGAAAAGAATAAATTTATAACCTCATACCAAAACCTATCATTGTAAAATTTGAGAGGAAGGGGAAATTGTTTACTCTAAAATGTTTAGACATCTAAGTGGCTTTTACAACTGGAATATAGAATATCAAGAAAAAAAAAATCTCCGTATTTTGAGAGAACATCCTTTAAAATCTAAAATTATTTATGGGAAGCCACGACTTATAGGAAAGTATCAAAAAATGTTTTATCAATAGAGTTTCTCTAAACAGATACTTCACCAACTCCGTGAACTTCTCAAAAAGTTACTGAAGAATGTGTTCCATCCAATTGTAGGAGTAAACAAAGACAGAGGAATCTAAGAAATACTGTAATTGGAAATAAGTGATCCTGCTTAAGAATAAGGTAAACACGTTTTCAGAATAATGGAGAATAAAAATATTCAGGGGGAAAATATGCGAGAATAACAAAGAAGGACACTAGGAGAGCTCTCTTCAAGGAGGAAATAAAAAGGGAATGAAGAAAGGAAAAGACAGAGGAAAGAAAAGGAAGGAAGAATGAAGAGAAACTTTAGAAATAAAAACTAATGTCTCTGAGCATAATGACAGAAGGTTTCTTGTATTTGTTAGTGTGATTGTTTATACTGAATATCCACTTGATTGAAAGATACACAGTATTGATCCTGGGCATATCTGTGAGCGTGTTTCCAAAGGAGATAAACATTTCCGTCAGTGGGCTGGGAAAGACAGACCCACCCTTAATGTGGATGGGCACCATCTAATCAGCTGCCAGCACGACCAGAATAAAAGCAGGCAGAAGACTATAGGGAAATCAGCAAGCTTAGTCTCCTGGCCTCCATTTTCCCCCCCATGCTAGATGCTTCCCGCCCTCAAATCTTGGACTCCAAGTTCAGCTTTGGGACCAGGACTGGCTTCCTTGCTCCTCAGCTTGAAGATGGCCTATTGTGAGACCTTGTGATCATGTGAGTTAATACTCCTTAATAAACTCTCCTTTTTGTGTACATCTATTCTATTAGTTCTGTCCTTCTTGAAGAACCCTGACTAATACAGTTAGTATTTGAAAATTAATTAATAAGTACATGATACCGTTTGGCTCTGTGTCCCCACCCAAATCTCATCTTGAATTGTAATCCTCATAATCCTCACATGTCAAGGGTGGGACCAGGTGGAGGTAATGAAATCGTGGGGGTGGTTCCCCCATGTTGTTCTCATGATAGTGAGTGAGTTCTCAGGAGAACTGATTTTTTTTTGTTTTTTTTTTTGTTTGTTTGTTTGTTTTGTTTTTTTGAGACGGAGTTTCACTCTTGTTGCTCAGGCTTTAGTGCAGTGGCATGATCTCGGCTCACCCCAACCTCTGCCTCCCGGGTTCAAACGATTCTCCTGCATCAGCCTCCCGAGTATCTGTGATTACAGGCAGGTGCCAGTGTGCCACCACGCCCAGCTAATTTCGTGTTTTCAGTAGAGACGTGGTTTCTCCGTGTTGGGCAGGCTGGTCTCAAACTCCCGAACTCCGTTGATCTGCCACTTCAGCCTCTCAAACTGCTGGGATTACAGGCGGGAGCCACCATGCCCGGCTGATCGTTTTATAGGTGTCTGACCCTTCCTCTGCTTCCAGTTCTCCTTCCTGCCGCACTGTGAAGAAGCTGCCTTGCTTCCTCTTAGATTTCTGCCATGATCGTAAATTTCCTGAGGCTTCCCCAGCCATGCTGAACTGTGAGTTTAACTTTCTTTTATAAATTCACCAGTCTTGTGTATGTCTTTATTAGCAATGTTAGAATGGACTAATACAGTACACAAAGTTAGAAAACGAAATAAATTAGACAATTAGATATTTAATAAAGACACTGAAAATCAATAAAGGCAATGTAATCATAACGTATTATGTCTTAGATCTGAATCTTTACGCAGTCACATAATGCAAAAATTGACTGTTCATAGCACCAAAAAGGTGGTTAAATTTTATTGAGAGATTTAGGAAAACGAAAATAAAGTTATGTGTACAGGCAGTTGCAAATTGAAGATATCATAGACTTCATTCCACATTAACGTCAATATATAATATGAAGCATGTAAAAAAAAGCAAGAAATGGTAATGAGTTAGAAATATGAAAGCAAATAACAGACAACGTTAATGACTTAAAAGTGATTGTAAGGAAAATAAATTTAGAATGAGGAGTGATAAAAGAGAATGTCTGTAACTTGCAACTTCAGGACAAATATTACTTTTTAATTTTTATATTCTAAGTGTACAATAAGTAAATGTTAGCGTTTAAGTTGTATTTTATTACTGTTTTTATTCACTTTTGTAAAGATTGCAAAAGAATTTGAGTAAAATAAATAGAGCGGTGCTATAACATCAATGAACATGATATTTTTCTGTTCATTAATACTATGAGAATGCAGAGTTATCCAATAAGTTATTTAAAAAAAGAGAAATCAAAACCCAACAAGGAAATGTATTTATTTCTAGACTAAGATTTTAAAATGTTATGCAATTGTTCCAGCAATGGATTAACATTGAAAAAAAAAAAACAAAACAAAAACTAGATGAAGAAAAAAAATATATTGAACAAAAGTGAGAAAAATATGAAATGTTTACATATATAATAGCCATAATTTCATCTATTATTTCAAAGGCAAAAGACTTGAAAATATAGCCACCAATTTTCTATTTTAATTTTAATTTGTAAGTAAAAATTATATTTATGCAGAAAATGATTTTTTAAAAATCATGCAAAAATTATTTTTAAAAATATGTATACTTTGTGGAATAGCTGAATTAACCTACTTAACATATGCATTACCTTGCATACTTACTGTTTTATGTGTATGTGGTGAGAACACTTAAAATCTATTATTAGCAATTTTCAAATAAAAAGCATATTGTTATTAGCTGTAGTCACCATGATATAAAGTTGGTATCTTGAACTTATTCCTCCTGCCTTACTGGAATTGTGTATCCTTTGATGAACATGTCCCCAGTTCCCTCAACCGCAGCCTTTGGTAAACACCATTTTACTCTCCATCTCTGTAAGTTTCACTTTTTTTCCACTAAATACATAAACGAGATCATACGGTATTTATCTCTCTGTATCTGGCTTATTTCAACTTACCAAAATAAAATTCAGGTTTATACATGATATTACAAATGACGGAAATATATTCTTTCTTAAGGCTGAATAGTATTCCATTGTGTATATATATCACACTTCCTTTATCCATTTATCCCTTGATAGACACTTATTTGATTTCATATTATGGCTACTGGAGATAATGCTGAAATGAACATGGAAGAGCAGATATCTCTGTGGCATAGTGATTTTAGATCCTTTAAATATATACCCAGCAATGGGATTGCTGGATCATACGGTAGTTCTATTTTCAGTTTTTTGAGAAGCCTTTATACTGTACTTGATAATGGCTTTATTAATTTACATTCATACCAACAGTGTGTGAGGGTTTCCTTTTCTCCACAAATCACCAACACTTGTTATCTTTTGTCTTTTTGATAACAGTTATTCTAACAGGTGTGAAGTAGTATCTCATTTTGGTTTTAATTTGCATTTTCCTGATGATTAGTGATGTTGAGCATTTTTTTCATATACCTGTTAGCCATTTGTATGTCTTCTTTTAAGAAATGTCTATTCAGGTCCTTTCCCAATTTTTAAAGTTTTCTTAGAAAACTGAGTTATCTGAATTTCTTGTTTATTTTGGATATTAGTCCTTTATCAGATATATGTATTGAAAATATATTTTCTCAGGTGGCGGGCGCCTGTAGTCCCAGCTACTCGAGAGGCTGAGGCAGGAGAATGGCGTAAGCCCGGGAGGCGGAGCTTGCAGTGAGCTGAGATCCGGCCACTGCACTCCAGCCTGGGCGACAGAGCGAGACTCCTGTCTCAAAAATAAAAAAGAAAAAAAAGAAAATATATTTTCTACAGAGCTCTTTGTTTGATGTAATCCCGTTTGCCTATTTTTGCTTTTGTTTCCTGTGCTTTGATGTCATATCAAAAATGAATTGCCCAGATCAATATCCTGGAACTTTTTCTCTAAGTTTTCTTCTAGTAGTTTTATAGTTTCAGGCATTACATTTAAGTCTTTAATTCATTTTTAGTTGATTGTTGTACATTCAGTTATATAATGGTCCAATATAATTCTTTTGTATGTAGATATTCTGTTTTCCCAGCACCATTAATTGACAAGTTTGTTCTTTCCGCGTGGTGCATTCTTGGCATCTTTGTCGAAAATGAATTTACTATAAAGGTAGGGATTGATTTCTGGGTTCTCCTTTCTGTTCCATTGGCCTATATTTTTTTCTAGTGCCAACTATTAGTGGTATTTACCAGGGTTTGGGATTGAAGCTAACATTTTTTATTGTATGTAGTACCTAATGTTATATATATTTTTAAAAGGGTGATTTACCTCTCAAGAATAATTAAAAAGTGTTCTAAGAACCAAAAAGAAAACCACAAGCAAATAAAAAATAACACATCAAGTCACAGAGATTCTTATAACTGTAAAAAACCCCCCTCAAAATTCAGACAGAAAGAATAGACTTAAAAGGAGCAATAAACAATCCAGTAATTATAGATGACCTCCAACTAAAGATGCAGAAGTAGCCTTAGACCCTTTCCCTGAATTTTCTGAAGTCTGGTGATAATTCTAGAGGTTGGGTACAACAATAAGGAAAATATATTTAACCAAGAATAGATAGAATTATGTTTCTGTCCAAAATAAATTAAATTGTCATTTAAAAATTAAACCAAAACAAATTATTTTCTTACCCACCTCTTTTCCTAACCTAGGGTCATTCAGAGTAAGTATTATTCGATTTGATCTATTGTTATTAATTCAAGTGTATTAATAGTGAATGTATTCAATGTATTCAATAATGAATACATTCAGATTTTACATAAATAAAGCTATAAATGGTTGCAATAAAATATTCTGGATATAAACTCAGGCAGGGTCTGTGTCGTGTTAAAATTTCCCTGAATTTGTATACTTATAAAACAAATATAATTTATCGTTTATGTGCTAGCAATTAAATTATACAATGTATATCAGTATTGTATATGAAAGACTGTTCTATGAACTATCCCAGGATCACCTGGTTTCATCATTACATATGCTAAATGTGATGCTACAATTAGCAAACTTGGTAATTCAGGTAATATTATTATTCTTTGAACACAAAGATCCTTTACTATTCCTGAAGACAGTCAGATAGGAGAAGTTCCCTCTTACTCAGACTTTTGTTCTATTCAACGTTCAACTGATGGAATAAGGCACACCCACATTAGGGAGGACAAAAGCCTTCACTGTGATTCAAATATTAGTCTTATCCAGAAACACACTAACAGACACAGACACACTCAGAATAATGTTTGGACGAATGTCCTAGTACCCCATGGCCCAGTCAGGCTGACACACCATATCAATCATTATAATACCACATCTTAATTTTTCTTTACACTTAGTCTGGCTTCTTGTCCTAGGCCCGTAGGTGCTGATACAGAGCACTGCTCAGACGCCCCCTGTATGCTCATACTTGTCTCAGAGTCTGCTCTCAGGGAAGCCAATTTGCAACAGCCGACAAAGCCCACTGGGACAAATACTGCAAAATGGAAGAGAACCCATTAGTCTGTCTTATTATCTGAATATACATTTGTCTTAGAAATATATAACATATATACATTGATACAGTGTATACATAAGTTAGAAATAATATGTGTATACAGTATATGATAGAAACAGAAAACTGCTAAAATAGTAGAATGTGATGATAGCAGGCAAGCCTAGGCTCCTGCTGTTTATCTTTGTCTCTGTCTATTTTAATTTTTTGTCTCCTCTTCTCTTCTTCAAAAAGGGAGGTGGTTTGCACAATGGGAGCCGTGCAACCTCTGTGGGAAGAGTTATTTTAACGCTGACATTGACTAGAATTACCATTGCATAGGTAGAAACATAAAGAAATAGCTTTGTATACTGTTTGTTATCCTTGTTGTTTTGTTTTGTGTACTTACTGCAAATAATCATTTTTGTCGTCCATGGGCCAGTTGTTCTTAAAGTGTGGGTAGCATAAGCATCATGTAGTAACTTGTTGGAAATGTGAATTCCTAGGTACCACTCTAGACATACTGAATCAGAAACTCTAAGCATGAGGACAAACAAGCCCTCTGGGTGATTCTGATGAATGCTAAACTTTGAGACCACTGATATGAATAATACACTCATTTCCTCATTATTTAATTATTATTATTTTATAATAAATAAATTTATTTATTAAAACTGCACTAACCTGTTTTTCCTTACCAAGATAGAATCACATTAGCACAATGATTAAATTATCATTTTTACTCATCTATGAAAATTTGCAAGTCTAGGCAGAATACTATTATATATTAATTTACGTCCAACATGAAATTTTATTTTTCTGAACAAAAATAATAGAGATTATTATATTTTAATGTAATTGGTGACATTAGTTGAATTTCCTCCAACACATTGCAAATAATTGTATAATACCTGTTTTTTCTATTATTTTCCAATTAGTGAATTCTAGCAATAAGGTTTTTTAAAATGGTTCATTATAATACATGTAATTATATTCGGGTAAAGAAACACTACTTTCACTAACTATTAATATCACTTTGACTTACAAAAAAGCAGCAATGCTAATTAAAGGAGAGCAATTAAAATTTTTAGTTTAGTAGTTTAAGTATCTTTGGCACAAAATGGAAACAAGTATAACTTACAGAGAATTTGGGACTGAAATAATAAAAGTATGCTTTAGTTCCACAGTTCTGATCATGGGTTAATACTGTATATAACCACTAACAACAAGGCAGAAAAAAAATCAACTTTATTATCCACTGGGAAAAAAATTCATTCTGTGTTACATCATGACAAGCCACTACTATTGCTTATTAATTGGCAGCCAATGGTGGGATCCCACTGTGACTAATCCGTGTTATTTCAGAGGTATTTTTCTGAGCCCCCAAATTAATAAAAATTTTAAAAAAGTCTTAACACATCGTGTTAAATGGTCTTATTGAATCATTACACTGTTTGGGTTCTACTTATTTTTATAAATGTCACAGAGTAAATCTTAATTCTTTTGATTTTTCCTTTCACACCATGCACTGATGCTTGTATTTCCTCAGGACTCACTCAGTAACTTTTAATTCTAATCCAACATATGTACACTTTCTCAAACCTTAGCAGGAGGGTTATTTTTCCATCCATGTTTTTACCTTTACCATTTATTGTTTCATATGTTAAAATATCTTTTCAGGTTTATTCATCTTTTAACACAATTAAAAGGTGAACTACTTTTAATGTAGAGCCTGTGTCTTTGATTTTATTTTTCATTCCTTGTGTTCTTGGTTATTGCTAAATATCCTTGTTTGCATTAAAAAAAAAAATGTTAAAAAGTAGATTTGTTTTCATTCTCGCCAAAAGCATTTAATTATTGCGATATAGACATTCTTATTTGTGGGAAGGTGACAGGATTCAGCATTCTAAAACTGTAATCCAGAAACCAATTGATCTAACCTAAGAGAAGCAAGAATAGTGAGAAGAGCCATCATCATCATAGTTACAGAGGGGTTCCAGAAAGGCTGTAGTGCAAATAAATAGTGTTTTCTGATGCACAGGAGTAGAAAGGATGTCAAATGCTGTGTTTCACTTCTGATGAATCCGCATGGAGCCCTAGGATCTCTTTGCTGTGCTAAATAAGACTTCCAAGGTTTGTACATAGATTTATGACAAAGATTGAAAAGTCATAAATAGTGCTGACATAATTATATATATATATAAATATGTAATATAATATATATGTAAATATTGGTAAACCACAAGGCAAATAATACATAATTCATATAACCCTTTTTGAGCCTCAAAAAATATTTTAAAAATTAAAAAAAAATTTAGCTGTTCCTTATACTGACTTTCTTTCATAGTAACAACCACCACTCATGTTAGGACCATGGAATAAAATTCCATATATAAAAAAGTAGACACATTATAAAGGAAATAAACATCTTAGTAAGAAAACATTATATTGCAAGTTTCAGTTATTGGATCAGATCTGTAAAATACCTTTTACCATTGATGAAAACTTTTTCGAAAACCCAAAATATTCTGGGGGGATTGGGTTTTATCCTGATTTAAAGCTGAAACCACTTTAAGGCATGTTGTAGCAATATAGTGATGGCAGGGTGGTAATGGAAACTGTTAAATCTACAGTGTTTAGGTAATAAAAAGAATATTTTACTTTTTAAAAACAAGCAGGCAAGAAATGGCAAAGATGACTACTTAAATATGGTACTAATGCTATTGCTACTTTCTTGAAGGTATTCTTGATGAGTGTAGAGACAATCTGACTTGATATATTTTTTGGATCTTATTTATGATTTGGAAGAAAACAAACATTTACCCATAAATTTACAATCAGAAAGGACTTTGCTGGTTGCCATTTTTAAAGGTAGGCCAGTAGTTGCAGACTGCAGGTATTTTTTCTGATTTCTTTGCCACATTCTTCTGTCATCTCAGCCTTTGGAAAACTACCGTCTGGGTCTTCAAGCTGTGTACTTATCAGTGGTAACCACTGTGGATAGCAGACGCCTTTGAGGCTTTTTGCTGAGGTTTACGGCTTTGTTGATGGAGTTCATTTCTTCTAAACACTTGTTCCCTTCCTGAACTAACATATATATTCTGACCATCCAGTGTTGTGATCAACTGGGATTTGAAGGGTTATCTTGTTGTCAAAGATCTAGTGACTGCATCCACTATCTTGAAAGGACCTGGAGTTTATTGTCATCAGTTTCACCAAAATCCACTATTTCCTTGGATAGTTTTTGCATAGACTATGGATTCCTTATCACAGTAATCTTATGCTAGTCTCCTACACAATTTAACTTCTGTAGCAAATTCATGTGCTTATCATTCTAAATCTGCATCATTTTAAATGAAGTAATTATAATTATTTTCACAGTCAGTAAATCACATATATTCTGTCACCTAGAGTTGCAGTAAGATGGGCTACCTGAAAGTTCCCAAAAGCTTGGAGTCCCGAAAAGGCAAAATCTCATTATAATGATTGTAGTCGTGAATAACTCTGATGTACTTACAAAATGTTTAATCCTGAAAGCAACATTGATATTCTGTGCAGGTCTATATGCTTGCTTTCTGTAGCACAGCAGAAACAATAATAAACTATTACCTGGAAATTGTTGTGGAGAGGATAAAATACACATATACTGTCAAAGTAAGCATATTACGGTGTCCAAAATTTTTTTGAAAGGATTTTCTTTTGGTAAACTGGCAATCTTTCTTTTTACACTGAATTGCTTTTTCCTATGCACATACATTTCACCTAACTTTTAAGCAACATTCTATTTTCTAATGTATTAGTTATGGAAATGGGATCAGATATATTGTAATTACACATTATTTTAGTATTGTAATACAAAATGACTTTTTTGATACCAGTAATTCCTGAAAACAGTTTGTATTTTTCTCTTCTTGTAAATATTTTTTCAATATTTAGTAGTAGTATATTCCAGGCATGGTGACTCAAGCCTATAATCCCAACACTGAGGGAGGCAGAGGCAGGAGGATAGTTTGAGCCTAGGGGTTTGAGATCAACCAGGGCAACATAGTGAGACCCCATTCTCTACAAAATGGAAAAAAAGTTTGAACCAAATAGTAGTATATAATGCAAATATATAACATAGCTACTTTCATTAGGTAATTGAGAGTTTTGAACGTAAACATCGTTTTATTTATTTATTTATTTATTTATTTATTTTAGCTTACTTCTGTGTTTTCATGTCTGGAAAAGCGAGAGAATTTGGAAATTTGTTTTAGGGAAAAGGTAAAGCAATGTATCACTTAATGCATTCAATTCAGATATCAACCAAATTCATAGTTTAAGTTTAACCACCTTCTCTTGAACATTGGACTTATTCAATAGATAAAGGGGAGAAATGGTGACAATATGTATTTTTAAAAACTTAATGAGTTTCAAGAATAAAATAAAAATATTTTTCACAAAGTGTCTGATGCTATTTGTAGATTAAAGAACCCATAAGATATACTTTATTGTATGGAGTGCTAATAAAGTGAAGATATCTTTAGTATGAGGAACATTTGGACTCTGAAGCAGTTTATTAGAAATTCCAGATCAGTCACCATTGCAACACAAGGACGAATGATGCATTAAAGGTCTTCCCTTCCAGAAAGAATTTTGAGCATTTACAAATGCTAGTAAACAAGATTGGCTGCAATGTTCTCACCAAGAAAAACAACATTAATACATGAACCTGTGAAGATACATAAATGGCATCCTTTTTCTATAATAATGTATAATTTCATTATACAATGTGTTGTTGAATAAACACTAGGTCAGAGAAAAAATACTTAGCGATGACTTTGTATTATTTACTACGATGAATAACTGTATCCAATGTAATTTGATTTTAAGACTAGTCATTTTAATACAGTATTGGTTTAAATTGAAATCTCAGTTTTAGTAGGCTTATTATTAATTATCAAATCTGCCTTGATATGTAGGAACTAAAGCCATTCATTAAAAAAAAAATTATACATACTTAGAGACTTAGAGGCAAATAATTTTAAACCAAAGTCTAATACTCAAATTATTTATTATAGTTGTATAGGCAATTCCTTGGGTTATTGCATTTTTTAATACAGTCATACCTGATGGAAGCTTTTCTATATCTTATAAAAAACATTGTTATACTAGAATTACAGAGGTAAAATTATTGTCTGCATTAAGCCTTTATTATGATGGATGACAATGAAACTGGGTCAAAGGCAAATTAGTTTGCCAAATAACATGCTATTTGTAATCATGTTGAAAGATGGTCCCAGGACTCCTGAATCACAGCGAGTACCATTTGTGCTCACAATTGTAAATGCTATTACTTGAAATGTCTGAAGAAGAAGACTAGGAACAGAATGATAGAATTCCTGTGTGGGGGCCAATATTTACATTAGCATAATAATGTTGACAGGTTTCTCAGCAATCTCTTACCTAAGCGCAAAACATTTATAACAAAGTGTTGATAGACCCAGAAATGGAAATCCCTTTGGAAAGCTCAGTGAGTGTCAAATTCCAGAGAGAGCTAATAGATTACAGTGAGATCTGAGTCCACCATTTAAATCTCCAATTTTGAAAACTCCATATTCATCATTTTTAGAGTTTAACAGTTTCATCACTGTCAAATACGTCATACTAAAAAATGGAAAATCAGAATCTTCAAAACACATAGAATTCATTCAATTCAAAAATGAAGCAGTGTTTATTTCAATGCAACCTGGTGGAGCAAACCTTGCTGAACTTCAAGAAAGAAGTAGGTAAAGCACCTGCCAAATGGCAGTTCTATTACTTAGAAAATAAAAATTCGAAGGGCATTCTCAGAAATGCAGACCCCTGTGATCTAACCACAAAGATTCGGTTTAGAAGTGGGGATTAGGAAACTGCATGTTTAATAATACATTTCAGTCAATTCTGATGCAGGTGGACAGGGATCTCTCCTTGAGGAATGCTTTGTGATCTCAGTCTATTGAAGTCAAAACAATGAACCCCTAGATGCTACCTATTCCTCCATTTATCAGTTTTCTTTGCCCATAGTTACCTATCTTACTCAAGATTTCTGAAACTGTACATATTTTTAGGATTTCTGAAAGTGTACATATTTTGTAAAGCTGCCTGATAATTGATATGGTCAGTAATTGATAAAAGTGTATGATAGAAAGGGAAATTTTTATCTCACATGGAACATAGCAGAGAGAGGTCTAGAAAGAGAGATAGGGACAAAATACAGCCTGAACACATAATATAGAGGAAAATAAATTCATAAAGTATTACAGACATTGAGCAAAGACCCCCTCATATCTACTTTGAAACAGGGAAACAAAAACCAGAGATCCTCTCAACTTATCTACTGCAATGGGTCTAACAGTATGTGTTAGGAAAAGCAAGTTAAAAGGAGGAGGGAAAAAGATCATAAATTTGTTTTCTACCTTCTCTATTTGATCTCATTAACTTAAATATATGTACATATATTCATTATTTTAAAAACTAGTGATGGAAAATATATAATATATATAATAAATATACTCCATATAGCTAGGTCTGAGAATGTTTTAAACCTCCATATATTATGTATAGTTCATTGCCTTTCTAATAATTAGTAACACTCAATTTCAAGTGAGTTAAAATGCCTTAATATTATATATCACTTTTAACTTACAAAGTCTTAATATGTGTGTAAAGCACAGTGATACACACATACACACTATATATAACATATATATGTCAACTCATGGTTTAAGGCATTTCTAATTAAGCTAACAAACTGTTGAAAGACTGTTAAACAATAACAATGCAATGAAATAAACAGGATATATATTTAAAATCTGTAATAACCAGTGGATATCGGCCAATCAGAATAAATGCCATCAACACTTCAAATTCTAGTGTTAATTTGATGCATATTACTTCACAGTTATAAAGATAATATTTTTTTAATTAGAGAAAACAATTGTATGATTTGGAAAAAAATTAAGAAAATTGTAAGAAAAAGAAAAAGACAGTATCAAAATGAAGCAATGGCAAAATAGTATGAACAAAAACATAAAATCATCAAAGGGCAATGTATGTTTTAAAAACACATTTTGTGTGGATTTCTGTCATACTGTGTGTGAGTGGCTACAAATGGCCATAAAACCATTCTAAATTTTTGTTGGATGTTCATATCGGGCTCAGGGATAGAGAGGGCAAATCCTGTATGAGGAAGACTGTTTATGGCTCATGTTTTATATATCCATGGAAGCAAAGTAAAAGAAAAGATAAATACAATGAATTATGAGAGTTACACTTCCCGCTTCTGCACAGCCCTTCATTGACCTCCCTAGAAGAGAAAAGATAACTGACTTGATGTGGAAGACTGATTGGGAGAAAGACTCTTTCTCTCTGCAGGTTCTTTTCAGTTTCTCTCTTTCATTCCTCCCAACCTGCTGACAGGCTATGCTCTACTCTTTTATCCATGACATAAACTTATTGAATCAGGCTTTGTTCAAGGAAGACTTGCAGGTAATAATTGAGTTGACTTTAAATAATGATAAATTGCTTGCATATCCTCTTGGAGGAGTTTCTAAAGTTATTTTAACCAATTAGCATTGTCATTATTATAAGTTACATTTTAATAAACATTTATCTCCTTTCATATTCTTTATTGAATCCGAACTAGAGAAGAATGAAGTAATGTTACATATTGATCCCTGAAAACTGCAACAAAAGTGAAGGAATAAACTACCCAAGGGCATACATCCTGTAATTCAGAAGGACTGAAGTTGAGCCCAAGTCTCCTGCTTTTGCTTGGTAGGCAAAGAGATGAAATGTTTGTAAAGCAATAAATCTATATAAATTACTCACCAAAGATGAACTCTGTATCATGCAAAGGCTTCATTCAGGAAAATAAATCAGATTTACAAGTATCATCTCAAATAAAAAAAGTAGTTTTAATATATGTCCAAAGTCAGAAGTAATATCGGTCTCTCAATATATAGTATTTTGATTTAATTAACAAATGTAATGGCAAATAGCCACAACAATGTCTTTAATAGTTAAACAAGACCTTAAAACTTTAGAAAATATTTAAAGAGAATCAGATTTTAGGGACTAATACTAACACATTTCTCAGAATATTCCTAAGGGAAAATGAAAACTTCTGTTTCTAGCCTTTTTTTCATGATTTCACTGTAACTGTCTGTGTTTGTGACAAAAATACATGTATATACACATATATACATACACATATACATATATACTTATGTGTATACAGGTATATATACACACACATAGATAAATGTATATGTATCTGTTTACTATTGATAGAAGAAAAACTTCAGCTGAACTAAATTTGAAGTTTAATTGAGCAATGAATGGTTCATGAGTTGGGCAGCCTTCCAAGGCCGAGTAAGCTCAGAGACTCCAGCGCAGCCATGTGGTGGAAGATTTATGGACAGAAAGTGGAAGTGAGGTACAGAAACAGCTGGATGGGTTACAACTCGGTGTTTGCCTTATTTGAACATGGTTTGAATGGTTGGCTACATTTGATTGGCCAAAACTCTGTGATTGGCACAAGTGTAGGCTATGGTATGTTTACACCTTCACTTGATACAGTTCACGATATACAGAAAAGTCTTTAGGCCAAGCCTAAAATATGTAAGGAGACAGATTTAGGTTAAACTTGATTTAACATTATATTTTAAATTAAGAATATTAACACAATGAATACACTGAATAATGCTAAAATATATAATAACTCATTACTTTATAACTTAAATTGTTATAAAAATAGTCATGGGTATTTGAAAACATGTGGAAAACACAATTAAAGAGAAAAAAAAATGCATCTATAGTCCTCACTGGCTTGAGATCCCACAACACTAGTATCATTTGTTTATATTGCCGTCTAGCAATTTATATACAAAATCTGGATAATATTATACTACTCATACTCTAGTATGCAGAAAGACAAAATATATTTATGTTCTATATCTAGTTTTGGTGTAACATTCTACAGTTAATATTTTTACATGTTGTTAAATATTACTCAAAATATTTAAAGACTATATTCTATTCTATTCTGCATTAGATTGAATAATAGCTCCCCCAAAATATACATCCTTCGAACGTGAACTTCTTAACCATGGATTAATCCATAATGGTATGTGTCCTATAGGAAAGAAAAGAAGACAAAACAATACCCTAAGTCAGGGTCCTTGTGAGGACAGGCTGAGATTGGAGTGATGCATCTACTAGCCAAGGAACATCATGGATTGCAGCTTCTACCAGAAGCTCAGAGAGAGACATGGAACAGGTTCTCCCTCAGAGCCTCTGGAAGAAACTAACACTGCCAATGCCTTGATTTTGGAATTCTGGCCATCAGAAATGTGATAGAATGAAATTCTGTGATCAAAGCTATCTGGTATTTGGTAATGTATTACAGTAACACTAAAAAACCAACACTGTTATCTCCTCTTATCTGTAAGGACTATGTTCCAAGACTCCCAGTAGATGCTCAAAGCCTAAAATGGTACTGAGCCCTACACAGTAATGCTCTGTTAGCAGCTGACTGCATATACAATGGTGGATCCATAAGATTATAATGGAGCTGCCCTATCCAGGTGTATTTGTTTTTATATTTTATACCACATTTTTACTGTACCTTTTATATGTTCAGATATGTTTAAATATATAAATATCATCATGTTACAATTGCCTACAGCATTTAGTAGAGTAACATGCTGTAATGGTTTGCAGCCTAGGAGCAACAGGCCATACCATATAACAGAGGTAGTAGCAGGCTATACCCTCTAGGTTTAAGTTCCGTCTACGATGTTCACACAATGACAAAGATCACCTAACAACACATTTCTCTGAAGGTATCTCCATCTTTAAATGATGCATGACTATATATACTATACACAAATTTCTTTTTGCTTCTTCACAGTTTTATGGATACAAGATTTGTTCATGCCATAGATGTTAGCACTGTCAGCATATGATTTTTTTTCATAATTAGATAAAATCTACATTTTTAACTTAGATGAGGCACTTTATAGCTTTTGTTGGACATATTTGAATTACCAACATCACTACTCTTGTGCTCTGAGATGCTTATTAAGTAATATGAGTTACTTTAATACCAGCATTTGGACACTACAGCAATCAGTCTGATCACTAAGAACATTACTAAGTGTCTGAGGAGCTGGTTACATATACAGCTGGGATACACTGTGTAAAAAGATGATTCATGTCCAGGGCAAGACAAAGTGGAATGGTACAACATTTCATCAGTCTACTTGGAATGGCATGCAATTTATTATTTATGAATTTTTAAATTCTGGAAGCTTTCATTTAATATTTTTAGACTGTAGTTAACCCTTGTTTGCAAACCTGCAAGTGAGTAAAGATTACTATACAAATCCTACAGTTATACCAATATTTATTGTATTTCATCACATTAAGGTGCTATTTATTATCCCTATGCAAAAATCTTTATAAGCATTTTTGATTAAAACTATATTTGAATTATCTAAACATTGAATTTTAATACTTTTAAACAATAATAGAGATTTCCAAATTTCTCCTCATAAAAGTTATAAAACTGATATTCCCAGCCGGGTGTGGTGGCTCAAGCCTGTAATCCCAGCACTTTGAGAGACTGAGGCGGGTGGATCACAAGGTCAGGAATTCAAGACCAGCCTGACCAACATAGTGAAACCCTGTCTCTTCCAAAAAATACAAAAATTAGCTGGGCGTGGTGGCACACGCCTGTAATCCCAGCTACTCAGGAGGCTGAGACAGGAGAATTGCTTGAACCAGCAGGCAGCAGAAGTTGCAGTGAGCCGAGATCGCACCACTGCCCTCCAGCCTGGGCAACAGAGCAAGACTCTGTCTCAACAACAACAACAAAAAACTAAAAGTATTTTTCATACTTACAGTTTGTACAGATTCTAAATATAAAAGGGGTGCTTTTGGAAACAAAAAGAAACATTTTTATAATTTAATATTCCTACTTCTTTTATGATTCTGATGTTGTTTGTTTCAGTTCCTAAAGCTTAGAATGTCAACTGAGAATCAGGGAACGCTTTCCCCTCAATAGGTTTTATTCCCACTAATGTTTTCCTTCATTAGGGTAGATAGGCAGAAATTGACTGCAAAAATGTATCTATCTTAGATTAGTCTCATACGTATGTAGAGATAATAACATTTAAATGTGTTTTTCATAACCTATGGGATTTCAGTAGGAAAAAGATTACATAGCTAGGCACAACGTAATTATATTTTCATCAAACCTATTTGACTAATTTGCAATAATTATCAATTTTTTTAATTCAAATATTTAGTTCAAATATTAGTTGGTAAGAGTAAAAAGACAATTTATGAAAAGTTATTTCTAATCAAATATTATCTGTATTTAATTATTTCATATTAGTTTTTAAAAGCAAGACAAAATAATGAGTCCAGGCAGTTAAAAGATAAAATTTGTTAATTTTATCAACTGAGAATGATACATACGGTTGGGTTTACCCAATAGGGAATAGGGTATAAACGTTTTGTTTATTTTTTGACTTTTGCATTCTTTTTAATAACACGTAATGAGTTTATATAAAACATCCAGTTTCCAAATTATTTTAAGAGTATAGTGTGTATCTGAGAATTTGCTTCTTAAGGGCAAACCAGTCATTAAAGACAATAGCTAGGGTTGCAATTTCATAACAGATTGGAATGTTGTCTAAAGTAACAGAAAGCAATGCAATAACAATCTCAGAATCTTCCTATTTCTATCACTTTTGTCAAGAAATATGAGGAACACTTTGGGAGGCCGAGACGGGCAGATCACAAGGTCAGGAGATCGAGACCATCCTGGCTAACATGGTGAAACCCCGTCTCTACTAAAAAATACAAAAAACTAGCCGGGCGAGGTGGCGGGCGCCTGTAGTCCCAGCTACTCGGGAGGCTGAGGCAGGAGAATGGCGTGAACCCGGGAGGCAGAGCCGAGATTGTGCCACTGCACTCCAGCCTGGGCGACAGAGCGAGACTCCATTTCAAAAAAAAAAAAAAGAAATTTGAGGAAAATAGGAAAATATAGTCAATTACAGAAGCCTATTTGGGATGGGCTACTATTTATGAAGCCCACGTCACTATTTTCTCAATGTTTTAAGCTGTGTCGAAAATAAGGTCAAGTTCAGTAAGCTTATTTTTATGTAAAAGAATAACAAATAGATTGTTAGTATATTAATAGTTTCTGATACTTTTGTTTTTTTGTTTTGAGATGGAGTCTCACTCTGTCACCCATGCCGGAGTGCAGTGGTGAGATCTTGGTTCACTGCAAGTTCCAGCTCCTGAGTTCAAGTGATTCTCCTGCCTCAGCCTCCCGAGTAGCTGGGATTACAGGCACACGCCACCATGCCTGGTTAATTTTTATATTTTTAGTAGAGATAGGGTTTTGCCATGTTGGCCAAGCTGGTCTCGAACCCCTGACCTCAAATGATCTTCTCGCCTTGCCCTCCCAAAGTGCTGGGATTACAGACATGAGCCACTATGCCCAGTCAATTTGTGGTACTTTCTAAGAAATTTGATCTCAATTGAAATTTTTTTAAAATAAAATAATGGAAAAGAGTCACTAAAAAGGAAAGTGGCATACAAGTTTAGATATTAGTGTCAAAACAGCAGGATGTGTAACATCAGATATCTTTATGGAATGTGTTATTTAAATTTACATTTGTCACAATAGTGCAATAGGTGTTAATATTAGGCAGGGCACTTTTCAGAAAAAGATTATATAGTTTATTTGATAAAAATCATACAGATTTATCACTTCTATAGTTCCATAGTTTAAAAAAGTTTATATTTAGCTAATATGTAACTCATAGTTATCTTTTTAATAATACCTTAAATGGTCTAGTTAAAAAAATTGATTAGTGTGGAGTATGAATTACCTGGTCTCACAAAACAGAGAATAGATGAAGGTGTTTCTATGAATCAAATAAACAATAAACTTATAAACAAGTTATATTTGAGACAAAGTTTAATTTGTAGCAGGCAACCTACGTATACAATTACTAACTGCTTGCAATTATTGTGTTCTTTCTATGTGTCAGGCATTGTTCAAACCACTGTTCCTGTGTTATGTTACTTAATTCTTGTTCAAGCCCCATCAAGTTTTATTATTCCCATTTTACAAATGAAGAACCTGATGCAATGGGAGGTTTATTCATTTGCTCCAGGTAATAGAGCTGGAAAAATTTAAAGCTAGGATTTGAACCCAAGGAGTATGACTAAAGAGCTTACATCTTTATTACTACACTATACTTGTTCATACTTCTAGAGAGAATTACTCAGTTAAGCAGGTATTTATAAAGTATTATAAGTTAACGTGAGCATGTAGTCGGGGTAAGTAATCGGACAGTTTCTGAGGAAAGATAGACTGTACATCTGCTTTTAGTAAGTTTATTCATTTACATTAATTGAAAACATGTATTTATTTAAAATTATGTATATGCACACACATATATACATACGGACAATCATACACACACACATATATACATTGTTTTTCTTTATACTATAAAATATTAGGTCTTAATAGACCACTCATACATTCAAGAACGTCTAGAAAATCTGCATAAAAAACATAAAATATGTCGCTAAACTCATCAAAGAACTTGTAAGGTTGAAAGCTTCAGGGAGTAAGATTTGCAAAAGAAGAAAAATGACAGGTAAATTCAATTTCTTTCTTTCTTTTTTTTTGAGACAGAGTCTTGCTCTGTTGCCCAGGCTGGAGTGCACTGGCGCAATCTTGGCTCACTGCAAGCTCTGCTTCCCGGGTTCACGCCATTCTCCTGCTTCAGCCTCCCTAGTAGCTGGGACTACAGGCTCCCGTCACCATGCCTGGCTAATTTTTTATATTTTTGGTATTGATGGGGTTTCACCGTGTTAGCCAGGATGGTCTCAATCTCTTGACCTTGTGATCTGCCCTCCTCGGCCTTCCAAAGTGCTGGGATTACAGGCATGAGCCACTGCGCCTGGCCGGTAAATTCAATTTCTAATTTTGCCATTCTAAGAAGTGCACAGGATGAATGGATGAGAAGAGAAACGGAGTTTCAGGAGCACATAGGTCAAGGAAACAAAAACTTGAAGTTTATAATTTACCAGGAAAAATGTGCAATTTGAAGATATGCAAACTAGTCAAATTAGAAATAAGCAAACTCACATAAAGAATAAAACCCAGATCCAAATTATATCAGTTGTTGATGTGACATAATCAGTCTGCTTTTAGCCTGAGTTTCTGGTTTTTGTCCTGAAGTTCCTGGCAGAATCAAGGACAAACACAAAAATTCTGTGGAGGAATACATCATCACCAGAGGCTCAAAACTACTTTACCTGTTTTTTTTTTTTTTTTTTTTCCAAACACAACCCCACAATTTGATTAAAAATCAATAGAATCTCATCATTCACATTGCTCCCATTTTCTCAAATGCTAGACATGTTCCATGGATCAGTGCATTTCCATCTGTTGTGAATCACAACCCAATTTACTGTGTGCGAGTCTTAACATGCGAGTGTTTTAGTATTGTAATGCTGTATTTGCCACCTCACTGACTGTCAGCAACACGGTCCTTTGTTGCCATGTGGCTGGCAAGATATTCAATTTCAAATTTCCGTCATGACATTTTGTTTTCTAGGATCCTTTTCTGCACCAATAGCCATAATTCAGATTCTTCCCAGAAGCAGACACTTTGACAAAAAGATTGAAGTAGTTTACTGCAAAGATGTTTCTAGGAGTCCCTAACAGTTGAATGGGAAGTAAGATATGTAAGGGAAAGAGGGGAAGATAGGTACAAGCAACACTATGGAGAAAGTTACAACTGGAGCTTAATTCCACTGGGGAAACCTAAGAGATGGTTTGCAACTTGCTCCGTAGAGTTATTCCTCCCAAGAAGGAAGAAAGATGGAATATTTGTGCAAAAACCACCATTGCATGTGGGCCACTCTCAGAGACTGTTAATTCCTGCATCTCTGGCCTGACTTACATAGGGACTGAATGGGTTCCAGGCCAGTGAAGGTCCTCAAGCAAGGTGGAAGTAACTGAAAGATGGGCTAGTATGCATTTAGGTAACAATGGCAAGCGGCATATGGGTAGAACACTGATAGACTCTGTACCATAGTCCCAAGTAGATTCAGCCAGCTACACAGTCAGTCATCTTTTTCTTTCTCTCTTTTGGGATTCTCTGGGAATACCACAACCTTAGTTTTTTTTCCATGAGCCATTTTGCTAATTGATAGTATTTACTACAAATGATTGTTCCACATAGAAATTTGATCAATGGGCACGATGTCTAAGATTTTTGGATCCTGTCATAAGGACTAGTGATAAGGTCAAAAGGCATTTATAGGTTTTTTTGTTTTTTTTTTAAATGAATTGGAATAAGAATTGGTCTTCATTTTCAATCTTGCATATCTAGGCTCTCCGTACTCCCTTCCTATCATGTCTGTTTGCAGACTGGTTATTTTTTTCTTAGATTTCTCCACGTCTTGTTGTATTTTACTGTATAAACTGATTGAAGTTACCAATGGTACTGAAATTATTTCTTCCATACTTTACCTCCAAAGTTACAAATTATTTTTACTTAAAACCTTTAAAAATTTATTATTTGCCTGCCTTCCTATTTAAACCAGGCAAAAATACAACCAAATATTTCATTATGATATAAAATTGATTGCCATTATTCTGTCCTCAAATATTATTATTATTCTTGTCTGACATTTGTTTATAGAGCCAATTAAACATGATTTTTTCACACTATGTCACTGTATACAAAAAAAAGTGAAACAGATACAACAATAATTATACACTGAAATAGTACACATTGAATACAATGAAGCTTTGGACTAAAGGAAGGAACAGGAGAAATAATAAGGCAGTTACGTGGAAAATTTCCCACAACATTTGTTGATTAATTGAATTGTAGAAAAAAGGAAAGATATTAAGAGTGACTTCTAAGTTTCTCATTGAAATCTCACAAGAGGATAGTACTATAATGGGGAAGACTAGAAGAACAGTGAAAGTTGAAGGTGTATGATATAGTTTGAAAATTTGTTTCTGACCAAATCTCATGTATAAATTTAACCCCTAATATTTGGGGTGGGGCCTGGGGGAAGTGATTGGATCATGGGGGGCAGAATTTTCATGAATAAAGTGAGTTCTCCTGAGATCTGGTCATTTAAAAGTATGGCACCTCCCTGGTCATTTCTCTCGCACTCTTTCTCATCATGTGACATGCCTGCTTCCTTTTGCCTTCTGTCACGATTATAAGCTTCCTGAAGCCTCCCCAGAAGTCAAGTAGACATTATCACCATGCTTGCTGTAGAAACGTGAGCCAATTAAAACTCTTTTCTTTATAAATACTCAGGTTTCAAATATTTCTTTATAGAAATGCAAGAACAGCTAACACAGAAAAATTAGTATTAAGGAGTGGGACATTGCTATCAAGACTGAAAATGTGAAAGCACCTTTAGAGCTGGTTAATGGGCAGAGATTGGAAGGTTTTGGAGGGCTCAGTAAAAGACAAAAAGATACAGGAAAGTTTGGAATTTCTTAAGACTGTTTAAATGGTTGTGACCAAAATGTTTAAAGTAATACAAACAGTGAAGGCCAGGCTGCTGAGGGCTCAGATAGAAGTAATAACTTATTGGGAACTGGAGGAAGGTCACACATGTTATGTCTTAGCAAAAAACTTGGCTGCATTCTATTTATGCTCTAGGGGTCTGTGGAAGTTTCAACTGGAGAATCATGATTTGGGGTATCTGGCAAAAGAAATTTCTAAGCATCAAAGAATTCAAAATGTAATCTGGCTGCTTCTGACAGTCTATACTGAGACACATGAGCAAATACATGACTTACAGTTGAATTTATATTTAAATAGGAAGCAGAGCATATAAGTTTCGAAAGTTTGCAGCCTGGCCATGTGGGAGAAAACAAAAGCTTAATTTCAGGTGAGGAATTTAAGCAGGCTGTGGAGCAACCACTCACTAAAGATATTTGCATAATTAAAAAAGAACCAAATGCTAATATGCAAGCCAATGGGAAAAAGACCTCAAAGGCATTTTAGAGAACTTCATGGAAGCCTAGGAGGACTGACTCCTTTTGTGTGCAAGGTCCAGAGTCCCATGGCCCTGCACAGCCTCAGGATTCTGCTTGCCATATCCCTGCTACTCTGGCTGCAGTCACGGCTCAAAGAGGCCCAAGTACAGCACAGGCTGCCACTTCAGAGAATGCAAGCCATAAGCCTTGGTGGCTTTTATGTGGTGTTAAGCCTACAGGTGCACAGAGTGCAAGACTGGTACATTCTTGGCAGCTTCCACCAATTTTGGAGAATACATGGAAGATCCTCGATGTCTAGGCAAAAGCCTGCTCCCAGGGCAAAACCCTCACTGAGAACTTCTATTAGGGCAGTGTGGAGGGAAAATGCGGTGTTGGTGGCTCTACACAGAGTCCCAACTAGGACACTTCCTAGTGGAGCTGTGAGAAGACAGCCAGCATCCTCCAGACCCAAGAATGTTAAATCTACCAGCAGCTTGCACCCTACACCTGAAAATGCCACAGTCACTCAACTCCAGCCCATGAGAACAGCCTTGGAGTTTGCACCCTGCAAATCCTCAGAAGCAGACCTGCTCAAGGACTTGGGAACCTACCTCTTGTACCAGTGTGCCCTGGATGTGGGACATGAAGTCAAAGTAGAATATTCTGGAACTTTAAGATTTAATGACTACCCTACTGGTGTTCAAACTTGCATGGAGCCTGTAGCTCCTTTCTTTTGGTAGATTACTCACTTTTAGGATGGGAAAGTCTATCCAATACCTATATCCCCATTGTATCTTGGAAGTAAATAGCTTGTTTTTTTATTTTACAGGCTCATAGGAGGAAGAGACTCACCTTGTCTCAGATGAGAATTGGGACTTTGGATTTTTGAATTAATGATGGAATAAGTTAAGACTTAGGGGAGTATGGGAAGGCATGATTGTATTTTGAATGTGAGAAGGACATGAGATTTGGGGAGGGGGACAGGAGTGGAATGATACACTTTGGATATTTGTACCATCAAAATCTCATGTTGAAATTGGACCTGGTGGGAAGTGACTGGATCATGGAGGTGGAGTTATCATAAGTGGAGTAAGTTCTCACAAGATTTGGTCATTTAAAAGTGTGTGGCACCTCCCTGCCATTACTCTCTTGTTCCCATTCTTGCCATTTGATGTGACTGCTTCATCTTCATCTTCCGCCATGATGATAAGTTTCCTGTTCCCTCCCAAGAAGCCAAGCAGATGACAGCAGCATGCTCCCTGTAAAGCCTGCAGAACCATGAGTCAAATATATTTTCTTTATAACTTACCCAGCCTCAGGTATGTATGTATGTATGTATGTATTTATTTACTTATTTATTTTTATTTCTTTTCCAGACAGACTCTCACTCTGTCACATAGGCTGGAGTGCAATGATGCAATCTCAGCTCTCTGCAACCTCTGCTTCGTGGATTCAAGCGATCCTCCTACCTCAGCCTCCTGAGTAGCTGGGGCTACAGGCACACAACACAGCACCAGCTAATTTTTGTATTATTTGTAGAGATGGGGTTTTGACATGTTGCCAAGGTTGGTCTCAAACCTCTGAGCTCAAGTGATATCACCACCTTGGCCTCCCAAAGTGCTGGGATTATAGGTGTAACACCATCCCCAGCCCAGTATTTCTTTATAGCAATGCAAGAACATCCTAATACAGTACAGAAAATGTAGAGGTATTTCTGGGGTGCTCAATTTTGGCTTCTAAGTAGATATTTCACATAGGCAGAAAGTGAAGTTTATAGCCCAAGCGAGAAAAGTCAAGAGTAGACACGCACATACATTTTGGAGATATGATCTACAGAGATCTCTTTAAAGCTATTTACCTTTATGTTACCTTGTAGAATGAAAGTATAGATGATAAAGGATGGTTAAAACCAAGCCAAACATACAGTCTTTCAATATAAGTTTTACCTGGTAAGGAAAAAATAGACTTTACCACTATGCAACACATCCATGTAACAAAACTACACTTGTACACCTTAAATTTATAAAGATTTAAAAAAAAAGAGCAGAGTGATAATAAATAGTAATTGGCATAGAAGAAAAATATGATGTGACAAAATATTTTGGTTTCTCAGAGTGACTACACTGAAATGTACTAAGAAGAAAAAAATGCCATTTACATTCAGAAAAAAATGTGATATTTTCTATTAAATGTAAAATTTTAAAGTTTGTCATAATACTCCTTAAGTAAAAGTTTAACCCTCTAAAAGATTAATTGCTATCCATTCTTGTTTGTAACTTCACATGCTTATTTTATCATTCATTTCTCAGTCATGTTCTATTCAAAGAGAATGGATAGTAACCAAACAATAGTTTTCATTAAAATAAATTTTATAAAGGCAAACGTATGTAATTGCTTTCCAATGTAGTAGGAAAACTATTATTTAATTTTTTAGATTGCAATATAATGTAAAATTTTCAAATAGTTGAAAATTGTACTTAATTTATAAGTACTCAGAAACTGCAATGTGTTAGATAAGTATCAATATCATATATATATGTTTGTAATATATTGATAGAATTAAATTTTATTACACTTTATACACTACGAAATATAATAAAATAAATGTTTATAAATGTATATGTGTATCTATGTTTATACAATATGAAATGCTATAATAAAATAAATATGTGTATACACATGCAAATGCTAGCAGAGTGTCTTCACATGGGCTTTCTGGCCACAATCCAAACATTCAGATAAAAATATGTTGCTTCTTTGTTCACTGACTTTCCTGTCTTTCCTGTTGCTGATGATCTGCATTTTTCTACTTTCCTATTCCCTTCAGGATCTATCTAATGTATGAATAGGGATAGTGGTGGTAAATTCCACCAGTTATTCTCTTTTGATTCATTAGCCAGATAATGTGTTACCTCTCCAAGGGAATGTAATGCCTAACTCTCTGTATACATCTCCTATAAAGTGTCTGCAGGGAAAAAGGTTAATGCTGGGAATTTTAAAAGTTTCAACTGGGAGTTAATTTATTTAAAGGGGATTTTCTTAGAATCCTTCAAATCACATTAATAGAGCAGCTGCCTGCCCTAATTGTGCATAAATCAATGCCACATGGTACAAGTTACTCGAGGAATAGGCACATTTTCCGTATGTTGACTTCTAAAAAGGACAGCGAACAAAATACTTTTTGTCATTATTAGTGATGATATTTATTATCACCAAAGTTTTAATAAAACTGGATTTAAATTTAATTGTTGTAGAAGATTTGTAAATATAATCTCTTTTTATAATCCTGCATAATGATCTATGCATAATGTTTTATGTGGCAAATACGAAATGTAAAATGAAATAATCCGTAATTGATTTTTGATAAATAGGTAATCTATTACCAACCTCAAGCTCATAAGACTTGTCTGTAGTAATTACTACTTGTGAAGAATGAATGAACACAAGGAGGATGATTAAGTTAATATTCTTGCTTTACTGTATGTATTGTCTAATTTCAGAGTTTCTTCCGGTCTCAAAACTTTAATAATCATCTATCTCTATGCAAATTATCTTTCATCTGAGCTTGGGGCATTATTTTTTCAAATTGTGACTGGGCAATCTGTTAATACTGCTAATAAGAAATTTGTACACAATATGGATACAACTTATAACATTATGTTCATTAACTTAAAAAGATTTTTTTTCTCTTTGTTAATCTTAAAGTTTATTACTGCATTTATTGTTCTTGTCCTATATGCAACAAGTTCATAAATCAGTTTGGCATTATGGTTTCTGTACATATCATCAATTTTTCCTCTCTATCCCATTCCAATCACCATTATGCTGTGTATTTGTTGGGTTATCTTCCCTGCTAGTGTGACTTCTCAATCATAGCCACTCTCCAGACTATACATTGCGACAAAGTTAAATGTGAGTTCTTAAATCAATACTTCTCAAATCTAAAAACAGGAGTATATATGGAAGTCTTGATTAAAGGTAAATGTAGTAGTTCAGTACTATGAGGAAACGAGAGTGTTTTCTATAAACGGTGCTGAGACAATTGCAAATCTATGTGGAAAAAATATTTACCTTGGCCACTACTTCACACTATGTACAAAAAAGAAATTCTAGAGTTGCAGATCTAGATGTAAAATAGGAAAATAGAATATTTTTGTGATGTAAGCAAAGTGCTCTTAAACTGAAAACAGAAGTGCTAATTTCAAGAGAAAAATAATTTATAAATTAGACTGAATTAACGCTAAACTCTTATTTTCAAAAGACATAACTAAAAGGTAAAAGGCAAGGAACATCGTAAGAGACAACTACACAGTACTTAACTACAACCACGTATATCCATAATATATAAACAATTTCAACAGATGAATGGAAAAGAAGACAGAAAATCAAATATGGATATGGGCAAAAGTCGAAAGAATTAATGGAGTTATAAGGAGAAGGCAAATTCAAAATACAATGATATATTACTACATACTCATCATAACGGTAAAAATGCAAAACAAAGAAAATGCCAAGTTTGATGAGGACATAGAATTCTCACAGTGGTGATAACAAATATTGATATAATTACATTGGGAAGCTCTTTGGCTTTATCTACCAAAACAGGATATATGAATCAGAAATTTTGCACCAAAGTATACAGAAAAACGTAAGTTTACCATAGGACATATACTAGAATCTTCATAGCAGTATTATTCATAATAGCTAAACAATTGCGAAATGCCCAAATGCCTAACAGTAAAATAGACATACATATTTTTCACAATGGAATACTATATGTTAATCAAAATAAATAATTTATTACTGCACGTGCAATATGAATAAATATCCATGTATCAAATTAACCACAGTAAACCAGACACAAAAGAGAAAATCAGCATGATTTCACCTATGTAAAAAATAAAATCTATAATACATACAATGAAATATTATTCAGCCGTAAAAGCAAATAAATTTCCGATGCACGTTACAACATGAAAAATCTTGAAAGCATCATGCAAAGGGAAATAATCCAGACACCAAAAAATAAATACTGTACAAGTCTAACTATAGGCAATATCTATAATATGTAAATTTGTAGTCAGACAGTAGATTAAAGGTTATCACAATTTAGGAGAAGGCAGAGTTATAGCTTAATAGGTACAGAATTTCTATTTGGGATAATGAAATTTTGAAAATAGATATGCACAACATTATGAATGTAATTAATGCTATTAAATTATACGCATACAATAATTAAAATGGAAAATGTCATCTTACAGATATTTTACCATAATAAAAATTTAAAAATAAATCAAGCAAGTGTACCAAGATTTAACTATCAAACCGTTCATAACTAATAGCAGAGAAAAAAATTGTTTCCCAGTCTAAACTGTCAGCAATCAGAGGTAGGTTAAATATGTTTCAGCACAAACACTTAATGAAAGTTTACAAGACCATTCAAAATCATACAGGAAAGAATATTTAATGGCAAGAAATGTATTTACGTATACTATAAAACTAAATATATGTTATGCAATCACTGTTTTGTTTTCAAAATCATATGTGTATGATTAGAAAAGAAGGATCTATACCAAAATATGTCTCTGGGAAGTGACATTTTATCTTCTTCTTTTTTAATGTTTATTCTTTCAATTTTCTACGTCACAAATATGTATTACAAATAGACAAATAATACAAGTTTTGGTTTCATATAAGCAAAGAAACAAAACATAAATTCAGAACTTGATAGTGATTGCATGAAAGTATCAGAAGTCTTCCGGAATATCACAGAAGTACTCTGTGGTGTTTCACTTCTTGATGTGGGTACTGGTCACAAAGGAGTGTTTAGATTTTGAATTATATGCTTTATAATATTTATACTGTCCAATATGCATATTAGGCTTTAATAATTTTTAAATACATTTTGAGAGCATTCTTTGCTAATTTAATTGGGGATAATCATATACCTTATATGGTTTCAATTGCATTTTAGGTTTATTCATTAGATTTTTTATACTCAGTCTCATCATCTTTCAAATGCAATGTTCTCTCAAGAAAGCTTTGTTCATCTTCCAAATGGAAAGTTCTTTACAATACTGTGGGGAACTCATTCTGCTTCATTTTCCTAATTTACATATTTAATGTAAATAGTGCTGACATATAATGGACAGCAACTATGTCAAGCATGGGACGCAAAAGTTGAACAATTTGCTTCAACATAGTCTTTAATGGACCCTCTTAGAAAAAAAAAAAAAAAGTGGAGCTTATAGTTCAAAAGCCAAAAGAGATGAAAATTTAGATTAGTGTAAAGAAAGCAAATCATGGTATGTTGATAGAGACTACTGAGGTAAAGGGTGTTGGTGCATTAGCAAGGAAGATTTTTTTTAAATCACTTAAGCTATGTTTTGAATATTCATAATTTTTTGTCATGAAAAGAATGTCATGAGAGCGGGGACATGAAGGTAAAGATATTTCATATGGTCAAGCGTGACAAAAATGGAAATGAACTGGAGATGGTTATGGCAGGCGGTTCAAGGCAGAGGCAGAAAAACATTCGTAGATCTCATTAAGGAGTTTAAATTGTATGGGAAGACCGTGAGGTTTTTAAAAAAATAACTATATATGTGGTAAAATACTTAAAATATGTCTCAGAATGCTGCATGGAGAATAGCTTTAATTGTAGAATCATAGAGAATAATTCAGAAAACATGACAGTTGTGTAGCCAACAGCAATTGCTGTTATTGACTTTGGCAGTCTGGATTGAGAGAAATATTTATATTCTCAACGTGTTCTCCAATATATGTTTATTGAGATATGTTTGAGGAGACAGAATGAATGGAAAAGAGTGACAAAATCAGGGTTGAATGAATTCATGGCCTGAAAAAATATGGCTGATAAGAGAAGACTAAGAAAGGAATGAATGTGGCAATCAATTTAATTATCAAACAGTTATAGTCATACCCATTATAGGCCTACCTCAATTATTTCAGACTTTTTGTCAGACATCTAACAGGAGATTTTAAATATAAAGTTAAATATATACATAGGGTATAAAGAAAAAAAAGATTGGGGTAAGATACGCATGTTTGAACATACACAAAATATTAAAGGACTTGGCCTAGATGAGATAATACACAAAAAGATATTGGAGAAGAAAAAGCAAAGAGTTTAGAACTGGAGCCAAAAATCAACAATTTTTAAAACTCAAAAATTAAAAACAAAACAAGTAGAAAAAAAAAACATTCAGGGGTCAAGTACAGATAGAAGAACAGGAGAGAAGATAAGTGGCTAGAGAGGTAAGAAGCAGTGAAAAGGATGAAACTGAAAAAACACGGTGGCCCGAGAAAAAGCTAAAGGTCTTCTACTCAGAATTATTTTGAGAGAAGATTAAGTCAAAAAGGGCTACGTACAAGTAAAACAGGAAAATTCCTCTGCTGCCTTTATGGATGATAAGAGTATGTGTAAGATCCCAGAGTCAGGAAACCCAAATTTGCCTTCTAAGCAAACAAAATACATGGCTACACTGTTTAATTATAGTTTCTTAATCAATGCAACTTGGAGACTTCCATCTTTGTTAGATTTCACAGACCAATTGTACTCTGACTTGCAATGTTGATGTCTAAAGGTCTATAACCACCATGAGATATGATAATCATGTACATTTTTTTTTTCATCATGATCAGTTTCCTTGTAAACCTGGTTAATTCTGGTGATCTTGTGATTATCATTTTAAATAATTTTTTTTTTAAATTTGGTTGGGACCATCTTACTCCCTTTTCAATCTTTCTTTGGAAGTAAATCTTTCTCTAAAGCTATCTCAACAATAATTTTTCCTCTTAACCGATTCTGCAGATTCTTCCAAAATGCATCAGGGCTGATTAACTCTGTTTTTAAACATGGCCCGTCAAGAGTTGATTGCCCCAGGGCTATGTTCTTCAGATAATGAGATCCATCTTGTATAATAATGAAACTTTTACACTCATGGACTGGATTGCGCACTATTTTAATATGACCCCTGAAACTAACCACTCTATTCTAGTGTTATTACTTATACTCAAGAGGCATTGAGCTAGTATTTGCACTGGTTGCAAAGCTATTTCTTAGTGATTTAAATTACACAATATAATTTTGCAGAAATTCCTTTGGCTGACTTTAAGATATTTCAAAATGTAATTATTTGCAACATTGAAAGATCTCATATTTATTGATACAAACAATTTTATTTGCATTAAGTAAACATTTCATTAAATATGCTGAAAAATATATATAAGGGCAGTCTGCTTTATATGTTTTTATTTTAGTGATGATGCTTTCTTCTGTTTACTTAAAAATATTACAGTATTTTCTTTTATAAAAATTACTACTTGTTCTATTTCTTATTTAACAGATTGAGATTTAATATTAATATTCAAAGACATATAGAATACTGAGGCAATATTTTTCATTCTTCCTTACAAAAATATATATTTTTTTGTTTTAAAGGTGTGAATAATAAAAAATAGCCTAAAATTTCTATGGAAAGAAGTGAATATATTGAAAATAATAGTCTTAAAATTAAGTACCTATTTTCTCACTACCCTGCATACATTGTTTTTGAGATTGGACGTCTTTTATTCACTTCCAATCATAAAAACATAATGTTTTCGGTTTTCATTTATTCCCATTTCCTTTCACGTTTCAAAGCATTTTCTGAAAGTAGCCTTTTTCCACCTCTCTTTTTTGCTAAATAGGAGATTAAGTCTCCCTAAATAGAAAGACTGCCAATTACCCACCATTATCAGTACTCTAAAACCTTAGGCCTCTTAAATAAAATGTATTTGGCTATGATTGTGCTGGTCATAGTGATTAAATCTGGGCTCTTTAGAAATAAGTAAATAAATAAAACTTAATCGTTAATCTTCAGAGTCTTATAGGAGAAGAAAAGCAATAGAATGGAGTGAAAACTCTTAAAAACAGTTTGAAGAGAATATAGTGTATGATATGAACTGAAAAATGTCCTTAATTTTGAGGTATGATTTACATAGGAATCTAATCATGCTTACTGAAATTTGGTAATATTAGATTATGAGATATAGTAGGTAATTTTCCTCTTTGTAATTAACATAAAATGAAATGACACAATTTCTATCATTAAAACATCTCGGTTTCACTGGTAATAAAGCTTTAATTGTATAATAATAATATTATTAATGTTAAAGTAATCAAATGGAGGAAGGGCCCTGTGGGAGAGAAAGATAAAGCATAGAACATTATTTTCTTTTTTAAAATAGCCTCTCAATGTAGAAAATTTATTTTCTCATTTATTTATAGATCCGTGCACCTATTTTCAGAAAGTGCAGTTTGTTACTGTGTGAATGTTAGCACAGACAATGCCAAGTTTATATTAAGTCCTCCAAAAGAGTAGAAACACAAATATGAAGTATAATTTTTTATCTAAGATCACCTGTACTACAAAATTAATTTGGCTTCCAGTTAATTAACTTCTCAAATCTCTCCCTACATGCAGTTAGCACTTTATGGCTACATATATTTCTACATACAAGTGCAAAATGGTGAAAAACACTGAGACCATGAAAATACAAAAAGCAGCCACAAAAGCCTCAGCTCCTTCTACTTTCTGGTAGATGGATTATGAGCTATAATATGTCATTTGAAATATCCTCTGGTGATTTGTTAGGACCATCATGACTCGTAACTACCAGAAAGTTTAATGTTTCAATTTCCTGTGGTTTAACACCACCTTAAAGTTGTCAGATATCAAATGGTTCACCTGATGCAATGAGTTACTGGTATATAGAACCTACATTGTGAGTTCAACTGCCAGTCATTTACTTAAAGCTGGGGCCTTCTTTTTCCTTTTGAGCTTTGAACACCATAGAAGCAATTACTCTGAATATTTAATAGTTAATTTATTTCTCCCTGTTTTACCTGAAATATGTATCTAACTGTTGCAGTGTAACTATGCATATATTAAAAATCCCACAAATTATAAATGACTGTCAGTGGTTGATGGTGACAAGCATGTGATAGTATTGTCCAATCAACAAAATTAGGAAAACAAGAATTCATATGTGAACTCTGTGTATATTTATTAGAGAATCAAATTTCACCGCCTGATGGATCTGGCTACAGAATCCTGTTTCTGTCCAAAACTATATTGTGTTAATGTGTGGAATATGAAATAAGTGATGGATGTGAAGGTGCATTTGTTAGATTCTAGCTCCCATTTAAAAATTGTTGAAAAACTTTGTTTACTGATTAGAGCAACTTATGGTACTAGTGAGTTAACCAACACTAGGGATAAATATTAATTTAAATATATTTAAATGTGATTTAATTAATAATTATAAATTAAATATCCAATTAAATAACTAACTTAACCATAATAATTATTATGCCTTTCCTATGTATCAGGCATTAAGAATTACTTCATTTAATTCTTTCTGCAATTCTGCAGTATAATTTTATTATTGTTACCCTTTTATAGATGAGGAAAATGAGCCTTGAAGAAATTACATAGTATATCATTGGTTTCATATATAGCAAATTTCAGTTTCAGAATTCTGGTTACACTATATTACCTCTAGAACAGATAGACTCTAATGTCAATGTTTCTAAGAATACTAAAGACAGAAGGATATTCATCTATTTATTAATTATAAGACAAATTTTGATGTGACATATATTTAAAAAAACTTTATGTGATATAATTGTAGATAGCTTATATTTAAATATTAAATAGTCTGAATTATAAAAATAATTTAAATATTAAATTAAATATTTAATTTGCTACAGAAATTTAACATACCCTTAATATCCACCAGACAGTACGTAACTTAGAAACCTTTATCTTATTTAGATATATTATAATATTTGAATAAAACTCAGTAATAGGTTATCACATACAAAAGTTTTGTTTTAAAAAGAATGAAGTTGCAAAGTACATTTTTCCATTTTCTTCTGCTAAAACAAATACTACAGGCTGGGTAATTTATAAACAATAAAAGTTTATTTGACTTGCAGCTCTAGAGGCTGGGAAGCAAAATATCAAGGTGCCAGCATCTGGTGAAGACATTTGTGTTGCACTATTCCATGGTGGAAGGCAGTAGGTCAAGGAAAGGCATGCAACTGAGAGAGAAATTTAGCCCAACTCTTTCTTTTTAAGTCAGGAGCACACCCTCACAATAACTAGTCCATTGCTATAATAACTTCATTAATCTATTTATATATAAGTCCTCTGCCATCATAATCTATTAAAAGCACCACATCCCAATAGCATCAAAATGTCAATTAAATTTAATTATAAGGGTACAATGAAACCCTGGCATAGAGACAGTATACCTGAATATGCATAGAAGAACATAAAGTAAGGGCTATAAAGAAATACATCAAATCTAGCCTGGTTTTGAAGGATGAAAGTACTTTCATGGCTATTTATAGTTTCCCCCATATGATCAGACCTCTAACTTATTACACGTATATTTTGTGAAGATATTTGATATGCTGTATTCATAAATATTGTATATAATAAAATGTTATATCACTTAAGAACTGTTGGAATCTATACTAAGAATTTTTGATGTATTATCTTGTTTAGTTTATTCGTACACCTCTTCAAAAAAAAATAAACATTAGTTTCAGTTACTAATAATATTTTTTATCTCAGATGGTTTGTCACCTGGCCAATATTCCACAGCAATTATGTGAAAAACACACGACTGTAACTGAATCTGATTACAGAGCCAACATTTTAAAATGCTGGGTATTCCAGGATGTTACTTGAAGGCATAATAACTGTAACTTGTATTATGGAAAAGAAAAGCAGAAAAATGCATGCAAACTCAGAGAACTAATCAACCACATGGAATATAAACAATTGTAATTATTTGAGTCATTATGTGCCAAACACCCTTCTAAACATTTTATGTCTGTAGATTCATTTAATCTACCCAACATTCTTATAAAAAAGATATTGTTGTTATTATTATTGTTGTTGACATTTTAATGATCATGAGAAACAAGCATGGGGTAGTTTTGACCTTGACAAAGATCACAACCCTAGCACTTGCTTAAGTTTGAATTTGCGATTTGTAAAGGTAGCAACGGTGCTTGTGTCTTGGACACTATACCTTATTGCATTCCTCTGCTTGCCAATCAAACAACTATTTCCTCATCTTTTGGTAATAGTTCTCTAAATAGGTCTCTAAAGACCTACACGTCTTTAGAGAGATTAGTCTTATGCCATTTAATTTTATCCTAATTGACTATCTTAAAACAGCTCTCTGCCTTAATAAAGAGTTGGGTACATAATTATGTATATTCAGATATAATAGCTCCAAAATAACCTATTATTAAGTTTTATTACTATATATATAAAATAGCCATATATTATTTACAATGCAATCACATGACTCAAGTTGATTTAACCTGTCTCTCTATCCTAGAAATCCTGAGTTGAACTGAATATCTGTGGGAGACAGTTGAAGATGGGTCACTCTGACCTCTGTACTTAAAAGTATGGACATTAAGCCCTTACTCATGCAGAATATCCTTCCTGAAATCTGATATAATGAAATTCATCTTTATTTTGTGAAAAGTTTCTACTCTATGACATTCCAATATTTTATTTTCTTCTCAGGAAAATGCATTTTCTGTTACTTGAATTCAAATCATTCCAACTGACACGACATACTATAGGCACGATCTTATTATTTTCACTTAAATTTTCCTCAAACTTCTTTAATTGGTACTTATCAAGTACTTATTACAAGCAAAGCTATGAAATAGGAACTAAATTAGAATTAACAAATTGAGAGTAAGACATGAGATTAACACAAGAGTAGTTTCTAATGGAAGAGCCTGCGTTTAGCTAACAACAACAAATTAATTATGTCAAACAATTACTAAGCCCTTATTTTGTGCCAGTTCCATATTAGCATATACTTTTGTGATGAAGCAATTTATTTCTAGAACAGATGTTTTGTGTTAAGGGATAATGTGGAAATAAATGACTGTAAATTTAACTTGTTCAAATATGTATCTAACATGCTTTCAGTTCGAAGTTACGTTATTTCAATAGGTATTCCTTGTATATCTATTGCATATTCCATAATTTTAAATGTAGTTTAGATTAAAACCACACAAGTCCCTGCAGTGTATTATGAGCTTAATTCACATTGGAAAAAACATATCTCTTCTATAGTACTATACAATGCACACCTCACCAAAATGTAGAAATCACTTGTCTGTTAATATCTTTACGCTATAATTTATAGAGTTTAAATTTGTTATTTAACATAGTAAAGCTAAAGGGAAGAGAGTTCAACTTGTAGCAATGGGACAGAACTTGACTGGTAAAAACTAAAAATAGGATCCAATTTTCTAGTTTTGTTTTATTTTATGTATTTATGTATTTATATTTCAATTGATTTTGGCAGAACAGGTGGTGTTTGGTTACATGAATAAATTCTTTAGTGGTGATTTCTGAGGTTTTGGTGCACCCATCACTCTGTACCCAATGTGGAGTCTTTTATTCCTCGCCACCCACCACCCTTTCCTCCAAATCCCCCATGTCTAATCTATTATTCTTATGCCTTTGCGTCTTCATAGCTTAGCCCCCACATGTGAGTGAGAACATAAGAAGTTTGATTTCCCATTTCTGCATTACCTCACTTAGAATAATAGTCTCCAATTCCATCCAGATGTCTGGGAATGCCATTATTTGGTTCATTTTTTTATGGATGAGTAATATTCCATGGTATATATATACCACATTTTCTTTATTCACCCATTGATTGATGGGAATTTGGGCCGGTTCCGTATTTTTGCAATTGCAAATTGTGCTGCTATAAACATGCATATGCAAGTATCTTCTTTGTATAATAGCTTCTTTACCTCTGGGTAGATACCTGGTAGTGAGATTGCTGGATCAAATGGTAGATCTATTTTTAGTACTTTAAGGCACCTCCACACTGTTTTCCATAGTGGTTGTACTAGTTTACATTTCCACCAACAGTTTAAAAGTGTTCCCATTTCACTGCATCCACACCAACATCTATTATTTTCTCAATTTTTTGATTATGGCCATTCTTGCAGGAGTGGGGTAATAAAGCATTGTGGTTTTGATTTGCATATCCCTGATAACTACTGACGTTGAGCATTTTTCCTTGTGTTTATTGGCAATTTATGTATCTTCTTTTGAGAACTGTCTATTCATGTCCTTAGCCTACTTTTTGATGGGATTGTTTATTTTTTTCTTGCTGATTTATTTGACTTCTTTGTAGATTCTAGATATTAGTCCTTTGTTGGATGTATAGGTTATAAATATTTTTCTCCCACTCTATGGGTTGTCTGTTAATTCTGCTGCTTATTTTTATTTGCTGTGCAGAAGTTTTTTAGTTTAATTAAGTCTCATCTATTTATCTTTGCTTTTGTTGCATTTGCTTTTGGGTTCTTGGTCATGAAGTCTTTACCTACGCCGATTTCTAGAAGGTTTCCGCCCCCCCCCCAATGTTATCTTCTAGAATCTTTACGGTTTCAGATCTTAATGTTTTTGTTTGCTTTGTTGAAGATCAGTTGGTTTTAAGTATTTGGCTTTGTTTTTGCGTTCTCTATTCCATTCCATTGGTCTATGTGCCTATTTTTATACCATGCTGTTTTGGTGACTATGACCTTATAATATAGTTTGAAATCAGGTAATGTGATGTCACCAGATTTGCTCTTTTTCTTAGTCTTGTTTTGGCTGTGTGGGCCCTTTTTTGGTTCCTTATAAATTTTAAGATTTTTTTTTCTAGTTTTATGAAGAATGATGGTGGTATTTTGATGGGAATTGAATTGAATTTGTAGATAGCTTTTCGCAGTATGGTCATTTTTACGATATTGATTTGACTCATTCATGAACCTGATAAGTGTTTCCATACGTTTGTGTCATCTATGATTTCTTTGAGGAGGTTTTGTAGTTTTGCTTGTAGAGGTCTTTCACCTCCTTGGTTAGGTATATTTCTCTTTTATTTTTGTGATGAAGTTTTACTGTTGTTGCCCAGGCTGGAATCAATGGTGAGATTTCGGCCCACTGCAACCTCCATCTCCCGGGTTCAAGTGATTCTCCTGGCTCAGCCTCATGAATAGGTGGGATTACGGGCATGCACCACCACGCCCAGCTAATTTTGTATTTTTAGTAGAGACGAGGTTTCTCCATGTTGGTCAGTCGGATCTCGAACCTTAAGTGATCTGCCCAACTTGGCCTTCCAAAGTGCTGGGATTACAGGCGTGAGCCACTGCACCCGGCCTGGTTAGGTATATTTCTAAGATTTTTTCTTTTTTTTCTTTTTTGCAGCTATTGTGAAAGGGGTTGAGTTCTTCATTTCTTTCTCAGCTAGGTCACTGTTGGTATATAGCAGAGTTACAGATTTGTGTACATTAATTTTGTATCCTGAAACTTTGCTGAATTCATTTGCCAGTTCTAGGAATTTTCTGAATGAGTCTTTTTGAATGAACTTTTTGAATGAGTTTCTATGTATACAAACATCATCAGCAAACAGCAACAATTTGATCAGTTTGATTTCCTTGTTACTAATTTGGATGCCATTTATTTCTTTCTCTTGTTTGATTGTCCAGTGCTATGTTGAATAGAAGTGGTAAACATAGGCATCCCTGTCTTGTTCCAGTTCTGAGAGGGAATGCTTTCAACTTTTCCCCATTCAGTATTATGTTGACTGTGAGTTTGTCATAGATGGCTTTCATTACATTGAGATACATTGCTCGTATGCCTGTTTTGCTGAGAGTTTTAATCATAAAGGGTTGCTGTACTTTGTCAATCGCTTTTTCTGTGTCAATTGAGATGATCATGTGATTTTTGTTTTTAATTCTGTTTATGAGATGTATCACATTTACTGACTTACATAGGTAAAACCGCATCTTTGGTATGAAACCCACTTGATCATGGTGGATTATCTTTTTGATGTGCTGTTGGATTCAGTTCACTAGTATTTTGTTGAGGATTTTTGCATCTATGTTCATTAGGAATATTGGTCTGTAGTTTTCTTTTTTTGCTATGTCCTTTCCTGATTTTGATATGAGGGCTGTACTGGCTTCACAGGATGATTTAGGAAGGATTACCTTTCTGTCTATCTTTTGGAATAGTGTCAATAGGAGTGTACCAATTCTTCTTTGAATGTCCAATAAAATTTTGGTGTAAATCCATCCTGTCCTGGACTCTTTTCTTTGGCATTTTAAAAAATTACTATTTCAATCTCACTGCTTGTTTTTGTTCTGTTCAGAGATTCTGTATCTTCCTGGTTTAATCTAAGAGGGTTGTATATTTCCAGGAATTTATCTAACTCCTCCAGGTTTTCTAGTTTATGTGTGTAAAGATGTTCATAGTAGCCTTGAACAATCTTTTATATTTCTGTGGTATTGGTTGTAATATCCCTTTTTATTTTTAATTGATCTTAGATGAATTATCTCTCTACTTTTCTTGGTTAATCTCACTAATGGTCTATCAATTTTATATATCTTTTCAAAAAATCAGCTGCTTGTTTCATTTATCTTTTGAATTTTTGGCCTATTTGTTTCAATTTTGTTTAGTCTGCTCTGATCTTTGTTATTTCTTTTCTTCTACTGGGTTTGGGTTTGGATTGTTCTATTTTACTCCAGTTCCGTGAAATGTAACCTTAAATTATCTATTTGTGCTCTTTCAGACTTTTTGATGGGGCATTTGATGCAATGAACTTTCCTCTTGCACCACTTTTCCTGTATCACAGAGGTTTTGATAGGTTGTGTCACTATTATCATTCAGTTCAAAGAATTTTTAAATTTCCGTCTTGATTTCATTGTTGACCCAACAATCCTTCAGGACCAGGGTATTTTATTTCACGTATTTGCATGGTTTTGAGGGTTCTTTTTAGATTTGATTTCCAGTTTTATTCCACTGTGAGAGAGTACTTGATACAGTTTCAATTTCTTAAATTTACTGAGACTTGTTTTGTGGCCAATCATATGATCTACCTTGGAGAATATTCCATGTACTGATGAATAAAGAGTATATTCTGCAGTTGTGCAGAATGTTTTGTGAGTATCTGTTAAGTCAATTTGTTTTAAGGTTTAGTTTCAGTCCATGGTTTCTTTGTTAACTTTCTATCTTGATGACCTGTCTAGTGCTGTCAGTGGAGGATTAAAGTCCCCCATCTATTTCATTTCTTAGGTCCAATACTAATTATTTTATAAATTTTTGAGCTCTTGTGTTAGGTGCATATATATTTAGAATTCTAATATTTTCCTGTTGGACAAGTCCTAGTCCTTTTATCATTATATAATGTCTCTATTTGTCTTTTGCAATTACTGTTGCTTTAAAGTTTGTTTTGCCTGATATAAGAATAGTTACGTCTGCTTGGTTTTGCGATGCATTTGAATGGAATATCTTTTTCCACTTCTTTACCTTAAGTTTAGATAAGTCCTTATGTGTTAGGTGAGTCTCCTGAAAATAGCAGATACTTGATTGATGAATTCTTATCCATCCTGAAATTCTGTATCTTTTAAGTTGAGCATTTAGCCTATTTACATTCAATGTTAGTATTGAGATGTGAGGTGTCATCCTATTCATCTTGCTCTTCGTTGCTTGAATACTCTCAGCATTGGTTTTCTGGAAAAGACTCTATCTTTCCTTTATTTATGAGCCTTAGTTTCACTGGATACAAAATTCTTGGCTGATAATTGTTTTGTTGAGGAGGTTAAAAATAGGAGCCCAACCCTTTCTACTTTGTAGGGTTTCTGCTGAGAAATCTGCTGTTAATTTGACAGGTTATCCTTTATAGGTTACCGAATGCTTTCATCTCACAGCTCTTAAGAGCCTTTCCTTTGTCTCGACTTTAGATAACCTGAGGAGTACATGCCTAAGTGATAATCTTTTTGCTATGAATTTTCCAAGTGTTCTCTGAGTTTTTCGTATTTGGATGTCTAGATCGTTAGCAAAGTAGGGGGAGTTTTTCTTGATTATTCCCTCAAATATGTTTTCCAAACTTTTAGATTTCTATTCTTCCTCAGGAACACCAATTATTCTTGCTTTGGACATTAACATAGTCCCAAACTTCTTGGAGACGTCTTTTATTTTTAAAAATTATTTTTTCTTTGTCTTTGATGGATTAAGTTAATTCAAAAGCCTTGTTTGTGAGCGCTGAAGTTCTTTCTTCTGCTTTTTTGATTCTATTGCCAAGACTTTCCAGTGTGTTTTGCATTTCTCTAAGTGTGTCCTTGAATCCTAGAAGTTGTGATTGTTTTTTATTTATTTCATTGAAAATTTTTCCTTTCATATCCTGTATCATGTTTTTGATTTCTTTAAGTTGGGCTTCCCCTTTCTCTGGTGTCTCCTTGACTAGCTTAATAACTGACTTTCCGAATTCTTTTTCTGGCAATTCAGAGATTATTTTCTTGGTTTGGATACATTGCTGGTGAGCTGGGGGTGTTAAAGAACCTTGTTTTGTCATATTACCAGAATTGTTTTTCTAGTTCCTTCTCATTTGGGCAGAATATGTCAGACGGAAGATCTGGGATTCAAGGGCTGCCATTCAGATTCTTTTGTCCCACAGGGTGCTCCCTTGAAGTGGTGTTCTCCCTGTTCCCATAGAAATGGGGCTTCCTGAGAGCTGAACTGGGTAGTGATTGTTTTTGCTCTTCCGGGTCTAGCCACTCAGGGGAGCTACTGGGCTCCGGGCTGGTAGTGGGGAGTGTCTGCAAAGAGTCTTGTGATGTTATCCGTCTTCAGGTCTTGCAGCCGTGAATACCAACACGGGCTTCGGTGGAGGTAGCAGGGGAGTGAAGTGGACTCTATGATGGTCCTTTGTTGTGTTTTTGTTTAGTGTGCTGGCTTTGTGTTACTTGGCCTCAAGTCAGAAGGTGGCACTTTCAAGAGTACATCAGCTATGATCCTATGGGGAGGATGCAAACTTGCCCTGGGGACTCCGAATTAAGTATTCGGGAATAACAGATGGTGATCAGGGCTATAGGGCTCTCAAGAGATTATGACTTTTGTCTTTGGCTACCAGGGCAGGTAGAGAAAGACCCACCAGGCTGGAGCAGGGATAGGCATATCTGAGCTCAGCCTCTCCTTGGGCAGGGCTTGCTGTGGCTATTGTGGGAGATGGGGTATGGTTACCAGTTCAATGGAGTTATATTCCCAGGGGGATTATGGCTGCCTCTGCTGATTTATACAGGTCACTAGGGAGGTGGGGGAAAAGCCAGGAGTCATTGGTTTCACTCTGCTACTCTGCAGCCGGCAGTCCTAAAGGTCAATTTCACTCCCACTGTGGTCCCCTAACAGCACCGAGTCTATTTCCAGGCAGCTGCTGACTAGGACTGAGAATTTGCCTCAGAACACAAGCCTTGCCATTGACTCTCAGTTTTTTGGCATCTCAGGTAGCTTGCATGGGTGACCCGGTTCCTTCAAAGGGTCTGTGGATTCCCTCCACCTTTCCAAGTATGTTCCTGTGGTAGTTCTTGGAGCAAAAGATTACAATGCGAGTCTTCACATGCTGCTCTGTCTGACTAAGTGGGAGGTGCAGACTTTAGCCCCATCCTCTATCCACCATCTTAATCTTCAGTATCCAATTTGAGATGCTCCTTATGTTGTAGTTATCAGAGTGCTTCTACAGCATGGAAGCCTTACAAATTCACTCTCCTGGACAGCAGAGAAGCCTAGAGATGTGAGGCAGACATTTGGAACCACTTTTTCACCAAGAATTTGCTCTGAGGAGGGTGGGGATCTGAGAAGCTGAACAGTCATCTGTGGTTGAGAGGCTGAGAAACTTACCAGAGTTTTGGACAATTGCACAGAGTTGATGAGAGAACATCAATTGGAATTTGAGGCTAACCTGGGAGAAGGATCCTGGATTCCACCCCTGCCAAAATTGCAGTTGGGACCCTGAGAGGATATGCCTTAGGTTAGGTGAAGAGAAAATACGCCAGCAATCACAGTAACTGAAGCCAGCTCCAAAGCAAGTCAATGTCCATTTGTATTAAGGTTACCTGCACACTGTTTAATTGATTCTTGAAGCAAACATTTTTGGATGAAAAAGCAATTTGAGTTTTAAGTTATCTTGCACTGTTTTATACATAATTTCTTGGTCTCATGCAAAAATAATCAGGCATGCAGCAACACAATAACAGCAACAACAACAACACACACACACACACACACACACTCTGAAAGTAAACCAAAGAAACAAAGAAAAAAAACAGAAACAGAAATATTGCAGTAAAACTGCCAAAAACAAAGACAAAGAGGAGAATTATAAAGGCAGCAAGAAGATAAAATTAGAGAAGCCAGAAAAAAGCATGTTGCCTTCAAAAAACTTCCCCAAAGAAACAATAGAAGCCAGCAGACAATGGACTGAAATCATTGAAGTGCCACCCTACAACCCTAGAATTCAATACCTTGTGAAAACGTCATTCATAAATGAAGATAATTGTTAATTGTTAAAAAACAAAAACTGGAAGAAATCAGCTGTGCAAGTCCCTGATTAAAGAAAATGCTACAGGAAGAATTTTTTGGCATTGGAAAACACTCACAGGTAGAACCATAGGGATAAAGAAAGCAGAAGGAAGAATGTGAAGGCAAATCTGAAGGTGGATTAAATGAAATTGACTAAGGAAAAATTACGTGTTGTAGAACTTTATATATAATACTTATGCACAATTAAGTACATATTATATAGATGCATGCACACTAATTAAAGCACATATCTACAATGAAACTAAAGGCATGGGGAAATAACTGGAGACAGGTGTTCTAAGAATTCTAAGACCCCTATATTGCCTGAAATATTCTAAGACACACACTCTGTGTCCTATATTAGTCCTGTATTTTATTTTACCATTAATCAGCTAAGTGTATCTTATACATTTTAGATGAGTTATCAACTAAAACTAAAATAATAACTAGCAATTTTTCAAAAAGGAAAATGGAAGTTGATTAAAAAACATATAGTACATCCCCAAAATGGACGAAACAGTGAAAAAATTATAAAATATAAAAGAGTCTACTTAAACACACATGTCAGTGATTAGGGTAATTATAAATGAATTAAACAACACACTTTTTAAAAGTTTGTCACACTGGTTTTAAATATATGTATACTGCATATTACTATCAAAACTCCGTGTAGTAAATATAAGATAGGTATAGTAGTATGAAAAAAATAAGCACAATGAAAACGTTTATGAAAAGAGAACTCGCTTACCAACATATAGAGAAACTTTAACCTATGCTGGTATGTGATTTGCTTTAAAAAAATAGCAATTATTTTTATTACATCTAGAGTTTGACCTGGAGATGTTATTGTCTGGATTTATTTTTCATTCTCTACCCTTCACAATGTTTAATTTTTCTCCCACATTGCTTATTTCAGAATTTTCTCATTCCAGAATTATCTGATATTGATACTACCATTGATGTTTTTATTAGAATTCTGCAATAAATTCTTCATAACAAACTCAAAATCTCAATGGCTTACACAAAGATTTTTTTTTTTTTTTTAACTTGCAGAAACATGGGCTTAGATATTCCCCATGAGTTCCTCATTCTGGAATTAGTACTAGCCTTGGTTATGCTCTTTTCAAGGTAGAGGGTAGAAGAAATGTAAAAGCTAAGCTAAACTACAAACTACACAAGCACATTTTAAGCAGAAACTCATGATATCTCCTAATATCCTATTATTGGCCACAAGAGTCATTTGGTGCAGCCTTCGTCAATGTGATATGCTGGATGATCTGTGTTCGCTCCTGGAGGCACTGCAGTCACATGGCAAATGTTGGTATATCATTTTATTACAAGAAGGGAGTGAAGAGATGGAACAATAACTTTATGTGTTACATTTGGCAAATTTACCTTTACTTTTTTTCAATTGTAAATTCCATAAGAAATCACGTACATAAGCCCACAATGTAGGCACAATACGGTAATATATTCCAGCAGTGTACCATTTCGTCCTTGCAGTTTTATTGTGTTTCTTGCCCATACATACACATTTGTTCAGAATAAGCTCTGTGTATATGTATATGTATGTGCAATTGACATATGTTTATATAAATTATATATTTTTAAAATTAGTTCAATATGGTTATAACACGTGTTCACTAAATACTTGAAGAGGCTTGTCCAGAGGCAACGTGTTATCTCAACTAATTGTTCACAGTCACAGATGGAACTTCTGTTCTACTCTTTTCCTCCTCACTATTGCACTTGACTCGTCTTAAAAAAATAAAAATAAAAAAATAAATACTTGCTAAAGAAATAAAATTTTTGAGATGGAGTCTCACTCTGTCGCCCAGGCTGGAGTACAGTGGCATGATCTTAGCTCATTGCAACATCTGCCTCCTGGGTTCAAGTGATTCTCCTGCCTCAACCTCCCAGGTAGCTGGGATTACAGGCACCCACCACTATGCTTGGCTAATTTTTTTAAATATATAATAAAATGGTTTTATTCTTAATTTTTATTTCCAATACAGTTTACAAATACACTTTTACTCTGATAATACAGCTTTGCAACTAGCAAAGCAGTTGTGCTAACACCCATAAATACAGGCGGGGAGACAATTAACATCCACTAATGTTTCTCTACATAAACTATTATTTTAATGTCATTTTTTTAAACGAACAGTTGCAAATAGACTACATAATATATGTGGGCAAAAAGGCAATTAAGTGACTCTCTTGAAACACTAAAAGTGTAATAAACAGCATATTATCAACATTTACATGATTCACATCAACATGATGACATCCTAAAATGTATTCCTTTTAAAGGATAGACTTATAAATAAATATTACATACCTTTTAATACTCTGATACAATACGTCATATACTGCAGGAAAATTAATTGTGGAGCTAGTCATCAGCTTAATCAGGAATCCTTTTCCCATCAGCTTTTATTAATAAAAGAATCACAATTAGGTCACAAATAAACAGGCAAATTATTAATTACATGATTTGAGGCTTAGGATGAAAACTTGTCAAAATTAGTTTGATAAAAAACAAAGTTATATGACACACTAAAACCAACTGTTCAATAGTTTTTGCCTTGTGTGGACTGCCCATAGTGAAAAAGGAACACATTTTTAGTGAAGAAAGATACAATAAACTATAACTATATTTTGGAACTTTTCAAGAGGAAGAAGGAAAAAAGATTTCAACAAAATTAAGGGCAAATACAGATCCTAACAAAGGCATCCTGACATCAGGGAGGCCATGTGCTTGCTATGTGCAAAACTTGATTCCCCCAACAGCATACAGAGAACAAAAACTGCACTGGCTTTGTAGTTATGTCTATAGTCTAAGTTTCTCTTATGGATACTAGGCTACAACAAAACACTTCACAATTGCCAGCCTTTCCACAGCCCCCTCAATTAAAAATAACTCAAGATGTTATTAGGTCTTAAAATCCGCAATAAAATAACCTCTAAGAACAATCTTGACCATTTTCTTCGCCGTTTACCCTAAGCAACTGGGCTTTTTAAATAATGCACACACATACTAAGAAAGTCCTACCCATGTTTTCTCAACCCCATTTAGCCACATTTGAAAAGACCTTGATTTCAGTGAGAGTGATGACCATAAGTTTCAGAAGGGCCACACACTAGACATGAAGCGCCTTTTAGTTTTTTTTCTTTTTAAAAAGTTACTAAGACTGTGAAATTTGACTTTTTAAAAAAACCCCAATACTATGTGCCAGATAACTCTTTCACCCCAAAATATAATATCCTATGCTTATAATTTTAAAATCCTCAGTGAGCTATGGAATATTGTGCATATTGAATACCTACCAGCAACCTAGAAGTGAATGGCATCCATGTGTCTGTCACACTGACTTTCCAAATAACTAATTCACCCATTACTGACTGCTCTGGCCCTGAGTTCTCTGACTTCCTTAGAAATCACCTCTTTGGAACTTTCATTTCCACAACTTTTTTTTAAACCTGCACCTCGACCTTTCTCCATCATCCTAGCCTCTTTGCCTGATTCCATCCCACATAAAGTAAACTCATCTGAGAACCTGCAATCACCTTTTACCAAACACATAATAAGCCTTAGCAACCTAGGGATTATGATAACTCTGGCCTTGGCCTAAGTTCACATAAGAACATGATAGTTTGTTGACCTCGTGGAGGGAAATCTAAGTGAAATCAATATCTTATAACAAACAAAGCTAGCCAAGATCAGGTATTTCCATTCTGAGTATAAAAGCAACTGATCTTAGGCAACAGGCAGAGATGTTAATGCAGGAGATACATTTGTACAATCAAACTCTTGTGTGCTGGTGAAAGATTTTACCCCCAAAGTCAAGTCAAGACAAAACCAAAGCAAAGTGGAGAATAAGTCAATGTAGCAATGCAATAAAAAGAACAGGATTCAAGCTTCTTGCTGCAAATACTGAACTGAAATCTTTTTCTTTACAAATTTGACTAGAAGACAGCAGTCACATTTCCCTAATAGGGAAATACCTCAGGCCACAGCTGTGTTCTGAAGCAACTCAAAGTTCAATGAATACTGGGGGGTAGGGGTGGGACTGATATACATTTTGTCAGTGAGAATGGCAGCCAAACTACCTGAGAGTCTCAAGGGACTGAGAAACCTCAGAAAGGAACTACTCCCAGGGCTGGATCTACGCCTTCCTTTCAGGAGCCAAAGTCAGAAGAATCCAAAGAGACCATAACTTCACGGCAAAGATGCCATAGCATTTTATTACCGTCACAAAAGTCAACCAACGATATTTTCATTGAAATATCTGCACTGAATCATGATTAAATGTATGAGACAAAGAGGGATGTCTTTGGCGAAGGCACTTAGGGTAGAACATTAGCCAATCTCACCAGTTGGCTAAAACAAAAATGAATTCGTTCAACCTGGCTGGAGGCCTGTTAGGGCTGTTCTTTCTCACTGTGGCCTGACTGAAAACCAGTGGCATTAAGAAAGAGTCACATTTCCCCAGTCTGGGGGTGGCCCAGTGGGGTGGTGCTGCTCTCAAAAGCCTTGTGCCCCTAAACACATCCATCCTCACAAGATCAGTTTCCCTAAGTGCTGGTTCCAAAAATAGGCTCAAAGTTGGCAGAAATCATCCAGGAAGCTTCTTGAAGGCCCTCTCTTTATTTCTCAGTCTGACTTTCAGCTTGTCCCAGCTACTGCAAGCAACTTCGGCTTCCCAAGGTCACTAGCAACTTCTAGTTTTGCTAATATCCTTGGTTTTCCATGGCATTGGTTGTGACCATCTGTTAGACTAGTGGCTCCCCAATTAACTGTACCTGCACTTCACACTCTTTTCTTGAATCTGGGCTGGGCTTGTGACTTGTTTAGTAAGTAAAGGGCATAATCCAGCTCTCTTTTGATTAGAAAAAATCATCATCATCATCATCATCATCATCATCATCAATAGAGGGCAGTAGAAGGGATACAGTGACAATTCTGGATTTAAGTCTTCAGAAAGTCTGACCACTTCTGCTTTTGAGCTCTTGGGAGCTCTGAGCCGCATGTGACAGGTCTAGCTACCCTGCCAGCCAGGCCACTGAAAGAGACTACATGGAGAAGGAGAAACTCAGGACTGCAGGCAGAGAGAGAAGCCTAGCCATCCCAGTCTCTCTGCTGACCTGCTGACCACATGAGTGACCATCTGCAGGCTGGCAGAAGAACAGTCCAGCTGAGCCCAGCTCAGACTGAAGAACAGTTGGGGGTGGGGTTTCTTTAAGCAATTAAAGTTTTGGGGTAAGTTTGTCAGCAACATTTGACAACCAAAAACACTGGTCATTCATAGATGCCTTTTTTCTAAGTACAAAACAATTACTCAAATGCAAAGAAAATGTGGCAAACATTTTCCCACCACAACCGTCTCAGTCAACAACTGAACTATAATTGGTCATCAGCTGGCAAAAAAAAAAAAAGCCACACCTCTTATCTTAATTCATAAATATCCATGATTCTTTTTCTAGGACTCTTTAATGCCAACACAAAGGTAGACCAATCAGCTTCTGACAGTCTCAGGGACTGGCTTAATTCTCATTTGGCCAAAAATAGAAGCCATCAAAATGAATTATCCACTACTGGATACACAATGGTAAATGAGATTGTTCTCACTTTTCTAGGATGTTGTTACTTAATTTTCCCAAATCATTTCTTCTTATCATCCCCCATAATGAGGAAATAAAAAAATAAACTGGTTAAGGTTGTAAAAAGAAGAAAAAAAAAAGCCTATTACTAGAATTTGAATCTCCACCATCTGCAAAATACAGTGCACAATTTAACTGCTTCCTCAAGATAAAACAAATTCTATAAAATATAATGTTGTCTACATTGTAGAGATGATTCTTCTTATCTGGGTAAATGAGTAATTGGGAAGCAGGTATTGTTGAGTTAAAATACAGTGGTCTTTAAATGGTTTCAAATTTTCCATATCAGAGGTAGTCAACCACAATGCAAGCCTTCCAAATTCAAATTCTGTCTTCACATAAACTTTCTCGCATATGTTCTTGATCTTTTTAGGGAGAGGGTGAAAGTCCACATCTATTTCTGTGCTGAAGTTCTGGCAGGTTTTCTCATCTGAAACTTTTCTGCTGTTGCATCACGTTTTCAGACTCTAGCACTGTCTTCTCTCATTTCTGCACAGGGTGGTGTTGGAGTACACGGCGGGATGGGGCTCTGATCTCCACTTGTCTGGTCTGCTAGAGAACACTTAATATTTGTATATTTGTGCCCTTTACTCTTGATTTTCTGCTCTTCAATCCTGCGCTGTAGTGTTTCAATATAATGCTGGACTGCCATATAGATAAATTGGTACTGTGCTTCTGTCTGAACCATCCCTGACCTCTGAGACCACACCATCTGGATGGTTTTGGGAACGTCAATGTCACAGTCAACACCTTTCTCTCTGATTATGTCAATAAGAATATCAATCACAATCAACGTCCCTGTCCGGCCAATTCCAGCACTGCAGTGCGCCACAAATGGCCCTGCATCTGTGATGCTCTCCTGTTTATGGTGCACCTCCTCCAGGAAGTCCAGCATACCCCCAGGGTCACTGAGCACTCCATGGTCCAGCCAGGTCTGAAAGTGGTATTGCCAGACCATTCTCTCCATGTTCCCTTGTCCAATCTTTGAAAGTTTAAGTTCTTTTAGCGTATAGTCATGGAGGGTGCTTTCTTTGACCTTCCTAACATTCATGACACCATAATCTTTCAGAGCATACTCATCAGGCCAGTATTTGACACATTTACTCTTTCCTCTCTCCACTTCTTTTGTTGTCATGACAATCACTTGGGAGTTTTCCTGGAACACCATCTGCAAAAGTTACTCACCACGTTTTGCAGGCAGCCTTGTGTGGCAATGTAACTCTTTCTGGACTTTGAATTGTTGCACTTGGTTTCAAATTCAGACATGATGATATTTGCATTGATGTAATCTGAAACAGACTCATTTGGATCACTGTCTTGTAAGACAACCCTGGTATGATCAAAGGGCAGGATGTTTTTATATCTTTTTTTGTTTTTGTTTTCTTGTCTTTGACCCTCTTTTCGGCTGTAGAGAGGTTTGCCCTCTTGTTGTTGTAGTGTCTCAAATTCTTCCCAAACGCCTTGTTTGACTTTGTCTGTGGTCTCAGCTAATTTGCTTAGTTCTCAAACTCTGCAACATTTATACAAGCATTTATACAAGTAGTGTTAAGGGGCTGCTTGAGTTGTAGCACTGTACCCAATGTTTCCATCATAGGATTCTTCTTGTAATGTTCCTCAAGATCTGTCAAAGAATCAAACTGTTCTCCACCAAGGTCGTATTTCAGTTCCTTTCAGAGGTAGGAGGTAGGATCTGCACAGTTCAGAGGATATTTAAGCTCAACAACATCTCCATTCTTCCCTTTTAATTGTCCATGATGTTCCATGTAATACTGGACCAACTCAGCCAAAGTGGCAAATTTCTCCCCTCCATTCAGGTCATAGTAATCACCAGTGTTCTGAATCTTGATGTGGGTGACAGCTCCATTTCTTCCAATGGAAAGTGTGAAGTCTCCAGGGTTACTTTTACTAGGCCTTGCCAAAAAGCTGCCATCAACTCCTCTTGTCATCAGGTTTTCTGCCTCCACACCAGTGATACTTGGGTGAAACCATCTCCGCGATGTCACGTTCCTCCCGCCCTCCAGCTCCACGAGGGACCCGCTCCTTGCTCAGGTTCCTCTGGGCTCTGTCACATTGGGCTGGCCCAAGGGAGGCCGGCTTGGGACCGGACTCAGGGCAAAGCCAGCTGGCCATTCACAGACCCCTCCTCCAGGCCTTGGGATCCCGGAGACTATGCAGCCGCCTCCCGTTCCAGCTTGCTCCTCCTCTGGCGAATTTTTGTACTTTTAGTGGAGACGGGGTTTCACACTTTTGGTCAGGCTGGTCTTGAACTCCTGACCTTAAGTGATCCACCCTCCTTGGCCTTCCAAAGTGCTGGGATTATAGGCTTGAGCCACCATGCCTGGTTGGGCCTCTATTTCAATATGATTTTTATTTGGATGGGCATCTGGAGAAGCCTATGCTATATTATATCACTTTGCTTTCCATAACTTATTATAGAAATATCTATATTGCAAGCTATATATAATTTCACGAATTTCAAATAAAACGCTGAAGGTCTGAGCATGGGATTCAATCATACAAAATAGTAATTGTAGTATCCAAAATCAGAAAGATATGGGTTTTCTGTTATTGGACTGTCTCACTATATTTTTCTTAGCTTATAGGATAGACATGATTTTCCTGAATTTCCAATAAAATTCTAGAGGCTCTCATAAGCAGACCAACAATGCAAAGTAGTAAAACTGAGATATTCACTATTAGAAAGATGCAAACTTCAAAATGATATTCTTGCCATTTGATAGAATTGCTTTTGTACATCTATACATTCAGAGTTTTGTTTTGTTTTCTGAACTGGTTATGAGAAGAAACAGAATTTTTAGGAAATGAAACTTTGTTTTCCACTGTATTTTAGTTTTGCACATTAAACTTCTTTTATTTAAAATATTTTGCATTTATTTTCTAGCATTTTTTCTTCTTCTCATACTTATGTGTTGACTCAGGGGTACCTGATAAAATAGATACAATTGATCATTCCTTTTTTTTTTTTTTTTTTGGAGACGGAGTCTTGCTCAGTCACCCAGGCTGGAGTGCGCTGGCGCGATCTCGGCTCACTGCAAGCTCCGCCTCCCGGGTTCACGCCATTCTCCTGTCTCAGCCTCCCGAGTAGCTGGGACTACAGGCGCCCGCCACTAAGCCCGGCTAGTTTTTTTTTTTTGTATTTTTAGTAGAGACGGGGTTTCACCGTGTTAGACAGGATGGTCTCGATCTCCCGACCTCGTGATCCGCCCGTCTCAGCCTCCCAAAGTGCTGGGATTACAGGCTTGAGCCACCGCGCCAGGCCTGATCATTCCTATAAAGATTTATATGTCCCCAAAAGTGGAAATTGTCTTACTTTTTCATAATTTCTTTATATTTGAATAACACTTAAATGTAAAGGTTTCATGGTGAATACAGACAAGATAGATTTTAAATAGTCTATTGTTTTACAGACCTTTTAATATATGCTTCTGAGACTAAAAAGTAATACCTAACACTTATGCTATCTGTTAGACTCATTGCTTCATGAGGATCCTCCTAGTTTCATGAGGATGCATAAGTGTATTTTAGGCATCACCGTATTTTTAATGCCTAGTATTGAGACAACAGTATGGGAGGGGCTCAATAAATAGTTTTCAAATGTTTAAGTCTGGGGACTAATTTCAGCAGGAAATTAATGTATAAATATTTATCAAAACACTATTGAGCCCTTAAAGTTGTTATGATTTTTTATGTGTTGATAACAAAAACAGATGTTATTTTGGCCTGCTTTGTACTTACAATCCAGAGATAGAGAAGCACATTAATCAAACGCAACAGACGCTATAAATCTGTGTCCATCATTACTGCTATAAAGGAACTAACTCTTTGAGGGCTTATGGAAGTAAGATTTGACATAATCATGATTAGTGAAAGTGGAAATCAAAAAATGGAATATAATGCATTAATGGTTGAATAATCAAAAAACCAGATAAAAAGTGGGGCAGCATAGAGAAGCCAAGACACAGGAAATAGCACATAAAGTGTAACGCGATATGTAGGGGCACTCCTAATGAGTACAGAGACCCCAAAAAGTACAAGGTCAGAGATGACAGAGCAAAGAATACAATGAGGATGCATGATATGAAAAAAAAGCTGAAGAGACACTTAGGGAGAGGGTGTTAGGTTTCTATTGATCAGGAAAACAGTTGTCTTTTTTTTTTTTTTTTTTTTTTTTGAGACAGAGTCTCGGTCTGTTGCCAGGTTGTAGTGCAGTGGTGCGACCTCAGCTCACTGCAGCCTCCATCTCTCAGATTAAAGTGATTCTCCTGCCTCACCCTCCCGAGTAGCTGGGACTACAGGCACGCACCACCACATTAGCGCCGGGCTAATTTTTGTATTTTTAGTAGAGACGGGGTTTCACTGTGTTGGCCAGGATGGTCTCGATCTCTTGACCTCGTGATCCGCCTGCCTTGGCCTCCCAAAGCTCTAGGATTATAGGCGTGAGCCATCGTGCCCAGCCTAACAGTTGTCTTTGTCTAAAAAAGAGTGAAAACAATTAAAATATTTTATGTGTTTGTTGGCATTTTCAGATTTTTAAAATATTATTCTGACTGCTATGGGGAAAATGGAGCAGAGATAATCTATGGCTAGTGTGGGAAAAACAAAAAGTTAACTGCTGATTTCCAGGTAAGCGATATAATTGCATGAGCAGGTATTGTGGTGTAGATGGAGGGAAGGTTAAAAAATACCATATTTTTTACTAGGTAAAATAAATAAGAATGTATGTAATTCTATAGATGATAATGTCATTCACCTACATAGGGAACATTAGAAGAGGCACATGTTTGGGGGAACTGTATTTTGTTGGTAGCACATAAACCTGGAATGCCTTAGATATATTTAAGACATGATATTAAATATACATATTGTATTATCCATTACAAAATATCTGCCTTTCAATAAAATTATTATAAGTCATGCCCATGAAGAAAAGAAGCAATAAAGAAAGCAAACAAACTAGACTCAGATATGATACAGATAAGAAGTTAGTTATCTGCAATAGAAAAAGTAGACAACTTAAAAGACGGACAATTTAAGTAAAGGAAATTATAAGAAAAAAATCAAAAGGTAATGCTAGAAATGAAAACCACTAACAGAAATGAAGAATGTTGTTTGATAGATAATCAGTAGACTGAACATGGCCTAGGAAAGAAATTAGTGAGCTTAAAATTAGACCAGTTGAATCATCTTAAACTTAATGCAAAGGATAAAACTAATAACGACAACAACAAAAAATAGAACTGAATGTCCCAAAGCCAGGATCAATTTGAAAATCTTCAACAAATACATAATAGTAATACTAAAAGAGGAATAAAGAGATAGTGTAGCAGAAGTAATACTTCAAGGAACAATGGCTAAGAACTTTACAAAATTAAGAATAGACACCAAAACAAAGACTCAGGAAGCTCAGAGACAACAGGCATGATAAATATACACACACACACACACACACACTCACAAAATGACACATATTATTTTCAAATTGCAGACAAAGGTCAAAAAAATCTCTTAAGGAAATGAAAGAGGAAAAATACCTAGAGAAGAATAAGATTAGGAATTACAGCAAACTTCTTATCATAAGTCCATAAGCAAGAAAAGATTAGGCTTAAATATTTAACGTATTAAAAAAACCGCTTAGAATTAGATATCAGGAAAAATTATCTTTCAAAATGAAGGAAAAATAAGATATCCTCTGAAAATTAAACACTGAGGAAATTAATAATCATTAAATCTGCCTTATAATAAATGATAAAAGTCCTTCAAGAGGAATAAAAATAATGCAGGCCCGAAACTTAGAAATAAAGAGCAAGAGAAAAGAAATAGATTACGATAAACAATATTTTTTCTTATTTTATGAATGAAATATAAAATTTGTGTTTAATTAAATAATTATAACAATTTGTTGCTACATATGTTTATATAATATATGGATAAGTGAAAAACAGCAATGACAAAAGTGATGGAACAGGACTATTCTAAGAAACTTACAGTAAACATGAATAGATACACTGTAGTTTGAAGGTAAGCTTTGATTAGTTAAGTGAATGTATTAGAACCTTAAGGGAAGCCACTTAAAATTTTCAAAAATTACTATGAATAATATATTAACAACAAACACAATGAGTAGAAAACAGTTACACACATGGTAGACAGTAAATCACCTATATCAATAATGGCTTTAAAATGACTAGTTTAGATGCATCATTAAAAGACAGAGATGCAACTCTTTGTTGTCAAAAAGAATCTCATTTGAAGTGTATAAACTAAGGTTAAAATTTTAAAAAGGGTGAAAAAGATATCATGCTAACACTAATCCAAAGAAGGCAGAAGTAACTAATATTGGTGAAAGGAGACATCAGAAGAAGAAAATTTATTACAGATAAAGAGTCACACGACATAATGAGAAAGGAAACAATTATCCAAAAATGTATAATATATAACAACCCTAAATCTAATAATAAAAAAATCAAAGTACTCTATTTCTTCTGAGGAAGAAATAAAGAAATACACTATTAGTGTGCTATAAAATTTCAACATTTCTTTTCACAAGTGATATATCAGTAAGCAGCAAATCAGTAAGGATATTGTTGACCTGAACAATACTAAAAATCAACTTGATATAATTGATACTTATATACAACTTCATTCAATAACAGCAGCACATATATTCTTCTCAAGTTTGCATGGAACATTCAACAAAGGAAACCACATTCTTTCCTGGGATGTAAAATGCCTATCAATGTGTTAGAAACATATTAATAATTTAAAACACATATTAATAACTTAAAAGTATAGAAATCATGCAAATCATGTATTCAGAAAACAATACAATTAAACTAGAAATGCATAAAATGTAGTCGGGAAATCCTAAAACATTAGAAGATTTAACAGTACACTTTTAAATGATAAATGTATCAAACAGTAGTTTCAAACAAATATTGTAAAGATTGTGAAGTAAATAAAAATAAAATATTTACCTTTGTGCAATGAAGGAAGAGAAGTGTTGAGAGGGAAATTTATAGCATAATATGCATCTACAATGAATCTACGGCTGGTGAGAAACTAAATGTTTTTCTATAAGGTTGGTGTCTTAGAGTTCTCTAGAGAACAGAATCAATAGAGAAAAATATACACATTATTATTTTTAAAATAATTTTATTTATAATAAGAACTTGTCTTGTGTGATTATGGAAACTAAGAAGGCCCAGGATCTGCCCTTTGCAAGGTAAAGACCCAAGACAGCCATATATTTCAGTCCAAGTCTGAAGGCCTAACAACCAGGAGGACTGATGGCGTAAGTCCCAGTCCAAGAGTAAGAGAAGACTGTTGTCTCAAAGTTCAAGCAGTCAGACAGAGAGCAAGAATTCAATCTTCCCCCATATTTTAGCTCTAACTGGGTCTTAAATAGGTTGACTGGTATTCACCCACATTAGGCCAGGCAACCTTCTTTCTTCAGTCTACCAGTCTAAACACAAATGACTTATCTGGGCATCTCAAGGCCCAGTCAATTTGACATAAAATTAAACATCACAACTGGGAACAAATCAATAATGTCCTATCTCATAGCTTCTATTCAACACCGTATTGGAATTCCTGGCCAGGGCAATAAGAAAAAAAGCAAGACATGGGTGGTAAGGTGTAAAGATTGAAAAAGAAGAAATAGAAACTTCCTCATTTGTAATGGAATAATAGCTCATGTAGAAAATTCAAAGGAATAAACAGAAACATTTAAAATTAATGAGTCCAAGAAGATTGTGAAATGTAAATTTAACATACAAAGGCAATTGATTATTCAAAAAATATTACAGTAGAACTACTTTTATACATTTACAGTAAAATTCTTCCCTTTAAATCTAAGAAAATATATGCATGACCTATTTAAGGAAAACTGCAAAATATTATGAGAAAAATACAAGCTCTAATTAAATTGATAAATTGATACTTTTTTCTCTGTTTATTTATTAGAAGTCTCAATATTGTTAAGATGTCAATTCTCCGCAACTTAATCTATAACCAACACAATCTCAAAGTCTGTGCAACCTAGTTTATATATATTGGTGAATTGATTGTAGCATTTAAATGGAAAGGCAAACAGCCTAGAAAAACCAACATAATACTGAAGAAGAAGAAAAAATGTTGGATGACAAACCTTATCTAATTTTATAAGACTATAATAATCAGGAACATGTGGAACTGGTGAAAGAATAGACACGTCAATCCACGAAACAGACTAGAAAGCATAGAAATCGACCTACACACATCTCGTCCACTATGTTAGTCTGTTTCATGATGTTGATAAAGACATACCTGAGACCGGATAATTTATAAAGAAACACGGGTTTAACGGACTCACAGTTCCACATGACTGGGGAGGCCTCACAATCATGGCAGAAGGCAAAAAGCACCTCTTACATGGTAGCAGGCAAGACAGAATGAAAGCCAAGTGAAAGGGGAAACCCCATATAAAACCATCAGATCTCATGAGACTTATTCACTGCCATGAGAACAGTATGGTGGAACCCGCTGCAAAATGCAATTATCTCCACCGGGTCCCCCCAACAACACATGGGAATCATGGGAACTGCAATTCAAGATGAGATTTTGGTAGAGACACAGCCAAACCATATCATCTGCTAATATTTGACAAAGGAATAAAGGCAATCTAGTGAGAAAAAGATAGTATTTTCAGCAATTTATGATGGAAAACAATTGGACTTCCATATGCAAAAGAAAAAAGTGTAGACAGACACATTATATTATACTCCAAAATTAACTTGAAATGGATCATTGTATAAAAGGTAAAATGTAAAGTCCAAGGTAAATATGTAAATATACATTTTCATCCTAAACGTAAAATGTGAAACTATGAAACCTCTTGGAAAAAAAAAAAATATGGAGTTGGTTATAGTGATGTGTTAAATTCGTAACAGTGGCATAATTCACCAACCAAAAAATTCATAAGTTGGATTTTATTAAAACCAACAATTGTCTGCCCTGCAAAAGACACTATTAAGAAAATGAAAATGTAAGCTACATACTGTGAATGAATATTTGATAAACACAAATGATGAAGGACTTGCACTCAAGATATACAAATAGCTTGTAAGCTCAAAAACGTAAAAACAAGCAGTTACAACAAAGGGCAAAACACATGAACAGACACCTCACCAGAGAAGATATACAGATGGGCACATAGCATATGAAAAGTTGCTAAACGTCATTTTTAATTAGTGAATTGCATATTAAAACAACATCTAATAGAATGAATTCAATGTGAAACAAAAAAGTGGCAATGCTCCCTGCTGCTGAGGATGTGGAGCAACAGGAAAATAAGTTGGTGGTAGGATTGCTGGTAGGATTATAAATTAATAATTTTGGAAGACAGTTTGGCATTTTTTCCCAAAAAGTGAAACATATGTTTAACATACAATCCATGAATTGTGCTTTCAGGTATTTAAAAAACTCAGTTAAAAACTTACGTCCACAGAAAACCCAACACATTAATGTTTACTACAGTTTTACTTAAAATCATCAAAAACTAGAAGATAGCTATTAATAGGTAGATGGAACAAAAAACTCATACATTAAGATAGTAGAATATGAGTCAGTGATTAAAAAAGGATGTGAACTATCAAGCTATCAAAAAATTATGGCCAAACCTTAAATCTGCCCATTGGTATATTTAAAAAGTTATTCAGAAAAAAATCATATATTGTACAATTCCAATTATGTGAAGTTTTAGAAAATGCTTAACTATTGAGAAAGTAAACAGATCACTGGTTGCCAGAAGTTCAGATAGGGGGAACTTTAGTAGGTGAATCAGAGGGAATATTTTATTGTGGCAAAAGTATTCTGTAATGATGAATAGAAGAAATTTAACATTTGATATGTTGTGCATTTAAATTCACGCCTCGTGCCATAAACTTCTGTGTTGCATATGTGATGCCAATAGAATGGAATGTAGAATGTGAGAAAGTAATCCAAATATATTACAAATTTGTAAAACAACCTCACTGACTAAAGCTATGGAATGAGGCACCAATAAGAGTAACTTTGGAATTAGTGGAGTTTTTTAAAATAAGGGCAAAAAGAAGTGTATATAAGCACCATACTCTACTTGATAAAATGATTTTCCATGGAGATACAAATTAATAGTTTTGAAATCACTGAACACTGAAATTGAATAATTAGGTAAATAAATGGTGAATGGTGGGGCAATATTTCTAAATGTTGGAGTGAGAGATTATAGGCAAGTAAGGAAAAGAGGACAGAATAATTCATGTGGTCATGGATTAGAGTTGGAGACATCAATACAACATACCGTTTAGCTTAATATAGACAAAGGCAGTTAAATACATGTGTGTGTATGTGCATGTGTGTGTACATGGGTTGATCTATCCACATATGTTTATTTGCTTTACCAGAACTTATAAGCACATTTAACTTTCATAGCTTGGCTTCTAATTTAATGTCATTCTCAAAAAATGCAACCAAATCATCTTGGAGAAAAAAAGGTGATTCTAGAACTGGAGTAAGAAATACATAAAATTAGCATGGATTTCATGTAGTACCAGAAAGTGTTGAAAACAGCAACAGCAACAAACAGACAAACAACAACAGAAAATAATAATGATGGGGGTATACCAAAAGAATACCAGAGTCAAATTTAAGCAACAAATAATGTTGTATGAGATAATAATTTAAATTATCAAATAAATATCCATTGGTACATACTGATATAAATATATTATTAGGTATAAAAACAAATGGGAAAATATAGACAATACCCCAAATAGAAATTTTCCAAATAATTTATAGAGATACTTCACCCTTTATTAGGGGATGCATATCTCCCCATTCCTTAAGTGCTGGCTGTGCGTAATGACTTCCTTCCAAATAATGCATTATTAAAATAAGGGAGGAATAATAATTTTACAATGGAGATTCCTGAGTGACACTACCTCAGTTTACAGAATAGCACAGACTGGGTAATTTATTTTTCTAAAAAAGAAGTTTATTTGGCTCACAGTTCTGAAGGCTGGGAAGTCAAAGAGCATGGTACCAGCATCTGGTGAGGGCCTTTGTGCTGTGTCATTTCATGGCAGAAAGGAGAAAAGCAAAAGCAGATTATGGAAAGAGTGAGAGCAAGACAGGGCTGAACCCACTTTCATAACAACCCAGTCCCACAAGAACAATATAAATCCATTCATGAGAGAACAGTCCTTGTGGCCCAGTTACTTATTAATGGTCCAACCCTTAATACCTTCACTATGGCAATTAAATTCAACTTGAATTCTGGAGGGGACATTCAAACCATAGTAGCGCTGTTGAGTAGTATTTCTGCTGATATTTTATTATCATAATGGCACTTTACCTTTGTGGTCTTCATCTTAAGAAAATAATATCCACTCACATAATTAGAAAAACATCAGGAAAATCCCAGTAGAAGAATATCTTACCAGGACTTTTCAGAATTGAAAACATCATGAATAACAGAGCAAATTAGAGAAACTGTCGGCCAACCATAACTGTAAGGAGACATGACTACTAAATGTAATGGAGAATCCTAGATGAGATCTTGAAACAACAGAAAAAGGAAATATGATGAAATCTGAACTTTACTTAATTATGATGTATGAATATTGGTTCATTAATTTCAACAAATATGCCATACTGATACAAAGTGTTAAAAATTGGGAAACTAAGTTATGTGGAAAACTCTCTGTACTATCTTCACTATAAATGTGTAAGTCAAAACTGGTCAAAAATAAAAAGTATACTTTAAA